>NC_140031.1:14085574-15285574 GCF_963513975.1 Fringilla coelebs
CAAGTGATGTTATTTTACATATCTGCTCCTTTAAAAAGCCTTACCAAATTAATAAAAAGTCAGACATGGCTTTGAGTGAATAAAGACATGTTTTTGTTTACACTCCTGTTCACTGGAAAAAAGATAAGCGATTGCTTAGCAGCCCAAGGAGAAAGACACATTGATATTTATAAAGCTAGTTTCTATATGAGGTAAGAGAATGTGTGGTTTTAAATTTTGTTATAATAGTAAATAATTAAATCTCTTACTAAATAACCACCTACTCCAACAAAGGATTTTGGCACTACAAACAAGATGTTCTTGTCTGTGTCAACTGAAACTAAATGCCAGGGATGTTATACAACATTTTTCTTGTGCCAGTGCTTCTAAAATTCTGATATTCTTCATTATGTTTGTATGCTATACTTTGTACTTCTGGATTAGAAACATTTTTCAGGAGTTCCTGCAACCAAGGCTTCTCTGTAAAAATTGCTACTTCAATTCAAGGAAATATGAGGCTAACATATAAATATGGAAATAAACATAGATAATATTATAAAAACATGTTTCTTTCACTTTTCCAGCCCATTATGCAGGATGCCAGCAGACTGGTACATGTGTGTGAAGCTCCTCCACATTTATGTTGGTCTCTGCATCACACAAGCAGAGAACTCAGACCTTCCAGTCCCTTTACAAAAAAGATGCCATGATGCAGAATTACCTCACAAAAAATTATATATATGTGCCACGAGTTGGCTCAATTCAATATAACTTAATTATCCATACAATGGCTTGATATTTCAGGGTAAGAAATACAGAAAAATATTAAAATAATCTTTTAAGTTCTCTTTCAGCACTTTGTAATTAATACACATGTGCTTACAATATATGAATCCTGTTGAAAACACCCTTCCTGGAGAGCTCCAAAGAAATACCAGTTAAAAAAATTTACTATTATGCAGTATTCATTTTCAAATATAAAAGTGGAAATGCTTTCCAGCCATAGCACAGGCTGCAGTGCTGCAGGTGAAGGGAGAGGGGCTGAGTGGGCAGGACCAGCACCAGCTCTTCCTCTCCCACCACAATACTCTGAGAGCTGCATGGACAGACATGCAGTCCCAGTGCCTTCGCAACTGCATGCATCATGAGCACTATTTTAAGGTTAGGCCTATTTTTAGGAGGTGGCCCACTTCAGTGCATACTCAAGCACTTTGGAAACTGGATGAGAGGAAGTGAAACAAGCTTCTCTGACCTGGTTCTCTGAATTTATTCTATGTTCTCTAGACACAAAAGAATGTGATTTATTATAAAAGCTCGCTCCACTCCCCAACTCTGACTGATTATAAAAAAAGTTAAAAATCTAACCATGAAGCAACTTCCAAAATGTTCTGATGCCAAAGCCTTGGGACTAAAATGTGTGTTGCCTAGAAACAACCTGTGTTTCTAACTCCCCACAAGAAAAAAATCCTCCAGCTTGAACCTAAAAGAGCTGAGAATAGAGAAGAAAGAGGAGTCTTGTGGGCAAGAGATTACAAAAAAAAAAAAAATTTAAAAGCCAGAATTTCCTGTATTGATTATTTCAAAGCAGGACAATTCCTCTCACATGAAAACCATCTAACCCTTACATCTCATTATAAAAGGTAGTAAACAAATGTAAAAGACCAGTCAAAATCTGATGGCAGTTAAACAGGTTAGTGTGATTGTGGCACTGTGTGGCAAAAGTGCAGAACTGAAACAAAACTGCACAGTGCTTTTGAGTGCAAAAGCAACAGGAAACTTCCTGAACTGCTTGCAAGCCAGAATTTGCAATCTCTGTGTATCATTCAGGTGGTTAACACTGCTCTTATCATAACAAAACTTATAGAAAAAAAAACTTCTGCATGAAGGCAATGAAATACTGTGTGCATTGATGCAAAAAAGGATGGCAACAGAGGGTTAGAAGGAGATTTGTAATGGCTAAAGAAATTTCTCCTTCATTTCACAAAGATCCATAGTCCTTGTTCCTACATTCTCCGAAGCAGCTACTGAAGCATATTGTCCTTAATAGGATTTTGCATATCATCCTCCAGGATACCATGTAGAAACACTTGATTCCCTGATTTACTACTGTGAGGTATCTTCTATCAAATGAAACTCAGTAGTTATGAAGAAATTAAGGAGAAAGTTGCACAAAGGTTATTGTGTCACACTCATGCCAAGTTGGTCTTCACTTCTTAAGTCCCTCTTTCTTACTCTTCTCCTCAAATATACCAATTTGTTCAAAACCAAAATTGCTGTGCGTATCTGCTATTGAGCATACAACAAGGTCATATTTCCCTACCACCATATTACCTGAGAACAGGAATTTCACCTTTCAAAAGTCATGCACCAGGAGGCTCTGCCTGCCTGGTAACACAAAATTACTTCAACACCCACATGCATTTAATTAAAGAGCAACAGCACAAAATCGTGTTGCCATTACTCATATAGGATTTTTTTGGTTGTACATTTCTTGAAAGAAAATACACTGCCATCCATCTCTTCTGAGGATGCAATCTGTATTCAGGTTTCCAGCCAAAATAACCCTTTTGCTTTCATATGCATCAGTTTTCATGTCCCTTCAAAAACCAATTTTGAACACTTCACCATATTTTATGTTTCTGATGTTTTTCTCTTACATGTCAAAGTCCCAAGAAACACACATTTCACACAGAAAACACTGTTCTCACTCCTATTTTCCCTACCCTTTGATTTTCATGTGACATCTCTATCCAAGATTGCAACTTTCAAAAACCCTCTGGTTTATGGATACTTCTTTCAATATAACAGTTCTATGGCAATTTTAAGTTATTAGTTCTCCCTTGCTGTCTTTTGCTGCTTTCTTGATTGTGTTGTTTTAAGCAAAGAGCTTTTTGAACTTTTCAGCTTTGATTATGTTTACCCTCAAAATGTTACCTGTAAAAATTTGCCTTGCAGGCTACACTCCACCTATCAAACAGCAACCATAGAAAGAAAAAAAAGAACTTTTACTGAGTGCATGAAAAGAATATAACCCATACACCTATTTCAAAAGCTAGATTTAGTCCTTTACAAATCAAAACAAAGGTAAATGCAATAAAATATGTGGCCTAGATAGGAAGGAAGAAGGTGTGGTAGAAGTTGGCATAGTTCTTATGAGTGAAGTCAGAAAAGGAAAAGTACACATTAGTGCTGGACACTGAATGCATTCTTTTACCTTCAGATATGTTTGGATTTCTAGAAGTCTGCCCATTCTGTATCAAGATGAAAAGTGAATCAACAGAATACATGAAATGCATATAGGAAAAGAGAACTAGGCATTCATCAAGGATGTCAGTGACCCAAGTTACCCCACACTATTGATACAGACAAGAAAAATTAAGGAGCTCTGAATGTCTAGCAACACATTCCCCACAGTTGTTTTGTCCCTCTCAGACCTACAAAAACTATGTCTGCCTTTTCTAATTAAAAAAATTCATCTAAAATTACTCCCTGACAGATCTAGCCCACATATCTCCAGTGTACTGGAAGCAGTCAAAAGCAACATATTGGTATTTCACTGCAGATAAACAATAATCTGCTGCTCTCAGCCCTTCTTCCTTGCTGTCTCAAGCATAACACATTCTACAGGACCACAAGGAAGAAGAGATTACCTAAATTTCCAAACTGATAAAAAGCTTCACATGCCAACAAGACCTACAGCAGGAAATAAAAATTTGCATTCTTAAGCAGAAAAAAAATGGTTATTTGGAATGTCACACACTCTGGCACAAAACATTCAATGCCTTATTGTTGGGGGGGGTTGTAAAAGGAAACATCACAAGACAATTACAACTCTCCTCTCTCTCTGCCTTTGTAAAAATATTTGTTTCTAAAACATGTGGGTATGGTCAGAACAGACTGGCTGCCTTTACTGGATCGAAAGAAGCGTCAATTAGAAAAATGGCCTCCTTCTAGATTTCTTGAAGAGATAGCTCCCTCTACTAATTGTTCAAAGATTCTTCAGAAGCTGATATTCCTGGGAGATTACACATAACCAGAAATTATTAGTTATGAAATATTAAAATGAATATATTGAGTTTTAGAGAATTAAATCATGTTAATCAAGGAGCTAACATGATGCAGGCCCTGATCTTCCTCCTCTCATAATTTGGAGACTGGAAAGATAGGAGGGCAAAACTACACCACCCCTGAAGACTACAGATTGAGAAGGAAAAGCATGCAATAAGAATCCTGTGGCAAGGCTTCACCTCAGGCAGAAACTAAAGTTCTGCAACTAGCTGTTGCTGAAAAAAAATGTACATAAATGGTTGGTTCTACGCCTGGAAAATATTTTATGTAAAGATACCAGTCAGCTTCTGGAGATAGACAGGCAGTCTTTTTAGGTATTCATCAGCTCCAAGTGTTACATAATGAAGCATGAAACTTGATAACAAACGGACCTGTTCCAGAGCTAGAAATTTTCTTGGCAATAGGCTAGGGGTGAGGAAAGGAAACAATTTCCTCTGACATTCTCCGTGTAGAAGATGAGAGGCTGATTTTATTTGCAACATCAGCTTTTCAGTCTTCAAAAGGATTTGCTCCAAGTTACATGCAATTATGCGTTCTGACAGATCCACAATTCCTAAGGGAGACCCGATATGCTTCCCAACTAAAAGGAATGCATCAATCACTACCTGCATGGCCTTCCCTAGAAGCAGAGACTTAAGCTTTCAGGCTTACAGGGGTGCCTGACTACAGCATGAAACTTTACCAACATGAAAGTTATGTGAACGGAGGTACCACCCACGTTCTTAGGCCCACAAAAATAAAGTATAATCCTGGCAGCACCAGAAAGATCCTTAATAGCCTTTGTGCAGAAAATTAATAAATGCCTACTAGATGGTGTTTGCTGGAAGACACTGAACAAAAGTGCAGGCACACCCAGGGCAAAATGAATGCAGGCAATCATAACAGTTCTTTATAGCTCATCTTCCCCAGTCTTACAGCTGGCTCTAACAATGACACTATGTCCTACAATAATTTCCCCATCTGTAAGGCTACTAAAGAGCCAGCTCAGGTGATACTGTGTTTCTCCTTCTCCATCCCTCACTTCCCAAAGGGCACCAAGAATGAGAACAAGATGAGGAATAGGAGTTAACTAACAGATAGAGAAAAACAGATTTAGCTCACAGAAAGGTAAATTATTCAGAGATATAATGCTTATTTGCCTTGTTGTTTCTTGACATTTAGCCAAATGTCTTGACACTGTCTTCAGGCACCTTCTTTTTCTAGGATATTTTCCCATATGTCTGATTGCAAATTGCTAAATGGAAAGCAAAAAAGAGAGGATGAAGCTCTCTGTAGACTGAAAAAAGAGGTGGAAGAGAGAAGTATGGGTGCTGCCATATGCCACGGCAGCCCTACTCAGGAGACAATGGGAGGGAGGGAGGCAGGCAGACAGGCCAGGGCTGTGGAAAATCACAAAGCCCTGTGTCTAAACTGGTGTTCCTGAGCCTTACTCTCCCTCTACTCCTTCTCTGCAGTGTCTGCACTGGATCCTTGTCCTTCTGCTACTGAAGTATTCTCATGGGAACTCTGTCCTCTCTGCTCTCATAACTTCCTCTAGAGTCTCACAGCAAAATGGCAGTATTGTTCCTCCACCATCCTCCAAAAATGATGCTCTTCTGCTGTAACAGTGATGGGTGCAGGCATATAAGCCAAATCCATACAAGGTAGATAATTTCTCAAGAGGAGAAATACTGTAGATTGCACGGTTACATCAGCAGCAGTCTCCTCTCTCCACATTCCTTTCTGGTATGAAATGGTGTACGGTGTCTTTATAATATCAAGTGAAACAACTCTATTCAGAATGTCTAAAATGTACCATATTTTTCCTTCACAGAGAAGGTATATTGTATAGAATTAATCTGATAAAAATTTAAATTTCATCATGAATGTGTCGCACTTCAAAAGTCACCTAGCCAAAAGAAAGGTCTATCTTTCATTGTCATTTCTACAACCAATTCCTCAACCATGCTGAGTTCTATATCTATTTTTTTCTCATTTGTCATCACAACCAGAAAGCTGTCTCCACAGCTGATTTCTCAATAGTTCCATGTAGTACAAAATTAGTACAATTTGCCCTGCCAAAATCCTAAATCACCTCCACACTAAAATTAGCTAGATGACCTAGGCAGATTTTCAGGGATTTGCAGATCAAAGAGTGTCGGCAATTTAACAGCTGTAATAAAGCATCTGATTAGATTATTTATAAATAATGCAGACAATCTGAAAAAAATTCAAATTCAAATAATCAAATTCACTGAAAATATATAGTCTCCTGATTTTGGCAATTTGCCATGTGCTGGATTTTACATAACTCCACTCTTCTCTCTCTACCAAAAGAGGTAAGAATCACAAGCGGCCTTGTTTTTCATTTCTGAAAATATATCTAATTTGGGATATCTGAAGAACTTCTTAAAAATAGACAAAAATGACATATACAATTTAAGACACTCTGAGCATCACCTTGATCCCATCTCTGTGTACACACAAGCCTCCTTGCCTGTTCCTCAGACATTTTCAGCTACATTTTAACTTTCTGAACCAAGAGATTACCTAATTTGTTACACTAAAACCACTAAACACTTAATACTACATTGAAAAACTTCACAACCTTCTGTGAATTTAAAACGCAATTTCCACATGATGGTATTTTTTTACATACACATTTACACTTGAATATGTTTGTAATAAGTGTAAGTAGTATTAAGACAGACAGACAAATATTTTAGTAACAATAACAGTGGAATTAAGCCACATTAATTACATGCAAGAAAAAACAGGGAATCCACAGCAAAGATGGCAGACACATTCTGGTTTTAACATAAATGTACCATTCAAAGCAACAACTGAAACGTGAGATAACCTTAAACTTTACCTTACAGAACATTTATCCAACCTACCTTAAATCCAATTTAATTAATTGTGAAGAATATAAACATTTTGTCCTTTAGAATATGGGGTGCAGCAAGTTTACCACTGCATCTGATCCCACAGACTACTTCCTTTTGGGGATTTGGGAACCACAAATAGTCCAACCCATTAAGAAAACAAGAGTATTATGCTTAACAGAGCTAAGTAATGGCACTCAGGCATCATGATCAAAAGTGCAAATGCTTATCTCAAAGTCATTTTTTCCTTCCTAATGCCTAACATTGTAACATTAAAAGATCTTCAAAAAGAATACAGAGACCAAAGGTTCAAAAAGCTGATAATGCCTTATAAGAACACAGTCTGAACCAGTGATAATCTGACGGATGCTGTCAATCTCCTTTCAGATGATCGCCCAGGTGATAAGCAATTATGATCTTAACTGTGACTTCTCTATTTTTAGTGTAAGTGAAAACCTTTTGTTCAACACTACTGCATTCAAAAAAGGAGCATTTTTAAGTCTCAAAACCAGACAAAATCAAAATTTGATAAAACAATCAGACCCCACACACAGTTATGACAAATAATGGGCTTCATTTTCAGTCTGCAAAATTCAGCCTGTTCGGTGGCAGATACAATGAAAAATGCTGATTTCAGGATGTGATTACAGCCAAAATTATTTATCCATTTTATTAAGCACAATTAATTACAAATAATAATTTCATGCACTTTTTTCTTTTTAACTTTCATTTTAAATATCTGGCTATGTTGATAGTTTTCGTTGCAACACAGGTCCTGAAACAACAGATAGCCTGCATTAGGAAAGTCTAAGCATAGGCTGAGCCAAAACATCCAAGTTCCAAGTAACTTCAAATCAGAATGCAGCAAGATACCATGAAGTTACATGGAGATGAGAAAAAAGCCAAAAAGGTATGGTATACTAATCACAGCTATGTTGGGAATTTACTGAATCAATGTTTAAAGTGAGATTTTAAACATTTATTTATTTACCCATTCTTTCATTTATTTGCTATTTTAAAATATTTTCCTTAATTTTAGTACTGGCAAATGTGGAACGAATCAAATTAAAACAAGAATGAACAAAAATCCATAATAAAATGGGTTTTGGTACCTACTGAGACAGAATACTCTCAATTTAAAGGGCTTACCAAAACACAGTATAAATAAAGTATTTACAGTATGAACACTATAAGTAAAACAAGTTATAGGAGAAGGTGTGAGAGGATGTATTTTAGAAGCACACCTATCTTTTGCAGTTATCTTGCATTATTGCCCTGGTTCACAAGCTTCAGTTTCCCCTGCAGCAAGTTGTGTAAATACCAGAGGTACTGAATATTTGAACTGCTTCACTTTCAAACACTTTGCCTTGTTTGGCTTGGCAAAAGAGTAACTGCTCTTAAAGGAGCTGTTTCACTGGCTAGCACACAGCATGAGCATAATGTGCAGCAGCAGACAGTAGCTGAGCAGTGTGACAAAGAGCACTTCATTACACTGCTGTACAACCTGTCATTGAAAAGCCTTCAATAGGCCGAAAACAGGACTTCACTTGCCAGCAATTACCTGATTTGAATAAGTTTTTGCACAAGGAATCTCCTCCCAATTTAAATGCAACACAGAACAGTAAGTAGGATGTGAACTTGTGAACATCCTACTCCTTTAAAGTTGTTTCCAGACACTGCCAAGCATTTCTAGGCTCTGCTGAACCTTGTTTCCAGCTAGAAAAGTTGGCAAGAACACTTCAGGACTTCCTAATTACTGCTTTCCCTTAGATGTAAGCAAATGGCTGTCTCCACTGCTGCTATTTTAGTTATGAACAGACAGCTCTGTAACATTCCATGGTTCTCACATATTGAAAGGCATGTGACTTAATCCATGCAGCTTCACTGCTCTCCAGAATAGGCTGTCTGTCCATGTACTTGGCTTCTTCCCTGCTCCAATTACAAGCTGCCTGCTAACCCCTGCAGGACAAGAAAACCTGACCACAACCAATTACCTCCTATTTGCTGGAAGAGCTGGAGAAAAGAAAGCAGCTGCAGTCAAGAAACAAATGCAGCCAGGCATCAACTGCAACCCAAGGTCACCAAAGAAAAGCACACTAAACCATATGGCAATTTGAAAGTGGCAAATTACTCATTCCACAAAGTGCCTGACACCTCAACATTACAGGAACAATTGACCTTTTGAATACAACTGCTATAGAGTATATGATTGCTGTGCTCCTTCAGTTGTAAAATCATTTAATAGTGTTCCAATATTTCATAATACCACTAAACTTTTGGACATGGTATTAGAAGATGCTAAGAAGATGCATGGTATTAGAAAAGCATGGTTTTTTACAGGCTAATTAGAAGATTAGAAATTGTATCAACTGCTGTTATGAGAATTCTGACTTTATTTCTCACAATAGCTGTGTTTTAACCTGGTTCCCAAACACTACCATATTATAGCAGGATAAGTTCCACGTAGTAGTCATACAGTAAATACAAAGATAGATTAAACAGCTATTTTATTATTAATTAAATTTCAAAATAAATTATACTGTTCAACAGAGGAGTAAAACATGTATTTTTACAAACTAGACTTTTAGAAAAAACTCTAGATGCCCTTGAGCGTTTTCAAATTGTTACACTGCTCTGTGAGGAACTCTCCAGGCTTTCATTAATATTATACAAAACTAGTTTCAAGAGAACGAGAATTAAATTTTGCTTTCCTGCCAGCAGCCAACAGAAATTTTTACATAAACCACTTCCCCTCAAAATCTAAACAACTTTCAGGAAAGTTAACAATATTTCAACATAAATTAATTCTGACCTATAACATCAGCAACTATATTCAAAATCCAATACAAAATGTCTTGCTTTTTTATCCTATTCCACAGTGCTCCTCTTTCTACTTTTTCTAATATCCAGACTTTCACCTGCCCTTCAGAAACATCTGTTCAATCTCTCTATCTGCACATATATGTGTGTTATTCAAAAATATGACTATAAGGAAAGTTAATGATTTCTACTCTGGCACTTGATCTTTCCACTCAAAATTATTTCTCTTTCTTTCTTCTTTATATCATCCAGCAGAAATTGTTTCCCACAAGATTCCATGGAGCTTAAGTTTGACTGTGTATGTACCAAATACCAATACAAATCATTTGTTATCCAATGAATGTGCAATTAATATTTTACATATTAATATTTTTATTTAACTTAATTTGTATTTTCATCAATGCACTTCAACAGAAGTGGTTGCAGTTATTTCTCTATATGGAGATCATTAGGTACTGTGGAGCTTACTACAATGAACAGCCTGTGTAAAAATTAGCCTGAATGAGAAGATGAGAAATTATACATGAAATAAGTATTCTCAATTTCAATCCCACATGAATTTCTTAAGGGGCAAACATTTTAAAAAATAAATCAAAAATCTGAAGACTCATTACAGAGACTCTTCATTCATTCATCATGGATATTCTCTGCTGTTTCTGTGTTGCCTGGAGTTTTTTTTAAAGCAGCAAATACAGTAAGAGGGCACCAAACTGAGTTTAAAAACATATCCCTATTTGGAACTTCACAAAAAAACATACACACAAAATCACTGATACTAGATATAAAGCCTCTCAGTTAGACTTTTCAGTTACAGTCAACCAGTTTAATATACATAAATTTAAAAAAAAATATTTATAGTAATATAACTGCAACTCTACACCATGACAATTGGTCCTTGACAAAGTCGAGTATACATATAGTACTGAGTTTCCTGGGCTCCTTCCCAAAAGAGCACTTTCAAACCAAGCTGTCTGGTTAATATAAAATTAAGATGGTGAAAAGAAAGATTATTTTCATATATATCAACCTTTTCACATAATTGGAATTTTTAGTCTGTACTTATTAAACCACAGACATATGAATACCTACCCTGCATTGTTACTGACTGCTGTAATTCCCTTTACCCCAGTCTTCAGTAAACCCCCAATGAGGTTTTCAGGAATCCCACACAATCCAAAACCTACACAAAATAAAAAAAAATTGATTATGTAACAAGTGTTTGAAAGAACACAGAATGTTCACAAGTATGGGAATTAAATATCTTTTCTGAGAAGCTCCTTAGCTCAACTAAATAAATCAACATTTCGAGAAAGACTTGCCCTCTAGTACTGGAATCTCCCACTCACCAGACACTTCCCAGTTTGGAAAAAGCTCTTTACCCATCAGAGTGGGCTTTTAGGGAAGTGCTCCAGGGCCATGGCTCTCCTTACGTGTGTCCTCAGCCCTGTACCCATTACTCCTCCTTCTCTTTCTACCCATTTAACCTTCCTATCTTTGCTGCACATCCCATAGCTTAGCCTGTGCAATTAGGTGATAAAAGTCTAGGAGTCTGAACACCCTTGGAAGATATCGGCCTGGAATCACAAAAATCTAGATCTCCACCAAGGCACAAGAGCCTCACACTGCCACCTATTATGAGAGACTCCAGTACATCTAAAATGAAATACCATGTCATACTACAAGCACTACCTTTTCAAAGAACCACGGAACCAGTTCGGTTCTAAAAGACCCCTGAGATCTTCAAGAACAACCTATCTTGGCCTCAAAACTTCTTTTCTTCATGAATTAGCAACAACAACAAAAACAAACAAACAAAATTCCTGCAGAAGGAATTTTGCCTCATTATATATCTCCATTGAAGTGCTTTACAATGTCACATTCATTACTTCTGCAATATTAAAACAACCTAAGAAATAGATAAATCACTTTTTTTAAAATGCAGATTGAACAGCAAGAAATTGTGGAAAGCGTGTACAATATCTAAAAGCTCAAGTCACAGTGAAAGTTAGTATGATACAACTTCTCAACTCTTCTGGAAATGCTACACCTAAGCATTAAGTGTAACATAGATAAGCATTATCTTCACTTCCTAAGACAGAAACAGGTTAGGCAGTTTGTTGAAAGTCACAGAGACCCAGAGACTATGCAGACAAACTATACAGAGAATGCAAACATAAAATAATCAAACCATGTGAAATAACAATGCTATCTTGAAAATTCCCAAGGTCATTTTCTGAATTCAACCAAATAGAGGACAGTTTTTGGTTTTTGCTAGTCAGGAAAAAACCCTATTTTTCTGAGTTTTTTTCCCCTTCCCTACAACACAACCTGGATTTTCTTGCTGAAAGAGTATGCCCCTCATAAGCAGAGTAGGAAACCACTTGTTTAAAAAATCATGCAATTCCATGGATTCTCAAATTAGTTAATAGTAAAAGAAACACGGTAAATGAGTAAGAAGTATCTCATTAACATAACATGCTTGCAATCATAAAGAATTTCAATATTTACCACCAACAAGTATAGTTGCCCCATTGGGTATATCTTTTACAGCTTCAACAGGATCAGTGTAAAATTTTGTATTGCGATGACAGCTGGTAGAAAAATAGCATCCACAGATCTGCAACAACAATAAAAGAAACAAGTGAATGAACAAAAGGCATTATACAGCAGCTTTGTAATGAAGAGCATGCCTCTGTCTAGATAAAGGGGGAAATAGAAAAAGATATTGCTGCTGTAAATACTAAGTGGGGGTGGAGGGGGAAGGAGAGCAGGGGTGAGAAGGAAGGGAAGTAAAGTGCAGGTGTCAAAAAAAAGAGAATTCCATCCTGAATTACTGACAAATTGTGCCTTTCTGAGAACAGATTTACAAATGCAATTCCTCAGCACAAGTTGGAGACATCCTCACATTCCTTAAACCTACATATTGCTACATGAGCTTCAAAGGCATCCTTTGATGCCTAAACATAATCAGAAACTGCTGAAAGAAAGACAACACCACCACAAAATTTGAGGGGAAGCCACAGAACAATACGAAGAACAGCACTGTACCAGCAGTATGGTAAGCAGGGTCACCCTTCCACAGAGTGAACCCTCCCCCAGTTTCCTTGTGCAGTCTTAGAACTTTCTAACATGGTCTTAGAGATCCTTATGTTGTTGAAGAACAGACCATAATCAAGGAGACTCCAAGAAATGCATGAAATATGGAGGGCAAGAGGGAAATCAACATAAATCCCATTCCCAAACCTGGACCTCACAGTGCAAAGCCATTACACAGTAGTCATCCTAATTTATGTATGTACTGTTATGTACTTAGGTCACAGTTACTTTTTTTTCTCTTTAGGTATTTACCACTAATGCTATGCATTAATACTACTCAAGCATTTGTTCAGGCACCAGAAGAAAATCTGACACCTAAGTCGCTATGTTGAAACAGTCTCAATAATTTCAGAAAATCTGGAAGCTGAAGTACTACCTACTGGTGCTTCAAATTCTAGCTTGATAGCAGGAGTGAAAAAAATATATTGTGAAAGAGATATAAAAATTAATAAATAGGGTAATCTACACACTTTGAAGACAATAGTCCAGTTCTTCCCTGAAGAGTTACCTTGAGAGTTACCTACAGTTACAACGAGGGCAAAAAATTTTGGCTCAGTTTCAATATTATACAAGCTGTTCTCTTTTTATAATTAAAGCTGCAAGAGTTTATACTGAATATTAAGAAAACCCTTCTGAATGGAAGCTTACCTCTTCCCAGTGGGGACCCTGATGTTCCTCTGCTTTCATGGGCTCAATAAAAAATCAGTATGTGGGTCATAAGAAACAATGTCATGTGAGAAAAACTGCAACAGCGTTCTGCATGCCAAATTATACCATGAATGTTTCTCCACTGATCCATGGTACTTGAAAAATCACGGAGTCAGGTGCAATCCCTTCAGACTTCCCTGAGGGAAACATTGTGCCCATCTTTAAAAAGGGTACAAAAGGAGGACCCCAGGAACTACTGACCTGTCAACCTCACCTCTGTGCCTGGAAACGTCATGGCACAGATCCTCCTGGAAGCTGTGCTAAGGCACAGGAGGACAGGGACATGATTCAGGACAGCCAGCACAGCTCCACTGAGGGAAAGGCCTGCCTGATCGTAATAGTTACCTTCTGTGATGGAATGATCATGTCAGTGGACAAGGGAAGGGCTATGGGTTCATCTGCACTCCTGTAAAGCCTTTGATCCAGTCTCCCACAACATCCTTGTCTCTAATTTGGAGAGAGACGGATTTGATTGCATAGTTTTGGTGGATAAGGAATTGGATGGCCACATCCAGAGAGGATGTGGCCAAAGGCTCAGATGGATATTAGTGACACATGGTGTTCCTCAGAGGTTCATGCTGGGACCAAGACTGCTTAAAACCTTCATCAATGACAAAGAGAGATCAACTACACACTCAGCTAGTTTGCAGGTGACACCAAGCTAATCAGTGCAGCTGATAACCCTGAGGGATACGATGCTATCCAGAGGGACCTGGACAAGACAGATGCTGGTGCTGCACCTGTATCAGGGAAACCCCAGGCCTGAGTACAGACTGGGAGAGGAACTCATTGACTAATTGGTCCTACTGGTGGGGGAGAGGCTGCACAAGCCCCGGCCATGGCACTTACAGCCCAGAGAGCCAAACGTGTCCTGGGCTGCATCCAGAGCCCCGTGGGCAGCAGGGCAGGGAGGGGATTCTGCCCCTCTGCTCTGCTGAGACCCACTTGGAGCACTGCATGCAGCTCTAGGGTCCTCTGAACAGGAAGGACAGGGACCTGTCAGAGCAGGTCTAGAGGAATATTAAGTGCTGGCAGCTTTGGGAATCACAGTACAACAGGGCTGCAAGATGGCTTGAGGGTGAGGGCTGGAGAGAAGCCAGGCCTCTGCTGTGTCCCTGTACCCACGCATAGGAAAGTATTTCAGAGGCCACGTGGTACCTTTTTTTTAATCTTCCTGACTGTGTGCAACAGTGGTGAACAGAGAAGCATGTGTTACACAAGTGTGCATTTGCAGGTTGGATGTCTCCAATGAGTGTATCTGCTCTTCTATCCTTCTATGTTCCTCTTCTTGTGCCTTTCCTACCCACCCAGTGTTTGAGAGCAATGGGCTTTCAGGGACCTAAGGCACCAAGGATCACCTATGCTTCCCAGTGCACCGAGGCAGCAGGCGAAAACCTCAGGAACTAGCAGCAATTCTGGCAGGTTTAAGGAAGTAACATGGGGACTGATGAGCTCCTTCCTAGAATAATCAACAGATTTTAATTATCTGGAAAAGCAAAAATATGACATGGTAAAACAAAACCTGAAAGTGCTAAGATTTGCCCATAAGAATATCAGGAGTAGTAAACAAAGGCATAAGAAGGTGAGCTTTTTCAAATAAAATAAATTAAGAAAAGCCATAGAGACACTTCTGGCTGAAGAAACAAAAAAATAACTTTGCTATGGTTACATGTGGGCTGGAAACCACTAAATCCGTGAGATTTGGCAGAAGCTTCCCGTAGCAGGGGAGCTGCACGGCTGCACAGCACACGTTTATGGACAGCAGTAGATGGCGGGGCTGCCAGCGAGCTGTGCACACCTGCTGCCCACCTCCGGGTGAGGAGGCGGTGAGAGCAACACACTGTAACTGTGCTGCCTGTGCAACTGTGCTTGAAATGATGGGGATCTAAATTATTCATAATAATAAATTAAATGTAAAACCAAAAACATAAAACCTCAACGCCAACCCTCCTTGCCAGCGTCTCAAGGTCACCGCATCCCCACCCGCCGCCGGGCCCGGGCCTGCGGCGGGGCCGCGCTCTGCCCTCCCTCCTGCTGCCGCCGCCCGCGGAGCTGCCGCGGGACAAGCCCCTCACGAACAAAGCAAAGCCATCGCTACTCCGCGGAGCGGGAAGCGCCTCCCCGGGGCCGCAGGGCGGCCGCCCACCCGGGGCTCGGCTACCCCCCGCCACACACGCCGACCCCGGCGCGGGAGGCTGCGAGCACCGTCCCCGCCAAGGTCACCCGGCGGGCAGGGCGAGGCGGATGGGCTCGGACCCGCCTTCCCCGCCGCCCCTCGCCCTTACCTCAGCCCTGCGTGCGGCGGGGAGGAGGATGCGGCGGCCGAGGGGCGGCAGGAGGAATTTGAACGCCGCCATCTTCGCGCTGCGCGGCTGTTGGGGAGCAGAGCGGGGTCGGGAGCCGGGCCGGGCTGGGGCGGCGGCTGCGGGAGCCCAAGGCGGGACGCGGGGAGCAGGAGCGGCGGGACAGCGGAACCCGCGGCGGAGGGAGGGTGAGGGGCTCGGCCCTGACGTGCGCTGACGTCGGTGCGCCCGAGGCGGGGCCGCCGACTGAGGGGGGCCGGAGGGTTGAGCGCCTCCGTGTCCCCTAGGCCGCCGTCTCGGTCCGGGAGAGCTGTCCAGCCGCCCCGCACCTGCCGAGCACAGGCAGCCCGTCCCGGGCGCTGTCCCACGGGAGGGAACAGCCCCCACTGCTGTAACTCCGCTGACACCTCCGCTCCGTCGTCAGCGGGTTTGTTCGTCAAAACCATCAGAACCCGCACAAAACACAGGAGGGCTAACTCTATCAGCCGGCGGCACACCAGTGTTACAATGTTACAATCACTTCAGAAAACAAGAGCTTTTCCTGGTTTTCTTTCCTTTATCTTGTTTTCCTTTCCACGATTACCACAGATGGACAACTCAGATGTGCCATCTCAGCCATTTCCCCTGTAAAGTTAAGGTGGCTTAAATTTATGTGTTGTCACTTTGTGACCAAGGACTAGCAGCACAAGACTTAAGCAAAAGGCAGAGCCTAAATGGTTAAGTTTCCAGTGCATAATGTCAGGGTGACCCAGACTCCAAAAAGCACATGGTCTCACAGAGTGCCGGGACGCTATGTTTGGGGGGGAAAATGTTACTAGAATAGATGTGTACTTGTTGAAACGGCAGCCACATGATGTGAACTGCTGGCCCTTTTGCTGCTGCTAGAAGTAAAGTTCAAAATATGCCTCTGCTATTATTTACAGTTCCTAAAAATACCCCTAATGATCAGTGCGTGCCCTAAAAATGCCCAATGCAACAGAAGGATTCACAGAAAAAAAAGTGAGAAGCTGTTTAGAGGCAGGAAAAGAGAAATTGTCCTCACGCACATGACGGGAGATCACACTTCTGGCAGGTCATGCTGCCCCTTGTCTTGTTTCCAGGCAGTTTCCAATGCAGCTGCCAGCCTCACTGTAATTTGCCATTGTGGTAATCAACATGCGGAAGGATAAGCTACAAGGAAAACAAGGTCTTCAGAGTGTGCTGCTGGTCTACAAAATGTTCCTGCAGAACCCGCCCATTTAATTCAGAACACTGGTCCTGCCTTGCTGCTGGTGGCCTGTGGCCAGCCACTCTCTTATATAAGCATTTTGAAAATTGCCAGTTCCTGTACTTACAGTTCACATAACAGGCAAACCTTGCAGACACCAGTGAAATGTGGTGGGGACACCTTCACTATTGTGAAGGTTTTCAGTAGTTTTCTAGTTATTCACCATATTTAGCTAGTCAGTTAAGTTTGGGAGGGTGGCAGGGGGGGAAAAGCTACAAATTACATAATAAACTAAAACCAAAATAACAGCACAGCTTGTATTCTCATGGGACTAAGCATTAGCATAAAAGTTTCACTGGATTTCTGAACTTTGGTTCTACCTAAATCTTGTATAAACAAGTAAATTCCTTAAGTCATGTTTCCTTTCATGACAAAACTTCCCTAAGCATGGAAAAACTTGTCTAAAGAAAGTTTATTCTCTTCAGTTCAGTAAGCTATCTTCCTTTAAACCAAGAGAGTGCACTGTAGAATTTCTCAAAGTGTTCAGCACTGAGTATTTGTTATATACCCAACTAGCATTTATTTTGCATGGAGTTTGCACTGTTTGGGATTCCAACACTGCTCCTCCTTGCAGACTGAAGGTAAGGGGCTAACTGCATGCAGTAGGTATAGTGATGAGTATTAATACCTCCTTGGAACATCTATTATGTAAAACCACTTACTCTACTTACATAAATTAGTTTATTAACTAAATTGTCCTTATCAGGTGCTACAGATTATGTTAACCCACTTTTGTTTTTAAATTGCAAAGTTCTCATGCTTTGGACTGCAAACATTTTTGGTTTAGAAAAATTCCAAACATTACTGTAAGAGTAGATAAAATATTTTTTTCTGGAGTAGCTTAGAAAGGACCATCCTTTTCTTAAGATGTCTGAAAGCTCTTCACACAAGCAGCCAGTGTGAAACAAGTCTCTAAAACGACCAAGAATTTTTCAATATATTATTTTGTAGTGAAGTAAATCACATGACAGCAGTAAATGTGAGTCAAAACACTTTCCAAATTCAACAGCATTTACAAATGAGGAGAGTTTTGAACCCTTGGTGCCCAAAACAAGTCAGCAGGTAGACATTCTGGAGCTACCACAGGTTAATCATTATGTACACTGTATAACACCAGCTTACTTATACTACTACCAAGCATAAGATGTCAAAGTCAGCACACCAATACAGTGAAATAATATTGTTCAAAGAAGCCATCAAAGAGTGAGCAAGTAGTTCAGAGGTTTGATTTACCTGCACAGGGGGAAGAACTGGAATTCTGAGGTAAAGAACTTTGTTTCTCAATCATTTTTTTTCCTTAAATTATTTTATACTTGACCCAGGCTTTAGCTAATTAAAATGTAGCAATTTACCTTTCTTTCAGACCCACTGGAACTTGACAGGAAAATTCAGTTAGTGAGGCATGAAAGCCATACATGGAGCCACAGAGAAGGGAAATGTCCTTTAACTGTGCAGCAACTAGAACACACAGACAACACCTAAACTTATCTTCAGCATGTTAATAGGTCCCAGTTCTGAAACAAGAATTCAGTGTTTCAATACTTTTGATCATTACTCAAAATGCTAAAGTATTATTTATATTATTCATTTAAGAGCACTTGCAACTCATCTTTGAGTCATTTGATTCCCTTGACGTGGGATGGCAAGTCAACAAAAATTGAAACATTATTTCATGGCATCCTCATATTCCTGTGAGAATGGAGTGCTACAAGGAAAACCAACAAAGGGAGGATAAAAAACTCATGATAGTGACCTAAAAGCATTAAATAGTAACAAATATGATGAGAATATGAAAATACTTACGAGCTCTGTGTAATACATTCAACAATTTTAAGATCAACTCATAGCACTTACAGAATATATGACTAGGGGAAGACAAAAGGTCTGCTACTGGCATGACTAATGATCACACTAGGAAGCCATGGGAACTTAAAAATTCAACTTATTAACAAGATTTCAGTGAAAGGAAGGTCATTACAAGGAAAAAAAATAATATTTACAAGTCTAATTAAAACTATATATGTTAAAAGTCAGCAGGGTTTAAACAAATGTAAGTTCAAACATAATTAAATATAAAAATCAAAGACAAAATTAAACTGGAAAACAAAGAAACCATAACAAAACCTCTCAAACCCTAAAAGCCATTTTCTAGATGGTTGTGGAAATGTAAAGTAAATGAGAGAAGCACAAAGCCAAGGTTTTTGAAGGGAACAACACGTGAATCTCTTGAGGAATCTCTTTGCTAACTTTCCTTTTATAATCCTAAACTTAAGGTAAAGAGGGATACCAAATTATGAAAGGATAGTGAAACTACATAATAAGGAAGAACCAACACCCCTTTGACAAGAGCAGTTCTTTATCCATGAAGGACTTCTTGAGCAGAAAATAGTAAGTCCTCAAATATTTTTGTTACAGTGAATATTGCAGTAGAATACTAGAGCTCATCTAATAAAGAATTTTTTTTTTAATTTAAAAAATTTAAAACCAAACTAAAAAAAAATCCAAACCAAACAAACAGAAAACCCCACTAACTGTATGAAGAGTTCCATACAATGAAAAACAATTTAGGGGCTTTGGGTTTTTTTGTTGTTGGTTTCATATTTGTCCAGATTTCCTTATACTAGACTCATACTTTGGGTAGAAATTTGCCCTAGTTTCATATAAATTATACAGAAGCTTCTATATTTTGTCAGACTTCATCATATTCCAAGCTAAGATAAGCAATTATGCAGAACTTTTTATAAGCCACTGAATATTTTATACTCAGCAAAATTTGAGAATTAACTTACCACAGCAAATTATTAACCTTGACAGCACTTGAGAAGTAGCCGGTGAAATATCAGCAATTAAATCAACAATTAAGTAGTTACTGCAATTTGGTAGTCTTAAAAAAATGGCAGAACTTCAAACTTTCTCCCCCCTGCAAATACTGCATCTCAATTCAAAACCACAGTACTTACAAGGTCTAATTATACAGCACTTAAAATTAAGGTATCATTTTTCTTTAAACAGAACTACAGAGTCTGTTACTCAGCGTGATTCTTGGCACTTCTATTCACAATTTTATATTGCTCATTTAGTAACTGGTGTTAATATTGTCTAATTAAGTGCAGTAACCTTTGACAGTGACAGTCTGTATGTCTAACAGCTCTGGAGAAAGGATAAGTGACTTATCATTCCTTTACAGCAGGAGTGAGGAAACCCAAAAATGTCTATTCAGCAGATAGTTGCACATCAGCTGCACAAGTTCTGTATGTTTATGTATTTGATATATATATGGAGGACGGTATAAATGCCAATTCAGAAAATGCTACTACCCTCTGACTCCTCACATTTGCCAGGAATTTTCTGGTGCAAGAATACAACAGAAAGTCTTCCCCCTCCCACCCTCTAATCAAACTGAAAGAATGTGGTTTTTTGCACTCCATACCAATGGTGCTGTAAGGGTAAACATAGCAAAAGTGTCTGCAGAAACAAGAAACTGTAAACAGGAATCCTGAGCAGCTGTCACAAGACAAGTCAGTTCATGTTTGGTAGTGCTACTGTAACAGGCTTTTCTGGATTTTGCAATGCAACCTTACATTAATAAGCGGCAAAGGGTTCTTTCAAATAAACCTCAAGAGCAATGGAATGTACCATAAAAACAGAACTGAGGTAGACTTTGTAGAACTGCTAGTAAAGCAATTTATTCCTTCCATTTGATACACAACATACAAAATGAATATGGACCCTTAAGAAGATTATGCAGGTATTCTTTTGCAGAGGTTATACACAGCAAACAGATCACATGCACACACCCTATCCCACACCTCGCTAGTGTTATACAATAAGACTACAAGGAAAAGCTGCCAGGGCTGTAAATGAAGAAAGGCAACACCTGCCTGGTCAGCAGGTTTCGCCTGCAACTGTGGTTTCCTCTTTGAAACTTGGACTTTGCCATCTATTTCATGGGTGTGGAGCTAAATTAGAAAGCACCATTTCTTGTCTACAAGAATCCAGCATGCAAACTCATGCATGTAGTCTAAGCCCTTGTAATTACTTTATCATCTACTGACAAGGGAGACAATTCAATACATTCACTGAAAAAACCAAGTGCCAATGTATCTTCCAACTGGTTTGGATGTTAATTGTTTTTCCTAATTCCTCTAGTCCATCCAACTGCAGAAAAGCAGCTGTATAGAGGTCAGAACAGCTTCCCCCTTAGAGTGGGCAGCTTATCAATGGCTTGGTTCATATTCTGAACAGTCCAAAACTTGCATGTCTAAAAGCAGACAGCCCTTTACAGTGACATTCCATTTCTCAGTCACAAGCAAATTAACAGAATTAGTTAGGAATATAACAACTTGCACACAAGATAAATGGAAAAATATTAAACTTTTACTGTTAATTTTTTTGGAAAGTGAATTAAAATGAACTCCTACAATTAACTTCTCTATCTTTTTAAAAGGCCTCTTAGAATCCTTGAGTCTGAGAGTACCATGTTTTCCTTCAGCCACCCCGTGGTTTTGGTAAAGTAAATCTGTCTGATTTTAAAACTGGTTCTACAAGTACACACTCAGAAGGAGCTCTGAAGCCTGCTAAGCCTAAGCAACAGATTCCCTGAATTTACAAGCACACAGTTGCTTGTTGCAAACCTCTTGGGCTTTTTGCTCTCAATTTCAGCATATCTGACCATCTCATCAGAGATCCTGATAAGTTTGTTTCCGGGACCAGTTTGATGACTTCCATGCTCTGGTTTTCGGGTTTTGCAGTTCCAGTAAACACAATCATTTCACATTGACATCAATTCCATGAGATGTCCTGGTTAAAAGCTGGGCTGTACTGAGTGTGTTGGTGACACCCCGTGGCATCCTGCTGAACTCTCTAACACAAATGGCTTTGAGGTCTTTGACATTCATCTTCTCTGTACCAATGCCCCTTCTTACTTAAGACTAGAAGGCACCAATGAAGTGCTACTTCTGTAACAAATTTGGCATAGAGAACATCTAGTAGCAATGGTAACCAGTAAGATTGGATTGAAACAAATTGCTATGGGAATGGCAAAAAGGTCTGAAGACTGCCACATCATTTTAGAATGTATAATCACATGACTAGATTATTTATCCAAGTGATAAACATGATAGTTTTGCTTGTAGCACATTTATATTGTTAATAAGTTCAAGCAATCACTTGAAGAATTTCACTTAGTTTGCCAGTTATGCATGACAGGAATCAGAAAATTTGTCAACAATCTTGAATTTTTTGTTTACCTCACAGGGTAAAACCTTGACTATCATTAACATAGTTTGCCACTTCAACAGTTTCACACTGTAACAGAGGAATTACCTTTGACAAGATTAGGTCATCAAATTCAGTGTGTTTGTATTTATTTTCTTATGACTTTGGAAGATGGGGTATTTAGTTGAGCATAGGCTCAAGAGGGTACGCTTGGCAGTTGCACTCCCAGGTAGCAGATTTCCAGCAAACCAACCAGGATGCCACAGACACCTCACCTCTTCCACAACAAACATACAACAAACACAGAGTTCTGGCTCAAGCAAGGGCAGTGCATCAATTTGCATAGCTGAACATCCAACTGTAGTACGGGAAGAGGAGTCAGGAGGCTTTTAACATGGATGATCCTTCCAACCACATAATTCTGACAGATGCAATCATGTAAGCACAATTTAAAAGTCAGTGTCATAGAGAGTGGGAAGATGTGTCAAGAGACCCAAGTAGCTGACGAAACTCATTTTCTTCCAAGAGTAATGCTTGCCAGACTAAGGCATGACATCTGTCTCATGTACATTTATTCTTATCCATTGCATGATCCTTTCAGGAATGTTGATTGGTTGGTTTGGGTTTTTTGCCCTCAAGACAAACTGCAGAAGAATAAGAAAAGCTTCAGTGCTAAGTGCTGAGTAGATTAAGACAACACCCCAATTAGTGGATTTAATTTTGCTATGATCCAAGGGAATTAACTGTATAAAACTTCTTACAAAGGCTAAAAACTTCAGTAAATGCCAAATAAAGGTTCTGTTTGCAAATGCTACACATAACAGTTTCAGAACAAGCTACAGTCTCATTCTACATCAGCTTGATAATTCAGCTGCACACAAGGTCTGTGCAGGAAATGGGCAGCATTCAGTCAAACAAGAGAGTTGATAGAGTTAATGCTCTGAACCAAACCATCACACTAGACTCTAGAATTAATACAATTAAAGATGGGAACATGTAGTAACTGACAAGAGTCTGTTTGACCAAAGAACATTACTTTAGTGTTTGCTGTAAGTCGACTGTGAAATAATACCATAAATTACAAACATAGTGATCTGTAACATTTGGAGACTGGGACAAAGACTGATGTAAGAAGTTCTCCCAGACCAACACTGACAGAGGGTAATAAACTATATGTGCCAGGCACACCATTCCTCTGGATGAAGGCCTAGAGTGAACACTCCATTCTTTGTATATTAACCATGTAACAGACAAACCCAGGTTTTCCTGCCTGTTGAAAATAAACCATTTCATTACTTATAGAAGATTGAACAGATTTATGATTCCTTTTTAAAAAGAAATTGCTTCAGATTACTCCCTCAAACAGCAAGAAGTTCCTATATGTCCGTCTTTAATGCCCCTCTCTTCTAGGGAAGTCACTTTAAAAGACAGCAGTTCCAACATCAAAGTTCAGTGCATTCCACTCTAACAGCCAGATATCAAACTCCTTACCTTAAAAATCACCTTCTATGTTCAGAATCTATTTCAATCCAGTACCACATTGTTCCAGTAGCAGGCTGTAAGAAAGCAGCTGGTTCATATATTGTCCGGGCACCACCTGAACTGTAAACAAAATAGAAAGCAGGTAGAACAAAGAACAGCCATATAAGACCAGGTAAACAGAAATAAGACACACCTGGAATTTCTAATCATTGGCATTCATATGCCTGTCCAAAACAAATATATTTCACATCTCTTGACACAAAGGTAAAATTCCATTATAGATCACACTTGTTCTCTGATTTTATGTTTGGCATGGACAATATAAATATCAAATGCTCTCACCTGGATATATTTCAGACTACACAGCCTAATTTTAAGAGAGATGACTGAATTTGATACTGCCCTTAATAATGTAATGAATAATGACATTATGAATAATCCCATTATATTATTCCATATGACTCTAGATTCTGGAAATAATTTCATAGTCCTTAGTCACACAAACATGAAGCAAATATTTAGTAATGATTTTCCACTTCCTTAGCATTATTCTGAATAAATTCCAGTTTTACTCCCCTTCCCTGGTAATTGCAAAGCCATGAAGCAAAGGAGGCAGAATGTATATCTGCTTTTTTGAACTTGAAGAGTGTCTGAAAGGTGATTGCCATACTATTGGCCATCAGATATTATTAGAGATATTATATAGTTACAACAAACACATGAACTTTACATACAGTAAATAAAGACCTCTGTTTCATATTTTCTGGGCCTAAATAAAAATATTTATTTTACTTATATTCAATAACAGAAATATCTACTTCAAATAATACAGCGATGAAAGACAAGCAGAGGACCAAATATTCTGCAACACATTTTATTAAATTTAGCTTTACTCAAGTATTTTTACAGACAACTCTTCTTGTACTCCTCAACTAATTATTCATGCATGTAAAATAAGGGCAAATACTTATTTTTGAAATCATAGTAAGTCCGTGTCATTCTAAGATGCTGTACCAAATACAGTCAGATCACTTCTGCCATTTTCTACAGGACTTGAAGCATGCTATGCTGCTTGATTTGCTGTTAACATCCATGATACTCTCCTTGTTAGTTTTAAACACAAATTTTGACCACAGTCTCTAAAAATGTTAGGAATCTGCTAGTTAAGAACAAATCTAACAACTTCTGATTCTTGTCTGATCAGGTCTGACCTAATCTTTCTATCTCTCCAATTCCACTAATTTTTTTCCATTACTAATTACTTCCACCTCCACACAACTTTTTTTTTTCCCTTCTTTTTTTTTTCCCCTTAACATTAGGAGTCTGTGGCAGTACCAGTTGTTGGTTTCTCTGTGTCTGGATTGAAGGCACTTGATACTGTATTTCATGTTCAGACTCAGGTGTTTATTATTTCTTATCAGTAAAACAGTCTCACAACTGTGAGTTCAGCAGCTTTTCATTAGAGGGCACAAAATGGCTAACAATCTCTTGTTACAAGGCTTTTAAGACTAAACTATCCAATTAAGAGCTGACACCTAGATTATTTGCCCTTTTAACCCAATAACTGATCCCACAGAGCCTGCAATGGGGACTTTTCTGCCCAATTACAAAATGCCACCCAAACCCAAGAAGAAGAAGAAGGAAGAAGAAGCATGCAGAAGAAGCCCAGGATGACACCCTGTGCCCTCCATCTGCTTCCATCCACAACATACTAAAAATCCCAAAACCTAAATTTCTCACCAAGTGGTACATCTACACTGCTCTCTATAATCTGTTTCACACTTTTGTGGATTCTGGTCTATCTTGGAGTCTAGGAAACTTTCTCCATGAATGAGGGTCAAAGTCAGTGCTCCCCTGGGGGTCAGGGCACCCCAGGGCAGATAGAGAAATATTCCCTGTGCCCTGGGTTTCCCACAGAGTCAATTCACAACCAAAGAAAGCAGTAAGAAATCCAGTGATCATCAAGCTTTGTAACCTCTGTTCAGAGGACTAATTTCCTGGAAGCAAATTAGCTTTCTTTCCAGAGAGCAAAACAGTCAGCAGTCAGAAGGCTGAGGGGTGACCTCACAGGAACCTGCACCCTCCTAACCAAGAATAGGGAGGCAGAGGAGGGGAAGGTGCTGATCTCCCTTCTCTGGTGACCTGCATCAGGACATGAGGAAAGGGAACGAAGCTGCACCAGGGGAAGTTCAGGTTGGACATTAGGGAGCTGGACTTGCTGATCCTTATGGGTTCCTTCCAGCCTTGAGGTTATTATGAATATTACCTATTTTAACTGTCACAGTTTAAGAAAATTTGCACAATTCAAAAGATCTTGAAACTGCTAATAATGATAAAAATTCATCAATCACTGCTGTGCAAATCTGCATTTCTTAGATGATCCTGTATTTTTTATTAAAGCTAAAGACATTTCCCTAGTTTAAATAATAATATTAAATACACAAAGGATCAACTCTCTTGTGTTTAAGCACTGTTTCTTTAGCTTTCAATATAAATAATATAGGTCCTAGAGCGACTAAAGCAGAGTAACAATGTATATCCAATACCTTACTTACCCTAGGATGTTCCAAGTTTTCAGGTATTTGGAGATGTCGGGCTAGCGCAGTTTCACAGTTTCATATATTAGGGCAGTTAGCAATTGTTGATGAAATACCACAGGACAAAAATAATTCCCAAGCGTATCATTACAACCAGCCTGTTCTTCAGCAGCATACACATTTACACCCACACACCAGAAGCACAAGAGCATGTGGTTTGGAAGGAAAGAAACTACAGAATCCAATGTAACAATCTACAGAATCTACTTTAATTTGCACCATGTATACATATATGCACATATACATAGAGATTCATCTATATACAAACCCAAAATATCAAGAGAACTATAGTGGCAATTGCCCCTGAAGGACAAAATCATGCTAACTTTCCCTCTTCCATCAACCACACTGTGGACACACAACAACAGTGTTTCTTCCTGTTATTCTTCCATCAATTAAGGAACAGAGCATGTCTCTAAACAGCAAACACCTTACCTCATCCATATTGATAACAGTACCCTTAAAAACAGGTAGTGCTAAGCACATAAAGAGCACAAATCCCACCTGAATTCCCTCACCAGAGATCATTTTATCTTAACTGTTCCCTAGAATATGAAGTGAACAATTTTTTTTTTGCTTCAACATAATTTATGGTGTCATTCAGAGTTTCTTTTTAAACATAGAAATAGTCAGAAAAAATATTTGATGCACCTTCAGGTGAAGCGCTAGAAATCTGAACGCTACATTTCCCAAGCTCTAAGAATGGTGAGAGGTAGCAAATCCTGAACCAATCCACTCTCCTTGAAATATCCAGCAGACAGGGATTTCATTCAAACAGGTCCTAAGCAAAAGCAAAAAATAAGGCAAATGAAGTCACCATTCCTTCAAATAATCAGACACCTTGCCTTTTACCAGTCTTCAGAATGGTGCACTTTGCATGGTGTGAGGAAAAGGCTGGCACAGCCACTCCATAACTACAAAACAGAGCCTGGGGTTTTAGTGCCCAAGGGAATACAGCTTGGGGAAGGGATGGGCACAAGGCTGCTCAGAGCCCAGTCCAGGGAGGAGAAAGGCAAATGCTGCCTGGGGCAAGGGCTTGCCAACTGCAGTGAGAAGGCAGCACCCCATGCCAGTTCAGCCCCCCAACCCTCTTCCAGGCTCTGCAGCCTCTCAGTTACTTACCCTGAAGTCCTGTCATCTCTGCTCCTCACAAACCAGCACCCAGTGGGAGCACATAGATTGTGAGAGAAAAAAATGCCAAGAAAAATGCCTCTAGAGGTGTCTTATGCTCCCTTACACATTTCATGATAAAAATCAAGTTGGGGGAAATAAAAAACCAAACACTACAAATATTCCAAGAGAATTGTGTGTCACCACCTTTTTTAACCTTTGTAGCAGCTTTTATTTTACCAGCTTGGTATTAACAGAAACAAACCTCTTTCATCTCAGCAACTGATAAGGTCAAAACCAATTTCACTGGATATGTACAGAAAGAGTGGATAACAATTTCTGGGGAAAAAACAGTCACTGCATATACTCATAGCTTTAAAAATGGATACAACTGAAGCAAGCTGCAGCTGTGCCTGAAGCACAGGAAGAAAAAATACCACTTCCTTTATCAGATGAATCAACGTACAACCATTTGGTGTTTTGTTCTGTAGCTGGAGATTGAAGAGAAGTAAGGACCAAGAAAGGATCCAAAGAAGGGGATGTCTCAATCTCACAAGCCTTTTTTAGGTCCCAAAGCTGACATGCAAAGTGCTGTATTTCACTTAAGGCATGAAGCACCATCTCCTCCACTCACAGGTCAGCTACCAGAATACTTTTGATATTCTTCTTAACATGGCTGTTCCTTTGATGAAAAACTGCATCTGAATATCAGCTATGCAAGAATGAACAACAATACATATCCAAACAAAACACTGATTTCTTCTATAAATCAAATCATTTTGGGAAGAAAACACAATTTTTCTTTCTAGATTCTACTTTTTTTTGTTGTTGTATTCAATCTGTTTGGCAACTCTTTTGTAAGACATAAGTCAGATGACAGCAAAAATAACTCTGCCTGTAAGTAGACAGCTTTTCACTTCTAAAGTACTCCAGTAAGTGACACTTTGTTTTTGGAGGATGCAGGGAGGGGGAGGCTTGGTGAGTTTTTCCTTGGTTGGTTGGTTGGTTGGTTGGTTGGTTGGTTGGTTGGTTGGTTGGTTGGCTGGTTTTCTTAGGTACTTTGGGGGAACATAGGCAATGACAGAATGAACAGCATATGACCTCAAAATGGGAAAATGTCTTATTTCCCCAATTAAGTCAATTATTCTTTCAAAATACTCAAGTTGACAAAATTCTCAATATTGTGAGAATTTGTTTTACATTACTAGAATAGGCATTGCAGTATTAGCTTTTTCCAGGCAGGAAAAGATATGGAGAAAGCTAGGGAAACTATAATAAAATGTAGCACTTCTATAACTAGACAACACCAAGTATTTGATGATTGACAGTCAGATAGTAGGAAGAAGTTGTTAAAAATAAAAGGAAAGCTTACAGTTTTCCCCTCATATATGCTAACTATTATTTATGAAGTTCATGAAGAATTTTATTAAAAGCTGGAGCTTTTTATTAAAATGCTGGAGCAAGTGCTTCATTTATCTAATCAAAGGTATTTAGTTTCAGGACTATGTAATGTATTTTCACGGCTGTACTTCTGCATTTTAAGTAAATAAGTGCTAAAATGTAGTTTTAAAATAAAAAACCACTTATTGAAAAGTAAGTGTGGGCCTGATCTTTGCTGCCTTTGTTTCAGTTTGTTTTATGGACAACACCTGTTTTGCAGTGAAGCTGGAAAGCATTCATTGATAGAGGCAAAACCGCAGTCAAATTTTTGAAGTGGAAAACGACCTGGGGGTGCTGGTGACAGCAGCTGAGCACGAGCCAGGCTGTGCCCAGGTGGGCAGGAAGGGCAATGGCATCCTGGCCTGGATCAGCAATGGCGTGGGCAGCAGGGCCAGGGCAGGGATTGTCCCCCTGTGCTGGGCACTGCTGAGGCCACACCTCAAATTCTGCCCTGCAGTTCAAGGGAAGATATTGAGGAGCTGGAACAAGCCCAGAAAAGAACGAAGGGGCTGGGGCAGGGTGTGGAGCACCAGTCCAGTGAGGAGCAGCTGGGGGTGTTTGTCCTGGAGAAAAGGAGGCTCGGGGAGACCTTATCACTCTACAGCTGCCTGGAAGGAGACTGTGCCCAGGTGGGGATCAGACTCTTCTCCAGGGAACCAGCGATAGGAAGAGAGGAAATAGTTTCAACCTGTGCCATGGGAGGTCTAGGTTGGACATAATAGTTTCGCGAAGTATTTCACGAAACACGTCACAAAACACATCTCAAAACATTGTTTCAAACTGCGGCACGGAAAGGGTCATTAGATCTTGGAATGGGCTGTCCGGGAAGGTGGTGGAGTCATTGTCCTTGGAACTGTTTAAGGAAAGACTGGACGTGGCACTCAGTACCATGGTCTGGTCGGCATGGTGGTATTCGGTCACAGGTTGGAACCAGAGGTCTTTTCCGAGCTGTAAACTGATTCCGTAAATTCTGTACACACAGGGTCTCTCCCCGCGATACAGAGAGGGCACTGCAGACGCCAAACCCGTCTGTTATGAAAGAGCTTTCACACCCACACAAGCCCAGAACTGCAATCCCAGCCAACAATGCGGGCGGGGCGGGCGGGACGGCGATGTCCCGGCGGGATCGGGGGCCGGGTGTCCCGGGCCGGGTGTCCCGGCGGCGTCGGGCGGCAGCGCCACCGCCAGGCCCCGCTGCCCCGGAGCCGCGGTCAGAGCCGCTCCCGCCCCCCGGGGCCGCGCTGCTGCGCCTGCGCGGAAGGGCCGCGGCGGGCCCGCCATGGCGGCGGCGGCGGCGCTGCGGCCGCGGATGGCGGCGCTGGGCCGGCGGCTCGGGGCGCCCGGGGCCCGCGGTGAGCGGCGCGACGGGGACGGGAACCGGGGCGGCGTGGGTGGCCCTGAGGGCAAGGGCAGCCCCGAGGGCATCTTCGCAATCGGCGTGTGCGCTTGGGAGCGTCAGAGCCTGGCCGCGGATGGCCTTAATTTAATCATGAAAGATGCGGTCTGAGAGGATAACTGGCCTGCTTCAGTGCTGTATTATTCAGCCACTCTTGAAGATGCCCCAAGGATGGGTGGTAAAGCCATGTGGAAAAGGAGAGTGGTAAGACTCCGGCTGAGTGCTCATCGGTGCTAAGGGAGCATTGTGTTCTTCCCTCAGATACCTTCTTAGCGAAAGGCTCTGCTAATCTGGACAAGTTGAAGGACCTCTGCAACGAAGGGAAAGAACATCCTTCCACGCTTTTTCAGCTCTATACCCAGGTACTTTGTTATGGACTGCCTTTCAAGAAAATGGGTGTGGGAGACGGTTTGGTGTAAAAAAGGAGGGTGGGCAGAAAGGCGGCTCAGTTACTTGGGGGTGTGTGGTGCGCGTCTGTGAAGCACAGAACTGATTTTGACTTGGATAACTTGGAGCCGTTCCTGCTGTTACTTTAGGGACAGAAAGGGGTTTGGCTTGGCATTCACCATCACCAGTCGTTCAGTACTTCTAACTTGCACCTGTTGTAAATTCAGTGTTAAAAAATATCTTCGAATTGTAGTGTTTTATAAACTAACGAGTTTTCTATGTTACAACACACTTCTATTTGATTATTTTGACGGTAGCATTTCTACTTTGTATATGTTCTTGTTTTCATAGGCTGTCCTAGACATTACATATTTTGAGGAAAACCAGCTTGTGGATGAAGATTTTCCAGAAGAATCTGCCTTGCAAAAACTTAAAGAACTTATTTCTGTTCTTTCAGAACCAGAAGACCTAGTGAGGGAATGCGGCATAAAAGAAGTGAGTAGCCGGAGGGCAAATTATTTCGTTATTTAAAAACAAAAAATCTGAAATGGGACATAGTATTTGTATTTTTGATGAGCAGAATTTAAAGTTTTTTTAAGCATTTTCAAGTCTTTTTGGTATTTAAATAGGGATTCCTGAAAATATTGTTTCAAATGCCTTGTTGTGTGCTCAGAATTTCTCTTGCTAACATTTCGTGATTCCACAGGCAGTTAACACTTCTATTTGACCTACAGTGTTAGGTTAGGCTAACTTTGTCTCTCTGTCAAACACAGTACCTGAAGTAAGTGATTCACACAATGTTTGCCAGTGCATATAAGTAGTTCAGGTGGTTTATTTTTGTGTTAGACCAGTTTGTTGGATTTAATTTCAGCCCATCAACATCCTTGGTGCAGAGTTGTTAGAATGTCTTTACTGGAGAAAAGGAGCCCTGCTTTACATGTATTGCCACACAGCAAAAGAAAGGAGTGAATGGCTACAGGAAAACATTGCCACATTCAAAAAGGTAAAGGAGATGAAAATGTTCTTTGGGCTTTAAAGTCTGGCTCTTCACTTTTAAAATATGGCTGGGTTTTTCATTCATTCATTTTTTTTTCTTTAATTAGGATTTTGGGGTTTCATAGCAAGAAGTATTTCTGTGTATATCATTGATTTAACAAGAACTTATTTTTTCCTCATTTTTAACTGTACTCAGTGTCTTAATGATGGAGTTCAGTACTTGATGAAGATGCTTAGCTTTAGATGCCCTCTTCAGCTAGATGAAGATATCTCGCTTCAAGATAAAGACACAGCTAGATTACTCAGTGAAGGTAAAAAAAAAAAACCAAAAAATAACTCCAAAAAACCTTTTAAACTCACTCCTCTTAGTAACTGCTTCACTTTATGAAATGCTTTCTTGAATGTTTTTATTGTTTGACCTAATTTATGTTCAAGACTTGACACTTTTTAGAACAAGAAGATAATAAATGAGGCAAATAAGCAGGCAAGAGTGCCCTCCCCCTTTCTTTTTTGACTCATGAATTTTAGGAGGTGTCAGCCCACATTTTCCCAGTGTGTTATGCGTGCACTGGAGGGAGATGAATTGAGGCAATGAGTGTTTGATGCACAGTAGTGGCTTATGCTGTGTTATACACAGTTTTGGCAGTGTTTTTACACAGTATTTTATTGTGAACCATCCAGTTCCCAACTGACAGATGTTTAAGGCACAAATATGACTGCAGAGGGTGCCAGAGGTTCACATATTGATCTTCCCTTTTAGCTCTAGGACAGCAGAGGTACAAACGCAATTACAGACTTCATGCAAGTAAAAAGTGTATGCAGAATTGGTTAGATTTGGCAAATGTTCTTTGTCACCACTTTATGTAGCTTTATGTAAGTTTCATTCCTGTTGAGCATTTCTAGGAGGATCTTAGGCTGCATCAGTGTGAGGCAGGTAGGGTGATAGAGCAGGAGGGGATTTTTAAGGGGATTTGTAAACTGGCTGGTGCTGGGGACATGGTGTCCACATTGAGCACACTAAAAATCAGCTCTGCTCTGACTGTAGCAGGATATGTATCTCCTTCTTGTTTAATTTCATCTGAAAGTGGCATTGCTGCTGTTATATAGCTCCATAATGTAAAGTCAAGTTGTGGATTTATTTAGCAGGATTTTATTTTTTTTTTTTTTTTGTGAAAGACACACATATGCCTTTGAATTCAAATACTAATAAAGCTGCTGCTGGTTAACCTGAGTTAAGATGACTTCAGACAATATCTTTTAGGCTTAAACTGTGGCAGGCACAAAAATACTCCAGAGTAAATATGTACAGTTATGCTTGTACTAAAGAGGCTGTAAAGAAATACTGAAATTCTGTGAGATAATTAGGCAAAGAAAATTATAGAAATAACATTTATATGGCAGTCTTAAAAGATTTTAACATTATGGAGGGCTAAACTGAACAGAAAAATGAGCATGGTCTTGATCCATGGTTTTCTTCTGGGCATTATATATTTATATAATAATATACTTAAACTGTCTTTTTGGAATTTTCTTCCCCATTGTAACTGAAAAAAAATTAACAAGCTGTGTGCTTGCCTATAGCAGAACAATAAAGTACTTGATCTAAATTATTTTTGCAGGTATATTTAGTGACACTCACTTACTGGCAATGATGTACAGTGGAGAAATGTGCTACTGGGGACTGAAACACTGTGGAGAAAGGAAGCAGGAAAGCCTTGAGTCAATAGATCCTGTGTCTAGCAGTGACCTGGGCGGCAGATCACAGAGCATATCGCTGGATTTCCAAGAAACAGGGAGAAACATGTTAACAAAGTACGTGGCCGTATGTGAGGGACCCTTAAAAGGTCAAGGGTGGAACACAACAACTGCAAAACAAATGCTGCATTACTTTGTGAAATCCCACAACTAAGATCCACTGCATTGACTGTCCGGAAGAAAACCTGTGGCATAAGAGCACACTCTTCGTCACTGACTCTTTTCTTTTTTTTTTTTTTCCCAACCGAAATGTATACTTCTGTTGCATTAAAAACACGCATTCCAAGGCCTGCGGGGCCGCGGTCCGAAGTGCAGCGCGGAGCTGGGCCGTGGGTGCGGCAGGCGCATCCCGGGCGCGGCGGTGCCGGAGCGCGGTGCGGAGCGTGCGCGGGGCGGCGCCATGGCGGCGGCAGCGGAGCCGCGCGGCGCCGGCCTGGAGGCCGCGGTGCGGGGCGGGCTGCGCGTCCTCCGGGAGCGCTGGATGCGGGGCACCCGCGAGCGCGGCGGCACCGCGCCCGCACCGCCGCCGGCGGGCCCGGACGGCGCGGAGGGAGAGAGCGCCCTGCAGACGCTGCCGGTGAGCGGCGCCCCGTGGGGGAGGGGAAGGGGGGGCAAAGCGCTGGATCGCACCCCGTCCTTCTTCACTGCCGATTTCGGGAGTCGTTAAACCGCTGCTCTCAATGGTTTTCAGATCGACGTGCAGCTGAATATCCTGTCCTTCCTCTCGCCCCAAGATTTGTGCCGCTTAGGAAGCACGAGTTGTTACTGGAGGGCAGCTGTGCAAGACCCGTTGTTATGGAGGTATTTTCTCCTGCGGGATCTTCCCTCTTGGACATCTATTGATTGGAAATCACTTCCAGATGAAGAGGTTTTTAATAAAGCCTTTTCAGAGGTCAGCGACAATGCACTGTATGATTACATGGCAGTGTAAGTATCTCAGTATTCTTTTATATGACTTCAAATGTGCCTACAGCAGTAATATTCAGCCCTCAGGCATGTTTCATATTTACGGAAATAAAGCTCTGCTGTAAGCCGCTGTTTAAATTTTGATGTGTCTCAAATCTATTGTTTATTTTGGAAATACAATTTCCTGTTGCGCTCTGGTCTAGTCAGCTCTATCTGTTTGGAACTCAAGAAGAATGTAAAACATTGTAAGAAGGGCAACACTAATGCTATAAAAAAATGACAGCTTTTTGTTAACTGTCTGTCTACTGTGGCACAGCAATACTGCATACTGTTGATCTTGATAAAGAAGTGTTCTTTGCTCTCAGTGCCACAGCATTTATTTTCACAAAAGTACCAAGAAGTCTTCAAACTACAGCAAGTGAAATGAATCTTCATTGTTTTTCACCTTATTTGGAAGATGAAAAAGAGCACAGAATGTGCACAGATTAACATGTTGTATTGTTCTAGGTCTGATTGTCAAAGGCTTTAAGACAAAGACTGTTTTCTGCTAGTATAGTTGAAAAGCATAGCAACACAATAAATATGTTTGGATAACTGAGAACTCCTCCTGAAACAAGTTAATTTCTGGTGATTTCTAAACTTCATTTAGTTCCGTCAATTTGCAGTAGTGGTCTGTAGATTTGTTTGGGATTTTTGATTTACTTGCAATTACATTTTCCAAAGGTAGTCCTTAATATGTTGGTTTGTGGTGAGTGCGCTAGCTTCTGCAATCTCCGTGCCCTTCATCCCCTTTTAACAGGTGGGAACAGTACACCCAGAATTTGATGTGCAAAAAATGGACTGATTTTGAAATTGGATTTAAGTCTGTTTAGGTCTGAATCACTAATTTGAAACCATCTGTCACTGATTTCCATTGTGTTGGCATGCTCTTAGCTGTTTTGCTGATCTCAACTGAAACATTTCAGTGTGGGTATAAAGGAGGCCCCTTTGATGCTTCCTTGAAGAAGTTTGTTCAGCAGCAGCCTACCATGACTCCAGAAACAAACTGAAGCTGCTGCTCTAGGATGTCTTGACTGTTTTTCTTCATCTCAATTACCAGTCTTTCCATGCCTTCTAGCATCCACACCAAATGAGCATATAAGTTTGCAGACACTTGTCTCCTTCCACAGTTTGCATGCTCTCTAACTACAGGGAAAATGTTTATTTTCAGGTGGCTACTTGTTATAAACACAAGAGTTTAATTAAGGTTTAAAATGCACTCACAAGGCTCATTTTTAAAATTATATTTTTAACGTGACTCTTCTGCTTTGATGTTATTTTACCTATATTGTGTATTCAGTGAGGATGGGAAATTCTTGATTTTTATTTTATTTTTAAATAAACTGAAAGATCTGTAGAAAGAAGTGTACTGAGGTCCAAAAAGTCAGTATTTGGACTTTAAAAGAACTGATGCTTTTGCCTGCTTTGTACTGGTGCTTGAAACCACCCGTTTGAAACTTTATAATTTTTTTACCTGTGCTTTGAGTTGTACCAGTAGCAAAGCATAAGCAATGTGGGACCTAAATGAAATTTGTTTGATTAATAGCTCTTTTGTATTTTGTGTTTAATTTCTAGTTGCATCTATTTTAAACAGATATAAAAGGAGCTGTCCTCAGGGTAGAAGAAGTTTGAAATCGAGCCGTCCCCGGTATGGGACTGTGACTTCCTTTTTGCAATCACTGGTCACTCAGGCAGAACCTCGCTTTGCTATGTTTGGGCCAGGTTTGGAAGAGCTGGACAACTCCTTAGTACAAAAGATGATGACATGCCCAGAAATTCTGCTGGTAGCTGGCCTACCTCATAGACAAATTCATGGTAATGATGGTTTTGGCTTTTGGCCTTCTTATTTTGTAGAAAGATACAACAGAAAAAACTTTGAGGAAGAAATGAAGAAAAGGAATTATTTTTTTGTATCCTTAAAATTCAGTAGAATCATGGTGAAAACTAACCAATTTCTGATGTATCCAGAAGGATAAATGTAGCGAACATTTGGGGCAAACAAATAGATTCAGTGAATTTACAATTAAATTTGGACATTGTCAGAAGAATAATTTTGCTCTTTGTACTTCTATTTTCATCCAAAATTCCATGTTACTGCTGCTGTTGTGATCAATAAATGCAGACAGGCCTTTCTTTTAGTTCTGCTTGCAGTAAGTGGCTAAAAAACATATTTGTGATTTTACACAGGAACTCAATGCTGATCCTTATATGATTCAGTATTCTGGTATCAAATTATGTAAATTTTACTTAGAAGAGCTAAAGGAGCAGGTGAGGGATTTTTTTGATGTTTTAAAGAGTAGCTTTGAAAGTCTATTTTGACTTCAATCCAAGCCAGAGACAAAAATGTGTTACTTTTCAACTAACAATTTTTTCATCACAGCAGATGAATTTTTTTTTTCATAAATTGTATTTATAGGAAGCATGAAAATTATTTTTAGTGGGGTTTTTTATTTCTCTCATATTTCCTTTTCAATGCAGCTTGTCATAAACAGACTGGAGCCTTTTCTATGCCAGTTTAATCTAATACAAGTCTAGCTCCTTTCTGATGTAGATTTCTAGGTCCAAATCTAATAATCAGAAATACAGAAATGGTTTTAATACAATTGATTAGATTTTTGTGAAATTAAGTCTGATCAGTTGGCGCATATATAAAATTAATTGTAAAATAGTAAATCTTCTACCCCTAAGAGCAATATCTAGGTTTGAATATATTAATTTTGTAGCACCACTGGAATTTTTGAGCTACCACTTAATTGTATTCAGTAGCCAAGTAGCTGTAATCTCATAGATTAATTTTTTTCCCTGTAGGAATTGGATCAGGAGTCAGTTTTCAGTTTAACAACAATCAAAAATTCAATATTGTGACATTATATTCCACCACAAGGTAAGATACGATCTGTTCTCCACCAAATGAAAAGTACAGTTTCTAATTTATTTCAGAGTTTTCATATTCTTGTCCTGTGACTTTCATGTGCACTTTCTCATGCATGGATTTCCCTTATAAATTGAAGTTTCAATGCATGCCTTTGCTTTTGCTTTCTTTTTTCAATCACTAAGTTTTCTCATGGAAGTAATAAAGCTTTTCCAAACAGTATATATATCAAAGCTGTACAACAGGCACATTACAGGTGCGTCTATCCCTCTTAATACCTTGGTTGATTCCCTTTTTAAACACTCTATGAACTCATCCTGGAGTGTATTTTCATAAGCATCTTGCAGTTTGCCAACCATCTCTGTGCACTCAGAAAGAAAGGAGGGCAGGAGGAGGCAGGGAGAAATGAAACCATTTTTCTGGCTCAGCCCATTTTCCTGTCCCTTTCCTGCGCTGCCTAGACTTTCAAGATTCTCTTTTGGCATTCTCAGTTAACCTGACTACTGAAATATCTTTCAGTGTGGAAAGGAGGAGAGCAAGGGAGGAGCAAGCTGTTGCTGTGAATAAGATGTTTTACCAAGAAAACAGCACAGTAGGGAACCAGCAAGCCATGCACTACAGTGTAATAGCTCAAGTGAGGAAGGTGTGCGAAGTAGTTGATGGATTCATTTATGTTGCTAATGCAGAAGCTCATAGAGGTAAGGGGTTTCTCTTTATTTATATTTTGTGAATAACTGGTGTGTTAGATTACAAAGAATATGGGATACATCAAAATTCATGTTCTGATCCTGTCAAAATCTGCTAATTCTTCATGTCTTACCCTATTGAAGAGGTCTCCTATTCTAGACACTCTGTCATCAACATGTTAGGAATTGTGGGCCCTTGTTTTGTTTATGGCACATACTGAAATGGTTGCTATTGAAATTACATGTGTGAAATTGCATGGATTAAAAAAAAAACCCACGGGTATGTATAGGAGAAACTTGAAAAGACATTGTGCTGTGAAAACAACCTTCACCTGGAAAACAGTAAAAAATGCAATTAGTCTAAAGCAGTTTAGTCCTGTGAGATGATAATCCAAGTAACAATTACGGTAATTGTCTTTACATTCATCAGCTTTGAATGGAGGAAAAGGGCTATCTCAGAAAAGAGGCAAAAAAATTTGAAGGGATACACTAAGAGAAAAGTGCATTCACTAGGGAAGGGCTGCTGACTGTGCAGTGTGTGAGTATTTCTGAATGGCTTGTTGTAATTTTGATCTCTGAGGTACTCAGAAAACACTCTGATGTTAAGATTGAAATAGGCTGTCTGTAGAATCTATGGAGATCTTTAACATGTAAATGTCATCAATATCTGTGTAACATACAGGCAGATGAGTAAGTCTTTGATAAGCAGAACAAGATCATTTGGCCCTTCCAGCCTTCTGTCTAACTGCCTCTGAAATAAAAATGCCCCAAAAACGAAAACACCTTGGTTTTGCATATACTAAAGACTCATATATTAAAAATTGTTTCTTAGAACATGATCGTCAGGAGGAGCTGGCTCGTATTTTGGCAATGATTGATCCAGCCCTTGGGCCTCCGAACAGACCTCTGCTGGTTTTGTCCTGTGTGTCTCACGTCGCTGTGAAAAGAATTCCATGTGTTTACGTGGCACATCAGTTGCAACTAAATCTGCTGCATCAGCCCTGGATGGTACTTGCTCTTAAACCTTTATTTTCTGTTTCTCTGTGGTTTAAATTTAATTTAGGCTCTCAGGTTCCTTAACTATGCCTACTTAAGCAAGGGTGCAACTTTCAACACTAGTACACGAGCTTTCCACTCAAGTGAAAGATTTCATTTCTCTGGTGCTCCAAGATGAATTATTAGCCTGTCTGAAAACAAGGAGCTTAAGTGACTTGCCCAAAAGCACGCAAGAGACTTAAGATGGAGCTGGAATGTCAGGAAGGACAAATAATGGTCTTGAAAGGAGTAAGGAAACTTCAGTTCATTTAAATCTAAATTTCCTGAATCACAGCCTTGGACACAAGATAGATTTTTGGGACATTTTGAAAAAACTGTTTACTGTCACTCAGTTGATGTGATGTCTTCAGTTTTTGACACATCAGCATTCTTCCTAGGATGTGAGGTCTTGAACCCATTTTTTTATGTTTGTCAAGGACAGTATCTATCAGCATGGTTCAGCCACACAGAATGAATTTCTGTTGATACTGTGTAGATGAGGAATAACTTAATCAGAAAAAATTCTGATTTGAGGTAATTCCTTTGTATTCATAAGGAAAATGTTTATAGGCTTTTTACAAAACATACCATTTATAGTAGCTACTGGATGAGATATTACAAAATCTGAGTGCTAATGCTATACATAGAAGTCTAAAGCTCTAAAATGGCTGTTTTGCTTTAAGATTAACAAGAAGATTTTTCAAGTGGATTGCCATCTGTAAAGTAAATATAATCTTCCACAGCAGCTGAAACAAATGAAACAATTAAAAAAAAATTCACTCTGATACTAAGAGTGAAAACTTTCTTGGTTTTTTTCTTACTTTTATAAAACCTGTTTTTGTCTAACAGACCGTTACACTAGTAATAAAAATTTAGATTTTTAGATATGAGGGTTTCTGACTTTACAGATAGACACAGAGTGATATTAAAATACTGTTAGATCCTGTTAGTTGTTACCTCTAATACAATAACTTTTAATTTTATTTTCACAGATGCAGGACACTGTAGCTGCAACTTTAGATGGATTGCTAAATGGAATTGAGTGGCTCCTGGAAGAAGCAAATTGTAGAAGTGCTCAGTAGTAGGATTAGGCATTGTTGCACTGTATAAATCTTTTGGTGTTTTCCCTTTCAGTTGAAGCAAGAATCTTGTCCTTCCTGTCAGAGTACTGTTAGAAGGAAAAAATAATAAGGCAAACCTGTATATATTTCACTGCACATACTCAAGTCCCTAACATTTTTCCAATTATAGTCCTGAATTAGAAGTACAAGTAGGATTGCCTTGATTCTAGCTGCGATAAAGAAGTGATTTGGAGAGAGAATCTGAGTGTTTTATTTTGTTTTTCTCTCCTTTGAACCAGAGGCCTTCCGAGTACAATCTTTTCCAATATCTCCAATGGTCGGATATCTTCTGTAAATACGTATGTAACACTACGTTAGTTTTTTAGCACAGCCCTATCACACATTTAGTAAATATATTCAGTAGAGATCTTTACAGTGACCAAAGAAAACATACTGTAGGTTGTACAGTAGGAGGTTGACAGAAAGACGCTAACTCTTGATTTCAGAAAAGTGAGTTCCCCTGAATTATTTTAGAAAAAATGCCTAGACAAAAAATAGTGCGGGGAATTTTCAGCCCAGACCAAATTTCTTAGAAGCAAACAAACACTCCTGCATATGAATTGTTGTTTCTTTGTTGTGATCTTACTTAGTAATCAACAACAACAGACTTCAGCATCTTTTTCTTTCTGTTACACTGAAATTATTAGCTTGAACTAGATATTCCTATGCTTCCATGAACAATTGTTAAATAGGACCAATCAGGACTTTGCTGCATACACAGACTTATCAAGTTTCCCAAATAGTTGTGGCAATTTGCAGATGTGATTTTACCTGTCTTGAAATTTTCTATGCAGTTGCAAATAGTTTTACAAAAAGCAAAGCAACATTTTAAAGCTGGAATTGTGTTTTCCATATAGATGCCTTTCGGGATAGTTGTTATCTTCCTCCTTTTCATGTTTTTACTATTGGGTGAATGTTCAGAAACTTCGTTTGGATTTATTGCTGGGGCATTTATTTGCTTTATTCTGGGCCTTTTTTTTTCTTTTCTCCTATCTTCATGGAAATTCAGTCTCATAACTTTTTCTTGGAACCCAAATGATTGCATAGCACACATACAGCTATAACTGCCCTCAATCTGGGATACCTGAGTGATGATCAACACAGCCATGTCAGAAATTTTCCACTTGAGATGATGTTTGAGATTTTTTTAATGAACTAGAAAGTATCTCCTTTTCTTTCATCTTTATGCACAATTAATCCGTTTTCCCAGATTTTTTTGCTGTGTCCTAATCAGGGACACATGGGAGTTTCAAGGGAAAATCCAAAGGAATATTACAATGAAAATTCTGTGGTTTATCCTTTTTGTTCTTTTTTAATAGTCTAGCTGTGTTTTGCCCTTTAAAATACAGAAGACCCAATGGATTTGGGGTAAAATTACATGCTTTGTGACTGGGTGTATGTGATTTTCCTCCTAATCACATTAATTTTGTAGTGGTCTATATGTAGAGGATTGAATGCAGCAGCCTGATTCTGTGTTAAGCTACTACGAATATGGAGGGGTTAGGGAAGATCCTCTTTCTACAGTCTTCATAAGGAATAAATACTTTTTCAAAGAATGGTATTTAGAGTCTTTTTACATGTGTTAAGCCCCTTACATGTATGTACGTGTGCTCATACACTGCGATCACACTGTCATAACAAATTACCATCGTCATCTATAGTCATTAATGAACAAAGTTATTGTATGTTGCCAGTTTAATTAAGATAACTCACTTCATTTCAAAGGGTTAGCATAATACAGAGTATACAGTTTTTCTGAAAGAACATCTGTTAGATTAACTTAAAGCTAGAATACCTATTAGAATTACAGGTTTTAAGGGTGCAGTCTAGAAAACAAACAGTGGGCATGAGAAGTCTGTGCAGCCACAGGGCTCCATGATTAAATGCTGTGGTGGATCAGCACAGGCAAGGAAGATGAGCATGTACACTGTTCAAAAGAGCAACCGAGGTGCACAGAGATATGCTGTGGAAGAGGCTTGTTGGGCACAGATGCAGCAAATAGTTGCAGAGATGCACTGCCTTTTACATTTGACAATTCCTACTATTTCAGTTCCTGAGTCTGCTGCATTTAGGAGCAGAGAAATCATTTAAGCTTGGGACTGTCATTGCTAGAAATTAAAAAATAGTTGAGCATGGAATATTAGAACATGACTTAAGTGTATCTTAAAACTTCGTAATGTAAAAAGAAAATTACTTTTAAAAAAAAATCAAATTGGTTTTGTATTTATCAGAGTAGATGCAGCTGTGATGGGTTTGTGAAAAATTACACCAGGATCTGGATCCCAGGAATCTTGCTTTCCTAGGGATAAGGGATTGTAAAAGCACTCAACAAAAACTGCTTTTGTACTCACTGAGGCACCATGTTTATCTTAACAGTGGTCACAAAATAAGATATTAAAATGACAACATATGTGATTTATAAGAAAACTCAGTTACTGAGACTTCACCTGAGCAGCTTTTGAAAAAAAAGTGGCCATGGGGATGCTAATTTTCAAATCTTTGAAACTCTGAATAACAAAAATGCCTGCTGCCAGCTCCAGAGCAGTACCTGGGGGCATCTGTCAGACTCTCAGGACAGAGGCAGCACACTGTCACTGGTGAGATGTCTTGCAGGTTATGATGGTGATGGAGCAGCCCTGGATCTAAGCAGGAGTGTCAGGAGCTTCAGAAGGAAGCTGTGGCTCTCTGTGTGTCCTGCAGCATGGCACTGCTGATCTGCATCCACATTGATGCTGTCCAGGCAGCATCCCTACATCCTTTGCCACAACTGCTCCAAGTAATCAATTTCCTTCCCCGCTCAGAGATGCAGGAAGTGGGTGCAGTTATAGAAAGACCTATGGGAAAATTGAAATGCTTTTCAAAGTCTCAAAGACAGGGAATATGCTGCCTCTTAATCTGGTGAGTATTGTCAATATCACTTTGTATGGTAGCATGAATATCACAGCTAAAAAAATAGATGGAGTTGCTGTCAGAAGACTTATGAAAATAATCATTGGCATTATTGCAAAGTGATTGATGTCTGTGATTTATTGTGTTTTTCATGCCACTCTAGCACTAGTGGTTCTGGATAAATTACTTTCCTCAAATACAAGAGTAGAGAAATAACATTCTTTGTTCAGTTACAGAAGGTGATATAGGTAGAGCCTGTACTTAAACCTCAGAGGATGTCTGAACAAAGGCTGCCCTCAGTAGCCTTAGGAGGATGAAACAGCAATCAAGAATGTAGGTAGTAGGCATAGAGCAGGGACCTAGCAAACAACAGAACATGATGGGTCTGGATAACGAAATATTTAAGAACCAGTGAGATTGGATATCTGCTGCTCCAGCATTACCATGTCTGTGCTGAGCAGCTGTTTGCAGGTACCAGTCTGGGCATTACTGGCCAAGGTTCCTGAGCAGCCAGTCTCTTAGGGTTCCTTCCTCCAGCCTCTTAAATGTCTTGGTCACCCTTTGCTGGATTCTCTCTGGTTTGTACCTCACATAGTGCAGGCTTAAAACTGGACATCCTGCTCCAGATTGAGAGCTACAGGTCCTGGGCAGACGGGAATGGGGCACTTGTCCTCAATGTAGCCTTCATCACTGTGTGGGCACACTACAGAAACCAGGTTTCCTGGTCTACCAGGACCTAAGGTCCCCTTTGCAGAGCTGCTCCCAAACCAGTCACCTTTCTACTGGAGACAGGACTTTGCATCAGGAAGTTTCTGAATCACCTCTTAGCCCACTGAATGGGCTAACAGTATTCTCACTTGCAGTATTTCTGGCTGTCCTTGCACAAGGAGCCTACTGTAGTGTTGTGTTGGCTTGTTCTGTTCTCCCTTGTGTCTGTAATGGTTTGGCCTGGTTTCACTCTGCCCTCCTTCAAGTTGTCTGTCACCTTCACTCCTCCCATTTTCCCATGGCAATCTCTTGTATCCGATTTGTCATTCCTCCCTGATACCCTGTCCATCACTCGGCACTCCCTCCTTTCTCTCCAGAAACTTCTACCCAAAATGTCGCCGCGTGATTGGATCAGGGGCCCCTTTAATGAATTCCCATTGGTTCATTCCTAATGTCATTCCTTCGTGTACCATTCCCTCCTAGGCTCCTATTCGCCCAGGAGTTGACTCCTCTCTTGTTTTCCTGTCCTTTATAAGCCATTGTATCCTTGTAATTGGGGTCTTCAGCTTTGGGTTCCCTTGGACCACAATAAACCTGACTGCACCCTCGGCTGGAGTCCGCTCTCTTTTCTTCTGCTGTTCGTAGCCGCAGGCTTCGTCCGTCTGAAGGAGCTGTGCCTATTATAACATAGGGCGGTTTCCTTAGGCTCTGTCCGGGGTCGCACAATTCCAGACAGTGCCCCCATACTGCAAGCAGTGCTGGTTGCTTGCCGGGCGACAGAGAAGGACGATCCTTCTCCAACCATTTATACCAGCTTGCTGCTTCAGTTTGACGCCCAACGTGCGGCCAGAAGGCTTCGCTGGACCCCATGGACGAGACCTGTGGACCTTTGGATTGTACCCTTTGGATACCACCTGGGTCTCCCTGGCCATCAGACTACCTCCCAGTTGAGCAGACCCCTTTTTGGTGGGTGGCGTTCCCGGAAGATTGGGAACGGTAGCTCCTGACACCCGAGGAGTCGTTTCCCCCAGCAGAACCACCGCTCCCAGGTTTCCTTTTGCCCATGCTGGATTTTGTAAGTACTGCTCCTTTTTGCCCTGCCTTTTAGTCTGTTTTTTGGCCAGCATTGTGCTTGGTCCCCTTTTTCTAGGGCCTACTGGCCTTTTGCTGCGCAGCTTCTTTTTTCTGACAGGGCCTGGCATAGGGCTCTTGCTTCTTTTCTTTGACATTTTTCCGGTGTGGTGGGTGGTCTGAGTTGCAATTTGTAAGATCATCATAATGGGTGCACGCTTTTCTGCAACTCAGGAGAGAGCCCTTACCCAAGCTGCAGGAATCCTTGCAGGGGGGGTGTTTGTATTAAAAAGAAAGAGTTAAAGAAGTTAGTGAGGTGGCTGTTTTCAAATTTTCCAGCAGTTTCTCCCAACCAAATTTATAACCCTGAGTTCTGGGACATTGTTATAAATTACAAGATTCAGTCTGGTTGGGAGATTCTTCTTTGTGCAAAATCACATATTGGGCATCCCAAATTAAAGGTGTGTTACAATCTGGCTCCAAATTGAAAAAACAGCTATCCTCACAAAGTTTAGTCCCTGGTTCTCCCAGGGCCTCTTGCCCTAGTCCTTTTCCCTCCCCTGCTTGCCCTAAAAGTGGGACTTTGAGAAGAGCAGCTCGCTCCAGCATGGCGCAGGGTGTCCACCACCCCCCTGGCTTCTCTCAAAGCTCCCCAGCCCCTTGCCCCAGGAGTCCTGGCCAACCTCTTCGGGGTTCCTCCTCTCCTTTTCCCTTTTTCCGCATTCATAAGTCCCCAGTTTGAAAACCCTCAATTCGGTTCTGTCTTCCTCCACAAGATGGCTCCCATGGAGCTCAAGATGGAGGCAGCCACATGGCTTTTCCCGCCCTTCCCAGTTCTTCTTCCCACAATCCCTTTCACCCCTCAAAAAACCCTTTCCTATCCCTTGACTCCTCCCAACTTCCTCCAGATGCTCCTCCCTCAGCTCTTCCTTCAGCCCCTCCCATATCTCCTCCTCCCTTCTCTCAAGTTCTGCCCTCTTACCACACCCTTGAGATGGAGCCCTCCTATTCAGCAGTAACCCCCGCCCATTTTTCTAACCACTCCTCCTCCTCCCTCAGTTCCGGTTCCCATGCCCTGCCTTCCGGTTCCCACACCCCCAGTTCCCACGCTTTGGTGCCCGGGGGGAGGGGGGTAGAGACCTGGAACCCGGAGCCAGCTCCCATCCCTGCAGCGGCTCCGGTCACATACCATCCTGAGAGGGAGGGGAGAGCTCAGGCCCAGTGGACACCATTCCCACATCATGTTATCAAAGAACTGTGCAAGGCCCTAAAGGATTTATCCCAAGAAAGTGAATATTTCCGGGGAATCCTGAGGGCAACACTGACTGAGGCGGAGGTGACCCCAGCTGACTTGCGACGCCTTTTTTCATGTCTGCTGAACCCAACTGAGTTTGTGATGTTGGAGGCGGCGTGGAAAAAGGAAATAATGGGAGTGTTGTCCTCTCTTTGGGACAATCCTCGGATGGGCCTGGATTTTAATGGGGAAACAATTTCCAATGACCATCTGTGCGGGTTGGGGAATTGGGCCAATGGGCCATCTCAAGCATGAGCCATTCCCCCTGAAGTTTTGAAAGTGAGTGCGAAAGCTGCTGAGAAAGCCTTTTTTGGGCTGAAACTGGCGGCCTCTCATTTAACTTATTCTAAAATTTTTCAATTAATAGACAAACCGTTTGTCTCTTTTGTTGAGCACCTTCACAAAGCTATCGAGTTGCAGGTGCAGAGCAAGGAAGCCAGAATTGAAATCCTAAACAAAGTCGCTTCAGCAAGTGCCAACCCGGCCTGCAAGGCTGCGATCTTCAGCTTGCCTCTGGATCCTCCTCCCACCTTGCAGCACATGCTAGAAGTGTGCGCTCGAAAGGTCACCTTATCACCGGGAGACCTAGACCCCAAGACCTGGCCGCTGCCCAGAAAGTTGCCATTGCTGACTCCTCAGATATTTCATCTGCAGATTCAGCCCCACCAGCAGCTGACCAACAGTCTCATCCCCGCACCCCAGGACCGTCGCAGAGAAGAGCCGCTCCTTGTCACCTCTGTGGGAAGCTTGGGCACTGGATGCCAGACTGTCCTCTATGACAGCAATTTTTAGAGTTCCGGAGAGGACAGAGGGCCCCGGAGAGCAAGCAACAAAAAAACTAGTTTCAACGTGCAGTCCCTCCCTGTGCCAAGATACAAATGAGGCGGGACAAGTTTCATCTTGAGGGAGGGGAGGAGACAATTCCAGGTCTAGCCCACCTGTGTCCACAACTGATTCTGACTTTGAAAAACCGGACTTGTCTTGTCTGGACTGTATTCAGCCTAGACCAATTTTAACCACTGTTTCCACCACTGTCCCTTTCAGGTTGCAGCTGACCGAGCCACTCCATATTAAAGACACCAATTTTCATCTAGTGACTGTGTGCCCGGAGTGCCAACGTAACTGGAGGCAGATTGGCTGTAAGTATGTTGTCGTTGGAGACACAAAATTTACACCATTCGAAATCAATATTGTCCCTGGTCGGCTGACATCATACCCCAAAAAATTCTCACTAGGACTGTATTGTGTCCATCCCCCCACCTTCCTACCAGGGGGTCAAATTATAGCTCAAGCTATTCCTGTTCCTGCACTGACCTGGGACCTAGAGCAGGTTGATTCACACCCACATAACAACATCCATACAGCTGCCTGGGCCCAGGTCCCAGGCCGCAAAAAACCGCATCTTACTTGTCACCTTTCAAGGGGTGGGGACCACAAGTCTCTGCAGGGGCTTTTAGACACTGAGGCAGATGTGATGATTATTCCCTCTCGGGAATTGTGATAGTCTGTCTGAAATTTCCTCTCATTTGTCTCATGATTTTCATCATGAAAAAGGACAGAAACTGAGACCACCGAAAGGTCCTGTCTGATATCCGGGTTTGATGAAAGTCTGCCAAGCTTACAAGGCCGAGATGTAACTCCCAGCCTGCCAAGTAATTGTGCAAAGGAGCACCTTGACCCGTTATGCAACAACAAGCCTTGGAATTGCCCTACCTCTCAGCTTGGATGGACTCTTTCCTAGAATAACTTTTAAGTGGTCCCCACAAAAGACCCTTCATCTGTTCTGCAACCACTGTGACTGACTGAGATGGGAGAAGCCTCTTCTCCAAGGACTGAGACATGAAACCCTCACATAAAGAAAACTCCTTTTCTTCCAAAGGATTGTGACTGAAACCTGGGGGGAACTGGCGGGGGGAACAGAACAGACTGTGGTGCTTGCTTGCGGTCACAGACTGTGATATTTGCTTGCGGGTAGTGATTATTGGGACTATTAGACCAAGAAGGGAACTATTGCATTATTTTCCCCCCCTCTTTCGCAATCCTCCATAGGATAAAAACCCCCAGGTTAGCTAGTCCAATTTGAAGATCTTCCCCGCGCTTGGAATGACTCCTCTACTGACGGAACCTTGGCTGGACCCTGAAGGACCCTGTCGCTTCCACAGACGGTAGCTATAGCCTCCTCTTTTCTCTTTACCCCCTATCTTTCCATATGCTTTCCCCGCTTTCCCTCTTTTCCCTCACACGCATTTTGCTGTAATCATTCAATAAAGTACACTGTTTTGATTGTTACTGCAAACCCCCTTTGCCGTGTTGGTATTTTGTACTGAGAAATCCTTTGGAAACTAATCATCACAAAATCCGTCAATAAGGACAGTTCGTGACATGGCCGTAATGGCCGTAACATTGGGAATTGCAGGACGTGGATGGACACATTCAAGGTGTTGGAGGCATTCAATTAGCGCATTCAAAGTGTTGGAGGCATTCAATTAGCTCATCAATCTAAGAGTGTCGTGCAAATTAAGGGGTCGGATGGGCAATTGGCATCTGTGTGCCCATTCGTTTTAGACTACACGGAACCCCTGTGGGGGAGAGGCCTTCTTGCCCAATGGGGAGCCAAAACTGACTTTCCAGCAGCTCCCCAGGTTTTTCGGGCAACAGTCACTGAAGAGCGCCCTACCCAAAAGCTGAATTGGAAGACCGATGAACCAGTGTGGGCAGAGCAGTGGCTGCTCAATAAACAAAAATTAAAGGTGCTCAACAAGCTCATTAAGGAGCAGCTGCGTAAAGGCAACCTGGTGGAGACCATGTCCGAGTGGAACTCCCCACTGTTTGTCATCAAGAAACCTAGTAAAGACAAGTGGCGGCTCCTCCATGACCTCCGGCAAATTAATAATGTCATTCAAGACATGGGTCCCCTCCAACCAGGGGTGACATCCCCAACAATGCTCCCTTGAAATTGGAATTTGGCTGTTGTTGATATAAAAGACTGTTTCTTCCAAATTCCTCTATACCCTGATGACACGCCACGTTTTGCCTTCACGGTTCCCACCATCAACTGTGAACTCCCAAGGAAGCGCTACCATTGGCATGTCCTCCCACAGGGGATGAAAACCAGTCCAGTCATCTGCCAATGGTATGTAGCTTCCTTGCTGTCCCCTGTCCAATCAGCAGCCAAGGACACAATAATTTTTCATTACATGGATGATATCCTCATTTGTGCTCCGACAGACGACATGCTTACACACGTGCTTGACCTGACAATCAATGCATTGATTGCTGCAGGGTTCGAACTCCAAGAGGAGAAGATTCAAAGGATGCCACCCTGGAAGTATCTGGGTCTGGTAATTAGTAAGCGGACCATTGTCCTGCAAAAATTGGCAATTAAAACTAACATCAAGACCTTGGCAGATGTCCATCAGCTGTGTGGGTCTTTGAACTGGGTAAGGCCTTGGTATTCCAACTGACGACCTAGCCCCTCTTTTCAATTTATTGAAAGGGGGAGAGGAGCTTAGTTCTCCGAGGTCTCTTACCCAGGAGGCACAAACAGCACTAGAGAAAATCCAAGATTGTATTTCCACTAGGCAGGCCCACAGATACCAACCGGTTCATTATTTTAGGAAAACTGCCACACCTCCATGGTATGATTTTTCAGTGGGATGAGGTCCCTAAGGGCAAGGACCATGGCTCGAGAGAGCCTCTCTTGATTACAGAGTGGGTCTTCCTCAGCCATCATCGGTCCAAAAGAATGACACTGCCACGAGAGCTGGTGACAGAGCTAATCCGCAAAGTGAGATTGCGGATCGGGGAGCTTGCAGGATGTGACTTTGGCTGCATTCACATCCCCATCCAATTGAAATCAGGCCAGTTTAAGTTGGACACTTTCAACAAGCTGCTCCGCGAAAATGAAATGTTACAGTTCACCTTAGGCAGCTACACTGGCCAAATTGCTGTTGATCAGCCGGCCCACAAAATTTTTAATCAAGATGTCCAGTTTTCTCTATCTTTAAAGAGTGTTCAGAGCCGAACCCCTTTGAAAGCCCTGACTGTATTTACTGACATGTCTGGAGCATCCCACAAGTCAGCGATGACTTGGAAAGATCCTCAAACTCAGCTGTGGGAGGCTGATATCACTGAGGTAGAAGGATCACCTCAGGTAGCTGAGTTGGATGCAGCTGTCAGAGCTTTCGAGAGGTTCTCTGAACCGTTCAGTTTGGTTACAGATCCGTCTTATGTTGCCGGTGTAATGTCCAGAGCAGAAAATGCCATCCATCTTGCAGGAAGCGTCCAAGGCTCCATTGTTTAACTTGCTCTCAAAATTAGTAATGTTAGTCTCCCGCCGAGAGCAACCCTTTTATGTGATGTATGTCAGGTCACACACCAACCTGCCGGGGTTCATCACGGAGGGTTATTGAAGAACTGATGCCCTTGCCGCTCCAGCGCAGATGGCCCCACTCCCTGATGTCTTTGCTCAAGCCAAGATCAGCCACCAGCTGTTCCACCAGAATGCCCCTGGCCTTGTTCGCCAATTCTAACTGACCTGCGAGCAGGCCAAGGGGATTATGGCAACATGTCCCCAGTGCCAATCCCACCAAGCTTCCCTCTATCACTACTGGTGCCAACCCCAGAGGACTCGCCAGTTGTGAGGTGTGGCAGATGGACGTAACCCATGTACCATCATTTGGCAGATTGGGTTACGTCCATGTTTCTGTGGACACTTTCTCTGGTGCAGTTTATGCCTCCCCCCATACAGGGGAGAAAGCTGTTGACACAGAAAAACATCTCGTGCAAGCTGTCTCTGTGCTGGGCATCCCTAAGGTCATCAAAACAGACAATGGCCCAGCGTACAAGTCCAGGGCTTCCTGCAGCAATGGGGAATAGAGCACAAGACTGGCATCCCCTATTCCCTGACAGGCCAAGCCATGGTGGAGAGGACTCACCAGACCCTGAAAAGGGTCTTGGAGCAACAGCGAACAACAGTAAAAGTAGAGTCCCCCCACGTCTGACTGTCAAAAGCCCTGTTTACCATAAACTTTTTGAATTGTTCTTTTGATAACCTGAACCCCCCCATCATTCGGCACTTCAGTCAAAATGATCAGCTGCACCTGAAAGCCAGGCCTCCAGTCCTTGTTAAGGACCTGGAGACCTGGAAGACAGAAGGGCCATTTGACCTGGTCACCTGGGGGAGGGGATACGCGTGCGCGTCCACTCCCTCAGGGCCCAAGTGGGTTCCTTCTAAGTGGGTCAGGCCCTTTCTCCTGAAAAAGACACCGGCAATTTCTGTTGTGGCACAGGTAGAAGAGGCTTGGTGGAGGAGGAGGCGCATGCCTTTTGACCAAGATCTCGACCTCCTAGAGTGAACCAGGCATTTTTAAAGTTTATCCTTTTAATATGCTTCTGTTTCTTTCCAGCGACCCCCTGACCTGATGGCTCCATCCCTGAACATTCTCGTCATCCTAGTGGCCATGCTCTGGTCCCTCGCTCCACCTATGGACCAGTGAATTGTTCCCTAGCCCAAGGCCAACATCTGGCGGACCCTTGCACAAGTCCTCGGCCAAGATCACATTTTCCTGAACACCGCATCAGCAGAAGACCCTGTCTCTGGGAACACCAGCCTGCATGTGACAGCACACAGAATCAGTCACCTAATGGGAGAAAAAAGGCATTTAGTCTTTTTCTGAAGGTTGAATTGGATCAAGCCATTTGCTCCATCAAAAGAAAGTTGAACAATACTAGTCTTAGAGTCTCAAAATTAATTCCTCCATAGTATGCAAACTACTGGTAGACAAGAGCTGTAAGTATATGGAGCTCTGATATAGTTCCAGAAACAGATTTCACTTAGATCTATGAAGTGTTTCACTGTAAAGTAATCCTCATGACAACCCAGAAAGATCTACTGTATGCATTAAATTATTTAATACTACTCTTTACAAAGCGATAACAAAAAATCACCGTTTTCTCATGTAAAAGAACTGCTGTCATTACACAGTAACTAGGGACCAAGGGCTGTACTACTTAATCCATAAAGCTTTGTTGATAAAGGAATATCATTTTGGTATTTTGGCATCTCTTATGTCTTCCCCACAGACTTAAATTACGAACACAGTTCACGCCTGATACCACACAAGACACATTCCATAATTGTGAGCATAAAAGGGCTACTCATCAAGAACAAAACCAAGCCTTTTTCTCTATTTGAATCAAATAATGTTTTGTAAAAGGTTTTTACACAAGTTTTCTAAATGTAAGTAGAAACACAGTTGCTTAGAACTTTCTCTCATAAGACTGATGATGTTAATAGCCAATTCCCTTAGAAATTAAACCGGCTTCATCTTAAATTTTGTGAAGATTTAAAACAGTGTCCAAACCATTAGTTCATATGAAAGAAATAGGTTAAATTTGGTCTGCATATGTGCTGTACATTAAACTTGGTCAGATAAATTAGATTTTTTCTTGAATCTGAATAATGAAGATTGAAGTAAACAAGTTACCTGAGAATCCTCTTTTATGACTATAACATTCACACATCACACATCCAGACCTTGGGCAGTATAGCATAAGGATGCACTGACACAGGTACACATTAAGTATCTTTGAAAAACCACAAGCTATTTGCAAGAAAATAAATGCAAATTACACGTTTAACTGACAAACAATATTAAAAGAATCCTATGGGGTTTTATTTTCAAAATTAGAGACTCAAAATTTGTAAAAAAATTTATTATTGGAAGCAAAAAACCCCATTACCTGATTACTGTACATTTATCTAAAACAAGAGAAGAAACTCTGAGTATAATCAATACGCAGTTGAATTATGTACTTGAATTCAAGCATTTTTCAGTCTTTTGTTGAGAAGAATTGCTGCTGAACCAATATCAGTATTCTTCTTTTCAGCTGAGACTTGAACTGCTTTTAGGCTCACTATAACAAAAAATTTCTACCAAGTATTTATGTTTTCCAACTTTATTTTTACCACAGCTACTGAGCTAATATAAATAAGCTAGTGTACATACACACATTTTGATCCCCCACTGTTCTCTGATCACTTGTTCCAGTCACAAGTAGCTAATAACATAGATATAAACTGAAAAATAAATGACTGAAAGGACATATTATTGTGAAGATTTTTTGGGGTGTCTTGGTTTGCCTGAAGGGCTAAATAGTTTGAGGGCCCCAACTGAAGAGGAGGTATTGGAAACTGCTGCCACAGTACCCAGCAAGATTCATGGCAGGCAATAAAAATCAACAACCACGGAAAATTCTGGCTGACATATAACCTGATACTGATGTTTCCACAGTGCCTATTGTCTAGGGGTGTCCCTACTGCCACCCGAGTGATATCCTCAAGCGAACAAGCTGAGCCAGCTCCTGTCTTACTTCTCCCACAGTGGTACCTTCCATGCATCTCTTGTCTCTAAGCATTCCAGCATAGCTTTCCTTCCCGCTAGTCTGTGCACCAGATTAAATTCATTGGCCTGATTTGTGATTTGCTGAGCAGATAACTGTGAAGTCAGAGGTGGGAGAGAATGCAGAGCTGTGCTTCAGCTGGACCATGTGAGATCCTGCACTAAGAGGTGCAGCTATATGCCAGGAATCCTATCCTAATTCTAATAGCTTTCTGGCCATATAAATTTACCCCATATTTGAGCACAAAGAGTTGCATACACCAGGAAAAATGAAGGTCTTGGAATGTTTGAAACACAACCACAGAATTTCAATGGTTATGGCGCAATATGCAGTGAAATCCATGAAGTCTGATCTTGTATTCTTAGCTAAAATGCTTCTTGGATATTTCTGTGCATTTATATGCTGCTAATTTGGTTTTGTTTTATGCGCATCAAAGTGCAATGAAGATAACTGGATATTGGAATATCAATGTTGTCATAGTATTCCCTGCAATGGTGAGAAAGCTCAGGTTGCTCCCAAGTGGGACTTGCAACATACCCCAAGGTTGTCAAGTTTCATATTATCTGCGTGCAGGTAGAAGGTGGCACAACAATTAGGGCATCACTCCTCAGAAGAGATATCATTTTCCTGACCCCTCTGAAATACCTAACCAGACTGCCTACATTTAAAAGTTGTCTCTAGATACTGAATTCAGAAAAATTAGCTGTTCTTGAAAAACTGTAAGAAGTTCCAACCTTATTCCAAAATAAGAGTAATTTGTTCATTTGAAGTGGGTCAAACTATGCCAGAAGGACATACCCCTTTTCTGGGAAAAGAGCACCAGCAGACTGGATTTATACTCTGGGATAAAGTATTGTAAAACAGTCCCAAAGTAAATGCACATAAAGTAAGCCTTAACTGACAATGTCCGGTAGGATAAACAAATACTGTATTTCCAAAATAGAGATGCAATTAGCTAAATCTTTGAATAAAGTTTTTTTTTTTTTCTGGATCATTGTTTGAAACAGTGTGACAATAAGGCCTCTGTGCAACACACGTCCTGGCCTCAGCAAGCTGTGCGCCATGCTTGCACAGTACTTTAGCTGCAGCACATCCCAAAGGGATGCACTAGGGCAGTGATTGTACCTTGACAGCATAGTATGGTTACAGCTCACACTGTCCATCCCAGCTGGCAGCAGTCCATAACAAGGAGTGCATAACAATGCAGCCTCACCTCTTCTGAGGTTCCAGAGCACTGGACCCACCCAAATCCTGAAATTTACTCCCAGTCACATTGATAAAGAGCCAGAACCAGTTCCTAAATTGTGGGAACTCAGCACATCACTCCGGATGTCCAGAGCTACCGAGAGAACCCTTGGCGAATTCGGAGGTCCTGGAATGTTGCCAAATGTGCCTGGTGGCTTGACTTTGACTCTTCTAGGGATGTGCCACCTGTGTATGAGGACATGGGAGTCACTCGGATTTGAATGGTGCCGGAATGATATATTTACGGGGTAAAATATAGATTTTAGGGCTTTGGTACAAAGGGGTTATAGAGGCAAGATGGAGGAATCAGGGCCTGTCTCGTGGTTCTTCTTTCTTCTTCTTGTCATCCATCTTCTGTGTGATGTTGGCACTTGTAGATTGGTTCATGGTGATGGTACACTTGTTAATAAGGGTGAAAGGTATTGGGAATAAAAGGTAAATATGTTATATGTAGTTTTTACTATAAAAAGACACGGCCACCCCGTGGGCGGTCAGAGTGCCTTTGGCTGCCTTGCTGGTCAGATCCCGGCTGGACAGAGAGAAAATTCTGTAGATAAGAAATAATAAACAAATTCGAAGACCAAAAATCAAAGAGTCCAGACTCATCCTTTGAAGCCCAACCTTCAACAGAACCATCCTACGCATGTCTGGGCAGAGACAGACAGCCAACTGGACACTAAATAGGGCATAGATGTAGCCAGAATCCACTAAAATATATTCCTGCTGTCTTAACTCAAGAGAGGGTTATGGTCCTCTGACTCACTTATGTCAATCAAAGAATAGCTAAAATGTCTCCCCTGTATTTGTTTCCAAGGTTTCTGAAGACAGGTTTTCATTGCACAGCTACTCAAGGATACTTAAGTAGGATGGTGTTGAGAGTATCTAGAGACCAAAGGCCTGATGTAGAGTCAAAGAGAAAGATCACCAGAGAGCGTTTGGGAGATTTTGTGCTACTTTAGCATGTTGCAACACCACTGAGATAGGGATTTAGGTTTATAGTATTTAATTCTTATGTTTGTTTTAACTCTTTGAGACAGACTGAAAGTCTTGTGTAAAAAATGTGCTCAGTTTATACTCCTAGCTTATACTCTGCCTTTGTCTGGATACTGGCAATATTCTGTTCTGCTTGTTACTATCAATCACACACACAGGTCATAGTGCTGTTCCCTTGCCCCACAGTTTGGAGAATAACAAGAGGTTCCTGTACAGACTTTATTTTAAAGTTTAGGAAATCAAAGTGTGTTTATGCAAAAAATCTAACAAAGCCAGTGTTATTAGTCCTTTAATATGCCTAATGTGCTGTAGAATCTCACTGCAAATTCAGGCTCTTCGAGTACCACATGTGTGGGAAGATCATCTAACTCAGTAGTACTCACATGCCTGAAATTTAGCATGTGAGCCTTTGCAAAATGAATCTTACTTTTCCTTTAGAAAGTATGAAGGATATATATGTATTTATACAGACAGATATAATAACTCATTCTTTTTTTTTCTTATTCCATGGAAGTATTCTAGTCAGGCTGATACTAAAACTCTAGGTTTATTTGATTGTATGGCTAACTGACTGTATGGCTGATTTCAATGTCAGAAACTGAGGACTGCAATTCATCTAATACTGTGCTCACCACTTCCCCTCTGCGTAGAAAAAGAAACACCCTTTGCTTACTTTGGGGTTGGTGTAGGGGTTTTTCCTTCTACAAGCCTGTGATTCTGCTATTGGCACAACTGAATCTACAGCATAATGAAGAATATCCCTAACCAGAGCAAGCTAGAAGAACTTGATTTCATAATTAAACAAAAATGAATTAGCAGCATAATTTTCAGTCAAAAAAATAGACACCAATCAATACCAGTGACAGCAGAAAATGCTGCTATTTACTGTATTTACTCTCTTTTCTTTGATTCAAGAACCAAATGCATTTTTATTCATCTGCACCTGGACACCTCTTCCAGTAACTGCCATTCTCCATCTTCCTTACCTCCAACCCTGCTTGCAAGGGATTTAACCAGAATGAAGAGAGGCATGTCTCATAGGCTTCATATCCTGGTTCCTTTCCAGTTCTGACAGCTGCATTTTTCTCACTTTCTTTCACTACTTCTCAAAGTTGCACCTTCCTTGGGTTTTCCAGACTTTCCAGTCTCCTTTCCCTTCTCTGACTGCTTTTCACATCTCTGTTTATTCAGTATCAGTCGTTTATATAAGGTTTTTGCATTGGCCATGGTTGGTTAGTCTACCATCTCTAGCAAACAGATGTATCATCTACAGTGACTGGACATGAAATATATTTTCCTGGCACATAACACATTTGTTTTTCAGACATTCTGAAGCAGTTATGATGTCTTTTCTTTTATTAACACTAATAATTTTTCCTCCTTGTCCTTTTTTTGTGTGGCTGTCTCTTTTCTTTCTGCACATTTTAAAAGCCCAGCTCATCTATCATCTCTTTATGTAGGTCAATCTTGGTTTCTCTATCAAATTCTCTTTTTTCTCTCAGATTTTTTTTTTAATTTCTGCAGCACCTACTGATCTCAGCCAGAGGCATAGGAGTAACTTGAGCAAGGTACTATTCAAACAAAAAGCAGGAAGATAGATCTTCAGTGCAGTTATTTAACTGTAAGGTAAGAAACACAGGTGGATAAAAGTAAGTGGGAATGCTTGGATTGGATGAGAGTGGGTGACTCAGCACACTGTGTCTGCACACTGCACACTGTCTGGTGCATAGGTAGAAAGTCAGGAAATGAATTCTCATTTCCAGAAAATCTGTAAGATATGTTTTAAAACTGTATCCTTCTTACAAGTAAACACACAACAATTTTGTCTGGGATTTTTAGGGTTTTTTTCTGTTTATTCTGTGAAATCCAGAAAAAGACTGAATGAATGATTTTGGTTTTGGTAATTTCCCCCCAAACTAACAAAATGGCACAAGGGTGTAGAAAATCCCGAAGACCCTGCAGGATTTACATCAGCTCTGCGGGTCCATGAATTGGGTATGTCCCCTGCTGGGGATAACAGTGGAGGTCCTCATACCGCTCTTCAACCTACTCCATGGCAGCAAAGACCTGGATTCACCATGCACCCTCATGCCAGAGGCCCAGGAATCCATCTAGAAGGTTCAGGAGTCCTCTTCTTCATGCCAAGCCCACTGAAGTGAACCCAGCCTGCTCTTTCAACTAGCAGTTCTTGGGTGTGCGTAAACCCCGCGCGTTTATGCACTGATATTTCAATAGGACACGACACTAAAAGACCTGCTCCTCATCATCAAGTGGGTCTTCTGCCACAACCAACCAACAAAGATAATTACTACACCGCAAGAGATCATGGCAGAGCTCATCAAAAAAGGCCAGAGCTCACCTCCGCACTCTTGTGGGCTATGAGTTTACATGCATTTTTCTTCCACTGAAAACCAGAGATCTGAAGCATTTGCTCCAAATCAGTGAGAGCCTCCAGTTCACCCTGGATAGTTACACAGGCCAAATCTCAATTCATCTACCTAGCCACAAACTGTTTAAATCAGAATTCAATTTGGTTGTCAAATTGCTACAAAGTAGAACACCGCTCCAAGCCCTGACGGCTTTTATCATCCGCTCAGGAAAGACCCAGTAATGACTTGGTGAACCCCAGGACACAGAAGTGGGAGTCTGATGTCCAGATGGTCGAAGGATCACCACAAATTGCAGAACTAGCTGCTGTCATCAGGGCCTTTGAGAAGTTTTAAGAACCCTTTAATCTGGCTACACATTTGGCCTACGTTGCTGGAGTAGCTATGAGTTCTGAACATTCTTTTTCAAAAGAGATCTCCATCTTGTACAACTTGCTTTCTAGATTAGTATGTCTTATCTCCTACAGAAAGCGACCCTATCACATAATGCATGTGAGGTCACACACTGACCTCCCAGTTGCCATCGCAGAGGGGAAAAGGAGGGCTGATGTGCTGGCCATGCCCACAGAGACTGCCAGTGTCCCCAACATCTTCATGAAGTTGCCACATGCCTTCTATCCTCAGAAAGTGCCTACTCTCATGAGAATGTTCAAATTAGCCAGAAACCAAGCCAGAGCAATTGTGGCTATGTGCCTCAATTGCCAAACCTACCAGATCCCACTATGGGTTCTGGGGTTAACCCCTGGGGCCTCAACAGTTGCCAGATATGACAAACTTATACATTCCTTCTTTCAAAAGTTCCAAATATGTATTTAGGTCAGTAGACACCTTTTTGGACACAGTGTTTCCTTTGGCCCATGCAGGAAAAAATGCCCAAAACACCATCAGGCATTTTCTTGCCCAAAACACCATTAGGCATTTTCTCCTTGTGTTTGCCACCCCTGGGAATCCCTGAAGAAATTAAAGCAGACAATGGGCCTGCTTACTCACCTCCTGCATATTGAGAGATTTTATCCGTCAGTGGGGGCTGAAGCACACCACAGGCATACCGTACTCTCCCACAAGACAATCAGTTGTGGAAAGGACCCATCAAGCTCTCAAGAGGGTCCTTGACCAGCAGTAGGGTAGAACAGATGTCACCCTGGGTTTTTGAGACTTTCTAAGCCTTCTGAAGTTGACATTCTTGCGAAGAACTTTCTCACACACTTTCTGTAAACAACTCATTGTTTTTGCATTCCTCTATGGAGGAGGAGAGAGTTGATGGACTGTTGGTTAAACCAGTGTCTGTGGAGAGGTGGCACTGTCACCCTCCAATCCACTGTCACCTTTGTAAAACTATAAATGATGGAGTCAGAAAATAAACGGCCCTCTTTTTCTTTCACCTGGAGAGCGGTGTGCGTGCGTGTGTTCTTTCATGTCCTACAGCGACAAACAGAGACCATGCCTCTCACTGAGAGGCTCTACAAAGCTCTTTATGTTATTGATTTCCTAAATTGCTCATTCTCAGAGCCTGACCCCCTCCCATACTCCAGCACCTCTCCAATTTGGCCCAAGCCAAGCTCACTGAGAAGCTGCCAGTGCTGATCGAGGACCTGCAATCACAACAAACAACAGGGCCTTTCCCACTGATTACCTGGGAGAAGGAGTATGTGTGCCCACAACATCTAGTTCCAAATGCCTCCTGACACAGCGTCCGTGGTCTCTGGGAGAAAGCTTTGCCATGCTAGCTCTCTTTTTCCCCTGGAACCATGCCACTGAGTGACTGCTCTCTGCTCAGTCACTGACCAGCACGGGTAGCGGTGCAGCCAGGGGCAGATCCCGACTGTGGATGGATGGTTAGAGTTGTCAGGGGTGAGACAAAGGAGCGAGAGGGGTCCTTTGTGAGCCTCCTAAAGGCTTCATCCTCTGAAGGAAAGCAGTGACACAGAGCCCCTCGGGCACTTGTGTAACAATTTATAAAAGGAGGCGGTCTTAGAGGAAGATACAATACAGCAGCCAATCAAGGGGAGTCAGGGGAGGAGTACGGGATGGGATAACTGTCCTGGTTTAGGACAGGTTAGGGGAAATCTCCAAAAGGGAGTCCCCTAAAAACAAACCTCCAACCATCCCTCCCCCAATACCAGGTTCGGGAAGGAATTCCTCGGAGGAGCAAAGTGGAAAACAAAACCTATTTATTGACAAATAATAAAGGAACACTCCCCAACACAAGAAAAGAAAAAGAAACCAGGCGGTGCTGTGGAGGGCGCTGAGCTTCTCTCGCAGACTCCAGGGGTCCTGGACGTCCCAGGTCAGGTCCGGAGCCGGTACCGTATCTTCAGGGGAGGGTAAGAAAGAGGGAATGAAAGAAAAGGAGAAAAAAAACAGGGCAGAAAGCAAGTGAGCAGTGGCTGGCCAAGGCAAGCAGCAGGAGCGAGCAAGCAAGCAGCTAAGCTAGCAGCCACAAGCCAAAAGCCAAGGTGCCTGGTCACCCTCACCCCGTCCCTCCCCGCCCCACCGCAGCAAGACGGCCGGGGGAGGGAGGGGGAAAGGCGCAGATGCCAGACACAACACACGATATTGGGATAAAGGCTATCACCCCAGGACAATAACATAATCTTACAACCAATGAGGGATATGGGGGGAGGAGAGCACTCTCCCAGAACCAACAGGAACTCAGGGATCACATAAATGACCAGAGGGTTCTGGAAGGGTAGCCTGGGTTTACATTAAGTGACAGGGGAGAGGGGCAGGATTATGATGACCAACATGGAAGGATCAGGAATAAGGGGGAGGTACTTGAACTGACAGACAGGAAGAGGGGAGGAAACAATGGCAGGCTAAACCAACTGCATGGGGGTAGGCAGGATCGAGCCATTCAAAACAAAGTGAATAAAACACAACAATAACAACAACAAAAAAAAAATTACAAGAAAAATACACCAACACAGGCTCCCTGGGAAAAACATGAAGCCATACCTAGGCCCTGCAAACACTGCTCTCGCACTAGATGACTCATACTCTTCAGAGACCCATACAGGCCCTCTAGAGGAATGCAGAGGAATTCCTGCCAGAACAAGGGCATGCTGTACTCCTGCAGGGACTGGACAACCCTGGCCTGCAGATGAGAGTTACTTCGAGGGTCATATACTGTCCCAGAACAAACAGCACAAGGAATAATGAGCACTGTGCAAGGGCAAAGCCAGATGCCAAGCAAGATATGAAAACCGCTAAATTAGCACACACTGACCAAGCGCTTACAGCGTGACAACCAGTCAGCAAGTAACATGTACAGGTGATTGCAGTCACTGAGCCAATGAGTATTGAGCAGTTGCTGTGTGAAACAGTGTATAGAAGCATAAATATGACAAGCTTGCTAAATAAAAGTGGAACCACACGTAGCCATATAGGCGTGATTGTCGGTACTCGGCTGACTCTCTGTGCGACCCTCTTCAAAGGAACAGCAAACAACAGCCTGGAGATGGCACCGAAGACCCCTCCAGCAAAGATTAAACCGTCCTGTTGCCAGGTCACAGACCAGACCGAGTGCCACACCATACCCTAGATAACAATGCTGCTACTTCAACAACAAATACTAAGCAGAACTCTGAATGCTCGCTTTCCTCTACCTTTCTCCCTTTCTCTGCCCCAGAAGCCCCATCTCCCCCACCTCTACACCCCAGGCCATTCCTCTCTCCCTTGTCATGGGGAACATTTAGGGAAGTGATGCAAAGCTTCCAGCCACTAGAAAGCTGGACACACCTCTGTGAAAAACACCTGTTAAAGACAAAAGAAACCTGGAAACATCCTCGTTTTCCTTCCAGCCTGGGAACAAGCAACAAGGCCGGCCCAGCCCCTGTCCTGGCTGGGCAGGCCAGGCAGGCTGTGCCACAGGCCCCTCTCCAGGGAGCCCACCGGGCCCCTTCCCGGCCAGGCTGAACCCCAGCAGCTGCCCAGGCATGGGGTAGGGAGGCTGCGGGGGCCCTGGCCTGTTGTGGTGTGCTTTTCCTTAATGTTTTGATCCTGTTCCCCCAATGTTGTTGGTTTTACCTAAATTGTGCCCTCCTACCCAGTTACCTATCATATCCTATGACTTAAAGAATGTTCCCTGTCTCTCCTCCTCCTACTTGTCAATTCTCCCTTCTCCCAGCGCCCTGCCTGGAAGTCCCCTTTGGAAATCCCCTAACCTTCGAGGACCCATTAGTCCATGTGACCTGTTCTCCCCCCTTTGTTTTCCTCATTGGTCTGTGAATTGTAAACCCCACCTTGGGTTCCTCCCCAGCTCCACCCTCATTCTGTCCTTTAAAACCCATTACCCAGCCTGTGTTCTGGCTCCTTGAGTCTGGTCAGCATTTGAATTAATAAATCCTCAGATTTCCAAGCAAGGCCCGTCTTGTCTGTCATCCACATTGATCTGCAGTAACTAGTTGGGGATTCCAGGGCCCCGGGGGAGTGTCACCCCTTGTTGATATGTGCATCATAGTGTGCCATGTGACACTGGCTGAAGCAGGGCTGGTCTGCAGCTGTTAACATCTTGCAGCCAAGTCCCCTCCCCGCAGCGTGGCAGTGCAAAAGGCTGCACGTGGCCGAGGCCAGAGGCAGCCCTGCAGCCCATGCAGAGTGGCCCTGTGGCTGGAACTGAATGCAGAGAAAACCAAAGACCAGCCATGCAGCCAATCCTGACACAGCCCCAGTCGCAGTTCTCACTGCAAGCACCAAGTGACCATCTGCAGGCCCAGGTGAGATGTTAACTCTTGCAGTGCTTTGGTGGAAGAAAGGAAAAAGATGCAAGCATGTAAAGGAGCAACATGAAAACAGTGAAGTCAGGGAAGAAGAAGTCCCAGATGAGAGCAATGAGGAGATGCCTTGATCTTGGGGCTGAAATCCTCTTGCAGAACTGTGGAGAAAAGACTCTGTTTCCCAGTAACAAATGAAAGGGGAGATAAAGTGTTCAATTTAATATCGAGCAAAGGCCTCCATGCCAAAGTAAGCAGATGTTAAAATAGTTGTGATCCTATGAGAAGTTTGAACAGAGAAAGAAAGTAGTCCTGTGCCCCCAGGAGAAGAAGGAGAAGACCTGTGTTCCCAAAGACGAAAATTATTTTAGAGCTAGATAATGAGAACATTTGCCTTTGAACAGCTCATCTTTCAAACAGTGCTCCATAAGTTGACATGGCCCACAGCTGTGGGAAAAGCTTGTGGACAACAGGAGTGAAATCACAGTTGCAAATTTCCCTGGGCGGCTGCTATTTGTGAGAGAGCCATGAGAGAACTAGTTCTTTCTTGTGTAGAAATCTCCATAACATTAACAAGAGGGACTACTCTCCCTAAGTGAACTGAAGAAAGGCTGCTCTAGAGGTGGTAAACTGACTGAAATTTTAGATTTTGTTTCTTTACATTGTCAGTGGGAAAGAAAAGTTTCTGGGGGGAGGGGAAGTATTCTCAAGGTTTTGTTCTGATTCTTATTACTCTTTCTTTTAGTTACTGTTGATAAATTTTCTCTTTACACAATTTTAAAGTTTTGAGCCTGCTTTGCCTTTCTCCTAATCCTATCTCACAGCAGGAAGTGAGTGCACTGGTGATTAGCCAGCACTGATTTCCCCCACACTCTGATGTGTTGGTCGGAAAATCTCAAAATTGGCGAAATCTTAAATTGGCGAACAAAAACCTATTCTTAACTTAACATCTGCTCTGCTAAGCTATTTCCTGTTAGATGAGGAGACTACCATGCATGCCACACTCCAAAACTGAGCTGCCATTGATTTTCTATTGCTCGCCCATGGACAAGCCGTGAAGAATTTGAAAGGCTGGGCTTCTTCAACCTAAGAAGCCACAGGAATGGCATCCACACTCACATCCAGAGGATCCAAAAGTTAGTCAAGAACTAAGAACTGAAAAGGTTTGAAGACCTTTTTGGACTCTGGGGACTTAAAGGATAGGTTGCCTCCATCTGAAATATATTCTTTAGATCCTTTCAGTTGTTTTTTTTTTGGTGCATGTTTAGTTGTTTTAAGGCTTTACTCATAAGGTCTGGGGGAAGCCTTTTTATTAAATAAAGAAGGGGAGTTGTGAGGACCGGAGAACCAGCCAGGGAAAGGTTTGCCACACTACCCTGGAGAGCCACTCCCTAAGCCAAAACCCTTTTGGTTGTGGCAAGTAGAAAGATCACCCCCAGAATCCTTTACGGTACTACATTAATCCCTTGTACCTCATTGGCCTGCCCCCTTTGCTCTGTCCCTGCACCCTTACCCCACTGGCCCTAGTGTTTTGTCCCACCCCTCACCTTCCCTATATAAACCCGTTTTCCCTGGATCCTCAGAGTTCTTGTCCCTGATCTCTTTCTCAGAGTGCCCTGAGAAGGATTAATAAATCCCAGAATCACAAAATAATGAGATTGGAAGAGACCTCTAAGATCATAGAGTCCAACCTATCCCCTAACACCTCAACTAGACTATAGCACCAAGTGCCATGTCCAGTCTTTTTTTAAACACATCCAGAGATGGTGATTCTACCGCCTCCCTCGGAAGAGCATTCAGTACTTTGTTATTCTTTCAGCGAAAAACTTTTCTCTAATATCCAACCTGTACCTTTCCTGATGTAGCTTGAGACTGTGTCCTCTTGTTCTGTCAGTTGCTGCCCGGTAGAAGAGACCAACCCCCACCTGTCTACAACCTCCCTTTAGGAAGTTGTAGAGAGCACTAAGGTCACCGCTGGGCCTCCTCTTCTCCATGCTAAACAACCCCAGTTCCTTCAAACATTCCTCACAGGACTTGTGTTCCCAGCCCCTCACCAGCCTTGTTGCCCTCCTCTGGATGCGCTCAAACGTCTCAGTGCCCTCCCTAAACTGAGGGGCCCGGAATGAGTGAACAAAGATTTCGCCCCATGTACCAGAGGAACCCAAGAACTGCAGCTTTTGGGATACTCCGAGGCCACCTATTGAGTTAAATTCTACTACAGGCAAACCATGGCCTGTGTCTGAATATAAAAAATCCATCTACCACAAAGATGCTTCACCTAATAACAAAACTTATAATTCAGTTAATTGGTGCAATTACATGAGCAACACAGTATCTGTGTCCTCCTGTTACCCCAGAGTGCTTCTCTGGGGAGTGTTTCCAATCTATGGGGACAAGTTGTGGGCAGGAATGCCCTCCCATCTGCAGAGAGGTCTTTGCACCCTTGGCCAGGTTACCATCCTCACCCCAAACTCAACATTAATCTATGACTGGCAAAAGAGAAATTAATTTGCCTGTCAAAAAACAGAGCTCACTCAATTCAATGAAAATTGTAATAGTGAAATTGTTGATTGGCCTCATAAGAAGAGGGTGGTGATGTCCCTTTTTCTACCCTGGGTTGCCACTACTAAAGCCCTTGGTGAGCTTTCTAACCTGGAGTGTTGGCTTAGTAAGCAGGCTAACCTAACATCTTCAGTGCTAAGTGACCTTCTGTCAGATGAAGAGACTATCAGGCAGGACCTCTCCAAAACTGAGCAGCCTGTTAGAGATAACTGAATTGATTTCCTGCTGCTGGACAAGGCTGCAAGGAGTTCAACAGGCTGTGCTGCTTCAATCTCACTTCCCACAGCAAAAGCAGCCATACCCACATCCAGAAGATCCAGAACCTCATAAAAGAACTCAAAGAAGAACAGGACCCAAAGTGGTTCAAAGACCTTTTTAGACACTGGAGACTCAAGGGTTGGGTTGCCTCCCTTTTGAAGAACATCCTTTGGATCCTTTTAGTTGTTTTTATTTTTCTGTGTATTGTCACCCTAGTTTTTTGAGATTCTCTAAAAGCCTTCTGATGTTGACATTCTTGTGGGGAACTTTCTCACACACTTTTTGTAAACAACTCATTGTTTTTGCATTCCTCTGTGGAGGAGGAGAGAGTTAATGGACTGTTGGTTAAACCAGCGTCTGTGGAGAGGTGTCACTGTCACCTCCAATCCACTGTCACCTTTGTAAAACTATAAATGTTGGAGTCAGAAAATAAACTAGCTCTTTTTCTTCTTCACCCTGAGAGGTCTGTGTCTCTGTCTGTGTCTGTCTGTCTGTCTGTCTGTGTGTGCGTGCGTGCGTGTGTTCTTTCGTGTCCTACAGCAACAATTGCTTTAAAGTTGTGCTTGGAGGGTCTCTGGGAGAAGCCTTTTTATTAAATAAAGAAGGGGGAGTTGTGAAGGACAAAGAACCAGCCAGAGAACACCCCTGCACGCCCCTGGAGAACGTAAGGCACTATCCTCTTAGTGAGGGTAGCCAGAAAGAATGCCCCCAGAGGCCTTTGCTGCAGTATGTTGATTTCCTCCCACCCTATTGGCCCCTCCTCCTTGCTCCACCCTTGCACCCTTATCCCATTGGCCTGTGTGTTTTGTCCCGCCCCCTGCCTTTCCTACCTTTTCTTTGGTTCCCCAGAACTTTTGTCCCTGGGGTCAAAATAAAGAGTTGGTCTCTGTGGAACACCGTACAAGGCTCTCATCTCTCATTCCTCTGAGCCACCTTGAAGCTAGCCCACCGGAGAAAGCATGGATATGCCTGCACGCCCAGGACATCCTTATCTTAGGCTAAGGTGTGGAACTCTGACCACCACCTCTGCTGCAGCATTGGGACACTCTCAAGGATCAACAGCCAGACATTCACAGACCTAAAATTCTTTCTCTCTAACAGAATTCTACATATAATCCTCACTATTTCTGTCTTTATGACAGTAAAGGAGACTGTCACTGCTGCTTCATTAGTTCTCTGCCTGCTCCAAAAATGACAGGGAAAGTATTTGTCACTGAAAAAGAGAAAGCACTGAAGTAAAGAGCTGCTGCTGTAGTGACACAAGCAGCTGTGCTCACAGCACTACCCAGACTGGCCTTTGGGCAGACAGGGAGTGGCCACTCTTGGCGCGCACCAGGAGATAGGGCTAGCCAGAGCGCATGTCCTAATGGTCAACTGCGTCAGTCCCTGACTCTTTCTAGGAATAAGCTTCCTTGGGAAACCATACAAAAGGTCACTGTTCTGTATCCTGGTCCTAGGTGCAGATACAGCGCATGCTGTGGAGAGCAGCCTTGCAGCAGCCCTGCCCTACCACCGCCTGAACCAATACAGGTCAGGGCGGCCAATCTCAGCCCAGTCTGGGAAAAGGATAGCTGGAAATTCACCCAGCACTCGTGTCAAGGAAGGACTGAATTCATTCATCCTCGTTCTACTGTCAGCAATCAGAGAAGATTTGCAAGAACACTGTCCTCAGGAAGAAATCTCCAATACTGTGAAACTCTTGAAACAATGAAAGGATTTTTTAATCAGGCATCAGAGCTTTCCCAGACGAGAGAAGTCAGACCTCATGGTCTCTCATAATTACTTTTTTAAAAGATGCAAACATGTTCTGTATTTTTGCACATTGATGAAATGAAGATTTAAGACAATCAAGGCAATCTAAAAGGCACCAGAGTTTTGATTTTCTAATTACAAAGTGCAAATTCTTACAGAGTGCAGCTTTCCAGGTTGCTACTTGAAGACCTGGATGGGGGCCAGAGATCTGGCAAAGAAAAAAAGCTTACTGCACTCCCCTGGAGGGCCAACCCCTAAGCTACCAACTTGTAGTTAGGGTGAGCAAATACAATCCCCAGAGGCCTTTGCATTTCTATGTTAATCCCTTGTTACCCATTGGTCCTTCCCCTTGTACCCAGCCCCTGAACCCTTACCCCACTGGCTACCAGTTTTGTCCCACCTCTTGCCTTCCCTATTTAAACCCCCCGTTTTTCCCAAATTTGTGGCGCTTGTGTCCTTGGCTCCCTTGGCAGAGGGCCCTGCTCTTAAGAGAGGCTACTATTCTGTGGAATGCCATACAGCGCTCCAGTCCCCTTTCTCCATGTCGCCTGAAGAAGAAAACCTAAGCTTAACATCACATGCTGGGCTGGGAGAAGGACCTGCTTGTGCCTCTGAGCTGTCCATCTCAGGAAACTCTTCAGGAAGGTTGCAGCACTCTTACCACCCCCTTGCCACCGTGACAGATCTGTGCCAGGCAATCCCATCCAGAGCCCGGAGAGAAACAGAAGAGTGCCCGTGTGTTTCTATTCCCTCTTTTCCAAGGGACCCAGTAGATTACCCTGTCCATGAACCCAGGGCAAACACACAGGTTCTGTTATGTGGGTTTTTGGGTCTTAAAAACACAGTGACGCAGACTGCACATATTGACATACAGGAAATTTAATAAACATATAAATTTATCTATGAAACCACCTAGGTCACCTGTGAAAGGGCACCATCAGACAAATGGTGCCTGCAAGAGGCAGGCAGAGGTGGAGGGGTCTGCATCTGTGATCTTGTGCAGTAGGGCAAGCTCTGCCACAGAGAGATCTCTGGTGACAAGCGGCAACTGTTGTTGAACTTGCTGACTTGGGATCTCTTGATCCCTGCTTGGAATTCTCCTCATTCTGCTTCACCTTTAATTTTGCTATAATCTTTGCTATCCCAAAAAGAGTAACTGCTGGATTCTGTTGATGCTTCTTTGTCCCCCTGAATCCTCCTGCAAAAACAGATTTCCAAGAAGACTTGTCAGATAGGAGATAAAAGCACAGTTAAAGAACTGCATGGCGGAGGTTTCTGCAGAACAGTGCCAGAAGCTGCCTTGGCAACTCCAGTATGATGAAAACACTTCATTACCCAAACCAGAAATAAATAACTCAAGGGAAAGGCCAACTCACATGTTTCTCTTCAGCACCTGATACATGATGATGTACCCAACCACTACTGCAAGCAGTAGCACAGTTGAGACTGCAACAGATGCTAGGAGGTACGTCTTGCTAAATTCCCACTGTCCAGGAGTCTCAACTTTTTGCTCAGCAGCTGACCCTGGCCAGAGAAAAGACAATGCAAGAGACAATGTTTGTACTTTGCACTTGGGATAATGCCACAGTGTGCTTCAGGTGCCCAAGGAATATTGTCTTCAGAGATGGGTTCCTCTGGCTCTGGTGTCTCAGCATCAGGGACCAAGAGAAATCCCATAAAGTTCTCACGGACAAGGGCCCAGTGTGTGCAAGGGAGCAGCATACTGCCCATCTTTTCCTCCAAGCTGCAGACCAGCGTTGTGTGCTGGGCACTTGTAATTCATCCATGGTAGGGATACAGCAGAAATGCTACTCTTTCCCAAAACAGCATCTCCCAAGCACTCACTTCCTGAATGTCTCTCATGCTGAGCAGGTGTTCTGGTATCCTTTTGTATGACTCCTTCTGTTTCTTCATCTGGTCCGGGCACACTGCTACTTTCTCCCATAGGATACATCTTCTTCTGCATAATCTTGTGATTGGTTTCTTTAGAAAGAACATGGACATAAATAGAAGCAACTGTCCATCACCAAGAGCACACTGCCATGGCATGGGCACTTTGAGAAATGGCAGTCAGGAGCCCGCTGTCCCCAAAGACAAAACGAATCCACAGCAAGATTTTCTGCAATGCAACAAGAAATGCAGACCACAACCACCCAAGACTCAATCAATAAACAGAAGGAATACCTTCAACAAAAGCATCATGCTTGACCTGCAGATTAAACCCATCCCTGACTCATAGGCCTGCCTTCAAGCTGTGCTGAGTGTGAGGCAAACACAAATTCAGCAGAGGCCTTTTCCCAACATCTGGATGCCAATGTCTGCACACACCAGCTCTGGCCAGTAATGGTACAACTGCAGCAGCAGCTGGAGATGCCCCTGGCAATCATCTGGATGCACAGCTGTGAGCAGATGCTGTGCTGGACCATATCTATGGCTCGCTCCAGGAGGTGTGGAATGGAGTGTCCCTGCAGCAAGACTCTGACTCTGAGCGCTACTGGCTGTCCAGGATACAGCTCATCCCTACAGGAACCACAAGCTCAGCTTCCCAGATCCCAGGGTTAACAGAGGGGGATATACTAACCAGATGCATCTTTCACCAATGCACTTAGAAGCCCCTTTGGAACCACAGGTATCTTCTGGTAATCCTTCCCTATATTAAATTTATAAAACAACATTTACATATGAAGATAAATTGCCCATGAATAGCACAAAAAAAAGTAGTGTTTATTCAGTGAAGTCAAATACAGACTGACTACTCACGCTTGAGATACCAGCTCGGAATTAGAATGGAATTGGCTTGAGGAGTTGGAGGAGAACCCTCTCTGGCCTGATCTACAACCAAACAGCCACAAGAATACATTATTACATGCACTGCCCTCATGGTCACACCTCAAGACCTGGATGTGGAAGGTACTGACAGGGCACACACAGGTGGTTCTGTACTCTCACAGCTGCAGGGGGGTCTGGCTGCCCTTGGGACACTCAGCTGGCAGCTCTCAGATGAAGTGAAAAGCCATGGCATGCCCACATGACCAACGGGTAGGTCACCCCCAGGGCCAGGCCAGGGTCTGGTTAGCCAGAGCTGAGTGATGATAACCAGAGCTGAGTGATGATAACCAGAGCTGAGTGATGATAACCAGAGCTGAGTGATGATAACCAGAGCTGAGTGATGGATAACTGGTGCTATGGTTCTAGGCATGAACTGCCCCTTAGGAACCTCTCTCCATGCTGCACCCCAAAGCAGCTGCAGCCCCTCACACCTCCCCTGCTGTGTCTGCCCCACTGCCCGCACCGTAGTGGCCTCCTGGCTCAGCCAGCCCTAGTCCTGGCCCCACTGCTGCCAGCCAGGGCTGTGTGCTGGGCCCTGCCTGCCTACCTGCTTCCTGCCCAGGTATTGGAGCACTCTGGGCATTCTGGGCTTGCAGGGCCAGGAGAAAGAGGAGCAGGAGGTAGTGGCTCAGGACCATGATACCCCCGGCTCGCAACATTCTTCTGCTTCTGCTGCTGGTGCTGCTGCTGCAGTGCTGCCCAGGGCGAGCACTGAACAACAGTGGGGCTGTGGAACCTCACATCCAACAGAGCTCTGTGACCTCATGACAAAGTGGTGCCTGTGAACTCCCTGATGTATGCTGACATTGCTTGTGAATTCTGGAAGTCCCCCCTATTGAATTTCCTTTTTCTGCAAAGGAATGGAAGGAGCAAAATGGAAAACGGTTGATGTATTCTGGGAGGCAGCACTGTGCATGGGAATGCAGAGGCACCCATGTCTTATTCCTCAGACACTCGTTTCTTATTCATCAGAAGCCCTATATTGAATGTAGCTGTAAAACAACAAAATGCAAGTATCTTTCCTTAGTACTATTTTTGTCTGACAGCATTCTGGCAAGAATCATGCTTTTCCCATTACTTCTGCTACACTTTCATCACCTTTGATGGCAGCATTGCTTCCATCCTCCACTGTCACGCAAACGTGGGTGTGCAGTGCTCACGCTTCTCCCAAGTGAACCTGGTGTATTCCCTTTCCACTTTTAATCCTACTTCAAGCTCTATTAAGGAGCCCCACTAACTCCTGAGCCAAGATTCTTTTTCACTTTGAGGCAGATGTGCCACCATCAGGACTGGTGTCCCGTAGAGTAACCCACAGTCAAAGCCCCACACTCCTGCTGGGAGCACCAGGGTGCCAGGTATTCATTCACCTCTAGAACCTTCCTTGTGTCTGGGTCACTGCAAGTGGCAGAAGTGAATACCACACGTGCCCTAGATCCCTCAAGCAGTCAGTCATCCAGAGGCTCCTGTGACCAATATCACATTCCTTCCTCTCTGTATCTCACAGAACCCAGCTCCGGCTTTCTGCTCCTTGATCCTCTCTGAGCGCTTTGGGGAGGGACTGCCACATCCCCCGTGATCTAAGCCTGCATCTCAGGTCTCCTTGATGTGCTCAGCAGTGGACAGCCATCCTTCCCAGAACATCCTTCCCTCTCTGCCCAGACATTCCTGATTCAAGGCAACATCCCAAATGAGCTGCTATAGAAGTTTTTGCAAGTCCCTCCTCAACAGCGCATCCTTATTCTGGTGCAGGCAAGCCTTGTTTCTGTCCACTGCTGGGAAAGCTGGCTGAGGCTGGCACAAACAGGTCATGCACTGGCAGTGCAAGTTTCTCAGAACTCTTGCCACAGCCTCAGCCCTGCTCCCGGCTCTGTGCATTCTACCCCAACAGAAACAGCGTCAACAGGCCAGAACTTACTACTTTTGGAAATAGATTTATTTATCAACATCACAAAAACAATCATCATCCACTAATACTAAGTATTGCTATCATTATCACTAAAAGTATCACTATCACTATCACTACTTATGACTATCACTATCACTACTTATGACAATCACTATCACTAATCTTCATCATCTAACATAAAGTATTCCTCCTGGTACTGGTAGCAGGGGCACCAGGATGCTGTGGGCTGAGGTGAGTCCAGGGAAATCCAGTAGTCCCATGAAGTGGCACCATCAGCCAGAGCACAGAAGGGACACGTGGTCAGAGGTGACGGGTCTGCATGCATGTTCTTGTACAGCTGGGCAAGCTCTGCTGCAAAGACCTCAGGAAACAGATGGCAGCTGTCCCTGAACCTCTTGACTTGGGCTGTCTCGCCGCTTTCGGGTCCTTCTCCTGACTCTGTTTCAACTCTAGGCAGTCCACAGCTTTCCGAGGAAGAGTCCGAGTCCTCTTCTGTTGCCTCTTTGTCTTCCGGGGCCCTCCTGTAGAAACAGATTTCCAAGAACTCTTCTCATTAGTCTGAATTTGGAGTGCCGTCAAAGCATTGCACTGCTGCGGTTTCCACAGAGCTGCCTGGGCAATCCAGCAGGGAGCAAAAACTTCATTGCCAATGGCAGCAATGAATAACTCACATGTCTCTCTTCAGCAGCTGATACATGATGATGTACCCAACCACTACTGCAAGCAGCAGCACAGCCGAGACTGCAACTGATGCTAGGAGGTACTTCTTGCTGAATTCCCACTGTCCAGGAGTCTGTACTTTTTGCTGAGCAGGTGACCCTGGTAGGAGAGAAGCCAATGCGAGAGGCAATGTTTGTACTTTGCACTTGGGATAATCCCACCGTGTGCTTCAGATGCCCAAGGAATATTGTCTTCAGAGATGGGTTCCTCTGGCTCTGGTGTCTCAGCATCAGGGACCAAAAGGAATCCCATAAAGTTATCATGGGAAGAGCCCAGTGTGTGCCAGGGAGCAGCACTGCCCCTGTCTTTTCCTCCAAGCTGCAGGCCAGGGCTGTGTGCTGGGCAGCTGCAATTCATCCATGGAGAGCACTGCAGGGACTGAGCAGAAATGCGCCTTATTTCCTTAAGCCAATATCACCAAGCACTCACTTCCTGAGGCCTCCTGAGGCTGAGCAGATATGGCAGTGTCCTGTACTGCCTCTACTTCTTCATCTGAGCCTGGCACACTCTCATTTTCTTCCATTGGGAAGGTCTCTGGCAAAGTCTCAGAATCTGTCTCTACACAAAAAACATTGGACACTTTAACAAGAAGCCACTGGCCCTCACCGCAAGCATGGTACTACGGCCTGGGCATTCAGGCAAGTGGCACTGAGGAGCCCGCTGTCCCCAAAGGCAAGAGGAATTGACAGTTGGATTTTCTGCAGTGCAACAAGAAATGCAGACCACAACCACCCAAGACTTAATCAACCAATTGGCCCACAGAAAGAAGTGTTCACCCTCACACTTGGGGTCCAGCTTTAACCCATCCCTGAGCCTGAGGTTTGGCAGGGGCAGCCAAGACTTCATGGGGTGTTATTTCTGCCTCCCTGCTGTGCTGAGTGTGAGGCAAACACAAATTCAGCAGAGGACTTTTCCCAACATCTGGATGCCAATGTCTGCACACACCAGCTCTGGCCAGTAATGGTACAACTGCAGCAGCAGCTGGAGATGCCCCTGGCAATCATCTGGATGCACAGCTGTGAGCAGATGCTGTGCTGGACCATAATTATGGCTCGCTCCAGGAGGTGTGGAATGGAGTGTCCCTGCAGCAAGACTCTGACTCTGAGCACTTCTGGCTGTCCAGGATACAGCTCATCCCTACAGGAACCACAAGCTCAGCTTCCCAGATCCCAGGGTCAACAGAGTAGGATCTACGGACCAGATGGGTCTTCATCCAAAGCTGTCAGGAGCTCCTCTGCAATATCAGGGAATCCTTCAGGGAATTCTTCAGGAACTGTGTCATCATTCTTCCCTAAGTTAGATTTAGAAAAGGATGTTACATCTATGAATGTGTATTTCTTATGAATAACACGGGGAAAAGGAGCGCTCATTCTTGTGAAGGCAGCAGAGACTGACTACTCATGCCTGAAGTACCAACTTGGAATCAGCATGGTGTCTGACTCTGGCTCAAGGGTTGAAAGAGCATTCTCTGTGTCCACAACTACAGCCAAAGACCACAAGAAGTTACCATGATATGCACTGCCGTCATGGTCACACCTCAACGCCTGGATGGGGAAGGTACTGACAGGGCACACACAGGTGGTTCTGTACTCTCAAAGCTGCAGGGGGGGTCTGGCTGCCCTTGGGACACTCAGCTGGCAGCTCTCAGATGAAGTGAAAAGCCATGGCGTGCCCACATGACCAACGGGTAGGTCACCGCCAGGGCCAGGCCAGGAGGCTGGATAGCCAGAGCTGAGTGATGATAACCAGAGCTGAGTGATGATAACCAGAGCTGAGTGATGATAACCAGAGCTGAGTGATGGATAACTGGTGCTGAGGTTCTAGGCATGAACTGCCCCTTAGGAACCTCTCTCCTTGCTGCACCCCAAAGCAGTTGCAGCCCCTCACACCTCCCCTGCTGTGTCTCCCCCTCTGCCCGCACCGTGGTGGCCTCCTGGCTCAGCCAGCCCTAGTCCTGGCCCCACTGCTGCCAGCCAGGGCTGTGTGCTGGGCCCTGCCTGCCTACCTGCTTCCTGCCCAGGTATTGCTAGAGAAGTTTTTGCAAGTCCCTCCTCAACAGTGCATCCTTATTCTGGTGCAGGCAAGCCTTGTTTCTGCCCACTGCTGGGAAAGCAGGCTGAGGCTGGCACAAACAGGTCATGCACTGGCAGTGCAAGTTTCTCAGAACTCTTGCCACAGCCTCAGCCCTGCTCCCAGCTCTGTGCGTTCTACCCCAACAGAAATAGCCCCAACAGGCAAGAACTTACTACTTTTGGGAATAGATTTATTTATCAACATCACAAAAACAATCATCATCCACTAATACTAAGTATCGCTATCATTATCACTAAAAGTATCACTATCACTATCACTACTTATGACTATCACTATCACTACTTATGACAATCACTATCACTAATCTTCATCATCTAACATAAAGTATTTTTCCTGGTACTGGTAGCAGGGGCACCAGGATGCTGTGGGCTGAGGTGAGTCCAGGGAAATCCAGTAGTCCCGTGAAGTGGCACCATCAGCCAGAGCACAGAAGGGACACGTGGTCAGAGGTGACGGGTCTGCATGCATGTTCTTGTACAGCTGGGCAAGCTCTACTGCAAAGACCTCAGGAAACAGATGGCAGCTGTCCCTGAACCTCTTGGCTTGAGCGCTCTCGCCGCTTTCGGGTCCTTCTCCTGACTCTGTTTCAACTCTAGGCAGGCCACAGCTTTCCGAGGAAGAGTCCGAGTCCTCTTCTGTTTCCTCTTTGTCTTCCGGGGCCCTCCTGTAGAAACAGATTTCCAAGAACACTCCTCATTAGTCTGAATTTGGAGTGCCGTTAAAGCATTGCACTGCTGCGGTTTCCACAGAGCTGCCTGGGCATTCCAGCAGGGAGCAAAAACTTCATTGCCAATGGCAGCAATGAATAACTCACATGTCTCTCTTCAGCAGCTGATACATGATGATGTACCCAACCACTACTGCAAACAGCAGCACAGCCGAGACTGCAACTGATGCTAGGAGGTACTTCTTGCTGAATTCCCACTGTCCAGGACTCTCAACTTTTTGCCGAGCAGGTGACCCTGGCAGGAGAGAAGCCAATGCGAGAGGCAATGTTTGTACTTTGCACTTGGGATAATCCCACCGTGTGCTTCAGATGCCCAAGGAATATTGTCTTCAGAGATGGGTTCCTCTGGCTCTGGTGTCTCAGCATCAGGGACCAAAAGGAATCCCATAAAGTTATCATGGGAAGAGCCCAGTGTGTGCCAGGGAGCAGCACTGCCCCTGTCTTTTCCTCCAAGCTGCAGGCCAGGGCTGTGTGCTGGGCAGCTGCAATTCATCCATGGAGAGCACTGCAGGGACTGAGCAGAAATGCGCCTTATTTCCTTAAGCCAATATCACCAAGCACTCACTTCCTGAGGCCTCCTGAGGCTGAGCAGATATGGCAGTGTCCTGTACTGCCTCTACTTCTTCATCTGAGCCTGGCACACTCTCATTTTCTTCCACTGGGAAGGTCTCTGGCAAAGTCTCAGAATCTGTCTCTACACAAAAAACATTGGACACTTTAACAAGAAGCCACTGGCCCTCACCGCAAGCATGGTACCACGGCCTGGGCATTCAGGCAAGTGGCACTGAGGAGCCCGCTGTCCCTAAAGGCAAGAGGAACTGACAGTTGGATTTTCTGCAGTGCAACAAGAAATGCAGACCACAACCACCCAATTCTTAATCAATCAATTGGCCCACAGAAAGAAGTGTTCACCCTCACACTTGGGGTCCAGCTTTAACCCATCCCTGAGCCTGAGGTTTGGCAGGGGCAGCCAAGACTTCATGGGGTGTTATTTCTGCCTCCCTGCTGTGCTGAGTGTGAGGCAAACACAAATTCAGCAGAGGACTTTTCCCAACATCTGGATGCCAATGTCTGCACACACCAGCTCTGGCCAGTAATGGTACAACTGCAGCAGCAGCTGGAGATGCCCCTGGCAATCATCTGGATGCACAGCTGTGAGCAGATGCTGTGCTGGACCATATCTATGGCTCGCTCCAGGAGGTGTGGAATGGAGTATCCCTGCAGCAAGACTCTGACTGAGCGCTTCTGGCTGTCCAGGATACAGCTCATCCCTACAGGAACCACAAGCTCAGCTTCCCAGATCCCAGGGTCAACAGAGTAGGATCTACGGACCAGATGGGTCTTCATCCAAAGCTGTCAGGAGCTCCTCTGCAATATCAGGGAATCCTTCAGGGAATTCTTCAGGAACTGTGTCATCATTCTTCCCTAAGTTAGATTTAGAAAAGGATGTTACATCTATGAATGTGTATTTCTTATGAATAACACGGGGAAAAGGAGCGCTCATTCTTGTGAAGGCAGCAGAGACTGACTACTCACGCCTGAGGTACCAGCTTGGAATTAGCGTGGTGTCTGACTCTGGCTCAGGGGTTGAAAGAGCATTCTCTGTGTCCACAACTACAGCCAAAGACCACAAGAAGTTACCATGATATGCACTGCCGTCATGGTCACACCTCAACGCCTGGATGGGGAAGGTACTGACAGGGCACACACAGGTGGTTCTGTACTCTCAAAGCTGCAGGGGGGGTCTGGCTGCCCTTGGGACACTCAGCTGGCAGCTCTCAGATGAACTGAAAAGCCATGGCGTGCCCACATGACCAACGGGTAGGTCACCCCCAGGGCCAGGCCAGGAGGCTGTAATACCGGAGCTGAGTGATGATAACCAGAGCTGAGTGATGATAACCAGAGCTGAGTGATGGATAACTGGTGCTATGGTTCTAGGCATGAACTGCCCCTTAGGAACCTCTCTCCATGCTGCACCCCAAAGCAGCTGCAGCCCCTCACACCTCCCCTGCTGTGTCTGCCCCACTGCCCGCACCGTGGTGGCCTCCTGGCTCAGCCAGCCCTAGTCCTGGCCCCACTGCTGCCAGCCAGGGCTGTGTGCTGGGCCCTGCCTGCCTACCTGCTTCCTGCCCAGGTATTGGAGCACTCTGGGCATTCTGGGCTTGCAGGGCCAGGAGGAAGAGGAGCAGGAGGTAGTGGCTCAGGACCATGATACCCCCGGCTCGCAACATTCTTCTGCTTCTGCTGGTGCTGCTGCTGCAGTGCTGCCCAGGGCGAGCACTGAACAACAGTGGGGCTGTGGAACCTCACATCCAACAGAGAGCTCTGTGACCTCATGACAAAGTGGTGCCTGTGAACTCCCTGATGTATGCTGACATTGCTTGTGAATTCTGGAAGTCCCCCCTATTGAATTTCCTTTTTCAATAGGGAAGTCCCCCCTATTGAATTTCCTTTTTCTGCAATGGAATGGAAGGAGCAAAATGGAAAAGGGTTGATGTATTCTGGGAGGCAGCACTGTGCATGGGAATGCAGAGGCACCCACGTCTTATTCCTCAGAAATCCCCATGAGAAGCCCTGTATTGAATGCAGCTGTAAAAAAGCCCAATGTAAATGTCTTTCTGTGGTGTTGCATGTTTTAAAAGAATGTTAATGTTGGTTCTGGTAGTTGTTCTCTGTTTGGAAATGGTTTGACCCCCAGTTCCCCCTATGTGAGCCCCTCACAATGTTTTGTCCCAAGTTGTTGATCACCTTTTCCTTTCCCGCCAGTAGCCTGCTCCTCAAAGTGAGTGACCCTCTGCTCCTCCCTTTATGCCCTTATAAGTCTCTGTCCCTCCTTATGGTGCTGCCCACTCCCCCATCTTTCATGGTAACCACCCCTCTTTATTTTGAGAATTTTCTGTATCGATCATCCCTACCCTGTAATATGGCTTGCCTCCGGGCCTTTTCCCCTCCCCTGTGTAATCCCCATAGGTTCAGATGTGTTTTACATTCCTCCCCTGCCCTTAGCTCATTGGTTGTTCTGTGTCTCCTCCCCTCATGCCCACTCCCTTTATCAGTGCCTCCCCAAGCCACCCTCCTCTGACACCTGTCCCTGGACCCATCTGGGAATAAAGCTTCCTTTACACCTACACAAGTGTCCACTCTTTCCTTCCTTTGCTTTGGCCCTTCCTAGCTTCGCTCTCGCCTGCGCCACCCACGCCACAGACGGTTCCACCACCAGGGCTCCACAAGGAGGACCCGGGAGTGCCTGATCTTGTGGCCACCTCCGGCCAAGCTCCGGGAGCGGCTAGCCAGCTTTGTCCAGCTCCCGTGGCCGCAGAGAAGGCTACATCTTTCCTTGGTAGTATTTTTGTCTGACAGCATTCTGGCAAGAATCCTGCTTTTCCCATTACTTCTGCTACACTTTCATCACCTTTGATGGCAGCATTGCTTCCATCCTCCACTGTCACGCAAACGTGGGTGTGCAGTGCTCACGCTTCTCCCAAGTGAGCCTGGTGTATTCCCTTTCCACTTTTAATCCTAATTCAAACTCTATTAAGGAGCCCCACTAACTCCTGAGCCAAGACCCTTTTTCACTTTGAGGCAGACATAGCCCATGTGCCACCATCAGGACTGGTGTCCCGTAGAGTAACCCACAGTCAAAGCCCCACACTCCTGCTGGGAACACCAGGGTGCCAGGTATTCATTAACCTCTAGAACCTTCCTTGTGTCTGGGTCACTGCAAGTGGCACAAGTGAATACTACACGCACCCCAGATCCCTCAAGCAGTCAGTCATCCAGAGGCTCATGTGACCAATATCACATTCCTTCCTCTCTGTATCTCACACAGCCCAGCTCCAGCTTTCTGCTCCTTGATCCTCTTTGAGCTCTTTGGGGAGGGACTGCCACATCCCCCATGATCTAAGCCTGCATCTCAGGTCTCCTTGATGTGCTCAGCAGTGGACAGCCATCCTTCCCAGAACATCCTTCCCTCTCTGCCCAGGCCTTCCTGATTCAGGGCAGCATCCCAAATGAGCTGCTATAGAAGTTTTTGCAAGTCCCTCCTCAACAGCGCATCCTTATTCCGGTGCAGGCAAGCCTTGTTTCTGCCCACTGCTGGGAAAGCAGGCTGAGGCTGGCACAAACAGGTCATGCACTGGCAGTGCAAGTTTCTCAGAACTCTTGCCACAGCCTCAGCCCTGCTCCCGGCTCTGTGCATTCCACCCGTGTAGCTGACACTGAGATTGCTAGGGCCCTGTGGAGGATGTAAGCCTGAGATAAGCATTTGCTGAGTCAGTATAGCTAAGCCTGGAGTCTTCTCTTAGGTCCTCTGGCCTAGCTTATCTCTGTGATCCTATAGGCTAGTTTTCCCTAACCCTTACAATTGGTCAGTTTTCAATCCCCCCTAACCCTATATAAGCAGCCACCCTGGCCCATTCTGGGTAGAAGAGCTGCCGTCGGAACCCTTCGCGAACCCCCTGCAAATAAACCATCGAGGAATCTCTGAGGCTGCCTTCTCCTCTCTCTCCGTCTGCTTTGTGGATGCCACTGAGGCCAGCATCTTAGCGAGCAAAGAGCTGAAATTATAAAAGAGCTGAAAATCACTATGAGCTGATAATCACTGAGCTTGCTAAGGTGTCTGGCTAAAAGGCACTTAAGTCTGGACACTCGGCCTGCTGAAGGCTGAGCTGCCCAGGCCGAGACTGCTTGCCTGAAGGAACCATGGACCTGTCTCGCTATCCGGCAAGAAGAGGCCCAGTGGCGGAACATACCCCAGCAGAAATAGCCCCAACATGCAAGAACTTACTACTTTTGGGAATAGATTTATTTAACAAAATCACAAAAACAATCATCATCCACTAATACTAAGTATCGCTATCATTATCACTAAAAGTATCACTATCACTATCACTACTTATGACTATCACTATCACTAATCTTCATCATCTAACATAAAGTATTCCTCCTGGTACTGGTAGCAGGGGCACCAGGATGCTGTGGGCTGAGGTGAGTCCAGGGAAATCCAGTAGTCCCGTGAAGTGGCACCATCAGCCAGAGTACAGAAGGGACACGAGGTCAGAGGTGACGGGTCTGCATGCATGTTCTTGTACAGCTGGGCAAGCTCTACTGCAAAGACCTCAGGAAACAGATGGCAGCTGTCCCTGAACCTCTTGGCTTGGGCGCTCTCGCCGCTTTCGGGTCCTTCTCCTGACTCTGTTTCAACTCTAGGCAGGCCACAGCTTTCCGAGGAAGAGTCCGAGTCCTCTTCTGTTTCCTCTTTGTCTTCCGGGGCCCTCCTGTAGAAACAGATTTCCAAGAACTCTCCTCATTAGTCTGAATTTGGAGTGCCGTTAAAGCATTGCACTGCTGCGGTTTCCACAGAGCTGCCTGGGCATTCCAGCAGGGAGCAAAAACTTCATTGCCAATGGCAGCAATGAATAACTCACATGTCTCTCTTCAGCAGCTGATACATGATGATGTACCCAACCACTACTGCAAGCAGCAGCACAGCCGAGACTGCAACTGATGCTAGGAGGTACTTCTTGCTGAATTCCCACTGTCCAGGAGTCTCAACTTTTTGCCGAGCAGGTGACCCTGGCAGGAGAGAAGCCAATGCGAGAGGCAATGTTTGTACTTTGCACTTGGGATAATCCCACCGTGTGCTTCAGATGCCCAAGGAATATTGTCTTCAGAGATGGGTTCCTCTGGCTCTGGTGTCCCAGCATCAGGGACCAAGAGGAATCCCATAAAGTTATCATGGGAAGAGCCCAGTGTGTGCCAGGGAGCAGCACTGCCCCTGTCTTTTCCTCCAAGCAGCAGGCCAGGGCTGTGTGCTGGGCAGCTGCAATTCATCCATGGAGAGCACTGCAGGGACTGAGCAGAAATACGCCTTATTTCCTTAAGCCAATATCACCAAGCACTCACTTCCTGAGGCCTCCTGAGGCTGAGCAGATATGGCAGTGTCCTGTACTGCCTCTACTTCTTCATCTGAGCCTGGTACACTCTCATTTTCTTCCATTGGGAAGGTCTCTGGCAAAGTCTCAGAATCTGTCTCTACACAAAAAACATTGGACACTTTAACAAGAAGCCACTGGCCCTCACCGCAAGCATGGTACCACGGCCTGGGCATTCAGGCAAGTGGCACTGAGGAGCCCGCTGTCCCCAAAGGCAAGAGGAACTGACAGTTGGATTTTCTGCAATGCAACAAGAAATGCAGACCACAACCACCCAATTCTCAATCAGTCAATTGGCCCACAGAAAGAAGTGTTCACCCTCACACTTGGGGTCCAGCTTTAACCCATCCCTGAGCCTGAGGTTTGGCAGGGGCAGCCAAGACTTCATGGGATGTTATTTCTGCCTCCCTGCTGTGCTGAGTGTGAGGCAAACACAAATTCAGCAGAGGACTTTTCCCAACATCTGGATGCCAATGTCTGCACACACCAGCTCTGGCCAGTAATGGTACAACTGCAGCAGCAGCTGGAGATGCCCCTGGCAATCAGGACCATAACTATGGCTTGCTCCAGGAGGTGTGGAATGGAGTGTCCCTGCAGCAAGACTCTGACTGAGCGCTTCTGGCTGTCCAGGATACAGCTCATCCCTACAGGAACCACAAGCTCAGCTTCCCAGATCCCAGGGTCAACAGAGTAGGATCTACGGACCAGATGGGTCTTCATCCAAAGCTGTCAGGAGCTCCTCTGCAATATCAGGGAATCCTTCAGGGAATTCTTCAGGAACTGTGTCATCATTCTTCCCTAAGTTAGATTTAGAAAAGGATGTTACATCTATGAATGTGTATTTCTTATGAATAACACAGGGAAAAGGAGCGCTCATTCTTGTGAAAGTAGCAGAGACTGACTACTCACGCCTGAGGTACCAGCTTGGAATTAGCGTGGTGTCTGACTCTGGCTCAGGGGTTGAAAGAACATTCTCTGTGTCCACAACTACAGCCAAAGACCACAAGAAGTTACCATGATATGCACTGCCGTCATGGTCACACCTCAACGCCTGGATGGGGAAGGTACTGACAGGGCACACACAGGTGGTTCTGTACTCTCAAAGCTGCAGGGGGGTCTGGCTGCCCTTGGGACACTCAGCTGGCAGCTCTCAGATGAAGTGAAAAGCCATGGCATGCCCACATGACCAACGGGTAGGTCACCCCCAGGGCCAGGCCAGGAGGCTGGAATACCGGAGCTGAGTGATGATAACCGGAGCTGAGTGATGATAACCAGAGCTGAGTGATGATAACCAGAGCTGAGTGATGATAACCAGAGCTGAGTGATGATAACCAGAGGTGAGCGATGGATAACTGGTGCTATGGTTCTAGGCATGAACTGCCCCTTAGGAACCTCTCTCCATGCTGCACCCCAAAGCAGTTGCAGCCCCTCACACCTCCCCTGCTGTGTCTGCCCCACTGTCCGCACCGTGGTGGCCTCCTGGCTCAGCCAGCCCTAGTCCTGGCCCCACTGCTGCCAGCCAGGGCTGTGTGCTGGGCCCTGCCTACCTACCTGCTTCCTGCCCAGGTATTGGAGCACTCTGGGCATTCTGGGCTTGCAGGGCCAGGAGAAAGAGGAGCAGGAGGTAGTGGCTCAGGACCATGATACCCCCGGCTCGCAGCATTCTTCTGCTTCTGCTGCTGGTGCTGCTGCTGCAGTGCTGCCCAGGGCGAGCACTGAACAACAGTGGGGCTGTGGAACCTCACATCCAACAGAGCTCTGTGACCTCATGACAAAGTGGTGCCTGTGAACTCCCTGATGTATGCTGACATTGCTTGTGAATTCTGGAAGTCCCCCCTATTGAATTTCCTTTTTCTGCAAAGGAATGGAAGGAGCAAAATGGAAAAGGGTTGATGTATTCTGGGAGGCAGCACTGTGCATGGGAATGCAGAGGCACCCATGTCTTATTCCTCAGAAATCCCCATGAGAAGCCCTGTATTGAATGCAGCTGTAAAAAAACCAATGCAAATGTCTTTCTGTGGTGTTGCATGTTTTAAAAGAATGTTAATGTTGGTTCTGGTAGTTGTTCTCTGTTTGGAAATGGTCTGACCCCCAGTTCCCCCTATGTGAGCCCCTCACAATGGTTTATCCCAAGTTGCTTATCACCTTTTCCTTTCCCGCCAGCAGCCTGCCCCTCAAAGTGAGTGACCCTCTGCTCCTCCCTTTATGCCCTTTTAAGTCTCTGTCCCTCCTTATGGTGCTGCCCACTCCCCCATCTTTCATGGTAACCACTCCTTTTTATTTTGAGAATTTTCTGTATCGATCATCCCTACCCTGTAATATGGCTTGCCTCCGGGCCTTTTCCCCTCCCCTGTGTAATCCCCATAGGTTCAGATGTGTTTTACATTCCTCCCCTGCCCTTAGCTCATTGGTTGTTCTGTGTCTCCTCCCCTCATGCTCACTCCCTTTATCAGTGCCTCCCCAAGCTGCCCTCCTCTGACACCTGTCCCTGGACCCATCTGGGAATAAAGCTTCCTTTACACCTACACAAGTGTCCACTCTTTCCTTCCTTTGCTTTGGCCCTTCCTAGCTTCGCTCTCGCCTGCGCCACCCACGCCACAGACGGTTCCACCACCAGGGGTTCACAAGGAGGACCCGGGAGTGGCTGATCTTGTGGCCACCTCCGGCCAAGCTCCGGGAGCGGCTAGACAGCTTTGTCCAGCTCCCATGGCCGCAGAGAAGGCTACATCTTTCCTTGGTAGTATTTTTGTCTGACAGCATTCTGGCAAGAATCCTGCTTTTCCCATTACTTCTGCTACACTTTCATCACCTTTGATGGCAGCATTGCTTCCATCCTCCACTGTCACGCAAACGTGGGTGTGCAGTGCTCACGCTTCTCCCAAGTCAGCCTGGTGTATTCCCTTTCCACTTTTAATCCTAATTCAAACTCTATTAAGGAGCCCCACTAACTCCTGAGCCAAGATCCTTTTTCACTTTGAGGCAGACATAGCCCATGTGCCACCATCAGGACTGGTGTCCCGTAGAGTAACCCACGGTCAAAGCCCCACACTCCTGCTGGGAACACCAGGGTGCCAGGTATTCATTCACCTCTAGAACCTTCCTTGTGTCTGGGTCACTGCAAGTGGCACAAGTGAATACCACACGCGCCCTAGATCCCTCAAGCAGTCAGTCATCCAGAGGCTCCTGTGACCAATATCACATTCCTTCCTCTCTGTATCTCACACAGCCCAGCTCCAGCTTTCTGCTCCTTGATCTTCTCTGAGCGCTTTGGGGAGGGACTGCCACATCCCCCATGATCTAAGTCTGCATCTCAGGTCTCCTTGATGTGCTCAGCAGTGGACAGCCATCCTTCCCAGAACATCCTTCCCTCTCTGCCCAGGCCTTCCTGATTCAGGGCAGCATCCCAAATGAGCTGCTAGAGAAGTTTTTGCAAGTCCCTCCTCAACAGTGCATCCTTATTCTGGTGCAGGCAAGCCTTGTTTCTGTCCACTGCTGGGAAAGCAGGCTGAGGCTGGCACAAACAGGTCATGCACTGGCAGTGCAAGTTTCTCAGAACTCTTGCCACAGCCTCAGCCCTGCTCCCGGCTCTGTGCATTCTACCCCAACAGAAACAGCGTCAACAGGCCAGAACTTACTACTTTTATCAAAATCACAAAAACAATCATCATCCACTAATAGAAATCACTAAAATCACTATAATCCCTAAAAGTATCACTACCACTATTTATTATTATCACTATCACTAATCTTCATCATCTAACATAAAGTATTCCTCCTGGTACTGGTAGCAGGGGCACCAGGATGCTGTGGGCTGAGGTGAGTCCAGGGAAATCCAGTAGTCCCGTGAAGTGGCACCATCAGCCAGAGCACAGAAGGGACACGTGGTCAGAGGTGACGGGTCTGCATGCATGTTCTTGTACAGCTGGGCAAGCTCTGCTGCAAAGACCTCAGGAAACAGATGGCAGCTGTCCCTGAACCTCTTGGCTTGGGCTGTCTCGCCGCTTCCGGGTCCTTCTCCTGACTCTGTTTCAACTCTAGGCAGTCCACAGCTTTCCGAGGAAGAGTCCGAGTCCTCTTCTGTTTCCTCTTTGTCTTCCGGGGCCCTCCTGTAGAAACAGATTTCCAAGAACACTCCTCATTAGTCTGAATTTGGAGTGCCGTTAAAGCATTGCACTGCTGCGGTTTCCACAGAGCTGCCTGGGCATTCCAGCAGGGAGCAAAAACTTCATTGCCAATGGCAGCAATGAATAACTCACATGTCTCTCTTCAGCAGCTGATACATGATGATGTACCCAACCACTACTGCAAACAGCAGCACAGCCGAGACTGCAACTGATGCTAGGAGGTACTTCTTGCTGAATTCCCACTGTCCAGGAGTCTCAACTTTTTGCCGAGCAGGTGACCCTGGCAGGAGAGAAGACAATGCAAGAGGCAATGTTTGTACTTTGCACTTGGGATAATCCCACCGTGTGCTTCAGATGCCCAAGGAATATTGTCTTCAGAGATGGGTTCCTCTGGCTCTGGTGTCTCAGCATCAGGGACCAAGAGGAATCCCATAAAGTTATCATGGGAAGAGCCCAGTGTGTGCCAGGGAGCAGCACTGCCCCTGTCTTTTCCTCCAAGCTGCAGACCAGGGCTGTGTGCTGGGCAGCTGCAATTCATCCATGGAGAGCACTGCAGGGACTGAGCAGAAATGCGCCTTATTTCCTTAAGCCAATATCACCAAGCACTCACTTCCTGAGGCCTCCTGAGGCTGAGCAGATATGGCAGTGTCCTGTACTGCCTCTACTTCTTCATCTGAGCCTGGCATACTCTCATTTTCTTCCATAGGGAAGGTCTCTGGCAAAGTCTCAGAATCTGTCTCTACACAAAAAACATTGGACACTTTAACAAGAAGCCACTGGCCCTCACCGCAAGCATGGTACCACGGCCTGGGCATTCAGGCAAGTGGCACTGAGGAACCCGCTGTCCCCAAAGGCAAGAGGAATTGACAGTTGGATTTTCTGCAATGCAACAAGAAATGCAGACCACAACCACCCAAGACTTAATCAACCAATTGGCCCACAGAAAGAAGTGTTCACCCTCACACTTGGGGTCCAGCTTTAACACATCCCGGAGCCTGAGGTTTGGCAGGGGCAGCCAAGACTTCATGGGGTGTTATTTCTGCCTCCGTGCTGTGCTGAGTGTGAGGCAAACACAAATTCAGCAGAGGCCTTTTCCCAACATCTGGATGCCAATGTCTGCACACACCAGCTCTGGCCAGTAATGGTACAACTGCAGCAGCAGCAGGAGATGCCCCTGGCAATCATCTGGATGCACAGCTGTGAGCAGATGCTGTGCTGGACCATCTCCATGGCTCGCCCCAGGAGGTGTGGAATGGAGTGTCCCTGCAGCAAGACTCTGACTGAGCGCTTCTGGCTGTCCAGGATACAGCTCATCCCTACAGGAACCACAAGCTCAGCTGCCCAGATCCCAGGGTCAACAGAGTAGGATCTACGGACCAGATGGGTCTTCATCCAAGGCTGTCAGGAGCTCCTCTGCAATATCAGGGAATCCTTCAGGGAATTCTTCAGGAACTGTGTCATCATTCTTCCCTAAGTTAGATTTATAAAAGGATGTTACATCTATGAAGGTGTATTTCTCATGAATAACGCAGGGAAAAGGAGTGCTCATTCTTGTGAAGGCAGTAGAGACTGACTACTCACGCCTGAAGTACCAACTTGGAATCAGCATGGTGTCTGACTCTGGCTCAGGGGTTGAAAGAGCATTCTCTGTGTCCACAACTACAGCCAAAGACCACAAGAAGTTACCATGATATGCACTGCCCTCCTGGTCACACCTCAACGCCTGGATGGGGAAGGTACTGACAGGGCACACACAGGTGGTTCTGTACTCTCACAGCTGCAGGGCGGTCTGGCTGCCCTTGGGACACTCAGCTGGCAGCTCTCAGATGAAGTGAAAAGCCATGGCATGCCCACATGACCAATGGGTAGGTCACCCCCAGGGCCAGGCCAGGAGGCTGGATAACCGGAGCTGAGTGATGATAACCAGAGCTGAGTGATGATAACCAGAGGTGAGCGATGGATAACTGGTGCTATGGTTCTAGGCATGAACTGTCCCTTAGGAACCTCTCTCCACGCTGCTCCCCAAGGCAGCTGCAGCCCCTCACACCTCCCCTGCTGTGTCTGCCCCACTGCCCGCACCGTGGTGGCCTCCTGTCTCAGCCAGCCCTAGTCCTGGCCCCACTGCTGCCAGCCAGGGCTGTGTGCTGGGCCCTGCCTACCTACCTGCTCCCTGCCCAGATGTTGGAGAACTCTGGGCATTCTGGGCTTGCAGGGCCAGGAGAAAGAGGAGCAGGAGGTAGTGGCTCAGGACCATGATCCCCCCTGCTTGTAACATTCTTCTGCTTCTGCTGCTGGTGCTGCTGCTGCAGTGCTGCCCAGAGCGAGCACTGAACAACAGTTGGGCTGTGGAACCTCACATCAAACAGAGCTCTGTGACCTCATGACACAGTGGTGCCTGTGAACTCCCCATGGTACACCCACGTTGCTATGAATTCCTGGAACACCCCCCTACTGAATTTTCCTTATGTAACAGAGGAATGGAAGGAGCAAAATGGAGAAGGGTTGATGTATGCTGGGAAGCAGCACTGTGAATGGGAATGCAGAGACACTCATGTCTTATTCCTGAGAAATCCCTAATAAAAAACCCCGTATGAATGCTACTGTAAAAAAAACCATATGCAAGTGTCTTTCCTTGGTAATATTTTTGTCTGACAGCCTTCTGGCAAGAATCCTACTTTTCCCATTACTTCTGCTACACTTTCATCACCTTTGATGGCAGCATTGCTTCCATCCTCCACTGTCATGCAAACATGGGTGTGCAGTGCTCACGCTTCTCCCAAGTGAACCTGGTGTATTCCCTTTCCACTTCCAATCCTACTTCAAGCTCTATTAAGGGGCCCCACTAACTCCTGAGCCAAGATCCTTTTTCACTTTAAGGCAGACGTAGCCCATGAGGCCTGGTGTCCCGTAGAGTAACCCCTCGGTCAACGCCCCACAGTCCTGCTGGGAACACCAGGGTGCCAGGTATTCATTCACCTCTAGAACCTTCCTTGTGTCTGGGTCACTGCAAGTGGCACAAGTGAATACCACACACGCCCCAGAACCCTCAAGCAGTCGTCCAGAGGCCCTGCGCTCCCTCTTGCTTGTCCTAGACACCATGTGGTACTGCCACGGGACACACACAAATGTGTCGGTTGCTGCAGATAACACTTAACAGCGGTGGCCTTTTAGCTGAGCAGCTCTTCTGGGAAGGAAATATTCATGACTTCTGCGTGCCAGGCACCCATTGCTCAGAATCTCTTGGAGAGCCTTACAGAGCAGAGCACCTTTGGTATACTTGCCCCCGAAGCACCAGTTAAGCTACAGAGGTTTAGAGCTGTAAGCACAGAAGCAATGCTAGATTTCCACCTCTGGGGTGTCTCTCCAAGGCTCATAAGCAGTCTTCAGCTGACAAGCTGCATATCCTCGGCTAATACCATCCTCTGGAGGCAAGCACAGATCATTGCCCACCTTGAAGGCTGCAGCACATAGCGAGCAGAGAGCCGTACCAGGCTGGAGGGTGTCTTGGTGACATCTCCTAGCCAGAACCCAGGCAGGCTGCCCAGCTGCCTGGCCGTTTGGACCGAGTACCACCTCGGACCTGTTATAGATGGATAATGAGTTGATTGGATCTCGTAATTTTAAGAGAACTATTGTGTGAATATTAAGAAAAGCTTTAGTGATATATAGTTGTTTGTTTGTAATTTAGATGCCTTCTGTTTTCCCCATAGTTCCCTCCTTCCGCCCCATATTCCGACTATCAGACAGCCAGGGCTGTGTAGAACATGTAAAAAAGTGTTGTGCAGGCATGTCCCTTACTTGGGGCAGCGGGGAATGGAAAAGCTTGTGGGTGAGGGGGTGCGGCCATGGTAACACACGGTATCCAATCAAGTTACAAGCAAGCAGTCTCCATCCTTAAATGGCAGAGAACAGCTGACTGACTGACTTTGGGAGGGGCCAGGGCTGGCTGATGCAACTCCCAGGGCTATAAAAGACTGCACATCCATCTTGAAGACGAACTGGCCACGTGGTTTCCACGAGGGCGCTCCTCAGCACTGCACCCTTTCCTTATGTAGTCCTTTGTTGTATTTTTGTTAAGATTTAATAAGCCTTTTAAAATGTTCACAGTGAGCAGCTGTTTCTCACAGGCCCTCCATTCGCGCCCGAGGGGCGGCACCGATGAACACTGCCCTTCTTTGTTCCTCAACTGGCTATACATGCAGTCTCTCCCTTAACGCTCTTCACTGCTTTATGCTGCTGGGCGGCTCGTCACCGGCTGTGGCACCAGTGTCCCCAGACCACCTGCGCTGCTGCTGAAGCCGCCTGCCGCGTGTGGCACGGTGGGGAGGCAGCGCTCCTCGCAGTCCGCGGCCTCCTTGCCCCTCACTGCCGCCATTTCGCACGGGGCCGTGAGGGGCGGGCACGGGGCTGCGGGGCTGTGCCGGCTTCGCTTCCCGGGCCGTGGCTCCAGCTGCTCCCGCGGGCTCGGAGCGGCCCCGCTGCGGCCCCAGGGCCGAGGCGCCTGTCCCGGGCCGCTGTCGTGCCGCTGCAGCAGAGCTCCCCGCCGTGTCCCATCTGCAGAGAACGGCTGCCGGGGCACTTCGCCTGGAGTCTGAGCCGAGTGTGACACAGGGAGTGGAGCCGAGAAATAGACGCAGAAGAGACAGGCACAGGAAGCAGAACAGAGAGACAACGAGAGCAAAAGAGGGGCAGGCAACGGGAGCAGAGCTGCGGGAAGGGGCAGCAGGGAAAGAGGAAGAGACGCAAAATGAGCAGGAGGGAGCAGGAGAGAGCAAAGTCTGGGCTGGGGGCAGGATGGAGTCTGTTGAAGAAGCTTTGCAGGGACAGCATGATAGAGAGGGAGTGCGAGAGAACAGGGATATAGCCAGAAACCAAGGGACGGGCAACTGGACAGAGCAACACCCTTGGAGAAAGCCAGGGGCGGTTTTTGCTGCAGAATCCAGAGGTGTTTTCCCACTGCAGTGGCATGTCAGCTCCCTCGAAGCAGCTGAGGCATTTCAGAAATGGCACTGCAGGGCATGACTATAAATGTCCCACAGCTCTCAGTTCACATGTGGATCTGCAGGGCTGCAGGTGTGGATGTCCATATGACACAAGTGAGTCTTGGTTCAAGGGCTGAGGCCCAGCTCTCTTCTGATAAGAGCCTTGGGCTGCCCTCTCAGGAGGTGGGGTATCTCAGAGGCTGCTGAGAGACAGCCCAGAAGTGGAGCTGGAGCTGCTGTGGAGAGGAGAGGGACAAGTGTCCCTCTCCTCTCCACTCCAAAGGGAATAGCATTGTCTTGGGAGAGTCTTTTCTGCCTGAGCCAGAAGAAAAAGAAATCCTCCAAAACCCCACAGAGTCCAGAGGTGCCTTCAGGCATCTCTCTGGCAATTGCTGCTGGCAATATCCTCCCCACACGCTGCAGGCAACAGTTAGCCTCAGAGAGCTGTGCCACGTTACTTGGACACCAGCTTTGCTGCACTCACACCTCCAGCTTTGGCTGTAGATGCCCGAGCTGGAGCTGGCATGGGGAAAGGCCTGCAGGACCACAGTGAGTCTGAGTCATGAGCCCAGGACAGCAGTTGCCTGGCATGCTGGTTTCTTGAAGTTCCTTGCTTTCTCCATCTGAGATGGGCACTCTGTCACTTCTTTCCTCTCACAATCCTACATTTCAGTCTTAATCTCCCTGAACCAAAACTTAAGTCCCAAAACAGCAATTAAGGAGCCGCACACAACCTGCAACTGCTGCACTCGCTCAAGAAAAACACCACAGCACAGTTCCTGTGTTTTGTTCCACCTTCGGCTTTTTTCCCATAGTGAGGGGGAAGAGACTGCCATTTTTATTATAATTATTGCCTCTGTTATTAAATTAATTTTCCTGTAGTGCTCCTGTGACCAATATCACATTCCTTCCTCTCTGTATCTCACACAGATCCCAGCTCCAGCTTTCTGCTCCTTGATCCTCTCTGAGCGCTTTGGGGAGGCACTGCCACATCCCCTGTGATCTAAGTCTGCATCTCAGATCTCCTTGATGTGCTCAGCAGTGGACAGCCATCCTTCCCAGAACATCCTTCCCTCTCTGCCCAGGCCTTCCTGATTCAGGGCAGCATCCCAAATGAGCCTTGCTGTGAAATGTTTGCAAGTCACTCCTCACCAGTGTGTCCTTATTCTGGTGCAGGCAAGCCTTGTTACTGCCCATTGCTGGGAAAGCAGGCTGAGGCTGGCACAAACAGGTCATGCGCTGCACTGCAAGATTATCAGAGCTCCACTTGCAGCCTGCTCCCAGCTCTGTGCATTCTACCCAAACAAAAACAGCCACAATAAGCAAGAGTTTACTACTTTGTAAATTTATTTATTTATATATTACCACTGAAATAGGTACCATTTTCTAGTAACATAAAATATCCCAGTTGGTACTGGTAATGTTTACATCAGGATGGTGAGGGCTGATGAAATCCAGTTGTCCTATCAAGAGGCACTCAGCCATGGGAACGATGGGTTGAGATGAGATGTCTTCCCCTAGGTACTTGTACAGCTCGGTGAGCTCTGCTGCAGAAGTTAAGGAAGAGTCCTATTAAGAGCACAGTTAAAGGAAGAATTGCACTGCAGCAGTTTCTACAGAGCTGGGGTCTGCCTTGGCATTCCCGCACAGTGTCAATAGTTTATTGCCCACAGAAGAAATAAGTAACTCAGGGGAAAGCCAGCTCACTTGTATCTCCTCAGGCGATATGACATGACTATGGCACCAATCTGTATGCCAAGCAGCAACACAACCAAGGCTGCAGCAGTTCCTAGAATATAGTCCTTTCTCAGCTCACAGGGTCCAGCAGTCTCAGCCTTTTGCCCAAGAGATGACCCTAGCAGGAGAGAAGACAATGGAAAAAGGCAATGTCTTTACTTTGCACTTGGAATAATCCCACAGTGTGCTTCAGATGCCCAAGGAATATTGTCTTCAGAGATGGGTTCCTCTGGCTCTGGTGTCCCAGCATCAGGGACCAAGAGGAATCCCATAAAGTTCTCACGGACAAGGGCCCAGTGTGTGCCAGGGAGCAGCACTGCCCCTGTCTTTTCCTCCAAGCTGCAGGCCAGGGCTGTGTGCTGGGCAGCTGCAATTCATCCATGGAGAGCACTGCAGGGACTGAGCAGAAATGCACCTTATTTCCTTAAGCCAATATCACCAAGCACTCACTTCCTGAGGCCTCCTGAGGCTGAGCAGATATGGCAGTGTCCTGTACTGCCTCTACTTCTTCATCTGAGCCTGGCATACTCTCATTTTCTTCCATAGGGAAGGTCTCTGGCAAAGTCTCAGAATCTGTCTCTACACAAAAAACATTGGACACTTTAACAAGAAGCCACTGGCCCTCACCTCAAGCATGGTACCACGGCCTGGGCATTCAGGCAAGTGGCACTGAGGAGCCCGCTGTCCCTAAAGGCAAGAGGAACTGACAGTTGGATTTTCTGCAGTGCAACAAGAAATGCAGACCACAACCACCCAAGACTTAATCAACCAATTGACCCACAGAAAGAAGTGTTCACCCTCACACTTGGGGTCCAGCTTTAACACATCCCTGAGCCTGAGGTTTGGCAGGGGCAGCCAAGACTTCATGGGATGTTATTTCTGCCTCCGTGCTGTGCTGAGTGTGAGGCAAACACAAATTCAGCAGAGGCCTTTTCCCAACATCTGGATGCCAATGTCTGCACACACCAGCTCTGGCCAGTAATGGTACAACTGCAGCAGCAGCAGGAGATGCCCCTGGCAATCATCTGGATGCACAGCTGTGAGCAGATGCTGTGCTGGACCATCTCTATGGCTCGCCCCAGGAGGTGTGGAATGGAGTGTCCCTGCAGCAAGACTCTGACTGAGCGCTTCTGGCTGTCCAGGATACAGCTCATCCCTACAGGAACCACAAGCTCAGCTGCCCAGATCCCAGGGTTAACGAAGTGGGATATACAAACTAATTGGGGCTTCAACCAAGGTTGTCAGGAGCTCTTCTGGAACATCAGGGAATCCTTCAGGGAATTCTTCAGGAACTGTGTCATACCTCATCCCTAAGTTAGATTTAGAAAATGATGTTACATCTCTGAAAGTGTATTTCTCATGAATAACATGGGGAAACGGAGTGCTCATTCTTGTGAAGGCAGAAGAGACTTACTACTCATGCCTGAGGTACCAGCTTGGAATCAGCATGGTGTCTGACTAACTGAGGGATTGAAAGAGCATTCTCTGTGTCCACAACTACAGCCAAAGACCACAAGAAGTTACCATGATATGCACTGCCCTCATGGTCACACCTCAACGCCTGGATGGGGAAGGTACTGACAGGGCACACACAGGTGGTTCTGTATTCTCAAAGCTGCAGGGGGGTCTGGCTGCCCTTGGGACACTCAGCTGGCAGCTCTCAGATGAAGTGAAAAGCCATGGCATGCCCACATGACCAACGGGTAGGTCACCCCTGAGGCCAGGCCAGGAGGCTGGATAGCCAGAGCTGAGTGATGATAACCAGAGCTGAGTGATGGATAACTGGTGTAATGGTTCTAGGCATGAACTGCCCCTTAGGAACCTCTCTCCACGCTGCTCCCCAAACCAGTTGCAGCCCCTCACACCTCCCCTGCTGTGTCTGCCCCACTGCCCGCACCGTGGTGGCCTCCTGTCTCAGCCAGCCCTAGTCCTGGCTCCACTGCTGCCAGCCAGGGCTGTGTGCTGGGCCCTGCCTGCCTACCTGCTTCCTGCCCAGGTATTGGAGCACTCTGGGCATTCTGGGCTTGCAGGGCCAGGAGAAAGAGGAGCAGGAGGTAGTGGCTCAGGACCATGATCCCCCCTGCTTGTAACATTCTTCTGCTTCTGCTGCTGCTGCTGCAGTGCTGCCCAGGGCGAGCACTGAACAACAGTTGGGCTGTGGAACCTCACATCAAACAGAGCTCTGTGACCTCATGACACAGTGGTGCCTGTGAACTCCCCATGGTACACCCACGTTGCTATGAATTCCTGGAACGCCCCCCCTACTGAATTTTCCTTATTTAGCAGAGGAATGGAAGGAGCAAAATGGAAGAGGGTTGATGTATCCTGGGAAGCAGCACTGTGAATGGGAATGCAGAGACACTCATGTCTTATTCCTGAGAAATCACTAATAAGAAATCCTGTATGAACGCTACTGTAAAAACACCATATGCAAGTGTCTTTCCTTGGTAATATTTTTGTCTGACAGCCTTCTGGCAAGAATCCTACTTTTCCCATTACTTCTGCTACACTTTCATCACCTTTGATGGCAGCATTGCTTCCACCCTCCACTGTCACGCAAACGTGGTTGTGCAGTGCTCACGCTTCTCCCAAGTGAGCCTGGTGTATTCCCTTTCCACTTCAATCCTACTTCAAGCTCTATTAAGGGGCCCCACTAACTCCTGAGCCAAGATTCTTTTTCACTTTAAGGCAGATGTACCACCATCAGGCCTGGTGTCCTGTAGAGTAACCCACAGTCAAAGCCCCACACACACATTCTGGGAGCACCAGGGTGCCAGGTATTCATTCACCTCTAGAACCTTCCTTGTGTCTGGGTCACTGCAAGTGGCACAAGTGAATACCACACGTGCACTAGATCCCTCAAGCAGTCAGTCATCCAGAGGCTCCTGTGACCAATATCACATTCCTTCCTCTCTCTATCTCACACAGCCCAGCTCCAGCTTTCTGCTCCTTGATCTTCTCTGAGCGCTTTGGGGAGGGACTGCCACATCCCCCGTGATCTAAGTCTGCATCTCAGGTCTCCTTGATGTGCTCAGCAGTGGACAGCCATCCTTCCCAGAACATCCTTCCCTCTCTGCCCAGGCCTTCCTGATTCAGGGCAGCATCCCAAATGAGCTGCTAGAGAAGTTTTTGCAAGTCCCTCCTCAACAGTGCATCCTTATTCCGGTGCAGGCAAGCCTTGTTTCTGTCCACTGCTGGGAAAGCAGGCTGAGGCTGGCACAAACAGGTCATGCACTGGCAGTGCAAGTTTCTCAGAACTCTTGCCACAGCCTCAGCCCTGCTCCCGGCTCTGTGCATTCTACCCCAACAGAAACAGCGTCAACAGGCCAGAACTTACTACTTTTGGAAATAGATTTATTTATCAAAATCACAAAATCATCATCCACTAATACAAATCACTAAAATCACTATAATCACTAAAAGTATCACTACTTATGACTATCACTATCACTAGTTTTCATCATCTAACATAAAGTATTCCTCCTGGTACTGGTAGCAGGGGCACCAGGATGCTGTGGGCTGAGGTGAGTCCAGGGAAATCCAGTAGTCCCGTGAAGTGGCACCATCAGCCAGAGCACAGAAGGGACACGTGGTCAGAGGTGACGGGTCTGCATGCATGTTCTGGTACAGCTGGGCAAGCTCTGCTGCAAAGACCTCAGGAAACAGATGGCAGCTGTCCCTGAACCTCTTGGCTTGGGCGCTCTCGCCGCTTCCGGGTCCTTCTCCTGACTCTGTTTCAACTCTAGGCAGTCCAAAGCTTTCCGAGGAAGAGTCCGAGTCCTCTTCTGTTTCCTCTTTGTCTTCTGGGGCCCTCCTGCAGAAACAGATTTCCAAGAACACTCCTCATTAGTGTGAATTTGGAGAGCCGTTAAAGCATTGCACTGCTGCGGTTTCCACAGAGCTGCCTGGGCATTCCAGCAGGGAGCAAAAACTTCATTGCCAATGGCAGCAATGAATAACTCACATGTCTCTCTTCAGCAGCTGATACATGATGACCCAACCACTACTGCAAGCAGCAGCACAGCCGAGACTGCAACTGATGCTAGGAGGTACTTCTTGCTGAATTCCCACTGTCCAGGAGTCTGTACTTTTTGCCGAGCAGGTGACCCTGGTAGGAGAGAAGCCAATGCGAGAGGCAATGTTTGTACTTTGCACTTGGGATAATCCCACAGTGTGCTTCAGATGCCCAAGGAATATTATCTTCAGAGATGGGTTCCTCTGGCTCTGGTGTCTCAGCATTAGGGACCAAGAGGAATCCCATAAAGTTCTCACGGACAAGAGCCCAGTGTGTGCCAGGGAGCAGCACTGCCCCTGTCTTTTCCTCCAAGCTGCAGGCCAAGGCTGTGTGCTGGGCAGCTGCAATTCATCCATGGAGAGCACTGCAGGGACTGAGCAGAAATGCGCCTTATTTCCTTAAGCAAATATCACCAAGCACTCACTTCCTGAGGGCTCCTGAGGCTGAGCAGATATGGCAGTGTCCTGTACTGCCTCTAGTTCTTCTCATGAGTTTTGTATGTTGTTACTTTCTGCAATAAGAAAGGTTTTCTCTTGCGCAGTCTCAGGAGCTATTATAACTGGACAGTTTAATTCAGGTAGTAATAAAACTTGGACAACACCCTGTCGTCCTTCAGGTAGAAAACAAGGAGCGTTAGTAATTTCCTTTCTTCAGTGTGACTCGCAGTCTGCAGCCAGTTCGCTGGCTAGCCCACCTTTACCGGTCAGAGGGTATACATGACCATGGGAGCACCCTCATCTCTGCTAAGACTGTCTAGGGTGGTGGTGATTGGTGTGGCCTGGGTGACGCAGCAGGGGCTCAACATGAGGAATCAGAGGTGAAGTAAACAGGGAAAGATCACTCGCCTGAGTTTCCAAGGAAAGTTTATTTTTTGAAGGAGTCAGGAGTAAATGACACAGAAAATAGGTCTCGCTAGCATTTTTAAAGCGGAGATGGTGCAAGGGGTGGATGCAATTCTTAACCAATAGAGGCATCTTATGGGAGGATTACATCACATGACTTAACCAGTAGGGAGTACTCAGGGGTGGGAAAAAGCCCTTCAAACTAATCAATCATCGAAGCAGGGCTGACTGACAGGGAACATTCTAGAACACAAGGGGAGTGACAGCGACTGACAGGACCAAGGGGTAGGGTGACCGGGATTGCCAGGGAGAAATAAGGGAATGAGGGGAGGAACGGGGAGACTGACACTGTGATGGGCAGACAAGTGGTGGGAAAACTTTGTGGTAAACAACTTCAGACTGAACCATTTGAGGGAATAGAACAGGGTACATGGGAGAAATCATTATAACTAACTTAACATAGAAGGTCGAACTTTTATATCAAAGTAATCTTAAAACATCAAACTACCACACTTGAAGTGTCCATTAAAACTGTGGATAATACATAAAAGCCTTCTGTGTCATGTCTGTCCAGTCCTTTGATTTTTAAGACGTCTCATGGCTGTGGTTCTGGGCCTAAATAACCAGTGGAAATGGCATGATGAATAAAATCTGTGATCATTACTGGCCAGACAACTCCAGTTGGGTGCTGAAAGTTGTTTAAAGCATTGGCCAATATTTGTACCTGGATGGTGGCATTATGTTCAGAGGTGACCAGTTTATTGCATGCTTCTACCATTTAAGGGATGGTGAGTTCCAGCTCTGATGGTAAAACACGCAAGACTTTTTACATTCTGGAGTAGCATTAACCACTAACTGTTTTAATAACCTCTCGTACCTGATCTTCGGTGACTTGTTTATTGATGGTCAATTTAAGTTGGTCTAAAAAAGTCAAATAGGGCTCAGTGGAGCCTTGCCTGACGTCCTCAAAATCTAATTGTGGCTTGTTAGCTTTTGGATTCTGCATTAGGGCTTTCTTACCTGCATCCTTGATGTCATTAAGGACAGCCCTTGGAAGGTTTGCAGCTTGTTGGTCTGGGTCTGCCAAAGCCCCTTCTCCTGCCAGCTGGTCTGTGGTTAGTCTGGCCCTTGCTTCATCTCTGCTATAATACTGCTGCAGGTTGTTCAGCAACTGCATCCATCCCAACTCCCACAGGGAGTATTCAGCGGGCGTTAACAACTATGTCATAAGGTAGTACACGTCATGTGGGGTTAAGATGTGGACAGAGGTTACAAAGATAAAATTAGAGAAGTATGGAAAGCTTCTTCCATGCTTTCTAGGCACTTTACCTAATTCTTTGATGTCATTAAACGCCAATGTTTCCCAGAAGGGATTGCCTCTCCTATTATACCAGACTGGCATACATCCAATTTATTCGCCATTTCCTAATCACCCCTTTTATTTCTGTTCTTTTAATTTTTTCCCAGGTACCAGATTCTAGCCAGCAGAGATCTTCCTCTGATAAAGAAGGAGGAGGTTGAATTGGATATGGAGAAGTAGCCCTCAGCTAGAAACACTATTTTGTATTTGTGATTCCTTCTCGTACCAGATTTGGGCTAGGCCACAGTGACCCATCATCCTGGGGGCGGCTCCTTTCAGAACTACAGTAGACACATTTCCAGCCTCCTCCAAGGGGGTGTGGTATTTAGAGTTAATTGCAGCAGGAACAGGAAATGGAGGCTCTTCTAGGTGGTGGGTGTGCCACAACAAGGTGTAGGTGGGGTCATGGGTGGGGCTGATGAAGGCAGAGACTCCACATGGACCAGGGCATTGACCAGACTGTTAGTGTGCTCTTCAAAATGCCGACACTCTTAAAATTATGGTTGGTGGTGTTATGGCCATTGGTGCTTATGATGGAGCTGGACTGCTTGATGTTAGTTAAGTTGGAGGGACAGGGAGAATGTAAGGGAACTGGTGGGACAGAGTGATAGAGGTCCAAAATGGCCTGCCCCTGCAGGGCAGGAGGTGATGCCTTGGGCACTGCCATTGTGGATCTCAGGTGGAGGGTTTGATGATGATGGCGGTGGGGTCACTGGCTAAGCCACATTTCTCTCCTGGCCAGCCATGGGCACAGGCGTTTGCCCTCTCAGCCCTGTATCTGTCCTCTGGGATGGTCAGTGGGTAGATTTTAAAGGAAAAGGCAGAGATGGCATTCCCGGGCTTGTCCAAAACATTTCAGTTTTGTTTGTGCCCAAACAATTTTAATTTAATATTTTTCCTTTTCTTCTGATTTTATCATGTAGTGTACCTTCCGAAATGTAGGAATTAACTTCTGTGCGGAGTAATTTTGATTGGCAGCCTAATGATGGAGCTTTTTTCCTACCAAGTCCCAATGGTCAACTGAATATAACTTGGGTTGAGTGATATTTGGGGTGTTTTGAAAGACTCACCGGATCAAAACTTGGAACACTTTTTTCTCAAATTTCTTTACCCGGTTTGCCAGTTCTAACTTAAAGGCTTTTTAGGTGTCTGTCTCAACTATAGACATCTGTGCTCCCATTTTAAAGCAAATTTTAGAATGCCAGCTGAGGGGAAAATAACAATAAAGCAGATGGTGCCTTTCTCCTGCCTTCCTCTGAAGGTCGTTGCTAGGGTAGCCTCCGTCTGGCTCCTTAGCCATCGAAGTCCTCCTTTCTTTGACTCACTGCTGCGATGAGAAGGGCTGTGGCCTAGACTCAGCTCTTGAAGGACAGAGCTGAGTCCTGTCGGGTCCCCTGGATACCAGGGGTCTGTATTCAGGTGCCCGATTAAACCCCCCAGCCCTTGCCCACACAGTCTGACTGATGGCTTCCTCAGGAATCGGCTCTGGTAACTTTATGAGGAGAGACTACTCTGATCCGATTGCTCAGAAACAGAGCTTTAATAAGGCAAAAAAACCCAAACAGGATGGCATTCTCTGTATTAGGAACAAACTGGAAAAAGAGCTGGGTCCGGAGTAGAACAGAGATACTTACACACTTGAGTATAGGGAGGGGTTAAAGCGAGACCTGAGAGAAGGATCTAATGGGGGAGAATGATTAGGAATATTATAATTTCTGCAGCAAAATGTAACCAACAGTAACAAGGAGAACTTAGAACTTTCTAGCACCAATTTACATAACTGAACAGGGGGATCTTGGGAGTAAGTCATTTGCTCACCAGGATTAAAAACCGTATTCGCATGGCCTTAAGCTGAGGTTTTCTTCTGCTGCTGCTGAACCAACCCCAACAGGCATTTTAATTTGTTCCAAATTGGAAAGAGTGTCTTTGGGAATGCATGTAATTTCTCTTTGTCACCAAATTCCTAGAAAATTTACTTTTTCTGAAAGAGTTTGGATTTTCTCTGGCAGAACCTCTAACCCTAAACCATCCCAGATGAGTGATAATGTTACTTTGAGTAGTCCCAACCTCCTCCTTCTGGTTCCCTCCAATGAATATATCATCAATATATTGATATATTTTAGCTATCTTTCTTACCAGTATTTTTTCCAGTTTTGCCAAAGCATGATGAGCCAGGGTAGGTGGATGTTTGTACTCCTGAAGAAGCCTAATAAATGTTTATTACTGTCCAACCCATGTACAGGCAATGCGGTCTTGATCCCCTAGCTGTAAAGGCAGCATAAAAACCATGTCTTTAATATCAGTAGTGGCCATGACCTAGTGTGTCTGCTCCTGGATGCTGGCTATGAGCTTAGCAATGTTAGCTGTGGCTGCTGTCAAAGGATTTGTATTGGCATTGAGACGGATCTAGTCAGTTTCCATTTGACACTTGGTTTTCTTACTGGCCACAGTGGGGAGCTGAATGGTGAATGAACAGAAATAACAGTTTCTCATTTTTTCAAATCCCCCAGGACTTGGGCTACTTGCCCCTCTTTGGCTCTCAAAGGCAATGGACATGGTTTAACATTTGTGAGTTTTGAAGCGGGAAGATTGGGGGCCATCTGTAGCAATTTGATTTGGTGGTTACTGGATCCAAAGAACCACTGTTGCCCCAGGTTGTCATACCACATTCTCCCCTTCAAAACATCCAGACCCAGTAAGCTTAGGGGAAACTCCACTTTTGCCATGGTAACTGTGACACTTGTTTTTACCCACTGCAGCAGTGGCTACTGATTGTGATAGCCCCAATGCATTTAATGTCCTACTGATGTTGGAGACAGGAACATGACATGTACACACACTGAGTTCATGCAGCAACAGCTTAAGTTTATTGAGGTCCACCCTGTTTTATAGGAGGTTTGCATTTCCTGTGCTTACAGATACAATTGGTCAAAGATCTTAACTCCACCTAGCTCAGTGGCCAATGATACGGGTGCATTCCCAGTTCAAAGGGACTGGCTGGGTTCTCATTGTTTGAACTTGAATTCAGCCTATCATGTTAAAACCTGGGGACTTGTTTACTCCTTGTTCTCTCAACTCTCAGCTAGGCTGGTTGGGTTGGTATCTGTTATGGCCAAATTATCTGTGCAGCTGAAGACCAGCTATAGCTGTCACAGTTCCCCCTTTCTGTTTTAAAAAAATGCAGAGTGTTCGCTGTCACGTTTCTGCAAGGGCCCTTTGCAGAATGATGATAGGACAGCACAATGACACTGATGATTTTTCCCAACTCGACAAGCCTAGCTTCTCCCAGCAAGTGATGCATCCTTTACCATTGAAAATGTAGCAATCATCCAGGCGCTGTCACGTGAGATCATCAATAATATAGGTTCTTAAGAATATATAATATATAGGTTCTTAAGAAGGCATGCCAGATGCTCATTACTTAGAAGTTACAGCTTTACAACTTAATTCTACAAATATGAAACATTACAACTTTAGAACTGTGGGAAAACCAACCAAGAGGGAAAACAACTCATTGCAGTTTGGGTTTGTGCTTCAATAAATAAATCTTTAAGTCCTCATATGTTCATCTTTGCTCTTTAAATAGATAAAAATCCTTAAATAAGTTATCACCTCAAAATCTCTCCCCAAAACACACACTGAAATGGCTCCAAAAGATACAAAGTTTTCCTTGAAGACAGTCCCACTGCTGCCATGAATTTAAATGTCACATACCACTGAGAAAAGCTGAAAAGAGTTCTTTTAGAATTAGGTATCAGGAATGAAGTTAAGCCTAATGAGGCAAACCTGCTACTAAGAACCAAGAGGGCTGGAAAAAGGCAGGAAGGAAGAAAGAAAGATGGAAAAGGAATGAGGGGGGAAGAGAGAGAGTGAGAAAGGGGAGACAGAGAGAAAAAGCAAGTGTTACCACCAGCAGGACCAGGGTGCACAGTCTATGTCCATGCAGGGGGGCTTGGGGGGTGCTAGCTGCCTGCTAACCAGCCTGCACAGTTCTTGGGGTGGCATGGCTTCACAGGGGCAGCTCCTGTGGTGATGGGCGACCGACACACAGTGAGTGGGTGTTCCAGTAGGGCATCCAGAACTCTGGACAGGGTCATGATGAGAATTGCAGTGGAGGACTGGCTCTGAGGTGGGCAGGGTTGGACACAGGGACAAAGAGAGGCAGGACAAGGGCGAGGGTGAGCAGGAGCTCAAAAGACACGCTGGGGCCAGAGCAGAAGGGACAAACAAAATGGCCTATGGCCCGGTCAAAGGAGTGAGCGAGCCAGCAAGCGAGCAGCAGCCAGCCAGCAGCAGTTAGTTTTTATATCTGCTAGCCCCTCCGAAAGTCTGCCTGCGGACAGCAGACCATTAGTCCAGTCTAACCTTCCTCAGCCATCCATTAGTGGAGACCTTTTGCCATCTGATCAGAGAACCCATTCCAGGGACTACAGTGTCTCCTACTGACTGACTGTCTACAGCCTTATGTGAAGTGTTGCCAGGTGAAGTGTGCCCAAAGACGAGGCTTCCCCACCTCCTCGCTGCCTCCTGCAAGTGGCACGTGTGCACGCCCTCCCCAACATGCCTCTGACAAGCCAGGTTGAGACAAATCAAAACTGAATTGGCTAAATCAAAACTAAATTGGCTCCTCACAGTTCCCACAGCTAAGAGTGGTGACCTTTTAAATGAGCAGCTCTTTGAGAAGGAAGTAGTCATGACTTTCGTATGCAGGGCCTCCAAGACTTAGAATCTCTTGGAAGGCCTTGTAGAACGCCTTTGGTATAATTGCTCAGGAAGCACCAGTTAAACTGCAAGTGTTTATAGCCACAACACACTGTGGTGAGTCCAAGGCTCTACATATTCGTGAGAAAGGAGGAAACTAGGGGAAAAACAGGCATGACAGCATGATTTGGATATTGGGATTGAGTGCATATATGTGAGTTTGCACACAGCACCAAGTTGGGTGGGAGTGTTGTTCTACTCAAGGGTAGGAAGACTCGACAGGGAGACCTGGACAGACTCAAGTAAGTGGACCAGGGGCAACTACATGACTTTAAGTGAGATAAAGTACCAGATCATTGCCATGGGACAGTACAACCCCAGGCAGGTTCATGGAGGACAGGCTTGAGAGCTGCTCAACAGAAAAGGATGTGGGGGTGCTGGTTAACTGTAGGTGAACATGTGCCCAGTATGTGGGCCAGAAAGCAAAGGACAAGAGTAGTGTGGCCAGCAGGATGGGGAAGTGATCATCCCCCCTGTACTCAGCATTGGTGGGGTGCTCCTAGAGTACTGCACTCACTTTTGGATTACTCATTTCCAGAAGGAGTTTGATGTGATGGACTGCATCCAGAGAAGGGCACTGGGACTGAGGAAGGGCCTAGAAAACATGTCTTATGGCTGAGGGAGCTGGGAATATTTAGTCTCCAGAGTAGTCTTGGGGGAGACTTCATCACTCTCAACAGCTATCTGAAGGGAGGGTGCAGTGAGCTGGGGGGCAGACTTTTCTACTGTGCCTACAGTGAGAGGAAAAGAGGAAATGGCCTTAAGCTGAGACAGGCAAGATTCAGATCAAATTAAAAAAAAAAAAACACTTTCACATTCAGCTGGTCAGGCATTGGAATAGGTAACCCTATTCCAGGGAGGTGGTGGAATGACCATCCCTGGAGCCTTCTGGCTCTGGGTGATGTGGTTTAGGGGGTTTAGGGTTACAGGGCAGTGCTGGGCAGATGGGTAGATTGGGTGATCTTGAAGGTGTCTACCCTGATTATTCTGTGTTTAATACTGAACAATTTGTGAAGCTGTCCTCAAGGTAGGAAAGTTGTGCTTGGCTTTTGTTCCTCACACTCTAATCCAAGGAATCTATTCTCTCTGGAAATATTTATTTTATATTCTGGGATCAGATGGCTCTGCCCTCTTTGTACTCTCTCTTTCAGCATTGAAACTTACTGTCAGATTCCACAGTGGGAAACTTTGGAAGGTTCTTTTACAAAAGTTTTTTTGGGGGCAAAGTTAAGCACAAACCAGGCAAACATTGCTCATTGGTAAAAAACCATGTGTTGCCCTACTAAAAATAGAAAGTCAGAAAAGGAGGAGGGAAAAGGAAAAGGAATAGAGGTGGACAGAGAGGGGAGAGGGAGAGAAAAACTGAGTTTTACCACCAGAATTTCAGTGTGCCACTGACGTCCAGCTGGCAGGGGGTGTGTGTGCACTGTTATGAATGAACAAGGCCAGATTTCGGGGAGAGATGAAAAAGGCTCTCGTTTATTTAAAAATAAACCAGAAGGAATGGAGGGTCCAAGATAAGCTTGAGCCCCCTCACAACAGCTCAAAACAACAACATGTAAGGAACACACTGAGTTCTCTCCCTCACGAGCCGATCCCCTTGCCCGCAGAACAGAAAGAGGAACCTCGCCCAACTGGAAACCCCTCTTTCTATAACACCCTTTGGCCCAGGATTGGTAGGATTTGGATCTTTGCATCGATGTGTGGAATTTCAGGACTCTGATTGGCCCTTAATGGGGCTCATCCTGGGCCAGTTGTTTCCTCAGGGTGTCGAAGGATTGGTTGATGTCTTTGTCTAATCACCCTTTGCCCTGGTCTGCCCATTTGCCCCTACCAAATCTTGGACCTCTTCCCCACTTACAACAAACACCCTCTTTTCCTGAAGCTAATAGAACCAAGTCCATAACAACTCCCCCCTCTAAAACTTTGATGGAGCTTTAGTTTGCATCAAAACATTCAAAATAGTCCTTTTGGCAGTTTTTAAACAGTTTCTTCTTCAATTGTGTATAGTTGTCTCAGTCTTTGGTATCTCTTGTATATTTCTATGGCTCATTCAGTAGTTTTTGTCTCTGGGTTCGTTTCATCTCCTTGTTCTTGTAGCAGTAACATGTTTTTAGTATTTTCATCATTTCTTCCATTTTTAAGGCTGAGCTCGAGGGAATTGATTACAGTTCTTGTCATGACTCAGATGAAACATGGGACCATACAAGGAAGAAAAATAATACTTGTTAGTGCACCACTTAAAATAATTAATACTTTCTTCCATCAGTTGCTCTTCAGGAAATTATCCCACCAATTTCCCCAATCAGTTTGTATTAAAGGGGTCCATCTTTGGACAGGGGCATGGGCTAACTTTCTAATATTGGCTGTTATATTTGTGATAACTTCACTGTGGTCATCTATTTCTATGTAGCATTCTGAGGAATTAAACTTGCTGCATATTTCTCCTTCTTTGGCTAGGAGATAGTCTAAGGCTAGCTAGTTCTGATAAATCATGGTTCTCATTTGTTGTCATTGAGCATTAAGGAGGTCTGTTGTTAATGTAGATTGGTTGGAAATAATCTCCAATAGAGCTTGTAACCTAATAATTCTGTTCAACATATAAAACATTAATAACTTTCACTTAAACATTTTACATAATAATTCTATATTTTTAACTTACAATAATTTTATAATTTATAAGTCATGTGTCTTCCTGTGAGATGTCTGATGTCTTCTTTGATTTAGTTAAAATTGGTGATAGTCTTCTAGGTGCAGAAACTGGCCCTTTTACTCTGGTTACATGTGTCCATCCTTGTTCTTGGGTTTGTATGGCAGTTTCTGTTGTTCATAAAACTTGGAATGGACCTTCCCATTTTGGGGTTAAAGGTTGTTCTTTCCAGGCTTTTATTAATTCCCAGTCATCAGGTTGGAATCTATGGATTTTGAAATCAATAGGAGTAGTTTGAGGAAGGTATCCCTTAATTCTTCTAAAGTGCTGGTTATGGTCTTTATATATTTTCCTACCACCAGTTCTCCTTCTTTATAGGTTCCTGCATTTCCTAAAGGTGTCAAAAACGGTAAGCCAAACATCATTTCATATGGTGAAACCCCTGTGCCTGTTCTTGGTCTAGTTCTTACTATCCTTAGGGCCAGAAGGAGACATTTCAGCCAATTCATTTTTGTTTCCTCAGTTAATTTTGTAAGAGTAACTTTCAGGGTTTGATTCATTCTTTCCACCCTTCCAGAGCTTTGGGGTCTCCAGAGCATATGAAATTTCCAAGTGATGTTTAAGGCATTTACTAGTTGTTGTATTATTTTGGCTGTAAAATGGTGGCCTCTATCTGAATCGATGTTATTTATAATTCTGTATCAGGGTATGATTTGTTCCAGTAGAATCTTGCTTACAGTGTCTGCAGTCTCTCTCACTGTTGGGTATGCTTCTACCCAGTCAAATGGTCTATTATTACTAATAAATACTTATATCTCTGTGGTAGTTCCGTAAAATCTATTCGTATACATTGGAATGGTCTTTTTGATAACTCTCTTCCCCCTTGAGGTGGTCTTCTCATTACTTTCCTACTTATTCCTTGGCATTTCATACAGTCTCTAGTTATTGTTTTTCCAATCTCCCATACCCCAATACATACATAAGTTCTCATGAAATGGTCATGAAAAGCCTGGGTCCCCCAATGAGTTGAGGCATGTAGGTCCTCTAGTATTTTTCTAGTTAATATCTTATTTAGTACTTGTCTACCATCTGGCATTTCCCATTTGCCTTTTTTATTTTGGGTTACACCATATTTTTGTATCTCCTCTTGCTCTTTTTCATTAAATGTAGGAATCTCTTCCTTTTCTTTATCCTCCCCATTCCGGTCTCCTATTTCATTCAACTTACAGATCTTTTTTGAGTTTTCCAAAGCGGCTCTTCTTGCAGTAATATCGGCCAAATTATATCCTTTTATTTCTTTAGTATCACCTTTTTGATGTCCTTCTACATGTATAATGGCAATTTCCTTGGGTTCTTTTAAAGCTTCTAATACTGCTCTTATAAGTCCTTCATGAATCAAGGTTTTTACTTTTGGATTAACAAATCCTCTCTCTATCCAGATTTTCCCAACAGTGTGCACTACCCCATAAGCATATTTAGAGTCTGTGTAGATAGTACCACTCTTTCCATTGAGCCACTCTAGTCCTTTTAATAACGCATAGATCTCACAACATTTCGCAGACCAATTTATGGGAACCTTTCCTTTTTCTACAACTGTCATTGTGTGACCATATATTACAGCATACCCTGATGCTCATTTCCCGTCAATCACTCGAGATGAACAGTCTATAAAGAGTACATCACCTTCTGCTAAAGGTTGTTCTAGTAAGTCTTCTCTGACTTTTATTTGCAAATCTATAGTTTCAAGTAAGTAATGTTCTAGTTCCTCATTTGGTTCCCTGTATAAAAACTGTGCAGGGTTTTGTGTTCTTGTAGTAGACAGTTCTATATTTTCACTGTTGTTTAATATCAGCTCATACTTTACAAAACAATTCAAACAATCTGTTTTAAGTCCAGTAAACTTAGTACTAGAGTATTAGCCAATTTCTCTTTTAATTCTTTGTTTTTTGTCATCATCTTTAGTCCAATTTATAGGCTCATCTTCAACTAATTTATTGTACAAGAATTTACCCAGTTTTGTGTGACCATCTATCCATAATTTGCAACATCCAATTAATCCAAGTAATTTTCTTACGTCCGTTTTTGTTTTTGGTGCTGGTAATGATAGTACCCCTTGAATTCGATCAGTGTCCAATTTCTTATATCCAGCAATCCATGTCCTCCTTCCTCTGCCCATACCTTTGGATCAATTCCTTTTTCATCCTCCTCTTTCAAAACCATCATTTTTGCCACCATGTGTTTTCCTTCGGATACCACTCCTATGTTTAGCTGCACTTGCAAGTCTCGACCTAAAAGATTAAAATCTAATTCTGGCATATATAAGAAGTCAGTACAGCCTTCCCTGAAATTTCCATTTATTATTACATCTTCAATAACGGATACTTCAAAGGGATTCTTTTCAGCACCTCTCACTTTGCATGTCCGATTACTCAGTTTAAATACTTTAGGAATTTTTGCAATACTTGATCTGTCCACTCCAGTATATACTAGAAATTCGATTTCTTCGCTCTGAGGGCCAATTTCCAAATGTACCAGGGGCTCTTTTTGATGGTCTATTTCGTCCCTCAGAGTGTAGAGCCTCTGACGCCCCTAATCATCCCTTTTCAATCTCCTTCCTAGGGTGTCTTGTTCTCCTGATATAGCTTCATCTATTCCTCTCTTCTTACAGAAATTTGTTGTGTGTCACTTCTCTCCACAGTAAAAACATATCATCTCCGTCCAAGGTAATCTCCCTTCTTTATTATGCTTCCTTTCTGCCCAAGGTAGTCACCCTTTTTTATTATGCTCACCTTTTCTGATTAGTGGTCCCCTAAATTCACTTCTTCTATGCCCAATATACCTGTCTTTTCCAGTTGATTCATTACCTCCAAGTCCTACACTTTCTATTGCTACCGCCACCATGATTTTTGCCTTTGTCCTTGTCTTTTCTTCATCCCTCCTCAAATCTACTTGTTGTGCCTCTCTTAATAATTCATTTATTCCTTTCTCTTGCCCATCATATAATTTTTCTAAGTTCCTCCTGACATCTACCCATGCTTTTGTTACAAACTGTATGTTAACTAGTACTTATCCTTCCGGACTGTCCGGGTCCACTCTTGACTATAATAGAAAATTCCTTTTTAATCTTTCTAGCCAAGCGCTAGGTGGCATTTCCCGTTCTTGCTGGCTATCAAAAGCTAATTTGGCATTGTTGGTCTGGGTACTGCCTCTTGTATCCCTCTTATTATTAAAGTTCTATACTGTCTCCTACTTGCCCTTCCTTCCTCCTTATCTGGATTCTAGTTTGGCGTATTAAGCGGCATTTTGTCTTCTCCCCTAGGCCCCCTCTTGATTTTCTCTTTCCCAAATCATCATTCCTGCTGCTCTAATCATTTGTATCTCCTCTGAGGAAAATAGTATTTCTAAAATTGAGTTTAGTTCTTCCCACATATATATATTGGGTCCTACGAATTGATCTAGCTGTTGTGAGATACCTATTGGATCTTCTAATAGGGGTTTAATCTCCTTTTTAAAATTCTTAACTTTGGATGCTGTTAATGGTGTATTTACAAATCCAGTGCCTCCTCTGCCCCCCCCCCCCCCATAGGTACCTCTCTTAGAGGGAACAACCTTTTGGTCTTTTCAAGGTCTTCTTGTATTTTCTTTGCCTGGTACCTGGTGTGATACAGGTGACCCTGTACTTGTTCATTTTATTAATTTAATTTATTTTCCTCTTTACTTTTGCAGCAACAAACTGTCTTTTCTCCTTGGCCCTTTGGTATTAGATGTTCCTCCTGTATTTGATTTTTACGATATTGATGTATAGGGGATACATTAAAACGAGTATCTTCTATTGTTCCGGGGCTGAAAACAGGGGAAGAGGTGTAGCAGCAGGCTGGGGAAAAGCTTAGAGTGGAGGCTCACCCCTCCTCGTCGCCTGGTTAGCGTCCAGCTCTGCTTCAGTGGGGCGGCACTTTCCTGGGTCACGTCACCCTGGTCAGCGGCTAAGGAGTCTGCCCCATGCTATGGTAGGGACAGCTCCTTGTGGTGGACAAGGCCTGTGGCTACAATCCACAGAGAAATAGAGAGCGGACTCCAGCTGAAGGTGCAGTTGGTGTATTGAGTGCCAAGGAAACCCACAACTGGAGACCCCACCCTAAGGGCACAGCAGCTTTTAAAGGGTGAGGTACATAGGGGAGAAGACAAGGACGGACATTTGGGATAGACCAATGGTAGGACACTGAGGGAGGGGCCCCGGCCTCTGGGCCAATCACCCGACGCTCCAGCTAGAAGTTTCTAGAGGGAAAGGAGGGAGCGCCGAGTGACAGGGCATCAGGGAGGGATTATTTAAAGGATACATTTGTTGTCATAGGGATATGGGAGGAGTTGGGATTACAGACAGTGGAAGGAGGGTGGAGTGAATCAAGCTTGAACCATTGCTAACAGAGAGGAGAAACAGAACAATCCAACACGGGGGAGAACACAACAATCTAACACAACACAACATCTCCCCCTTTTTTGTTTAAAAAGTAAAGAAGGAGATAAACAGATCTGGGTCACTGAAATAAAACAAAAATGAGTTAAGAAATTAAACTTAATATACTTCAGCTTGATTCACTTCAGAATATCAAGATCTTGATCAAATGGCTTGCGCTTCCTTCTCCAGCAAGCCTCCTCCACCTGTGCTACAGCCTCGACTGCAGACACCTTTTTGGGAAGGAAAGGTCTGACCCATTTCGATGGTACCCACTTGAGACCTGAGGGAGTACCCTCAGGTGTACCCTCTTCCCCAGGTCACAAGGTCAAAAGGCCCTTCTGTCTTCCAGGTCTCCAGATCTCTCACGAGAACCGTCAGCCTGGCTTTCAGGTGCAGCTGCTCGTGGTGACTAAAGTGCCTGACAATAGGTGGGTTGAGGTTGTCAAAGGAACAGTTTAAAAAATTGATGGTAAACAATGCTTTGGACAGTTGGACTTGGGGGGACTCCACCTTCACTACTGTACGTTGTCGTTCTAAAACCTTTTTTAGGCTCTGGTGGGTCCTCTCCACCACGGCTTGGCCTGTCGGGGAATAGGGGATGCCGGTCTTGTGCTCTATCCCTCATTGCTGCAGAAAGCCCTTGAGTTCCTTAGATCTGTATGCTGGGCCATTGTCTGTTTTGATGACCTTGGGGATGCCCAGCACAGAGAAAGCCTGCACGAGATGTTTTTCCGTGTCTGCAGCTTTCTCCCCTGTATGGGCGGAGGCATAAACTGCACCGGAGAAAGTATCGACTGAAACATGGACACAACTCAGCCTGCCAAAAGACGGAACTTCCATCTGCCACACTTCACAACTAGACAACCCCCTGGGGTTGGCGCCAGAACTAATAGATGGCAATTGATGGGACTGGCACTGGGGACATGTCGCCACAATCGCTTTGGCCTGTTCACGCGTAAGCTGGAATTGGCGAACAAGGCCAGGGACGTTCTGGTGGAACAGCTGGTGGCTGATCTTAGCTTGTGCGAACACGTCTGGGAGTGGGGACATCTGTGCTGGAGCAGCGAGGGCATCGGCTCTCCGATTGCCCTTGGCGATGAACCCCGGCAGGTCGGTGTGTGACCTGACATGCATCACATAAAAAGGTTGCTCTCGGCGGCAGACTAATGTGACTAATTTTGAGAGCAAATTAAACAATGGAACATTTGACATTTCCTGTAAAATGGCATTTTCTGCTCTGGACACTACACCAGTGACATAAGCCGAATCAGTAACTAAATTGAAAGGCTCAGAGAACCTCTCAAAAGCTCTGACGACTGCGTCTAACTCAGCTACTTGAGGTGATCCCTCAACCTTAGTAATGTCAGCCTCCCACCGCTGAGTTTGAGGATCTTTCCAAGTCATCACTGACTTGTGAGATGCTCCAGACGCGTCAGTAAATACAGTCAAAGCTTTCAAAGGGGTTCGGCTCTGAACACTCTTTAATGATAATGTAAATGGAACATCCTGATTAAAAATTTTATAGGCCAGCCGATCAACAGCAGTTTGGCCAGTGTAGCTGTCCAGTGCGAATTGCAACATTTCATTTTCACGGAGCAGTTTGTTAAAAGTGTTTAATTTAAATTGGCCCGATTTCAATTGAATTGGAATGTGAATGCAGCCAAAATCACACTCTGCAAGCTCCCTGATCCACGATCTTGCCTTGCGGATCAGTTCTGCCACCAGCTCTTGTGGCAATGTCATCCTTTTGGACCAATGGTGGCTGAGGAAGACTCATCTATAATCAAGAGAGAATCTCTCGAGCCTTGGTCCTTGCTCTCAGAGGTATTGTCCCATTGGAAGATTAGTCTGTGAAGATGTGGCAGCTTCCCTAAAATAATAAATTTGAATGGCAGACCTGGTTGATATCTGTGGGCCTGCCTGGTGGAAATAGAATCTTGGATTTTATCCAGTGCTGCCTGTGCCTCCTGGGTAAAAGACCTGGGAGAACTAAGCTCCTCTCCCCCTTTCAGTAAATTGAAAAGAGGGGCTAGGTCATCAGTTGGAATGCCTAACCAAGGCCTTACCCAGTTCAAAGACCCACACAGCGGGTGGACATCTGCCAAGGTCTTGATGTTAGTTTTAATTGCCAATTTTTGCGGAACAATGGTCTGCTTGGTAATATCCAAACCCAGGTACTTCCAAGGTGGCATCCGCTGAATTTTGTCCTCTTGGAGCTCGAACCCTGCAGCAATCAATGCATTGATTGTCAGGTCAAGCATGTGTGTAAGTATGTTGTCTGTCAGAGCACACACGAGAATACTGTCCATGTTATGCAGAATTATGGCATCTTTGGCTGTATCACGAACAGGGGACAGTAAGGAAGCTACGTACCATTGGCAGATGACCGGGCTATTTTTCATCCCTTGCGGAAGGACTTTCCAATGGTAGCTCTTCCTTGGAGCTTCACGGTTGATGGTGGGAACCGTGAAGGCAAAATGCGGGGCATCGTCAGGGTGTAGAAGAATTTGGAAGAAGCAATCCTTGATGTCAACTATGGCCAAATTCCAGTTTCGGGGAAGCATCGTTGGGGACGGCATCCCTGGTTGGAGGGGACCCATGTTTTGAATGACACTGTTAATTTAACAGAGGTCGTGGAGGAGCCGCCACTTATCTTTGTTAGGTTTTTTGATGACAAACACTGGGGAGTTCCACTCTGACATGGTCTCCACCAGGTTGCCTTTTCGTAGCTGCTCCTCAACGAGCTCATTGAGCGCCTTCAATTTTTGTTTGTTGAGCGGCCACTGCTCTACCCACACTGGTTCATCAGTTTTCCAATTCAGTTTTTGGGTAGGGCGCTCTTTAGTGACCACTGCCCGAAAAACTTGGGGAGCTGCTGGAAGGTCAATTCTGGCTCCCCATTGGGCAAGAAGGTCCCTTCCCCACAGGGGTTCCGCATAATCTAAAACAAATGGGCGTACTGATGCCAATTGCCCATCTGGCCCCTTAATTTGCATGACGCTCTTGGATTGTCGTGCCAATTGGATGCCTCCAACACCTTGAATACGCATCCAGCTACGTCTTGCAATTCCCAATGTGGCAGCCATTCCCGAGAGGGAATGATCATCATATCTGCCCCTGTGTCTAGAAGTCCCCGTAGAGTTTTGTGATCCCCACCCCTAAAAAGATGACACATAAGGTGAGGTTTGTCTCTGCCCAAAACTTGGGCCCAGGCAGCGGTGTAAGTGTCTTGTGTGTAGGAACAGGACTGCTCTGGGTCCCAGGTCAGCGCAGGCACAGGAATGGCCTGAGCTAAAACCTGGCCTTTTGGAAGGAAAGTGAGGGGACGGACACAATACAGCCCTAGTGAAAATTTCTTGGGGTCTGATGTTAAGAGACCCGGGACAATATTAATTTCTGGTGGTGTGAACCCTGCGTCTCCAACAACGACATACTTACAGCTGACTTCTGTCCAGGTACCTGGACACTCAGGGGACACGGTCACCAGGTGGAAGTTGGTGTCTTTGATGTAAAGCGAGTCTGTCAGCTGCAACCTGAAAGGAAAAGTTTTGGAGACTGTTGTTAAAATGGACTTGGGCTGAATGCAGTCTAAACAGGTCAAGTCCGGTAAAACAAAGTCCAAATTGACTGTAGTCACAGGCGGGTTTGGCTTGGCTCCTCCCTTTCCCTCCCCACAAGATGGTATAGATCCTGCCTTATTTTTGTCTTGGTGCAGGGAGGGGCTGCGCTCAGAAACTAGTTTTTTTGTTGGGCATTTTCCTGCGTTCTCTGTGCTTTTCGAAATTCAAAAAACTTCAGTCTCAAAGGGCAGTCTGGCATCCAGTGTCCAAGTTTCCCACACAGATGGCAGGGAGCGGCTCTCTTCTGGGATGGTCCTGGGGGAAGAGGATGCAGCTGGTGGTCGGCTGGTAGAGCTGGTCTGGCGGGCAGGGCGTCTGCGATGTTGGCAGTGGCAACCCTCCGAGGCGGCATCCGGGAGTTGGGGTTGATGTCTGAGGACAAAACGGTGACTTTGCGAGTGCACACCTTAAGCATGTGATGCAGGGTTGGAGGCGGGTCCAAGGGCAGGCTGAGGATGGCCACTTGACAAGCTGGATTAGCATTGGCGAATGCCACTTCTTTGAGGATCTCAGCCCTGGCCTCTTAACTCTGCACCTGGAGATCGATCGCCTTGCGGAAGCTCTCGACAAAAGCAACAAATTGTTCATCTGGTGATTGAAAGATCTTAAAATAGGTTAAATGGGGCGTTGATGGTTTAAGTCTAAGGAATGCTTTTTCTGCTGCCCTGGCACTTTCCCTTAAAACCTCAGGAGGTTATTGCGCGCACCTGTGATGGACCATCAGTCCAAATCCCATGCCCACAAAAGGTGGTTGGTAGAAATTGTTTTGCCATTGAAATCATGTCCTGTTCAGGGATTGTCCCAGAGTGATGGCAAGATTTCTGTAATTTCCTTTTTCCATGCTGCCTCCCACATTACGTATTCTGTTGGGTTTAGCAGGCATGAAAAAAGGCACCGCAAATGAAAGGGGTTTACATCTGAATCAGTTAAAGTGGCCCTCAGGATCCCCCGGAAGTACTTGCTGTCCTGGGAGAAATCCTTTTGGGCTTTGCATAATTCTTTTATAACATGGTGTGGGAATGGGGTCCACTGAGCCTGAGCTCTCCCCTCCCTCTCAGGATGGTAGGTGACCAGAGCCACCATAGGGATGAAATTGGGCTCCGGGTTCCGGATCTCCTCCCCCCCCTCCCCAGACACTGAGGCGTGGGAACCGGAAGGGCAGGCGTGGGAACCGGAACTGAGAGGGGAGAGGGTGTGGCTGGGAAAATGGGCAGGAGTTTTCCCATGGGAGTGGTAAGAGGGCGGAGTTTGGGAGGAGGGAAGAAAAATGGGTGGAGCTTGGGAGGAGGAAGGAGAAATGGGAGGAGCTGGGGATGGAGCTGAGGGAAGGGCAGAAGTAGGGGCAACCGAGGGAAGTTGGGAAGATTCAAGGGACAGGAAGGGGTATTTTGAGGGGCGAAAAGGATTGTGGGAAGAAGAAGGGTAAAAGGCGGGAAAAGCCATGTGGCTTCCTCCATTTTGAGCTCCTTGGGAGCCATCTTGGGGAGGGAAGTAAAACTGAACTGAGGGTCTACAAACTGGAGATTTTTGAACTGGGAAAGAGGAAGTAGGAGAGGAACCCTGGAGAGTCTGGCCAGGACTCTTCAGGCGAAGGGCTGGGGAGCTTTGAGGGGAGCCAGGGGAGTGATGGACACCCTGCGCCAAGCTGGAGTGAGCTGCTCCTCTCAAAGTCCCACTTTTTGGGCAAACAGGGCAGGGAGGAGGGCTAGGACAAGGGGCACAGGGAGAACTGGGGACTAAACTTTGTGATGATGGTTGTTTTCGTGATTTAGGGCTGGATTGCAAGATAAATTTGATTTGGGAAGGCCAAAATGTGATTTTTAAGAGAGAAGTATTTCCTGACTTGACTAAATTTTGTAGTTTATGGAGAACAGCTCCCCAGAAACCTGGATCATAAATTTTGTCAGGAGAGACTTCTGGAAACTGGGAAAACAACCATCTCACTAACTTTTTTAACTCCTTTTTTGGAACATGAACACCCCCCCCTGCAAGGATTCCCACAACTTGGATAAAAGCTCACTTCTGAGTTGCTGATAAATGTGCACCCATGATAAAGATTTTATGATGTGCAACTCAGTCCACCCACTGTCCCAGAAAAAGGTTAAAGAAAAAAAGCAAGAGCCTCACACCAGGCCCTGTCAGGAAAAGAGAAAGCTGCAGCAAGAGGACCGAACACAACGTCGGTCAAAAATGACTAAAAAGGCAGGGCAAAAAAGCAATACTTAGGAAAATCCGGTGCGGGCGAAAAGAAAAACTGGGATCAGTGGTTCTGCTGGGGCAACGACTCCTCAGGTGCTAGGAGCTGCTGTTCCCGATCCTCCGGGAGCACCACCCACCAAAAAGGGGTCTGCTCTACCAGGAGGTAGTCTGACGGCCAGGGAGACTTGAAGTGGAAATCCAAGGGCAAAGTCCAAAGAGTCCACTGGTATCATCCGCGGGGTCCAGCAAAGCCTTCGGGCTGCACGTTGCGCGCCAAACTGAAGCAGCAGGCTGGGGAAAAGCTTAGAGTGGAGGCTCACCCCTCCTCATCACCCGGTTAGCGTCCAGCTCCGCTTCAGTGGGGGGGCACTTTCCTGGGTCACGTCACCCTGGTCAGCGCCTAAGGAGTCTGCCCCATGCTATGGTAGGGACAGCTCCTTGTGGTGGACGAGGCCTGCGGCTACAATCCACAGAGAAATAGAGAGAGGACTCCAGCTGGGGGTGCAGTCGTTTTATTTAGTACAGCAGCTTTTAAAGGGTGAGGTACACAGAGGAGGAGACAAGGATGGACATTTGGGATAGACCAATGGTAGGACACTGAGGGAGGGGCCCCGGCCTCTGGGCCAATCACCCGACGCTCCAGTTAGAAGTTTCTAGAGGGAAGGGAGGGAGCGCCGAGTGACAGACAGGGCATTGGGGAGGGATTATTTAAAGGATACATTTGTTGTCATAGGGATATGGGAGGAGTTGGGATTACAGACAGTGGAAGGAGGGTGGAGTGAATCAAGCTTGAACCATTGTTAACAGAGAGGGGAAACAGAACAATCCAACATGGGGGAAAACAGAACAATCTAACACAACACAACAAAGAGGTATTTTGAGATAAGGGTTGAAATATGGGGGAAATATAAAAAGGGGGATTTTGAAAAGTTTTAGGAGCTATAATTGGGATAGGGGTACTTGGAGTATTACTGGTAGCTGATGCCGTAGAACTGGAGGCACTTTGTAAAACTGAAGGAGAACTTGAATGCAATTGCATAGATTCCGACATTATTGGGAGGGGAGATGACACAGAGGAAGGGGTATCAATAATATGGTGACTCGAATCCAAGGGTGGAGGTGATTTTGTCACCCTTGTAGGAGCTGATGTTACAGTTTATCTTATATCCTCCTCTAGTGTGGGTATTGTAGGGTACAATTCTGGAGGAGGAGGAGGTAAATCGTTTGTGGGAGGAATCAGAGGAGGAGGCAATGGAAGATAGTTTACAGGATCAGGAGGGGGAGGAGGAGGAAGGTGTTCTAATGGATCCACTTTCTTTCTGGTAACTCATTTAACTATTTCTCTTTTTCTTTAGAAACTTTATATACTTTTATTTCCTCTTCCTGTTTTTCTTTCTCCATCCAATATCTAGCATATTTGATTTCTTGTTCACAAGGTTCTATCCTAGTGTTAACATATCCGTTTAACATAACCATCTTTCTTCCGTTCCGTACCAAGGCCAATAGACAGGTCCCTCTGCTATATTCTCTTTGGGCCATATCTCAGTACAATATCTTATCGTCTTTATTCTATCCAAGTTCTTTATTTCCTCTTTAGCATCCCAATTATCTAACATTTTTCCTAACGGGCTGTTAGGTGGTATCCTTCTGGAAGTTTCTTTCCCTTTCTTACTAGTGCTGTTTCCAGCACACTGTCCCATACTTTCAGGTATTTGAAAACTAGTTTACTTTCCTCAGATCCAACTAATACTGTTGTATGAGTAGAATCGTCTAAATAGTATTAATCAATAAAAGTAGATACAGAGTTAAATTGCAGAACAAGATAGAGATTGAGTTTTTAACAAAATAGTATATGACTTGTCTTAAGGAAATATTATAAGAAACAAAAATTAAAGGGTTCATTATATAAGATTATTAAATACGACAGAGAGGGGGAAATGAAATCGTGGGAATCCGAATAAAGATGGCAGATTCTTAAAAAAAATAAATATGGCAGATTGTGGGAAATAAGTTAAATATGGCGGAAATAAAGTAATAAATTAAAAATGGATGAATGTACCCTAGTGTTGAAATGAAATAGAAATAACTAAATAAAGAAAAAAAATAGTCGTTTCAAAATGAAAATAAATATTGAGGAGTATTGAGGGTCAGGGAATTAACAGTTAGGAGTTTTAACTAAAGATGGCTATTCCAAAAACTACAGTACTCTTAATTATAACTAATATCAATATGTCACTCCTTGTTTCACTATTTAAAATATTACCTCACAAAAACTTAAAATGGCCGCCCCTCGGCCTGTCACTCAAAATCTCTAAGAAGCGGTCAGGGGAGTTTTGGTTCTCCCTCACCCCTAAACCTCGCTCCTTAGATACTCCGATTTTAACAATGAAAAGAAAAATCCACCCTAACCTGGGCTGGTTCTAAGCTCTTCTCCAGTCCTAGTGACTGGAAGGACCCTTCCACAGTCGGTGGCCCACCTCTCCCTGTGGGTCACCACTCCTGCGAAGAGTGGTGCTACCCCTACGACCCCCTTCAGCTGGGGTCCTAGTTCGGAGGGACCCTACTCCCCTTGGGTTGGGCATGCTCCCCTTCTCCAGCCTCAAAAAGGGGCACTCCCCTGCATGGTGGCCACCCTACCCAGTGGTCTCAGTGTGAGAGTATTCTCTCCCACCCCCAAGGTCCTAGTTCCCCAGGGACTAGACTGCCCTAGTCTATCTTGGGAGCAATCCTCCAGGTGGTTTGAGTTAGTGGTCAGAGCTCTACCCCTCACTGGGCAAGCCTGCCTCACTAAGCCCCCGAATACCCCTATGACCCCCTTCAACTGGGGTCCTAGTTCAGGATATCGGGTATGACCCCCTTCAACTGGGGTCCTAGTTCAGGATATGGGGTGTGCCCCCCGCCTCTGTGATCCCCTTCAACTGGGGTCCTAGTTCAGGATATTGGGTGTGCCCCCCCTCTATGACCCCCTTCAACTGGGGTCCTAGTTCAGGGGGGAACAACTTGGGCCATGGGCTCAAAGCACCCCCTGGAGCCTCCAATCACCGGAGGAACGGGAGCCTGCGCGGGTAAGGGCGCTTGTAGGTAGGGTACTCATCATCTCCCCTACTCCCAGGGGTCCATAGAGGTACACTCATTCAACAACAACACGCGCTTCCCTCTGTTCCCGGTTGGCCCCTTCGCACTAGTCCAAAACCGCGGTACTGGGAGGTCCACACTCCCTTTGGGGGTCTGTATTTACAGCCCCTGTAAATACAGACCCCCAATCACGCACTTCGCAACCTTTATGCCTTAAACCTCACTCGTGTTACTCAGGGGTAAGCTCCCTCTCGGAGCTTACCTTTTAGAGCTGTGGTGTTCCTTCTGGCCTCAGGAACAGGCGTGTCTCCTTTCGTAGTCCGAAGTTGTCCAAGCTCTGGCAGCCAAAAAAAAATAAAAATGGCTGGATGCGTCCCCCAGGTCTCGGGCTACCCTGGACCGTTTTAGGGCATGGCTGGATGAGTCCTCAAAAGCTGTTATGAATGAAGGAGGCCAGATTTCAGAGAGAGATGAAAAAGGCTCTCGTTTATTTAAAAATAAACCAGAAGGAACGGAGGGTCCAAGATAAGCTTGAGCCCCCTCACAACAACTCAAAAGAACAATGTGTAAGGAACACACTGAGTTCTCTCCCTCACGAGCTGATCCCCTTGCCCGCAGAACAGAAAGAAGAGTATCACCCAACCCCTCTTTTTACAACACCCTTTGGCCCAGGATTGGTAGGATTTGGATCTTTGCATCGATGTGTGGAATTTCAGGACTCTGATTGGCCCTTAATGGGGCTCATCCTGGGCCAATGGTTTCCTGAGGGTGTCTAAGGATTGGTTGATGTCTTTGTCTAATCACCCTTTGCCCTGGTCTGCCCATTTGCCCCCACCAAATCTTGGACCTCTTCCCCACTTACAACAAACACCCTCTTTTCCTGAAGTTAATAGAACCAAGTCCATAACACACACTACCTGCTGGGGGAAGCCTGCCAGCTGTAAGAGAGGTGCAGCTTTGAAGGAAGGCACAGCTTCCATGTCAACATGCCAGACACGAGGAGAGGGGTTACTTGGACAGGAGGTACAGTGTCATTATAGGACACGAAACAACACAAGCGCACACACCGCTGCTCTCAAGGTGAAGAAAAAGGAAGTTTATTTTCTGACTCCAACACTTATAGTTTTCCAAAAGTGACAGTGGATTGGAGGGTGAAAGTGCCACCTCTCCAATGACACCGGACAAATCAACAGTCCATCAAATTTCTCCTCCTCCATAAAAGAATGCAAAGCAATGAGTTATTTACAGAAAGTATGTAAGAAAGTTTGCTACGAGAATGTAAACATCACAAGGCTTAGAAAAACTTAAAAAATCAGGGCGACAGTACAGAACCCTGGACAGGGTTGCAGTGGGATTGTGGCAGCAGGCTGGATCAGCAAATCGGTGTTGGAAGCAGGTGGCTCAGGCAGGAACCAGGTAGGCAGGGACAAAGCAGCCAGGGGTGTCAGGTGGGTATGCAGGGAGGTAGGACCAGCAAAGGCTGGAGCAGGAGAGGGAGAAGAAGGGGTAGGGCAGGGCAGGTTAGGCACAAGGCTCAGTGGTCTCAGGTGGTCAGTCAGAGAAGTGAAGTCAGCCAGCCAAGGGCTGTCCCTTGCAATTTTGGTGCAGTTACTTTTATCCCCCAGGGCTTCTCCCAAGGTCTGCTCGCTGGCAGGAGACCATTGGCCTGTCAAGTGTTTGACTGCAGTCCATTGGTGCAGACCTCTTGCCCATCAGTTGGAGAACCTTTCTAGAGGGCACAGTGATCTTGTCACTCTCCTCCTCCTCCTGGACATTGACTGCCTATTCCATGTGGGACATGAAATGGGTGCCAGAATAGGTGAGCCCCTCCCCCCAGCCCTTTGTTGGTCTTCATGTAATGTTGAGGCAAAAATCAACAATTTAGATTTCACTTCTCATTATGAGTGGGAGCACAAGCTAGCAAGCTAATACCTTTGGAAAATTTTCAGGTTAATTTTAATAAATCGATATAAAATGGGTTATTTCTATGAAGTAGTTTTGGGTCTTTCTTCTGATGCTTTTTAAATTGCAAGGCAATGAAAAATATTGGGATCACGTTGCAGTGGTATAAGTACTTCTTCAAAGCCTGTTAAAGATTAATATAATTAATGGTGATAAGGCAGTTGTGCTTATTACTTTTCAGTGTTTTTATAAATAGTTTTTGCTATACAGGAAGTACATTTTTTATGTTTTCACACATTTGTTGTCTTCCACAGACAGAAGCAGAGGAAGCTCTTACTCACAGATCAGCCATTGGACCTAACTTCTGACCCAATGAAAATCTTGCAAATGTAAGACAGCTTCATTCACCATGTCTATTCAATAATTTATTAATTATCATAAAAATTTTAATTCTCCAAGTATTATGAAGTATGTATGTGACTATAGGCATTTCTGGGAGACCCACACAAAACTGTTAGTATTAGCACTCAGTATATACAGCCTACCTCTAGAAATACCTCAAAATTATAACTCAAAAAAAAAAAAAAGAGACCTGGAGGAAAATATTAGAATAAAATGAAAATAAAATGAAAATATGTTCAGTGAAGTTCACTGAATGAATAAATTTCATTTTTCAAGACAGTATAAACAGTAAAAGGATTAGCAAAAAAAAGCCAAAGACCACCAGAAGTCCTTTTAAAAGACAAAGGGGAAGTATTTGTAGAGTGTATGTTCAATAACAAATAAGTTTAGAGGATAAATGCAAGACAGGTGATATTTTTAATTACATATGGATGTATTATAAGAATTATAAGAATAACATTAATAGAAGACCTAATCTTGAAGATCTTGCAGTGAGATCTTGAACTTAGTTGTTGCTGCCCAAGAAGAAAATTCCAGTTTTATAAAGCTTTATATAAAAGTTTAATTTCCACTTTCAGTTTGCATACTAAAAGAGAATAATTTCGTTTTAGCTGTTTTTGTAGAATGAAGTTAGTAGAAATGAAAGCAGAAGCAAAGGCTTTGAATAAAAATAGACATTTAATTCACCAGCCTATGCTGCCCTTATACATTTATTTATTCAATCAAACAAAATTTCATCACTTCAATATTTCAGAACCCTCTTCATGTGCATTTCTCATTTAGAAGCAATTTTACAACGCTGTAGTAAATTTTGTACTCACATGGTCATTTTGCCTGTTTTGTGAAAGGTGTACTGCTGATCACATTTAAGCTGGTACATTCATTCTTACTTTAAAAATCTAGCTCACAATATTCAACAACATGATGTGGATGTATCATACTTTATATAAAGCAACACCTAGTGGAAACAAGATTCTGTGTATTCAGTCTAATAGGTCTTTAACCTAAGAATTCCCATTGAGATGCTTTGAACTTCGCCTGAACCTTCAGGAGGCCCTGGCGAGGACATTGTGTCTTTACTCTGAGATGAATTTGCTGTGTAAACTCCTTTTTTTAACACTTTATAATGTTAATATCTATGTGAACAGTGTAGCTAACTATTGTAAGAAATCAATAAAATGGTTAATTTAATGCTGACACAAGAAACTGGTACCCATATATGGCTATATTAGAAAGTATAATGAGCTTCAAAGAACTGAATATATACAGAAGTAATAATTTACCTGGGGTAATCAAAACTGGAGACAACTGTCAGATAAATGAACCTCCTCATTCCTGAGTTGAAACCAGTCTGAGAGATTAGAATGAAATTCATGCAGGTCATAATGCTTTCTTTGACATTCTTGCAGTCTTTTGGCGCATTCACTGTTTCCTGCTGTTCCAAGCAGAAAAATAAACTAGATGTTTGGATCAGTTCTCGAATGGCAAGTTCAAAATGAAGTCTTTCTTCCTTTAAAATAATGGGAAATTATCTAGAAGTTTAGTGTAGACTTAGCTGAGGCAGACAATTTTGTCTAAATCAGCCCTTCTAGTTTCAGTATATTTAAGGTAGGACTAGTATCAACAATAGCTAATTAAGACTTAAATCAGGAATTTCCCCAGTGTTCCATGGATACTGCTTTGAGCACTGAATTCACTACAGTATATATAAAGTATAAGTAAATAATTTCAAGGGCAGTTTCTCTCACAGCATTTCTAATAGAACAGCTGAAGCAGCAAATACTGTGATAAAGGAGGTACTTGAAGTTGAGAGCAAACTGGGATGGTTTATGTTTGAGTTAATGTAATTGAAAGAAAGGTTAATATTGTGATTATTGGTGTTAACTTTTTCTTACCCCTTATTTTTATTACTTTTTTTTTGTCTCCTTCCAGTTGAGGTCTGGAATTGCCCTATCTTTCTGTTGCTGTCAAAGATGATGTTATTTAAATGAAATATTTCCAAACAGTGTAAAAAGTACTTTAAACAGTTAGTTTTTTGTTTGCTTGTTTCACCTTTCTTTTTATTAGTGCTGCTCAGAGTCAGATCAGGTAATTCTCTAAAAAAAGAAACATGAAAGGAAGTATTTATTATGCAGTATCTGCCTTCAAACTCCCTCTTCTAAGTGAACATTAAAACATACTGATTTGAGGATCAATCAGCATGTCTTTTGGTCTTCTCTGACTCATTCTAGTTCTCTTCAGAATGCTTTGAAAAACAAATTATATATTGATGAAGAAGCCAGTGCAGCCTTAGACTGCAATTAGATGCACTTAATGGAACCGAAAAGGGTACCCTGCTGTCTTGTTAAAAGACTAGGTACTTAGTTTTGGTTTCAAATCTGTTTGAGTCAAAGGATTTCAGTTGCAGATCAGATGCTATAATTCAGATGAGGTTATCTATTTTTTTTCATTCCAAAGGCATTATAGTTACTCTTTGTGAATTATGAATACAGCAAGTTTTGGATTGCTTTTCAGTAGCTGGTGTGGTTTTTGGTGCCTCACATGGTTTTATTAAAACATTCTATTCGGCTAATGCATTTGCAATAGCAGTAGGTTTCCTGACTCTTGACCAAGGAACAGTACAGTGTTCCACACAGGCAAAAAACAGCAGAGCAGTCAGTAGTAGATAAGAACAACACCATGTTCGCTCAGCCTGATGATCAGAATACCAGGTTTGACTTGAAAGTAAGAGTCTTGGGTGACCTATTTTGGAAAATAAAATTAAATGCTATTTTTATTGCCATCTTCTCCTAATCTCTCACCTATTGTGGCTTCAGGGCTTCACCTCTTCTAAAGGCTTCAGTTCTGCAAGGTGCTGAGCAACCCAGTGCCCTTGCCTAATCTGACAGAAAGCCTGAGTCTCAGTGCCATGTGTTTGATAGGACTCTCTGGAGGCTAAAACTCTGTGTTTACAAGTAGTAAGTTAGCTTGCAGGGGTCTGAATACTGTGGGAAAGAGCCTAAGCTATCATTCATGCCTGATATTGTGTTACTGTCCAGCACACTGCCTATTTAGGCTATTTTCTTCATTGTTTTCAGCTACATACTGTGAGCTGCAGTGATTTTCAGGTTTCCTTCAGCCATAGAAAGCATTTGCCTAACCTGGTTGCAGTAAGAAGCAGCCCCTTGTAGAGAGACGCACTTCAGCTTCGAGGAACCATTTCATTCCTGTTACCTGAATGCAGTTTTGCAGACCTTCACAGAAAATAGTCTGTTCTGATGTGTCTGTGTCTGTCCTTCATAAAATAGGAAGTCACAGTGGTTTTATTTACATTTCTCTGTATTTCATCTTACGGAAGAGCCTGCCAGAGGTTTCACTTGGTTACCTTTTCTTTTCTAGATGAGGTGCCATAAATTAGGCCCAGAAGATGAGGTTCTCAGGTTGCTGACAGAAGGACAGTTTGCTAAGTGGAAGGGAAAAGAGAGGAAAAATCAGGGGCTGGATAAAATGGGATGGGAAAAGAGTCAGCAAACTAATTTGTTACTGAGGAGATTTGGTGCCTGCAGCATCCACAGTATGGCAGCTACCAGTCATGGGGCAATCAGATTTGGTTTGTTATCTGCAATATGGTAAATTTTTTTTGAAGGAGCTCCCCAAAAGCTATCTAAAACCTGGCAGACTATGAAGAGCTTTGCACTCATGAAGTTCAAGACTACCTCAAATCTCCTAACTGGTCAGACTTTCCCTCTCCTACCCTATTTTCAGGTCAGGTATAACTGTTTTCAGGGTGGGGTCTGTTCAGTGACAAAATACAAAGTACAAACCAAATGTAAACTATAAAAAATGCTTAGTCTTGTTCCATCCAAAACGTGTACAAGGAGGTGGCTCTTTTTTGCTCAGGGAAAATGAAGTGTCATTTAGCAGGGTCCTACCAAGCAGTTGACAAAATACTTGAGGAAAGGGTGTCCTCAAATATTTTTTAACTATTTAGAACTCAGTATCACAAGTGTGTAAAACTCAAAATGATATAAAATCCAGCTGTGCACTGTGTATGTCATTAGCTTCCCAGTCGAGACATTCACTTGGATTACCATACAGAAAAAACTTTAAAAAGTTTGGGGAGTACCTTTCCAAAGCCAGGGAAGAGCTATAAAATTCAGCAAATAGGCAAAGATACCACTGCTGTATGTGCTGCATAATACAACAGTGTCTAATGTTTCAGAGCATACCTCCAGAGAAACGTAAAAGAGCACAGTGAAAAATGCATTATCCGTGACTGGCTTTTTCACACCAACTATTTGTACAAAAACAGACATAATGAACAGCAATTAAATAAAAACTTTACCTGAGTGGTAGATTCCAAGAGTAATCTCTAAGGCCCCAAACAATCTGGCAAAATGTTGTGGAAATGTCCCAGCGTGACCATTCAGGAGGCACTCTGGGGGTCACACTCACACCACCAGAGACTTTAACACAGCTGGAATCCTCTCACTGTGGGAGGCTCCTGTGACCCAAAAGTCCCTGCTAGACTCCTGCTCCCCCCACCACAAAGTGGGCAATTCATGGCCTCTTGCCTCTGCTGCCTGCCACCCAGAGCTCAACCTGCAGGTCCACAGGAACGGCACCCAGATCTAACTACACCAAATTTATTCCTCAGCACCAAAGTGCTGGAATAAAGGCAATGGACACAGGAACAAGATGTGCACAACAAGCATCAAGAAGAAGCTCACAAATAACTTCTCCCCTTTCTTAAAGAATTCAGGGTTTTAAATGACTGAATTGGTAACTGCATAACCCTCACAATTGTCCAGGGTCCCAGAGCCTGTAAATGAAATTTGTCACAGAGACTAGATAAGGCTGCAATTGTAAATCAGGGTGGCTCTGACTCCTGTTTTATCAGAGACATATACAGAAATTATACCTTCATTAAAAGAATTTTATCAAAACCACTCTGTTATTAAGGAGAAAATGAAGCATACGAAAGACTGAAAATCTGGTATGGTACCAGCTGAATCAATTTCTATAATAAAATTAACTGAACTGGGGAAATAGCGTACTGATTTATACTGTTACTGCTGTTGTTGTTGCAGTAGTCCATTGTCAAAAGGAACAAATGCTCTTGAGTTTATATGGTTAGCTTACATCTAGCTCTGTGAAAGAAATTGCTTAATTTGGCCAGAAAAAAATTATATATGAAGTGGTTTTTTTATTCAAGGAAAGGAAATAACATGATTTTTGATGACGAAAAACTTCATGTCTGATGTAAAAAGGGTGTTTGAAAGCTTTAGTTCTAAGCTGGTATATACCTAGAGAAATAGCAGCTTTTAGGCAAATGCACTTCTTTCTGGTATTGAAGTCTTAAATCCATTTGACTTATCTGCAGAGGGCAGAGCTTGTAGGGAGCACCTTCCTGGCCCCAGCTACAGGAGTCCAGGAGAATCTTACTGCAAAAGAGGAAAGGACAATGTGGGCATTCTAGGCAGCCCTCAGTCTAATCCACACTGAGGTACAATTGCCTGAAGCAGAGCAGAAGGAATTCCAGGGAGAGTGTATTTAGTGGGTTAGAATACCTGTACCATTTGTTTGTTTGCAAGTGACAATCTGATGAAAAGTTGGTGAGGGGTTATGTCTTAGAGAGAAAGACCTAACTAGATGAGGACCAGATAGCAGAGGTCATAATTCTCAGAGGGGCTGTAGACTGGATATTTCAATTACCATCCAAAGTGTGGTTTTATAAGAGAGGAACTTGTGCCTTTTCTTCTGTGAAAAAAAGTGACATACTTGCAATTTTGAGCTATACTAGGGCTGGTTTAGAGCAAGGATAGCTGCATGGATCTGTGTAAGAATAGTTTCCTCAAAATGTATCATCTGAAAAAGAATAAGTACTGCTTGGAAATAAGTAGGAGGCAATGCTGACTCCCTGTTTGGAGGAGACTTGAGCTTTCCATATTCAATAAACAGCTGCACAACCAGGACAAGGACTGACAGATCTTGAAAATGAAGACACTTGTCTTTGTGTTGTGAAAAATTCGTACAAGAAGTTCATAGCATTTTCCATGTGTTTTAAATTAATTTTTCTATCCTCTTGATTTATAGTTTTACTGGAAGCATTGTGGATAAATATATTAGGCAGGACAAGAGTTATTTGTCAGGTCAGAAAAGGGTGTATAGCAGTAATCAGGGTGTAATGCAACCAGGCACAGATTTTGTGCTCATCTAAGTAGTTAAAGGTTTGTCCTTTTCCTAGACTGTTACTCTAAAATAGCATGGGGACAATGTATGTGAACATTAAATTATTTAGGCATGAGCCTCTGTTTTGACTTTGAGTCACACTAACAAATGTAATATTTCTTGTGGCATTGGTGATCATATGAAAAATAGGAGGTCTGTGTTACCGTAAGTCTAGTCTTCCACAGTTGATGAAACCAGTTCTTGAGAAAAACCATATTCCAGCATCCAGGATTCAGAAATTAATTTCTATTTTTTTACAGCTTGTCTGTAGCCCTGCCCCTCTTATTTTAGGTAACGTTCCCAGATCAGTAGAAATGAGACAGCTAAGTCAAAAATTAATCTTTTCATCACATGGATAAAGAACCACAGATGTTAAAACTTCCAAGCACTCAGCTATGAAAGCAGTGTGAATTCCTTCGGTGTCAAAGATGAAGATACATGAGATTTACATTTCTGGCATTTAGTTTAATCTCCCCTTATGTCTATCTTTTGTATCATCCATTTTGGGAAAACTGTGGATTTAAAGAGAGTGACCTCAACAAGGCAACTGAACTGCTGCTTGTGTCATTCTGGTTTCAGTTAGTGCCATTATTTAGTTACTGCAATATGGCACACTAAAGAATTAGCTTTATCACTTACTCATTACTCAATATTGTCTGAATATTAGAGCATCAGGAACAACAGCTATTATAGGAGAAGAAGTAGTTTACAGAATATCCATTTCAGGTTTAAATCTCCAGTTGCTGCTCAGCCCCCAAATTCACCGATCATGTGTATGTTTTATCTGATACTCTTTTAGCTCTTCCAAGTTTTGTGCTAAGTCCTTGGATTCTTTTTTACCTACCTTGGATTGTTCCTGTTTGTGACATGCTGAATGAGATGTGAAAGATCTTCCTTATACTTTGAAGGAGAACACTTTCATTCTGCCAGATAGCTTAATTTTCATCAAAATATATTAAAGTTGCCAAGGTACAACATGAATCCCAACATGTTTGCCTGTCCTCCATATTTATATAACTCTGGCCTACAAATTTAATCCATTTTCCCCTCAATACATTAGCACTTTATGTGCCCTCTGATAGTGCTGAGGTGTATGTTATGATAAAGAATACAGAAAGAAATATGAAGGGAAGGTCCTATTTTCTGTTAGTACTCACAGAATTTCAGAAAGGATGAGATTGTAAGGGACCTTTGTAAGTCATTTTAGTAACATACAATCAAAAAAAAGGGGTTAAAACTTTGGCATCATATAATAGCTTGTTTGGCCTGTTGTTTCCTGATACTGTTTTTTATTTTTTGATGTCTCATTAGCTGGTGAGATGGGAAATGTGTCACTAGAATATATAGTATCCTGTTTCACTTCTATTTGCAAACACATGTTGATGCAGATGGACTGTTCAAATTTGTTACCCACAGGTAAGTATCTGGCTTGTTTAGGAGAAGAGGTTTTTTCTTCTTGTGTTCTCTTCTGCAGAACGTACCTGTCTGCAGAATGTATCTTTCTTTTTCATCTGGATGGTAGGCAGCTGGCTGCTGTTTGCTTCCTGCTCACCTTTATCACAAGCAACAGTTAAATATTTTTTTCAGTTTCCATTTTCTGAGTCTCAGAACAAGGATTGGTATGTGTCAGGGTCTCACTTTCACATGTAAAGGATATTCTTCCGTGCTTCTACTGGATCTTACACCTGTAACCTGAAATAACATTGTGGTCCTCTTACTACCTACAGAAATAGGACCAAAATAGGTGTTACCTGTTTGAGAATTTGTGAAGCCTTCATGTTTCTGAAGTTTGTGGCTTTTTATGAGACCACAGCATTTAAGGGCTAAAGGGAACATGTTGTTTTGAAATGAAGACCTTGAAAACAATCAGCAGTCTCTCCTCATTTCTTTCTTGTTCCCAGTTCATGCATTTATTAGTGGCATTAGCTTACAAGGAAACCTCATTAAGGTTCTTTTCCTTACTAAGAAGAAAGCCTGTAGGGACAGGAAGCGTGCTTTTCAATAGAAAACATTTAGTTTCAATAATGAATGTTAGCAGCATCAGAACACACAACAACATGAGTGATATTTTAAATGAAACAACAAAATGAGAGCTGGGGACAGAGGTTGAATATAGGACATTCTCAGTCCAGACAACATATTTTGAAATCAGAATTTTTCCGTATATAAAGGGGAAATTTTATCACTTTCTCTTTTTGTATCATTTGTTCTTTTCTTTGATTTTATCAGGTAACTGAATTGCATGAAGTCTGAGTATCATCATGGTCATTCTTGCAGATGTCATAAGTGACATGGATCTTTCAGAGGAATTTAAATGTCCTCATGGCCCACAAAAGATGCTGTCTATTTTGGGAGAAGTAGAACACATGATTCAATCTGAATAGTTGTGAATTTGACATGAAAAATTTTTGAGGAAAGTCCTTAAGTATCTGTTTGAATTTGACAACTTCAGCATGAAAGCTACATATAGCAATGCTGATGAGTGTAAAGTTGTTCTCTTTGTAGCTTTTAAATAAAGATCATAGAAAACCTGAGCATAGATGAACAAAAATCTTAGATAGGTTTCTTCTATAAAGAACTAAAAGAAGTAGTGCAAAAATTTTTTGCTAAAACATTTGTCTCTTTCTGTTCATTTTTTTTTTTAGGTATTTATGGACAAGGGAACTTTAAAAGAAAGAATAGTGGCTTTTTTCCCCTAAGGATCCTTCTTGCCATAACCAATATATTTGGTTTCCTGTTTACTGTACAGGTCCCACTTTTACAGCCAGCTTATTTTCTTCACTTCTTTATTACTGCTGTTAGGACATACTGTTATGAGGAATCTAAAATAAAGAAAGACAATAATATATTTAAATTGGTTAAACGAGGAGTTCATAATTTCTGGGGTTTTATATTAATTCCTTTGAGTTTGTTCATAATGAAATTCAGCAGAAAGCTGTGTGAGAGGACATGTTCATGCTATTTTAATATGTCTTAGTTTAGAAAGACAGGTGTCTGCTAAGGAAGGCAGGAGCCTCCCCTGAAATGGAAAATGTTAACCCCCTCCCTCCAGATTTTATAAATTTGAAAATAATGGGGGGCTCTCAGGCAAAAATATGCGAGCAGGAATAACAGTTCTTTATTAGGGAAGAACATAAAAAGATAAAACAATGCAGTAAACTGAAACAACACTGACAGAGTCAGAACACAACCTGACACCCTGTGGGTCAGGGTGTTGGTAGCAATCCAATTGGAATTGTGGCTGCAGTCCTCCTGAAGTGTCAGGTGTGGTTCCTTTGGAGCAGTGGTCCTGTAAAAAGGCTGCAGTCTTCCTCTGAAGATCCAGTGGAAGAGGCAGCTGTTCCTCTGAGAAAATCCAGAGGAAAAAGCTGTACTGGTGTTCCAAAACCTCAAGATTATATCTGGGTAGGAATCCTTGGCTCCTCCCTCTGGGCGGAGCATCTCACAGTGGGATGCTGTAGTTCTTATCAGTCATGCAGTGACATTCAATACAATAGCCTGTTATCAGCAGATGTCCCCCTGGAGGAAGGATTGGGTGTGGAAGAGATAAGGAAAACTGCCCACTTAACAGGCGATAACTGCCATACAGATGGCAAATAGAATTTGCTTGTCAATCCAGGACATGATATTACACCTAAGGTGTTGCTTCCATTGCTCCATTTTGTGACCATGCTGGAAACCCAGCAGCAGAAACAGCTAACTTTCTCAAAGCAGCAGGTGAAAACTGAGGTCCTTACATCTCAAATGTCTCAAAGAGAAACGGCAAAGGCTCAAAGAGGAGCGGCAAAGGCTGAGAGCAGGCTTGGCCTGGCAGGAGTGCTGGGGGTGGACACCCCTTGTCAAAGAATGAGGGAAGCTGCCGCCTTCCCAGCCTGCCCATTGCCTTCCCAAGGGGCAGCTCTGTCCATGGGCACTTGGTTCCCTCTGGCTGAGCCAGCCCCAGAAGCAGAGACAGGTCTGGCCCAGGGTCACTCCCCAGAGCTGAACTTTCCTTCTCCACATTCCTGGCGTGTTCAGCCGGGTTGTTGCAAGGTCTGGTGGTGCCTCCCACGTGTCTCCCTGTTTTGAATAATTTAGGGATTTTACCACTAAAATTGCTCCATTTTGTGACCATGCTGGAAACCCAGCAGCAGAAACAGCTAACTTTCTCAAAGCAGCAGGTGAAAACTGAGGTCCTTACATCTCAAATGTCTCAAATTGAACTGGATTTAGAAAGGGAACTAAAACATCTTAATCACTGTCCTGTCACACTGAATGGCTGCTAAATTGCCAGGCAATCCACTGAGGCTGTTCCTGTGTCTCTTCTTGACCAAATTGGGTAGTATTATCTCTATCTTTTAGAACTGGGCCTTACAATAATCAAAAGTTTACTTTATGTTTTGGCTGCAAATCAATTGCGGTTTTGCTGTTACTTGAAACAAGCAGATTTTATTCCTAGGAAAGTAGAAACTTAGTGAGAATGGAGAAGTAGCCAGATCAAATGATGTTTATTTATAGCAGTCTCTAGGAGATGAATGTTTAAAAGTTAGAGTACTAGTTGCTCCCAATGCATCAGGATTGAGACTTAGTTTCTAATGCTGGACCTTATGACAAAGGTCCAGCATTAGAAACCAGCCTTTTTTAAAGTGTTTTTTTCAACCTTATTTCCTATCAGCTGACTGCGACATTTTTTCATCTTCACTAAATTTCTATAAGACATCAGGAATTGTTATTTTGTCCAACTAAAATTTCAATGGTTGTAATACTCCAGTTGCTAGAACATGGAAATATTTCATCTTTCTAACAATGAACTTCTTAAAAATCTTCCATTTAACTTGCTCTGAAGAACTTAGGCTTGCAGAGTTGAGGTGTCGCAGGAAGTACTGTGAGGAGATACACAATTCAATATTAATAGTATGACGTGACATGTTTCAATTCCTCAAATAATTTAGAAAGGGAATGGTAATTTCATTTAGATAGGTAAAATGATTTTATGAAATAAATAATGGTAAATGGATTTTGATACCTTCAATCTGTGCTTCATTTTCTTTTTAGAAAGCAGTACAAAATGTTTACTTCCTTTTGGACTGCTTAGAACAAAGGATTGAATCTTAAGATGCCTACCACATGCTTCTATACTGACATATCTGGATCTGCGTGTACCTCAGATTTTTGGTGTATTGACATGTAATTATTTCTCAGCGGGATGCTTTCAATATCAGTTAGGGAAGAAGGAGAAGAAAGTAGATGTTTGTGTTCAGAGCTGAAATTTTATGGGGGTTTTTTTGTGCAAGACTGGAGACCCAGAGGGAGACTATATCCATGGAAATCAAAGGAATAGAAAGACATGAAAAGCAACTCTAAAATATTGCATAAACTTCTCCTGCTTAATTTTATTACAGGTTTGCACAGGGGCCTGAATTTTCATAATACTGAAACAAATGCTCCCTATTGTACTCAGATCTATGCCATTGATTCCATTGTCTCTGGCAATGTTAAAAAAAATTTCTAAGATAACTTGTGAAGAGAAGTACATTTTTCTTTCTGTAGATAAAAACTCGATGGACATTGCATGTTGTTTTATATAAATTCAAGATTTTTGCAATGCAATAGTAACTGCTTAGAATAAAAGAATGAAATCAAGTTACTTATCTAGGTATTAAGTGATTGGAGCTGTCATTTTAATTTCATCAATAAAATATAGAAAGTGACAAGATGTTAGTATGTATGAAATACATGTAAATATGCAGTTAAAGTTGCATTAATGCCTCAAGATTTTCTGGGGAAAATGCAATAGTATGTATTAATCATACTTTTTACTGGGAATTATTTTTAGTAATATACACTGTTTGAACAGAATCACATAGAAGTGTGTGCTATTTATTTGTTTTTCACAAGAATGAGGTCAGTAAAAACTAATTAAATTATGACATATGCATTTTGTTTATTGTGAAATACTGGTATTCCTATATTCCTAGTTTCCTCCGAAAGGTTTTTGCACTTGAATTGTTGTTACACTGCACAGGTTGGCAGCTCTGCAGGGATGCAAAGGATCCCCAGAATGGCAGGGCAGGAGCTTGGTAGCCAGGCCTCATCCCAGAGCCAGCCAGGGAGCTGGATAGCCCCAGTCATGGACATCAGGCACTTTCCTGGATCCAGGATACAGCTGGGGCTTGGCCAGCACATTGTCCTGTGGGTAAAGATTCCATTCAGCAAGATCCTCAGTCAGGAAGGAGCATGGATTTGTGGTTCTGGGCTGTGTCAAATAGGATCCCAAGCTACAATCAGGCATGAAGGAGATATTAAGTTAATGCTGGGTTGGTTTATAAGGCCTGCTGGTATCCTCATGATCGTGTCATCCAGAGGAAATCAGCCAGAAAAAAAACAAATTCCCACAACACTGTGATATATCAATGTTTTAAAATTTTGTGACTTTGGAAGAATATTTATACTGGTAGAATATTCATCCTTCTCTCAACTCAAATGTATCATAGATTTCAACAAAATATTCTGTCATTATTACCTGTCAAAAGTTACTTCAAATGCTTCTGAACTGTTTCATTTGGGAATAGTTTTTTCCTAGCCCTAATGTTAATGGTATTTTAACCCCTTATCAATTGCATAAATATAATATCAAGTCACGCATGTACCAAGGGCTCCTTGCTTTGTACCTTTATCTTCTGGTTATGTATTTCTACCATCATGTTATTCAAACTGTGCCTTTCCATATCCTGGTGAAACTGATATATTTTTAATAAAACTCTTGAATGTTTGTTGCTCAAAAATGTGGAAGAGAATTAAGCTGCTGGTTCAAAAATTCTTCAAGGTCACAGTATGTCTGTATCATGTGCCAGCAGTAAGTGTCCAATTTTTTTTTCACAACAGCATCATCAAGACATACTGTATAACTAATCGTGGCAAAGCAGAAAGTGTAAATGTTGAGTGCAGATGGCATTTGACATGAAATCGAACTAGAGGGCAGTGCTCTACAGGGAACACTGCCTCTTGGACTTGTCCATAGCAGCATTGCACACACTCCATCTGAAGAGACTGGCTATGGCCCTCATGCAGCCAGATCAGTGGCCTCACTGAACAGGCTGTAAGAGTGCAACATATGAAAAATAAAACAAAATAGAAAAAAAAAAAAGATAAGACTCACTGATGAGGATTCAGACAATTCTCACTGATAAAATATATTTTCTCATAATGTTACCATAGTTGTGGATCAGAGAGGCTCTAACAGCCTAATTAACTCTACATGGGTGTGTGCATCCATGCTGAATGGAAGACCACAGTCAAGAAAGGTATTATCTAATATTTTCAGATTAATCTCTTTTAGATGAATTGGAGGCTACAGTGGTTATATTAAAGATCCTTCTAAGATGTAGCATTGCTCTTTGTCTTTGCCTCCGTCTTTAAGAGTAAAAACAGGTACCCAGACCCCTGAGCTGGAAGACATGGTTGGGGAGCAGAAGAAAGCCCAAATAATCCAAAGAGGAATGCTCAGTGACCTGCTAGATCCCTTAGATGCACATTGGTCTATGGGGTCTTATGGGATTCACTCAAGGGTACTGAAGAAGCAGGTGGTGATCACTGAGATGCTTTGCATTATTTATCAGCATTCCTGGCTAACTGGGGAGGTCTCAGGTTGGCAAATATGATAACCATCTACAAAAAGACCTGGAAGGAGGATCCAGAGAACTACAGGCCTGTCTACCAGGCCTTGGTGCTGGGGAAGGACATGAACAATCTTGAGTGCCATCACACAGCACACGCAGGACAACCAGGGAATCAGATCCAGCCAGATGGGGATATGAAAAGCAGGTCCTGTTTGACCAACACAACGTCCTTCTCTGGCAGGTGAGCCACTTAGCTGTTCAAATAAGGCCTTTGACACAGCTTCCCACAGTGTTCCTCTGGAGAAAGTGGCTTCCTATGGTGTGGATGGATACACTCTGCTGGATAAAGAACTGTCTGGCTGGCTGGGTCCAGGGAGAGGTGGTAAATGGATTTACTTCCTCATCACTAGTGGAGTTCCCCCGGGCTCAGCACTGTGGCCAGTCCTGTTTAATGTCTTTGTTGATGAGCTGGATGAGGGTTACAAGTGCAGCCTCAGTCAGTTTGCAGATGACACCAAGTTGGCCAGGAGTGTTGATCTGCTGGAGGGCAGGAAGGCTCCGCAGAGGGATCTGGACAGGCTGGATCAACAGGCTGAGGCTGATGAGGTTCAACAAGGCCAAGTGCCTCACTGTTCACAGCAATTCCAGACAGTGCTCCAAGCCGGGGGCAGACGGGTTAGAAAGCTGAGCCGTGGAAAATGACCTGGGGATGCTGGTCAGCAGCAGCTGAATGTGAGCCAGTGTGTGCCCAGGTGGGCACCAGTGGAATTCTGGCTTGGATCAGCCATAGTGTGACAGCAGGACCAGAGCTTGTCCCTGTGTGCTTGGCACTATTGAGGCTTCAGCTTGAGTTCTCTGTGCAGTTCTGGGTCCCCTCACTTCAGGAAAGACGCTGAGGTGCTGGAGTGTGTCCAGAGATGGGCAATGGAGCTGGCGAAGGGTCTGGATCACAAGTTCTGTGAGGAGCAGCTGGGGGAGCTGAGGTTGTTTAGACTGGAGAAAAGGAGGCTCAGGGGAGACCTTACTGCCTTCTAAAACTGCCTAAAAGAAAGCTGTAATGAGGTGGGGTGTGAGCCTCTTTTCCTAGATAACAAGTACAGAAAGAGAGGGAGTGGCCTCAAGTTATTCCAGGAAAAGTTTAGATGGGATTTTAGGAAAAATTTCTCCATAGATAGGGTTTTCAAGCACTGGAACAGACTGCCCAGGGATGTGGTGGAATTGTTATCCCTGAAGATAGATAAAAGACATGTAGAGGTGCCAATTAGGGATAATGAATAGTGGTGAGCTTGGCACTCCTGCTCTCTTTTTAATTCTGCTGGAGTTCATCTGCCACTTGGGAACTTTGCACAGAGTATAAATTACTCCAGTGTTGGGGCTTCCCTTAGATTAGATCCCTTAAAATAGATTGGTAAGATACTATGGAGTGCTTAGCATTGTGAAATCAGATTTTAATTCACTTTGCAAGTTTCCTTCATTGACAACATGAAGCTTGGTCTAGAAGGGAAAAGCAGGCTCCGGCAGCCAGGAGAAGTACTCCAGGAGGGGAGGGGAAGGCTTTGGCAGCTAAAGACATTTCTGTGAGAAAATTTCTGTGACTGCTGCTTCACAGAATCACAGAATGACTTGGATTGGAAGTGACCTCATAGTTCCAACCCTCCTGCCATGGGGAGGGATGTCACCCACTACCTAAAGATATTTCTTCTAGAAGGACAAATGTGTGAAAGCCAAATCACAGAAGATCATAAAATGCTCAGCAGCCAGGACTTTTCTGAGTGCTGAAGGCTTGGGCAGGATCTGGAAACCAGTTCTTTAGAGAACTGCCAAGTTAGTGGGTTTTTCCCCACCAAGAAGTCTTACAATTCTTTGTAACCTCTGAGGAGCAGCACTTTGAACCCGTTTACTGGCTGATCATCATATATCAATTCTGACCAGCTAAAGGATTTGAGGTAGCCTTGAACTTCATCAGCACTGAGTCTTTCATGGTCTGCCAGTCTAAAATAGGCTGACAGTCTATAAATAGTCTCTGGGGAGCCCCTTCAAAAGCAATTTACCGTATCTCAGATGACACACCCTATCTGATTGCCCTGTGACTGGTAGCTGGCATACTATGGGTACTGTGGGCATCAAATCTCCTCAGTGAAAAATCACTGATTCCTGTTCCCATATTGTTTTATTCATTCCCTCATTTTCCCATTACCCCGTACTGCAATTGGCAGTTTTGGGATATTTTTTGTAAAGCTGTTTTACAGAAAAACTTTTTACTGTCCTTGTTTCTAGCAAGAGTTACTTCTGTCAGTAAATGGAGAAACAACCCCTGGACTCAATTTCTAGATTTATTTTGTAATTTTTCTGGGAAATGTAGTCTTCTGGATGACTAGGCAGAATTTTAAATAATCTTCCAGTTTCAGAGGCTGATAATGGAAAGACTCACATTACATCCCTCATAATACTCTGTCGTCGGGAATTTGATTTCTTAATTTATTTAATTCTTTCTGTATTCATATGTCTTTGTTAAGGTTCCAGCTAATTTTATTGACTAGTTAATTTTTTGTCCTTTTTTCTCAGAAGTGTAATTCTGCCTCAGTGGCTTCTAAAGACAGGTGACTGCTGATTTTTTTTGCACAACATTTAATGTCTTATCCCTAAACAGATCTTCTTTTTATCATTAACTGAATGTTATTTTTATTAGTGATTCACTGCTAACAAAGATTCACTGTGTTTGCAGTTGCAGTGAATTCTAGACCCACTGTTAGCATTTTGCCAGACTATTTGTTTTGTCTGCTTTAGTTTATTTAATGTATCACTTAGATGAAGCAAACAAACCTTTGCTCTGTTTTTCCAACTCATCAATGTTCAATTCACTTTAATATATATTAATAAATGATGAATGTACTTGCATTTTATCTTGCAATATAGGGAGCTCTGGTTATAAAACCATAAAATGTCATTTTGATTCTAGCATCTACATAGAAACAGAAGTAATTTTTCCTACATTTTGTCATGCTGTTAGCAAGTAGGTTTAGAGCTAATCGACTTCCCTAGTTGTCACTGTTTAATAGAAAGCATAGAGAACTTAGTATTCAGACACAGCCAGGCTGAACTTGAGTGACAGTTACTGCTATAAAAAAGTAAATGTTTTTTCTGACAAAAACAGGAGGAAAACATTATTTATAATACATTATCTCTGTAAGATTGTTATATATAAGGACATTTTTGTAATATTTTCTATATAAGATGCAGAAATAAATTTTAGGAAGGAAGGAAGGAAAGATAGCATGAGAAGAAAGTATAATTATGTAGAGAAGAAAGGACAGAGCAATAACAGAGAGTCTTTTACCATTAGTTGTAGTAAATAATGTAGTGGTCTGGAATGAGCCTTTGGTTCATCCAGGTTGTGTTGACACATGGTACCATTTGCCTACACAATCACTATGGGTTCACTATCACCACCCACTATCAGACTCCTTTTCATAGGCTGCTGGAGAATGTTTGGCAGCACCTTGAGATGGCAGTGGTGTCTTGTGCAGGGCAGTGGCCCTCCCTTTTGTATCAAATTTTGGGGACATCTTTCTATCCCTTTCACACCCTGTGAAATGGCACTGTGATAGTCATGCTTTGCTGTTATTTACATGTCTTGTGCATCAAAAGAAACTGTATTCTGTTGATCCCATCAGTGGCCAAAGAACTGGTGGGACAAATCAGTTTGCTCCAGATAAAAGGAATGTGAGAGGTGCTATAACTATTTGTAGTCTAAAGGAGCTTATTCCAGGATTGTTTTACCGGCATTCATGGGAAGATTTCTGAGTCATTCCTTGGTTCAACATTTAACTAGAACTGAAGGATCTTCTGCCATGCTTACGGAATGAAACTCTGTGGCCTGCAACTGTAGCTCTGTGCTAAAAGACTTTACACACAGCAAGAAGTCAAAATATGGAATTCCTGGGTGCCATAATGGCTGACAAACGAGCTGGTACAACTAAGAAGGGCACAGCACGTATCCATGAGTAGGGAAATTCCTCGTGTGCCAAGGAATTTCCCCGGTGCTTGTATTTACAGAAACTTTCCAGCCCTGTAAATATGCAACTTTGCGCCAGTAATGGCTCTGGAGCATGCAGTGGTGTGGGACTGTTGGGGACCACTCACAGCTGGAGCTTCTTTTCTCATTTCAGTGGCTGAAGAGTGAAGGCTGATAAGTGCAGGGTGCCATTTGCGTGAGGAAGACAACTGGGTGTTTTCTCCATGGATCCAAAGATGCTCACTGACAGACAGAAGGGTTTTTGGTAATTTTGTGCATCATCATAAGTCTTGGGTCTCCCTATGCTGTGACTTACTGGGAAGTTCAGAATAGTCAAGAATTCAGTTTTTGCTCCAATCCACCTCTTAATATTGAACTGTCTTTTCTGATGTATTCCATTAAAAGGCAATGATTGGAGTTCTTATTGTTCAGGCTCACTGAACAATAGGCTTGTGAATAGATTCTGCACAAATACACAACCTCAGTCCTCTACTATTTCAGTCCTTAGGTGAATGAACCTTATAGGAGTGCCTTTTATTCCCTAATATTAGACACAATTCCATAAATACCACTTCTCTTCTTTCATAGATTGTTAGCACTTTAAATTGAAAAAAATAAGTATAAGTCTTCCTCAAGAGTTTTTGTGAAATTGGAATCTACTTCTTAAAATAGTATTTCTTTCACTGGATTGAAAAAAAGCCAACCATACAAACAAACAAACAAACAAAAAATACAAAAAAAAACAAAGCCAAAAACCCAAACAAACAAAAGGAAAAAAACATACCCCACAATCCCAAAAACCCCAAACCAACAAACAAATGGGAAAAAACCCTAAAACTCACAAAATACCCCTTCCCCTCCAAAAAAAAACCAAAAAAAAACCCACCAAACCAAAACTACCCAAATCTGAAAAGGAATACCCAGTAGTCAATATGTGTTACCTTCCATACTCCTGTAACTGTGTTTTATTATCAAAGTCTTCATCCCTTTGTCCCATTAAGGTTTCAGCTTGGAATGAATTTGTCTTTGGCATTTCATTCCATAGTTAGAGAGGCAGGTGATTAGCATGATAAGGAGGCAAGAACAGTCTTAACAGGTTTTTAAAAGAAAAACTACTTGTTTCTGTAGAAGAGGGCCTTCTGAAGAAGCCTGTGCAATATCACAGTTTTCCAATTACTTCCCTTTTAGGAGCCCTAAACTTTTTTTGTCCTACCCAAATGACTGCAAATCTCCACTCCTCCTTGAATTTTGGAGCAGAATGATGTTGCTGTTTTCAGATATGCCTCACTTTAGATTCCTAAAGTAATAACCTATAAAGAAAGAACCAAAAATTCTGGTGCTAGGATAACCAATGTTATCCTAGCAGCAGAGTATATCTTGTGGCCCTTCAGCTAAACAGATATTGAAATTTAACTTTGCAGCTTGACAATGAGGAAAAGAATTAAAACTTTGCTTTTGTCATCTTATTCATAAATACTAGCAAGCTAACACTGGAGGGGCAAAAATCATGACTAGAATATCTTTATTTTCAAAGGCGGACTTTTAAAAAATATTTTTTGTTTGAATAAATTCATCTTATATTTATCTTCTACACTATTAAAGCTAAATCATTCATAGAAAGAAAATTAATTAGGATTGTCCATACAGAAAAAAAAAATGCAAAAGGAAGTTGTTTTTTTTTTTAGGTGAGTCATATAGCATGTAGTAATTAGCTTAATATGGATGTACAATTAAAGAAATGCATTCAAAAAGAATAAATCGTGGTAGATATGTAGGTGATCCAACCAAGGTGACCCGAGGTAAGTGAATTTCAGTACAATAGTTTCATAAATGATGAAACTGTCCTACAGATAAATCTGTTTAACGTGCACATGTTGGCATGTTACCAACAGTGCATAACTTTTACCAACACTGCACTGTAACTTTGATCTTTAGAGATTACAAGCAGTATTATTAGTTTTCTGATACGTAGTGAGGGGTGTAATTTTGTGCAGTTGCCAGTGTGCGAGTCAAAGGTTTCTAAAAGCTGAGATAGTGGACCTTGCACACAGTTACAGCTGTTTCCCAGCCTTGGGATTGCAGTTTGTCAAGAGAGTAACTGGGACACTGGCCTTTTTACAGAAGCAGCATGCCTACTCGGTGGTAAATAGTAACTACAGAAATAATAATTTCTTTACCAGATAAAAAGAGTTTTCCCCTAGATTTAGGGCTTTGGCATGGATATTTACTATATGTTGTAAAACAAAAATGTCAAGGAGCAAATCTGAACACTGGGCTACTCATGGTCCCATTGCTTGGTCAGTAGAAAGCAGCCCATTACAGCTCTGTCTGTGCCAAGCGGTCTTTGGCTGTCCTGTCTGTCCACTAACCTGTGCCAGCTGGTCTAGGCACACCTAAAGGTTAGCATGCACCAAAGCTGTAGGCAGTATGGAAATTGCCCTCTAACCACTGTTGCTGAATCTTTAGATGCTAATGTGCTCTTGTTATACCCCTGGGCAGCACAGCCCTCATTCCTTTGGGACCTTTGAATTGAAAATGACGTTATAGTAATATCTCAGGAGAGCATGCAAAGAGCTGTATGGACTGGAATATGCCTCCAGTGGCAGGGTCAGAATGTGGTTCCTTTTGGTCATATCCTGACTGTACACTGTCAGAGTTGTGTGAATTTGGCAGTTGCTGACTTCCCTGACACAAGGCTCTCTGCAGCACTGTGAAGAGGTTGCCTGTGCAACAGGTGCCATACTGCTTCCCTGGAGTCTGTATTATTGACTAAAATTTGCTCTCCCTGCCTTGACACCAGCTGAGTATTGCAGAAGTCCAGAGAGTTCAATACACAGAAGTAAATAAAAATATTTTAAAAACGCAGTATTAGGGGTATTCACTTTGCCTTCTTTAAGTATCTGATTTCAGCGCAGTTTTTGTAACATGACGTTAATAATCTTTATTTCCTACATATTTTCAATGGAGAGATGTACTTCCATGAAGCAATCTGGATAGACTATTGTCTAAAAAAATAATTAAGAGGATATATAGTTTCCAGCTAAACTTTGCAGGTCACAGAAAGTTAAGAACATATTTACAAGCATGTTTGCTAAGGCCGAAATGGAATTCTTTCCCTAAAAGTCAAAAATGGTAACAAACACTTGAAAATATACTATATATTTCTCACTTTGTCAGTAGTGGCTATCATAGGTTTGTAAGGAGTAATCAATTAGGGCATGTGTCTGTGCTTATCAGTTGTACACTCTGCCACTTATCCAGTGGCATTAAAGTTTTGTCAGCATAAGTGTCTCATACTAAGGCCTGCTGTCACTTTTTATGTCACAGGTTTTTATTTGCCATTTGGGTCATGAGGACTAAAGCTTCATATGATGATGACGATGATGATGATGGTTCCAAGTACCCATATGATATAGCATGGAATACATCTTCCAAATCTCACTGAATATGAAGCCAGATCAATTATAGAAATAGAAGTACCCACTGGACCACTGGGCAGAAAAGGAAGTCACACCTGGAAAATTATCCCATTGATTTTATTCAGGTGGTAAGAACACTGTGGCTGTAAGCCAGGTAAAAATGAAACTGAATAGTTATGGCAAGTATGTCTAACTACAGGAAATAGAATTTCACTAAGTAGTGACGAATCCAATGGATTTTGGGGTAATGGTGTCTAAATTCTGAACCGAAATCCCCAGATGCTCCCTACTTGATAACAAGGAAAGCATTATATTGGGCTGAGTGTATGGGCTGAAGAGAAAAGAGCCTCTGTTAATAACCATTAGATCCTTGAAGGGGCTCTCCACAGCTGTTACAAAAGCTGCCTGTATCCAGACGATGCACAAGCATAACCCTATTAGTGTTCCTATTTCAGCCTGTGAACCATGACTTAATAAACCCATTAATTAAGGGAGCCCCTGCCACCCTCAAATGTTGTCTCATTGCAAAACAAGATGAAATTGAGATAGACACTGACTTCAGCGCTCTCTGTTGGTTGTAATAGAGATTGTTGTAGATCAGGGAGAAGCCCTACTAGGCAGAAGCATCCCTATCATCCCTATAATGACAACATTAAAGCACACTGTCATAAATTTTGGACAAAAGATGGGAAGGGATAATACAACTAGTGACACTGAAAATACAAGTCACAAGATCAGACAAAAAATTCCCTGGAACTCGAACTCCCTGATCATCCACCCGAGACTTCTAGGTGGAGACAGCTGTGTAATATGTCTCAGCATTAGGCATTCCAAGAGCTGTAATTCAGAGGCAGTCTAGCAGCACTATCCAGGGTCTAATTCACATGGTTCTGAGAGGAGCCTCAGTTCAGAGAAATGAGGATAGCAACTAGAGGGAAGATATCTAAAAGTCTTGCAAGCCTAGCTGCTGTAGGAAATGGTATTCACGTGAAGATACATGCACAACTGTAATTGGGATAAATGTATATTGGCACAATGTATATTGACAAAACAGAGACTAACGTAGTCTACACAACCCCTTCCACTGCCTCTAAGACCCCCTGTAAGAGTATTGAAACTTTTATTTCCACAAATTGCTAAAGTTGGACCCTATGCCATCAACAATACAGGCCAGCAACAAGTCCTATTTAGTCCTTTATGGTCTCTCAAATGAGTGGAATTGCCAGTGCAGGTTAATATCTCTGCAATTAAACCTGCCTGCTCACCACTCCTGAGCACATCTTGCACAGGATGGCCACCATGGTTGCATGGATTGACCCTCACCTCTCCAAAATGATCAAGGCGAGATGTGACATGCACCCTGGGGAAGGATTAGGAGTATTAATAAGATAAAAGCTGAACTCCTAGCCAACAAAATAAATTCACTAACAGGCGATTTATACCAGTTGGAACATCCATTTAGATCTTCCCTATCAGCACTAGGAACTAATCAATGGCTCTTATCGGATATCTTAGCTCAGTGGGGAAGGATTGATGGAAATAATCAACTGATAGTAGTGGTGAGTGCTCTAGGTGCAGCACAAACCAGTATCTCATGCTCTTAATTGTATCCACAACCAGTTGTGGATACAGTTCACTGCCCCCCTAATTAGAAGGAGAGGCAATGAGGGCACTTTTCCTACTGAAATTTGAAAGGTATTCTGGCACAGTGCAACTAAAATTGAAAGGGAATTCCAATCTTGGTGGCATTTAGTGAATTTTAGCAATTAACCTATTGCCAGTAAAGCCACAACTTTTTTTTTCTGACAATATGCAATGTTTGTCAACCTCATATATCAAGTTATTACCATGGGATTGAATAATGCTGGAACTCTATTCTAAATTCAGAATTTAGACAGTTTAAAGCTCTCTTCCAGTTCCTTGTGGGTACCTACTCAGTGGCAGAGCATGAAACAACAAAAAATTCCTAGACTTAGGATAAGCATGAGTTAGAAAAAACCAAAACATCAGTTCAAAACATTCTCATTCCAAATCCAAAGCACAGAATTTTAACAGGTACTGAGAGGAAATTAAGTCTATCCTAACTGAAACCAGGACAGACATGAATCACTTTCTGTAGGTACCTGTTTCCAGTAAAATGCATTATGTGAACTGGGAACCATTTCTATATTTACAAGTTCAAAAGCAAAATTATGTCAATTTTTGTTGATTAAAGAAATTGGGAGTTTGAATCTGTTTTTTGAGTAAATCCTTGTAAGGGTGCAATTTCAGAATTAAATTAAACTGAAGCTTTTTTAGCAGCTGGTTGTGGTGGCCACCTGAGCACTGCTGCCAGCCCAGGTGAATATACAGAACAGTAGAAAAGAATTGCAGAATTGTTATGGTTGGAGAAGACCTCCAAGATCATCAAGTCCAACCTTTTACCAAACATCACCTGGTAAACTAATCCAGAGGGCTAAACACCACATCCAGTCATTTCTTGAACACTTCCAGGGATGGAGATTCTACTACCTTCCTGGGCAGCAGATTCAAATGCTTAATAATTCAAATGCTTTCACCCTTTCAGTGAAAAAATTCTTCCTGACAAAAAAATGTGCCTTTTTGGCAGAAGTCTACTCAGATCCAGTTAAACAAGGTTTGCAGCACATCATGAATATGTGATTTCTGGTATTTATTGTGGCTTCTGTAATTGAGCTTGTTGATGATTTGAGCAAACATATTTCATACTTTTTAAATAAAGTCTGAATAGGCTTTTGGAATTTCATGTGGAAAATATTAAAGTTCATAATTATATTTCAATTATGCACAGATTTCTGAGGCTTCCTAACCTAGCCTCAGCTGCTGTATACTCTTTTCTTAGACCCCTAGCTGTCTTTTTTCAGATATACCAGTTATTACTCTGCATACGAAGCATGGGAAGTGTGTGGTTCAAATGGTTGAGTTTTTCCAAAGTTTGTAATAAACACATCTTTAAATAAATAATTAATTTTTTAAAAAATCTTACACTTTATTGAAATTAGCAGTGTTTAACATATGAATGAGACAGGAAGAGAAAATTCTAAAAACCTAAGCATTGCAACATGTAGACTATATGAATTTCTGAGGATCTCTTTGCAGTTTAGAACTCCGGTGTCTGATTTTTCTCATCAGACCAGGGTATCTTAATTAAGCTGGTGATGACAAAAGCAAAACCATCTCAGTAACTGCCTTTTTCTTTCATATTACATACAATTTGGGCTACATGGTTGCTCTAGTTTTGTCTTTTGAGTAGGCAGGAAGCTGAGGGCAAGAGAGATGATGCTTTGTTTGCAGCATAATGTGCAGCTTTAAAATAAGCATGATATTCAATACTGTGAAGAGGAGTATTTTTCTACTCATTGACTGGATAATAGAAAAAAGATATTACCAATTGCTTGACATCTCTGAACTCTACTCCTTGCAGAGCTGTTACTTCACTGTCTATTTTGAAAACATAGAAAGTGTTGAATATTTCTTGTTTTTAATTTTGAAGAGAATCTTCCTAGACATTTCTATAGCAAAATCACATATACTAAAAGTAACTAATTTCAAGACTATTAAGTCAACTTCCTTTCTATAAGTAATTAAACAATATCATTTTACATTGAATTTTATAGAGAACTTAATAGTAGAGATACATCACTTTGTCCAACTGTAGTTTTATAGAGTGTTAATCAGATGGGATATAATCCTTACTACTGCAGCCGAGATGAGCTCTACATGGTTAAAAATGTGGAAGCCACTGCACACTTCCTGTAGTTAAACTGGAAAAATAAAAATACCATCTTTGAATATCTGGGTTGGAATGCGCTTTTTCAGCCAACCTGTGGCCATTGCAAAATTATGCAGGACCTTGGCTCAGTCTCAATTAGAGAGGCTCAAAGAATTTATAAGATGTTAACTCAAGCTAAGCAAAGTGCAAAAATTTTTTCCATTTTGACTACTTCATAGTATTTAATGAACATAAATTATTTTAATTTTCATGTGCAGTGGTTCAGTTTCTGCTTTATAGATTTAAACCCAAAATGCTGAAAGCAAATAAGCAGTTTCAGTCTGTAGAAAGACTTGTGCTCATTTTGTTTTCTCAGTCCAAGTCTATTAATTGGGAAATGACAGTAAACCTTGAAAGTAAAACGTCAAGAAAACTATTCTGCTGAGGGAGTACTAGCAGACAGATAGTTTGCTCTGTATTGGATTTCTGAATTTTATGTGTTATTCCCTTTTGACATTTTCATTACTATATAATTTCATTTTGATCTGGTTGATGAGCAGTTGTGTTGAATCAGACCAAAGTATCCTGGTCTCCATTAGTAGCAAGTTATTAGAGAGCATTAGATCAACCATGGATTGGTCTTTTCCCTACTGTGTTCCCTGGCTTTGTGCAGTCAGTGGCTTAGGGACACCCCAAACTGGAGGCTAGTAGGGGTAGATGGTCTGTATTCCTTGAACTCCTTGAAAGGGTCCAAACCCTTTGGCCTCCTTGAAGAGCTGGGAAGGTGGGTTCTATCAGCTGTTTCAGTGTAAATAGAATATATTTCTGTAGCCTGTATCAAACATCCTGAAGTGAAACTTCAGAGGACAGCATTATTTATTTCTTCTATTTTAAGAAATATTCAGCAGCAGTTCCCCATTCACACACACTATTTTATCTGGTCTCTGCTGTGTTCCCACAAAGTGAAGAATTTGCAAAGCTTTTGTGAGGAGAGAAGGTAGCTGAGGCACATCCCAAAGATGTCTTGTTCACCATCATGTGGCTAAGGTTTGAGTTAAGGTGTTAACGAATATATTTGTTATGCAGCTTGGTTTTTATTCATGCTATTTCACCTAACACATAATAATTTAATATTACTTACCACTGGCTATGGTTTTGCAAAGGAATAATGAACATCTATAGCTATTGTCCAAGTTGCTGCAAATACATTGGCTGTTCATGCCCTTTCCAATATTGAACAGCTTTTAATTTTCAAATCAGATTTTTGATGTCCTTCTCCTAGATCATCCCTTTGTTTTTGTGTCTCAGGTATTGTTTTGCATTTCCCAGGACAAGTGAATATTTCAAGTCCACTCTGCCTGTGCTCCTGTGTTCTACCACCCCTAACTCTGGTGGTCCTGCTGTCTTTAAGAGTCTACACAAATCCCACCCCCTTTGTATGGCTACAGCACAGGCCATTCATCAGTATCTCTATTTCTTCGATTTTTCAGCCTCTCCCAGTTGGGTGTCTCTCAGCCAATGTCTCCAAGTGGTCCCTTTTCATGCTCTCAGTGCTGCAAAATTCTCCATTTCACAAATATGTTGGAACGAGTTCTTTGTGAACATTGAGTTCTTTTTCCTGTGTTATCTTATACTGGGTTTTGTGGTGTTGGGGTATTGTGAAAACTTGCCTAAAACCAATCTGGTTTGTGTCTGATGCTGATCTGGGAGGGGTGAGGGATGTTGGTTGTAGCGACTGTTTGGAGGGATTTTTTTTCTGTGTTTTGCATGTGTCTGCAGACTGTTTTTTTATGATGCGTACAGGAAATGGAAATAGATGCATCCACCAGAATAGTTCTCAAAGATCAGTGCATGGTTCTGATTAACTGGCATGCATTCAGAAGTATGGGAAAAATAAAGAAAATGCTGAGCATAATAAAATGATACAGTTAAAGATGTGAATGTAGGCCAAATTGTTTCACAAAAGGAAAACAGGTAAAATGCTGGATTGTAAGAGTAGTGGCAATACCAAGAATGTTCAAATCTTATCTAGAAAATTTCTCTTCTTAATAAGATAGTACCTGTGACTGGTTTTAATAGCTAGCAAACCTTGAGCATTCATAAATCCAGAGCTCTGTCTGTGAAAGCAGTAGTGGGCTGTAGGTATGAACTCTACCACTTTGGCAGGTGCAATTACTACAAACTCAAGAATTAAGTAAGAAAAAATTGAATCACATCTCAAAGCTGATATAAGAGATGGTAAATGAAGATCAGGGTCATGACCATCTTTGAGGAGACTTTTCTAGTGGAAGGATGGCAGGGTGATTGGAACTAAATTATTTTTGAGGTCCCTTCCAACTCAAACCCTTCTATCATTCTGTGACAACCAACAAATTTTGTTGTTCCTTATGTTAATTTTTATTTCTTTTTATATAGTTGCCTAAGCCCCTTCAGCAGTCTCTTTCCAGAGCATACGTATTAAGAAATAAGGATATCTTGCTAAATAATGCCCACATGTTACCAAAAATAAGAGCATTTTCTGCAGGTGGATGTGTGCATGCTGAGCACCACTGATCCCGCAAGGAGACTCCTCCAGGTCTCACTCATGACTGTCCTCGGATTTGGATTAAAGTCTAGTACATGGGATAAATTCTATGTCGAGGTTCCCATGGCCTTCAATAATCAGGAGTTGGGGCATTTGTGTCCCATCCTCAGACTGTGTTAGGTTGTTGTTTTCCATCTCTTTCCTAACGAATACACTGTGCCAGGGCAGCAGGTTCTGGTAACGGAAAAGATGGTTTCTACCTGCAAAGGAGAGTTTCTGCCTGGGGAGGTAGAGATCCATGTTACTGGGAAGAGAAACAGCTTGCAAATGCTAGGCTCTAGTCATAGCTTCCTAACAGTTATGTTTAATGTTGTGTATGTGTTTAAATGTGGAATCTTTCTGCTTAATAAGGATGAGGACAATTACGTTCTTTAGCTGCTGGCCACTTCTGTCCCGAGAGGATTGACCACATCTAAAGTGTGCTGAAGAACTTTCTGTGAAGCAATCTATTTTCTAAACAGAGTAAAACATATTAGAAACAATTAAATGTCTAAATCCAGGGCTAGATTTCCAAAAAAGAACCATATGTGTTGCAGTATGTGGTTTTTATACAGTTAACTTGGATCCAGAGTCCAGTATAGTGAAGATCTGTTCCAAATTTCTGCATACATCTCTGTTCAGAATTTATCATATGATATAGTTAGACAGGTATTATATTCCATCTCCATTTTAGATGTGAAATCAGAGTATTAACCTAAAAGCAAAAGTTTAAAACCCCTTTTCTCCCAATGGGACAGAGATTGCTCTTTTCAAATGCTCTGTTGTTTTCCCACCCACCAAAGGATTTAAGGCCCTCCAAAGGCTTCTGGAGAAATGCCCAGATTCAAAACCCTTTTCCCAAAGACAAGAACAAGCTTTATGAACGGAATTGCTTTTCCATTGTATGCCTGCAGATGGCCAGGACCTGTTGCATAGATCAGACTTTGCTGGTTGTCTTTTAGAGGGCTGCTGACCCTTATGGGGATGGGCCAGAAGAGTACTTCCCACTTGTCTTGGTTTCAGGCTAGGGAAGAGTTAATTTATTTTCAGTAGCTGTTACAGTGCTGTGTTGTGGATTTGGAATGAAAATGGTGTTGATAACACACTGATGTTTTGGGTTTTTGCTAATTGTGTTTATGCTGTGTCAAGGACTTTTTTTCTTGGCCAGTGAGGAGGTACACAAAAGAAACTGGGAGGAAACCTAGCTGGGACTGGTGATCTGAACTGACCATGCTTGGTGTATTAACTGGGCCCAATTACCCTGAAGAGGGGCAAGCCTGGGTTAGGGAAGGGGGTCTGGCATCTGTCAGTGGGTGATGAGCAATTACATTGGGTATAACTTGTTTTTTCCTTGTTATTATTATTTTCACTATTACTGTATTTTTTGCTTTCTTTTCAATTAATAAACTGTTCCTATCTTGACATACAAGTTTTACTTCGATTTTCCTCTATGTGGCATCAGGCTGGCAGCGGAGAGAGCGGGCTTGAATGGGTAGCTACACATTGTTTAATTTCCAGTTGGGCTTTAACCACAACTTCAATGTCTGTAAAGACCAGGTTTGTGGCCACCTGAAGATCCTGAATACAGATAAGTCCCAGTAAGAAGATGCCTTGAGAGAGTTGGCTGATGTGGTTGCCAAGCCACTTGACATGATATTGGAGAAGTCATGGCAGCAGGTGAAGTCCCAGGCATTGGACCTATCTTTATAAGGCCTTGAAAGGTGGCCCTGGGAATGACTGACCTTCCAGCCTCATGTCTTTGCCTGGGAAAATCATATAAGAGATCCTCGTAGAAGCTGTGCTATGCTTTAGAGGATAGGGAGGCAATCTAAGACAGCCAGCATGGCTTCACCAAGTCCTGTTTGACCAACCCAGTGACCTTCCATGATGGAGTGACCACAGCAGGGGGCAAGGAAGGGCTACAGATTTATTTGCACTTCTCTAAAGTCTTTGACAGTGTGTCCCACAACATCCTTTTGTCTAAATTGGAGAGACACGGATGGATGGACTGTTAGATGGATGAGAAGGCAGTTGGACATCCGTAGGGTAGTGGTCAATGGCTCTGGGTCCAGATGGACATCAGTGACAGTGATGTCCCTCAGGGGTCTGTGTTGAGACTCTGTTATTTGATATCTTCAATAATGGACTCAAGGAAGGAATCAAGTGTGCCCTCAGCAAATTAGCAGGTGACACCAAGCTGAGTGGTGCTGATGACACTTCTGAAGGACGAGATACCATCCAGAGGGACCTGAACAAACTCAAGAAATGTGTCCATAGGAATCTGATGAGGTTTAACAAGGCCAAGTGCTGGTGCTGCACCTGGGTAGGAACAGCCCCTGGTACCAGCACAGGCTGGGCATGAACAGCCCCAGAGCAGCTCTGCCCAGAAGGACTTGGGGTGCTGTGGGTGAGAGGCTGCACATGCCCTGCCATGGCACTCACAGCCCAGAGAGCCAAACGTGTCCTGGGCTGCACCCAGAGCCCCGTGGGCAGCAGGGCAGGGAGGGGATTCTGCCCCTCTGCTCTGCTCTGCTGAGACCCACCTGGAGCACTGCATCCAGAGCTGGGCTGCCAGCATAAAAAGGAATGGACCCGTTTGAACGAGTCTAGAGGAGGCCACCAAGAAGATCAGAGATCTGGAGAACCTTTCCTGTGGGGAAAGGCTGAGACTATTGGGATTGTTCAGCATGGAGAAGAGAAGGCTCCAGGGTGACCTGATTGTGGCCATCCAGTGCTTGAAGACAGCCTACAAGAAAGAGAAGGACAGGACAAGAAGTGGCTTCCAACAGACAGAGAGTAGGTTCAGATTAGATATTATTTTTTACTGTGAGGGTGGGGAGGCAGTGGCACAGGTTGCCCTGAGCAGCTGGGAATGCCCCATCCCTGAAAGTGTTCAAGGCCAGGCTGGACGGGACTCTGAGGAGCCTGGTCTAGTGGAAGGTCCCTGGAGCTAGATGATCTTTGAGGTGCCTTCCAACCAAATCATTCTGTGAGTCTATCATTATGTGATTTGAATCATCTGTCCTTATCTGGATCTGAGAGAAACACAGAGTGAGCTAGTAGAGGACTACAGAAATGGTCAACCAGCAGACCCACATCTTCCAGCTTGCTCATTCTTGTGTTTTCCTACTGAAAGGATAAATCAAAAAGGCTGATGGCAGTCTAGTGTTATGTATTCAAGTCCAGGAAAGCCCTTCTCCTATTGATGGGGCTGCATGTGCTGTGTGGATAAACATGACTATTAATCTATTTTAACAGGAAGAGATATGAGTCATATGAAATTTAGCTTTTTCAAACACTTAGATTAATGTGTCATTTAAAAAAAAAAATCTGTTGGGAATAGAATTGGGTACATAAACTGAATTTCCAACTAGAACAGGCAGGCAGCAGATGTTATTGCTAATATCTGTCCTCTAGAAAACCCCATCTGAAGAATGACTTTTTATTGCCAAAGTCAAGATTGCTGAAGAAATCTGCATTTTCATAAGGAAGATGCTTCTTTCAGTATGTTTTTTTTTTCAGAAAAGTGGAAAAAAGAAACACAGAAATCCAACTGGGATAAATTTTCTTTTTCCTTCTAAGTTTAAGTCTTCCTGCAGGGATTGTAATGTTTATGTCCTTTCTATTGTTACGTAAATTAGGATGCAGCAAGGGTGTTTACAGATGAAAGGTCTATTTTTCCTACTGTGGAAGAAGGGCTGGGCAGCTTTTGTTAGCATCTGAGTTAAATGAAAAAAATAATTTAAAAAATAGTATTGATTATGTTTGCTGCCTAAGTGGCATTCATAATTTTGTGTTATATGCTACACATCTCCATTTCTCCAGGCGCAGAAATTCTCTTTCCAAAGTCATTCAATTCCTCTTCAGTCTTTATAGTTCTCGTGTAGCCAGACTGTGGGCAAAAGTTGATAAACCTATTTGTTGCTGTCCAGTTTTGTCTGAAACCTTGTCCGAAGGCTGAATGACCACTAATGTCTTAATTAGACTGTAATTAGGACATCACACCTTAACCTGAAGCCCCTGAGTCTTTTTAAATTTCCTTTTGCCTTTAAATGTTTATCAGCATTCTTTACTTACTTTCAGTTCTCTGTTGGGGCAGATATTTTTTCTCATTTTTGTACTTGTAAATCATAAGAAACCTTTTTATCTGCACAAAATCTCTTTGTACTTGTCAGTGTAACTGAAATTGGAATTTGAACAAGTGATATCACTGCTGCACAAATAACAGAATACATGAAATCTGTCAGTTTGTCTGATCATATCTCTGCAAGCTCATGGCAACAGCGTTTTGTTCCCTTATGAGTGACTTGAGCTAATGAAAGGAAGACAGGAACCTCTTGCCTTTTAAGTGCAATGCATTTGAGGAGATCTGAGGATGACTCACTAAAGAAATTAACAGAATTAATAGAAAATCATTGAGAATTTTCCTTTTAAATCTCGGCCTATAAAAATCTTATTATTCTGTTATACTGGTGGAGGAATACATCTGATCTGGGTAGCAGGACCCACAAGCTGCAGGTTGGGATCGAGACTGAAGTGCAGACTGAGCCCTGGGTGTTAGCCCTGGGTGAATTGCCAGCCTTGGACTAACAAGGGGCTTGAAGATGGATGTGGCCAGCCAGGTGAGTGGGCACTGAGACTCCCCAGGAACTGGGAATCACCAGCCTTTTGGATAACCAAGGAGATGAAGATGGAAGCTGCCAGCAAGGAAGCTGGACATGGACAGGCAGGTAGGAGTCAAAGATTCAGGAGGAAGAGCAAGATTTGCACTTGAGCAGATTGTGAGGGTGCAATGCCCCAGGGTTTCCTCTGTTTGGGTCCCTCCTTGGTGCACCAGCCTGAGCTGTTTCTGTGTTACTGTGCTGTGACCAAATGCACATGGAATGAGAAATCTGAGACTCTGCCAGGGGAAATGTAGGGAGGAGCCCCTGAGGAAGCCTGGTCTGACTGAGGGGATGTGCAGGAGGGACCCCTCGGGGCACTGGAGCTGCCCACGGTGGAAGAGCTTTGGTCCCAGCAGGACAAGTGTCTGACCTCGGGGGTGAGACTGCCCCGGCCTCGGGAATGGTCCGGCTGGGGAGTTCCCACAGGAAATTTTCACCTTCAGAGCTTTGCTCGTGGGTCTTTACTTTCAAGTGTTATATATGAGTGATTCATTCATGCTGTTAGTAAATGTATGTATGTATGTATAAAATATTTAATTGCTCCACCACATGTCCTTGAACCCTCCGGCTGGGAGCAGGGTCTCATTTCTATTCAAGCAGTTCCCGAACATGCTGCAGATAACATCAAGTCTTTAGGTAACACCCGAATATAATACATGTGAAAGACGGTGGAGGCACACCTTTTGCATCCGTATGGACCCGGCCATCCATGTGAAAAGAACATCCAGGAAGGACCGAGAGGACTGTAGAAGCACCGGGAGTGAATCTTTGCATCTCTATGTTCAAACTCTTCATATGAACAAACACAAGAGACATCCTGTGTTATGCAGGCCTCGGGGAGAATATAGAGTATATAAACAGGCAGTACGAAGATCGGGGTGAACCTCCCGGGAAACGCTGGCACTCTGTCAGTCGGATCCAGGTTCACCCAGCGCCAAATTCTGGAGTTGACGCTGTCTTGGCTGTGGCGGATTTTTTTTTTCAATTTGTAATTAATAAATCTTTGTCAAGTTTTTTTAATTTGGCTGCGGAGTCAATTCATTTATAACACAAGTTACTTGCTTCATATAACTAACTTTTCTTTGCTGTGTGGGTAGCACAAATGAACTTTTTTCAATAAAAAAGATCAATGTACTGTGTCTGCACAAACAGAAGGCACAAAAATTCAGGAATTTGAGTAGCTTAATTTTAAAAAGCAAACTCCTCTGCATTTTTCCTTCAGCCTGTGAACTGAAATGTTTCCAAGATGTTAACCGAAATTTATATACAAAAAAATGGAGGTTGGTCTTGATTTAGATTTTCCATTTAAGTTTTCTTTCACAGATGAGTGTGAAGGTAACAGTTCTGTTAAAAAGAGGGAAAAATTCTGATGCTTTGTATTTTGATAATATATGTATTAAAAAATTATGATATGCTACCATGGGCATTACTGTCCACTTCTATTTGTAGGAGTATTTTATTTACTGTATTTAATTTGTAGAAAAGGTTATTTGATTAATGCATATTTTTCAGAACATTGATTAACCTAATTTATCTTTTCATTCAAGTAGGTATTGATGTGTCTCTGGTTACAAACTTCGAATAAAGGAAAAGTCAAAAACATTTGTCCTGTTCTTCTTGATGGAAAAGTACTAACCAATAACTCAAAATACATCATGAGGTAATGCAATGGCAAGAGAAAATAATTTCACATATACTCAGTAAATTCTCATCTGTTCTTTGAAAGTTAATTAATACCTGGTAAATAAGGACTGTATGTCTGTACACCTAATAAAGTGAGTCTTTCATCCATATAAGTTCTTTGGACTGTGTGCTAGTTATTAGACATGAAGAGTGTCTTCTCTGTAAAAGCTAAAATGCACTCAATGGGGAATTCAGCATTAACACATCACATGTAATATCCTGGAAAAACATAAGCACTTCCTTTGGCTCACTGAAACAGTAAGAAGCTGTTAAAATCTTTCACATAACCAATAAATTTGAAATAGGGCATCCGCACATAGAATCTCATGACTGTTGAAAACAAAGACAGTGTTTCTTTAAAGAAAGTTGATTTTTCTTTGTGTGAATGAGTAGACAAGTAAGATACACCAGACACAGACATTGCTGGCTTAGCTCTGAGAAAAAAAAAAAAAAAAGATAAAAAGGAACTGTGCTTTAAGTGCTACTTCAATGAAGAATATCTGCGAGCTTTTCCCCATGCTGGTGGCTTTGAGGTGGTGATTACCACCCATTTTCTTACTACCAGTGAATAGAATAGTGAATGTAAGAGAGCTAAGTTTAAAAGCAGTAACCATGCTGCTTGTATTTTTGTACCACTTGTACCAAGTAAAAGATTTAGACAAAATGGCTGAAGACCTTGTCTTAGCAGATGAAAGGTAAATGGAAAGCTTCCTATGGGCATTAGGTGAAATCTTCAGTATCTAATTTTTCAACCTGCTGTACACCAGCTGCATAAGAGTGAAAATGCTACATGCTTCAGGGCAACAGCTCTAATCTACTCTGATTAAAAACAAACACTCATGAGCATTACTCCTTTGTATCTGATTGTGATTTTTTTCTGCTTCTTCTCTGACAGAGAAGAGGAAGTGGGTGCAAGTGTATCAGGGTACACTTTGATTGCCAAGGAGGCAATTGCTGGAGGTAAACCATGTGAAAGCAATTATTTACCTTCAAATGTCATGAAGAAAATTCTTCTCTTATCACAGTTCAACACTTAATTTAGTAATGTAAACCTCACATGAACAGTGTACTCAGCATCAGGTCTGGCTTTTCTGGCTTTCTCAGTGGGAGAGTATTTTCAGTTAATCATTTAAAAAACATGCACAAATATGCTTCATATTTAAATTGAAGTTTAAAAACCTCAGGTAAAATGTAACTACTGAAGAATTGGATTAATGTACTTATAGGAGCTGCTATGAGCAAGAAGTAACAGTAATTTTGTCCACATAGCTGAAAATGCAATTTTGGGCTAACATATTTCCATGCAAAGCGTTCAGAGAGCATTCAATCACATGTTAATTAGTGTTTATGGGAGACAAAGGTGGGTTTTGAAGTATCAGGCACTATTCCATTTAAATACATTTCATCACACGCAGCTTCTAAACAAATGAGACTATAATTTTTCTACTTAGACATCTCTTAGGTGCACCTTCAAAAACTTGTGCAAATATAGTGCTAAGCAGGGAGGAGAAACAAAGTACATGCTTGGCATTTTCAAAATATGAGGAAGGCAATAAACTGTCTATTATTATCAAAACTGCCCAAAAATGGTATCATTGTAATATCCCCTCATATCCTAATAACCATTAATCTTGGAATTTTGATCACCAAAGACAAGTACACATGTTTATATCTAGATGGCAGTAGAACGGGACTCTGTTTTTATAATTTAGGTACCTACAGTGATGACAATTTCATGCTTTTGTTAATCCAACCATTATTTCTTTGTTTCTTTTATCCTAATTTCTGCAAATTCAAATGTAACATTTGCTATTTCCAGACACTCCTGCCACCCACTCCCAGTGATGACTATCAACACTGTTGCCTTTTTGTATTGTATCTAGTCACTGGGCCGGATTCAGCAAATATATTGCTTATTATACTTATTTCAGTAATGAAGTCACAGTTCAAGAATAGAATATCAACCTGTAGGGCACAAGTTCTTGGGGTTTTTTTATAATAGACACATGCCCAGTGTTTAAAGCAGGTCCCCAGAAGTGCTGCTTGGTCATGGATTGCTGGATGTATGGGAATGGCCAGGGATTGCTCCCGTAGGAATTGCACATGACCTACTTGCCTCTGCTACCCCTTTGGGCTGGACATGAAACAGGGATGCTAAACCTTCATCTTGTCACTTAGTGGGCTCACTTAGTGGGATGTTGTGGTTTGGTAATCCCATTCCCCATGGGAAATGGTTCACCAAGCTGTGTGTCACAGATGAGTTCGTCTGTCTTCCTTGTGTTACATTACTGCTCGGGTTTGATTTATTCATTCTAGCCTTAAAATGTTTTGTTAAAAAACCCCAAAAACCCCAAACAGTGAGAACTCATTTGAAAACAGTTTTTCAGTTCAGTTGAGCTAAATTACTTTTATTTAGATGAGATTTTAGAGCAAATGTGGTTGTTTCCTTCTTGTTTGTCTAGTGTGAATAGTATGAAGAAAAATTCTGAAGTATGGGTTCTATTTCCATTTAATGCCTTTTAAAAATTTCCTTATTAGTATTTATTTTCCAGTCTGGGTTTGTTTTGTGCTTACCAATTTAATGCTTAGCATTCTGAAAGCTAACAGTTATGCTTTTGAGTACATGATCTAGTAATTCCTCTGTCAGATCAGGATCTTTGTCAATGGTTGAAACATATCGAATGCTTCTAAAGGAGGCACTGTAGTCCCCTTTGCTCAGGGTTGGGGACTGGAAAAATAGATGGGCTCCATTTTAAAATTTTCTTGCTCAGCTTTTTATAAGTATTTGTTTCTAAATCTCTCTAGTCTTCAAATTATTATAATAATAATGTAACTTATCTTTGAAAATTATTTGAGACAAAGCCACCAAATAAATGGTAGGTAGGATTCTCAAGATGCTGTCCCCCTCATTTTTTTTTCTCACTTTGCTCGTTTACTCACTTTCTGACATCACTGCCTCTGGAATCCACATAGAGTGTCAAACTTGCTCAGTAAGAATGACAAGGGGAAAGAAAGTGTAAAACAAAGTCCTCTGGAATGCCAGAAGGTACCCTTTGTAATGAAGGATCCCCTTCCATGAAACGGGTGTAGTTATGGATTTTAGGAGCAGTGGCCAAACTTGTAGTGCATCATCCTGACCTGCTGCAAGACAAATGTTCATAAGACAATAATTTTTGTACCAGAATAACAAATATCCAGTCAATGATTTAAACTACATTTTTCACCTGACAGAGCGTACTCAGTGCACGCACACCAATTGTTGTAGCGTTTGAAAACAGTAACATCTTCTAGGGTCAGTTTGCAATTGCTGAATTCTATTATGCCTTTTGGGCTTGAGGAAGGAACTGTCTGGTACTGGAAATTTCTTCTTGCATGCAGTTGCAGACCACTTCACCTTGTTCAGGTGTGCCGCAGCAGGCGTTGTTCAGAGCGCCAGGACCTTCCTGAAGAAGCGTCCCGAAATCGACCCCTGGGGGCACAGGCAGGTCTGTGCTCACACCGGGTGGTGCCAGCTCTTCTGGGATCCTGGCGATGCAGAAGGAGAGACACGAGGCTTTCGTGTGGGGTTCCAAGGAGAGCTTTCATTGAGGTTCTTCCCTGAAGGGTCCAGTGACAGAGGAACCACCAGGCAGGGAGAGCAGGGGTTTGTATGGGGATCTTGAGGGGCAGGGCAGAACAATAGGGCTAATGGGATAGAAGAAATCAACATTGGACTGCAGAGGTCTCTGGGACTGATCATTTGCTCACCCTAACTGAAGGGTTGTGCCTTAGGGGTTGGCTCTCCCAGGGAGCACAGCAAGGCTTTCCCTGGCTGGTTCTCCAGCCCCCACACAGGTGGGGCTCTTCTCTGAATAATCTCCAGGTCTTCATATCTTTTTCAGTTTCCTCTATCAGGAGCAGGCTGATTGAAGCTATTTTTAGCTGGCTAACAGACCTGCAGAGGTACAACTGTGAAGGTCTTGGCTGGGGTGGAGCTGATTTTCCTCAGAGTAGCCCTGTGGAGTGACAAAGAGCTGAGTGAGACTGAGCTGCCGGCTGGGGAACAAACCACAGCACCACTGCACTCTGCTCCATGAGGTCTGCAAGCAGTCGGGTGACTGGCATGTGTGTGCACTGGCAAGAATAAGCAGTGTCACCAGGCCATCTGCATGGCCCACAGAACCTCCATGCTGAAATAAGGTAAACGAGGAAGGGTGAGAGCTTGCTACTCAAAATATACCCTTATTTCTCATAGTCCATTCCATGCCAACCTTGCTACACTGCTCAGTGAGGTATGTTGAATATATTGGACACTGCTATCAAATCATTACTGTGCAGAAAGATTATAAGAATAATCAAATTTGCTTCCTAACCAAATTATTCTGTATTAAGAAAAACACAATTATTTCTGTCTCAAACGCAAATGTATTAGCGCTAATGAAAACTCCAGGGCAGCTGCTAGTAATTTCATTACAGACTACCTTGGAATATGGTAGTTCAATTAATCTCTGCAGGTCTATATTGCATTCTTAACTTTTTTCAAACAAGTTTATTTGAAATATTTGTATTGGATCTGCAGGTTTTAGGTACTTTGAACAAGACTAGAACATGATGTGAGCTCAACATGATGGCTAAAAGCAAATGGGCTTAATTTAAAATACCTACTCTCAAGTCCTCTTTGATACATTCCAGTCAGATTCCTGTTGTAAGTATAAATACACTTTAAAGGTTGTGTAATTTTACAAGTGTGCTGATTTTATGTTCTTCATTACAGTGGCCCACTCAATATGAAGAAATATTTAGTCTCAGTCAGTCTTGCAAAAAATCTAAAACTGCTATACACAACAGACCTGCAACATTTGTACATGGCACAAAAAAAGAAAATACTCTTGAAGTGACAATGTAATTTTGAAGTCATGTTTCTGAGAAAGAAACATAGGGTTCCTCATGTCCTCTATGTCTATAGCCCATCAAATGCCATCTTTCAACAAGAATTTCCAGTCTTGTAGTCCCTTTTTCTCACCCTTAAGGGCTTTGTTTTGGTTATTCTGTTTTGGTTTTGTTGTTGGGGTATGTTTTTGGTGGTGTTTCTGTTTTGTTGAGGGAGTGTGTGTTTGTTTGGGTCTTTGGTTTGGTTTTTTGTTTTGTTGTGTTTTTTTGTTTGATTGGTTTTGTCTTTGTTTTCTGATGGCTAGGTTCTAATATATGTTGCAACCATTTTGTCCCTGTTTTGGAAGCCAAATAACATATTGACTAATTCCATAATCCAGCATTTTGTGGTCATGCTTAAAAAATTAGTTTACCAGAGATAGATGATTGTTCTCTGAGGGATCCTTGCTGTGTGCTTTCAAATTCTTTTTCTGCAGATATCTTATGAGTGTCATCATCTCAGTCTGTTTTGGAATTGTCTTTGGGGAAGCAAAGCTATGCCTGTCATTTGGATACTTCTACTAGGAAGGTTTTTTCCCCTCTGATGTAACTGTGGTTTTTCCAATCATATTTTGCAGTTTAGTAGGGCTTACTCACTTGTATTTACCAGCAGCTTTCCTGATTTCTTGTTATGGCTAGAGAAAATAAATACTTTTACTTTGTCACTTCACTTTTTTCCAGTTTCCTAGATACCAGTAATTGGTACTAGCCATTCATTTTCCCAACATCACATTTTCAATAGCATCTTAATTGTTTTATTTTGTGAGGTCTTTTCATTATAGCTGTATTTTTAGCATTCTTTATGGTCAAGAATGCTGCAAAAAAAATATTATGGAGCTCCCTTTACAGTACGGTTTATTAATTCACGGGTGTCTCTAATTATGTGTGTGTTTTTTAGAGCCCTGGACCATCTGTGCAGTTCTTGCACTACTTGATATTCCTGATCATGGGTAGAGATTCTCTAGCACTCCCTGACAAAAAAAAAGGAGGCTATGAATACGTTCAGAGGTTCTTTCCCTCTCTCTCTTCCCCCCTTTCCCCCTGACATATCTTGCTAACACCTCATTCTGTGTCTGCATGTGTGAATGTAGCATGAACAGTTTTGAAAGGGTCCAATTCTTGATCATCATTAGAATTGGGTTGAATTTCTGAGTGTTTTCTCTTTTGTAAATTGCCATGGGTTTAGGGGGAAGGTCCTTTTGAGGACTGAAAACTGATTGAGGTGTAGGAAGTAAAGGGTAGGGCTTTCCATGTTGGAATCCAAGTCCATAGTGCTGGTGAGGAACAGGTTTTTTTGAATGTTTTTGTTGATGATCTGGAGAAACAAGCACAGTGAAGGAAACAGTGAAGATCAAGTTGTCCTCAAATACTCTGAATTTTTATACCTTTCTTTTTTAATTTTCCTTTTTACTTTTGATATTAGAAATAGCAGGTGCTCTGAGCTCTTTTGCTCTTTCAGAAATATCTGTCAAGACCAAGCTAAATTTCCTTGGCTCTTGGGGTCCTACAATTAGGTGCTTTGAGAGGCAAGGTTGGCACTGAATCTTTGTCCTTCAGACAGATCCAGAGCAAAATTCATGCCTGGATCATTAACTGACAATTATTGAATGAAAGTGGTAACTTGACAACGCTTTCAAATGTCTAGAAGTGGATGTTTGCCTGACAGAAATAATTATCACAAAGGGTTTGGCTGTGCTTCTCAGGTAAGATCTAGGCATTACTGTGAAGAGACAGGAAGGTTTATCTCTGACCATGCTGTGGGCAAGCAGACAGCTCTCATGTTGTGTGGTTTACCCCTTGCCTGTCAGTGCCAACCTCTATTTGCCACTTGATTGTCACTTAATGAGTGAGGTTTGTCAAACTGAACACAAAGAATAATGTTGCCTGCGGTGGAAACCCCAACATTTAAAGTTTATTTGTATTGTATTGTATTGTATTGTATTGTATTGTATTGTATTGTATTAGTTGGCATCATTCAGATAGATTACTTACAGGAAAGGATGATACAGGTCTGAAATACAGGATTATTTCAGCTAGATCAATTACAAGTAAAGCAGGGTGGAATTATTTTTCACTGTCAGGCAATTTCAGCCATTTAAATATAACTGTGCCTGTGCATCCTAGATAAATGAAATGGAGCTATGTAATTATCATTCTCAAAAAGCTGCAGAGACTGCTCTATTTTGCAAACTGTCAGAGTGTTGTAAAAGTCTCGCAAGCTAAATATCACCATGCAAACGAGCTCACTGTCTCTCATCAGATAGTGAAACAATTTGCCTGCAGGAGTTATTTTGAAATATTAACTTGAATCCTAAACCAGGCAGCTAACAACAGGGTATACTGACTAATCCTGAAAGGGAGATAAAATGTCTTCACTGTTTTATTTCAGCTCATTACACTGAATATTTGAGATTAAATAGATGTCCAAGCTAAAACCATAAAAATTGCCTTTATTTTTCCTCTTCCCCTTTTGCCAGCCACACCCACCAACTCCCAGTGAATGCTGTCATTAAATTTTCTCTACCATCACATAATAGAATGTCTCATAGAGTACATTGGCACAAAATGGTTTGAGGAATAAATAGCCATTTAATAGTTTTCAGTGCTGTCAAATCTGGGAAAAATAGTGGCTAGATGAGGCTGGATTCCACAGTCTTTGCACGTGCAGAGAATTATTGCTTTATTAATAACTTCAGTGGTTGTGAGAATTATCTGTGTTCTTTTCACAGCCTTCTGGTGTTGTCAGGCCTTATCCTGACACACACTTTAGCACATGATAAATGTCATCACAGCTAGTGTGCTTTTAAAGTACTTGGTATTTTAAGTTTTGTTGGTCTGGGATGAGCTATTAAAGTGTTTCATGGATATTCTGTAGCTGATATTTCCCAGACAAGTGCAAATCAGGATGCAAATAATGATCCACTCCAGATGGACATGAACCTCTACCCAAGGCAGATTTCCAATTACATCTCATAAATATGTCTATATTACAAAAAAAAAAAAACAGATCAAGGCAGCATAAGAAAATATGGAGCTTTAGGCAAAGTTAGAGTCTAGTGAACAAGTCTGAAAAATCATGTCTGCACCCTGTACATTTGAGGGCCAGTAGTAATTTGAAAGAAATACGGCAGATCTGATTTTCTGGTGGCATTCTTATACATTTTCTGTAAAAAAAATACGTTGTGTCTGTTAGTTTATGATATTATAGTTTCATGAAATAGACATCATTAAAGGGAGCATAGCTTGTTTAGGACAGGGCAGACTCTGGTCTTTGTGGACTCTACAAGCAAGTAGGAAATAAATGCCCCATTTCTCAATTAATTATGAAGTTATTGTAGTGGTGTTTTTTGTGTTATGGCGCCTGGGATTTCTGTTTCAAGCAGTATAGATAATTCTGACAGATCAAATAATTATACTGCATATATTAAATTCAAAATTGAAAACTAATTATTGTATAGGTGTAAGAAATGGAATGCTATAAAACATTACGTGTATAAAAATTGATGATGTGAGCTGTATTTTAATTTATATCAGCTTCAAAATATTAAAGTGACAGCAACATAAATGATTATGGAGAATACCTTAAATTTCTTACTTATGATTGAAAGATAAAACAAGTAATTTGAAGTATAACCAGAATTTATGGATTAGGGTCATTCTCACAAATGCATTTTCAATCTAATCCACAACAAAGAAGGGACAAGCATGTCTGGGGCCTTTAAGATTGCTGTTATTTACAGATAAATATTTTAGTACTGTACTTCAGTCTAACTACATATCAATAGCCATTTAAGAGAGGAAGGTGGGGGTAAGGATTGAGAGTAATGATGAAGGCATAGGTGCCTTTAAAAAATTTAATACATTAGTTAACTTTGGCTACATAGGAGATGAAACTAATAAACTGACTTTTCAGCCTCAAAACTACTTTAAGACTCTTGTCTGGATCCAGATTTATTTTGGTGCAAAGCTTTGCTAAAACATTCCTGAGGCCACTCATTTATTCCACTATGGACTGGACTTTGCAAGCTTTTAAGCACATAACTAGGGCTTCCTTAGTTGCATTGTGCTTCAGTCAGATATGCCTTAGCTGAACTACAGGGCAGATGAGATAACAGTTTCTGTAAGGACCTCCTCATGAATATGCAAATTCATCCTAATGAGTAAGCAAATACTAATAGAAAGAGAGAAGAAGACATGAAGACAGAGGGACAAGAAGAAGGATTATGCCCAGGAGATGGAAATCAAACTGCAGTTGACTGAAACAAAAGTCGTGATTATGAGTCACATTTCTTCCCATTCATATGTGTGCTGCTGCCACCTCTTTTGTGGAGGACCTTGCTCCTCTGTATGCTCATCTGATTGTCTTTCACAGCCCTCCCATCCCCTCTTACCTGCCAAGCAGCACATACAGAGAGGTTATAGCCTGGAACCACAGATCAGTCTTGTCCTGAACATGAATCTTCCTGCATTTCTTGGTCAGGTCCCCAGTTCTGGAACAAGTTCTGCCTGGGGAGGAAGGACAAGCTTTGAAGATATTCTGCCAGTGGCAGTGCCTGTGAGAGTAATTGTCATGGGGAAAAGGAGAGAAAAAAGATCTTCCAGACTGATATTGTCTGAAAGGAAACAAGGTTTGATGGTCTCAGTTCTCCCGTGTTTTGAGCCAAGAAACAGTAAATGGTGGCAATTGAAAGGGCACTCTGGAACTCAGGTACATTATTTCTCTCAGCAGTGTGTTTCTTGTCGTCAACATATTCTGTGATGTACTGCTTAGAACTCACTGATGAGTCTTGAATTTTTATCACTCCAAATGGCATCATCAGGACTTCCACCAGCTAAAGCTCCTCAGAGACCATGGAGATTGAGAACCCCTTTTCAGTGCTTGGAATCACAGTTGATTGCTCTACAGTGCACACAATTTGCTATACAGAAAATAAAAATAGTAGCAACTGTCTCTCAGTGCTAACAGCAAACTGAATAAAATAAATTCAGGAGGAGATGCTAAAGCATTTGAAGGTGTTAACAGCACATCTGTCATATATTTAAATTTATTTTGCACACGTCTCGTACTGCTAAGGTTTAAGCAAACCTGATGAGTACTAAAACACTGGGCCATCTACTGAGGCTGTCATCCAAACCCACCAATTATTACAGCTTGTAATTTTAATTATCTGTTCCTCAGAGCTCTCCTTTATCTGTTCAACCTGAATTGCTAAATCAAGGCATATATATAAATTAACTTCCTTTTCTGCTATCTATAAAGGAGATTAGATAGAGGGCTAAAGTAATGGCTTATATTTAAATATCTGTTACTTTTTAATGGCTTTAATTTGTGTTAGTTATGTTGCCATTTAAGAAATATTAATAAAGCAACCGAGAGCAGTGTTAAATGCTAAGCATGTTTTATATATGTTCTGATGCTTTAATAATGGTCCTGTAAGTGAACTATAGCATGACAAATTATTTTCCTCTCTCTTAAAAAGTAGAGATCTGATAAAAACTTCAAAAAATATCAGCACAAAAAGAGTAATGATGTCCTATGGTTTTCATAGAAGATAATCTCTTATTTCATGGTTTATCACAAAATACAATAGAAGAAATATATTATTATTACAAAAAACAAGTGGAATATCTTATTGTTGGCTGGAATATTTATAGAACTTGTAGAATTGTTGTCTACAGGAAGTGTGCAGGGCTTCTGGTAGTATTTTGTGTTCTTGGGTAAGAGCCAAGTTAAATGTCTCAAAAGATATTCTGGAAATGGAGCATCTCAGCAGACCATTTGACCTTTGAATATGAGGATAGTTTGTTATAACAAATCTCTGAAGTGTCTAAATATTCTAAATAGTGAGGAGATTTTTTTTTTTCCTAGGACATAACTGGGTGATTTGGACTCCAATCAAATTGCCAAATGCTTTCCAGGTCTTTGGTTTCGCTGGTGTGATATCCCAGCCTGTTGAAGGTTGGCAGAGCTATTGCAGAGATCAGATCTCAGGACTGTTCAAAACCATTCCCTATAGTAACAGCTGGCAAGAGTCTAAGAAGCCAGAACTAGTAGGATAGAATCTGCCAATTCTAAACCTTTTAACTACCTATTTATCCCTACATATTTAAACTTTTAAACAAACCCTTCCAAAAGTTTAATATCTCTTTATCTGGGATATTTCTCTGTGTGCCATAAAAATACAATAAATATCTGAAAGCATTACAAAAATAGAATTAATGGGTATCAGTGTTTAGACACAGGCCTGAGTCAGTGCTTTTGAAAGGATTCTTATTCTTTCCTAAATTAGTCAATCCAAATACTAGTTATGCATATCAAAAGGATATTCCAGGAAATCTTCAATGAAATTGAAATCTGATTCAAAAGCTAAACTTTTGGGAAGATATCAAAGCCAAGGAAAGGCTATAGTTACCTCCTCAGTGCTACCTATAAGTCTGGCTGTTATGAACAACAAAACCAGCTTTCTTTATTGGCAGCAGTTTCCAAACAGTTCTTCCAGACTGACTTTATCAGCAGCAGAGGGGGATGAAAACATCCAAAGATATTCAGACTACAATTTAGGGATTTACCATTTAAATGGTAGCCACATTAGCTGTCTATGCTAAGATTGTAATAGCGACACTTTTTCCGCTAAAAATTTGCTCTAAAATGTTTTTCTAGATTTACAACTCAATGTTATTCTACTCCATCAAGCTTTTCTTAGGTGTCTTTTTCTAATATGTGTCTGAAGTTGAGCCCACAAGTTGCTTCCTTCTGGTTTGCTCCATCTCAGTTCAGCTAGCTCTATCTAGCTGTGAATGAAAAAACAAAGAACAAAATAATTCCAGCAGATATGTCCACACTGTCTATCTGCCTTTCAAGGATAGGCATTTCTGGGCATTTCTTAAGTCAGGTACGAAGAGCTGTGCCACTTTTACAAAGCTTTGGTTTGCAACTATTGAATATAGCTAGCTTTCAAATCACCCAGCTGTCAAGTTTTACTGTTGTGATGCAGCAGAAGGATTGTTTTTCATAAGAGCTGTGTTAAGTGAGCAGGAGACCAAACCCATGCTTGATCAGCTTAATGAGATAAAAAGACATTTTGGCTTAGTAGAGAAAGGCAGAGGAAGTAACTGAAATTGATTACCCTGTTTATCACAGACTCAATTTGCTGGTTCCCTTGGCAACTAACGCTGAAGTAGATGAAGTTACTAGTATCCTGAAGGAGATCAATATATAAGATTTCTATCAGCCACATTAACTCTATTCTGATGGTCAGAAGTACGGAGAGAAAAGCGCAACTTTAGTGGAGGGATTAGATCACTATCACTCCAAATGTAGTTAGTCTGACCTAATTATTTATTTGAATATTTTCTGAGAGGAAAATGAGTGAATACTGTGCTATACTACTACATAATTTTCATTTATTGTTTTGTTGACTGATCCAGATAGCAAGCAAATTAATTTTCACACAGTGTTTTGTGTGAAAAACCTGTTTTAAAAAATGCTATCTAGAGTTTTAGTGAGATGTGAAAGTGTTTATTTTTATGTATTACTTGTATTACTTGTTGCTTACTTGATGTAAAACCACTGCATTTGAGTTTTGGAATGATTTAATATTTGTTGTGAGAAGTGCCTGGAAAAACCTCTGAAATTCAGAAATGGTGATCTTTAAGGCTAGAAATTTTTTCATAGACTACGTAGGTCACAAATCTATTGCATAGGAGGAAATACTGTGCTGTCTGTGACCACTCTACTGGCTACAGATTTCCAGCAAATACACAGATTTTCCAGAGTCTTGGTGGCATATTTGGGTGTAGCTATCTCTCTTCCATGTATTTTTATTTTTGAATGCTCTCTCCTGGATGGGATGGCTATGGGATTATATTGTTTGTTCTGCTTACTGAATGCTGTTCAAGAGTTGTACCACAGCTCTCCTCAGTAACTGGTGGATGTTTTCTCTGTCTTAATCAAGCGCCTTATTTGGGTCCTTCATTTGATTTCTGAACAAACTGATTCACGAGGACCTGAGAGCTGGGATCTGAAGCTTTTCACATCAGAATTAACAATTCTTTCTTTTCTGAAGACAGCTTTTATCAAAAAACAGAGGACAGTGAAGATTTTTAGGCCAGTTTTCAGACCCTTTTGGACAACTGGGTTATGAAAACCAGAGAACTGAGGAGCCAGCCCCTGTCTCTCAGTGTCTATGTCTGTACTTTGGGATCTGGGAAACCTTCCCAGTTTCCAGACCTGGACACTTTCCCTGAGCACGTTGATTCCCTGTAGGACAAAATCTGTGCTGTTTTCCATTCACACACGCACATATACGGACGCTGTTTCTAAGGAGAGAATCTGGGCATGGAGACCGGCAGGGAGATCTAACATATTCTCACAATAGATCTCATCTGGACTCTGTGCTTGCCAAGAAGCCCACTTAGGATGCACTCTAGTCATATTTGGAATTACTGGGGTTTGGCTGTTTTCTTCAAATTTGAAGTGAAGGCCACTATCTTTTAATTGGAACACTAAGAACAACAGCCTGTGTATACATGTGTAAGGAAACCTTCAGAAGTTTTACAGAGCAGGGAGTAATTATATGTGAGCGGTTTCTGTTTCAGAAAATTTTAGAGCATTTCCAGTTAATATAGGTCAAGAGAACAGGATTGTTACACACTGAATAGAAAGCATTCAGCTGCCCATATGAAACATATGCACTGTTGGCAGTAACATAGCTACAACTGCAGTCATCTTTGGCAGGCTGAGCTTTTTCTTGTTGTGTAAAAACATTTTCTGTCCTATTCTGTTTCCTTCTGCTGTTGAATATGGTTCCAAGAGTCTGTTGACTTTGCAGTGCACTTTTCTGGCTACAGATTTTAAATCTGCTACTCAAGGACCTGCTTCTAACTAATAAAACAAGAATTTAAAAAAAAAATCAATTCCAATTTTCTCTTTAGGTGCTTTTTTTTGTTGTTGTTTAAATGAATAAATTGCCTTGGTGCTTTTCTCTACCTTCCATACTGAGTGCTTAGATATTAACAGCTGCACACAGGGTAACCTTTTAAAATTGGGTTCTATTTAATTAAGCCCTATACTGGCAACAAATCCTAACCCACTCAATTGTAAATTGTCACAGTTGTGCTGTGTGCTTCCTCCTGCTGAAATCTGATTTGCTTGTTTTTCTGCCATAGGGTATATATCTGAAATGAAACAAATTCTGAGGCTTAATGAGGAAGAAACAAAAGACCATGAAATCCTATTTTGTTTGCTAGTCTGAGCTCAACAGAGATCAACAACATCAAGAGTTCTGTTCCTGGGTGAAGCTTACACAGAGAGCACAGAGAACAGTCACAGAGGCACTTCCAAGTGTGCTGAGACACAGACACTGATGCCATCCCATCTGGGAGCAATGTCCTACCAGTGCAAAAGGTCAAAAAGGGGGAGGCCTCCTGGGCTCTGGGATATCAGGGCTGCCTACCTGTTTTTCTCTTTAAGTTTTGGTCTCTGTGTGTGCAGAAATAAAGAAAACAGACATAGAAAGGAAATAATACAGTACTCTGTGAGGTCGATTTTCTCTAAGAATTTTTTTCCTTTTCTCTGTTGCTGGTTGAAATGGACCAAATTTTAGTACGTGTTAAATCTGTTCAGTCTCAGCAGTGCTAATTGGGATTTCTGCCAGTGCCGACAACAAAGCAACAGCAGAAGTGATTCATACCATAAATACAATGATAGACTGGTCACAGTAAATGGAAATAAGGTGAGGGCTTAATGCTGCTGCCTTCTTGAATATTATGGGAAAAAAATTCTGCCAACTTGCCCGAGGACAAGATTTGTTCTTCATTTCTGGAATGTGCTTTTAAAGTTATTTTCCGCTTGCCCACATCAGATACGGAAATTTTATCAGTGGCACTTTTGCCTAGTATCCCATGCTGCAAACAGGTTATTGAGCTTCCCAGCTATTGCTCTTTCCAGATCAGGAAAATAAAACAGATTTGCCTTCAGGGAGCCATTGTTTTCAAGTAGCCTTATACAAAGCATGATGAAGTTAATGAATCACTCTTCCTTTCTTCAAATAAGATAAAGCCTCTGCTGAGACAGAAATGGCCACCCTGTTAAGTCAAGCAAGATTTACAGAATTTAAATTAATTCAGATGTTTGCCTCTAAGGATATTTGTGTGATCCTCTGGTTTTAAGCGCTGAGAATACACAGTTAGAGCTGCAGCAGACAGTTTAGAAATTTAGCTTAATATGTGTATTGATATTATAATTTATGTTGACCAGATTTCAAGGATCTTCCTGAGATTTATTATGTGACTAACACTCCAAATCCAGGATGATGGCATTATGCAACCTCTGGATTTCAATTCCTCAGCACTTAAATAACGCATTTCTTTCCTCTACCCTTTTTGCATTTGTTCAGTTTATAAATTATTCCATTACTTTAGACAATTGAATAGTTCTCCTGATTATTTCTTTTTCTATGGATTTCTTTATACATATCTGTTTTATGAGAAGTGTGTTTGAAGTGTTTTATTGTCGGGGTTTGTTGTTGTTGGTTTCTGCCTTTTTTATTCAAATTGGTGTAATATGTATAATATGGAATAAGTTTTAAAAAAGATCCTAAAATCCTTCTGACTAGTTTCCTAGGAAAAAGAAGTGTAGTAATGACATTTTTGTGAAGCATGTGTGTGTGAAGCATATTTCCAGGATTTCACTGCAAAGTATTTTAACAGAGAGGGGAATAACTATATGATTGTCAATGCCATGATTTTAACTGTAACTGTAACTTACTTTTCAGGAAAACATTAGCTCTCAAAGGGCAACAGGTTCTCTAGACATCAACATCAGGACTCTTTGTAGAACGGCACGTTTTATAAAGGGACCATTGAATGGTAAAGCCAAGTTTTGGTGATGATAATTAAATTTTGCTCTTAAGGGCTACACTTCAATAGCTTGATGTTTACAGTCCTAGTTTCAGAGCGTGTGTGTTTCAAAACAAATGGTGTAGACTAGCAGTAAAAGTTTAAAGGATGTTCAAGAAGTAGCTGCTAACAGTAGCTAATTATCTCATGGAGGCTAGTGACGGGAGTGAGAAGATGATATCTCTTCTCAAAGCAGGCAGAAAACCTTTTGGTTCAGGTATAAAAATGCTTGTGTTGCTTTTGCTGGAGAATCAGTACGAAAAGGTTTGCTGTCTAATTGCCCCATTTCATGCCAGTAGGAGTTTCTCTTGTTCCTTGACTGTTCTACATTACTCTCCTTCCTTTGCAAATAAGGAGATATGTCAAGCAATAAGAAAGTTTTTATAATGATCAGTTCATGGCATTCGTAGAAATAAATTGCTATTTTTCTTGGGTCGCCTACTCCCTCAGTCTGTTGGAAATCTCTGATTATCCACAAGAGAACAAAAGGAATACAAACTATAAGACAAAATCATTGGCATATATTATGGATGAATAAGTTGAATAAGTAAATCTTCACAAGACAAGAAGAAATGCCATTTAAATTAAAAGGATATACCAGCAAATACCTAGAATTAACTATTTTATTTCTCCAGGGTTTTTTTTGCTCATAAATTTAATTGATTACATCAAACAAATAAATGTGATGGGTCTTGCTTTATGTAAAGTCAATGAACTATTTCTTTTTCACTAGTCACTGTCTCTCAGGATGAATTTATGAAGAATCTCCATACTACAGTCCCATCTTTATGAAAGGTCATTGAGATATCCACTTCTAAAAGGAAGAGGAGGTCTATATGTTAACATAATTTTTTAAGTTCTTCAGCAAGGGACTAACAAAGGTTCTGTCATGTAATTATATCACAAGTACAAATGAATGGTGATTTGCACTTTAGATAATTCTTCATTTCAATTGAATGTCAACAGGAGATTTTTTTTTCTGTTGCAGGCCCAGAACACAGGGGAACTGTCTCTGTGCAAGTTCAAAGGGGCATCACAGGTCTTTCTTTCCAGTGGGATTCATGATTCTCTTATTGCCTCTTCAGCTCTGTTGTTAAAGTATCGTTTCGTCTATGACTTCAGCTGTGTGGAGCTCAGTGCCATGGGATGGACAAATCAAGATGCACAAAACTGGATTTTGAGACCTCTGCTCCTAGAATGGCAGATTTTTGCCTTTCTGAGCATTTCTAAATGTGTGCTTTAGTGTCCTTGGAAGGTTAGTTGTTTTCAGGGTGCCAGCTCAACAGTCTGAAACTGAGAGGCATATTAGACTTAGCCTTTTAAAATGCACATTTATACTTCCATTGTTCCTGGGAGAATGATTATTTCTGGTTTTCCATTGCTTTGGTTTTTTTGAGCCTTTCTGCCTTCAGGTTACCCAAATATTTTAATTTTCAAGTGTGTTTGTTTCCTACAGAAAAACTTCAGATGTGGCCTCATTAAAATATAGAATACTGTTCTGATGATAGCTATGCTTTCAAATGGGAAGAACAAAATCTGTATTATTCTTTAGCTGGAAATTTTCACTGATCTTTTGGACACTCTAAAGTTAAATGTTTGGGGGTTTTTTGGCACCCACATGTGCTCCCAGCAGTCGAGGCTGCCCCAGCTCAGATCAGAGTGGGACAATCCCCTCCCTTGCCCAGCTGTTAATGCTGTGGCTGATGCCCCCAGGACAGAGTTGGCCCCCCTGTGACTTTTCAGTCCTCCTCATGATTACCATGGTTAAATCCATGTTTGGAAAAAAGTTATCTTGGAGACCAGGTTTTTCATAGCATATGCTTTAAATGTTGGATCTCTTTGTCCATTAGTGGTCATGGGGAAGTGGATGGGGACAATCTGAACCTCTGTGCATGTTATAAGACTACAGTGTGATTTGCAACCAGTCCTGTGCTTACTGGAAGCCTCTCCTATGTTTTCTGAGGATGTGAGACCTGTACCTGTCCACCTGTTATTGCAACAGTTGTGTAATATTGCTGCAGGTGCAGGTGGTCCCTGAAGGCTGTCCGAAGGTTTGTTGTAAATACAACAAACTATATGTTGGGACTGTACAACTTGTTTTTCCTCCTCCTGTGACCTTGGGTGTTGGCAAGCCTCATGTCCTGGAGTGTCTGATGTCCACTCATCTGTGTGCTACTCCTTTGACAGCCTCATTTCAGTCTTGACCCTGCTGCTGCCTTGGTTTCCTCATTCCTGGTGCCTGACCCATTTCCCTCACTGCTGTTGTACTTGGTTGTTCACTCTGTTCCTGTCACCTGCTTGCTTTCTTTTCAAAGGAAATCTGTTTGTTTCATTTTCCTGCTGGATACCCTCCTGTCCCTTGTGCCTGTCCAGGTGTTTGTCTTTGGGTATGAACTCCTCTTGATCTTGGTTTGGCTAGCCATGTTGTCTAAAGTGTCTCTTGGAGCTTTTCTGATCCCTCTTCTGCCTGATAAAAACACCTGTTCCCTGTCTCCACTGGTGAGAATGAGGAACCCTCTGAAGGATATTTTTTATCATAACTTTATTTTTATGTTCAGATGAATTTGTATTTCTCTCAGCATTTCAGAACAGATAGATATGTCTGTTCTGATTTCTTGACTGACTACACCTGGAGGACACAGGCATTGATTAGGGAGAGGTTATTTTAACAAGAAAATTGCTTTTGTCAGGCCTGTAGTGAAGTAGTATTGATTACTATTGGAGGCCTCCCAAAATTCTTTTATGATGTTTCAGGATAAAGATATCTCAGACTAGGAATGATTCTAAAACAAGAGGATGATTTGGCACTGATTAGAGGAAACTTGGTTATGCCTCAAGCTCATAAAGGTCAGCTGATATGAAAAGGATGTCTTTGCAGCTGCAGATCTCCATGAGTTTATTTTCATACCTATTTTAATGGGGACATGCTATTACAGTAGTTTTCATGTAAAGAAACTGTCACCATGATAAGAGAGATTCTATTAGCATAGCTTGTACTCCTTTGAATTCCAAGAGATAAGCTGGTTAAGAAATTTAATATTCACTAGCGTTCTATTATAGCATTGAAGGTGTTCATCATTTCAGTCACATTAAATTGCTAATGAGACTCACCCTACCAATGAACAGGTGGGATCTGAAGCCTCATCACAAGTTCTCACTTTGCACAAACAAGGTAACCTTAAATGAACTGGTATTTGCAAAGAATTGCAAAAGTCAAAGTCTGCTCTAACTGAAAATCTTTTTATCGACTATCTGATTATTCTTTTACTCTTTTGTTTGCTTAAAGGCACCAAGTCAATGCCGTATACCTCTGACACAGTGGTAAAAGCAGAGAACATACTGTACTAATAAATAGTAATGTCTGACTTGCGGACAGACCTGTAATATTTCAGACAAGAACAAAATCTACAGACAGGGGAAAATATTCTTCATAGTTTCAGGAAGGACTGAATAAATACTAATATTTTTCCACTTGCAAAGCTTGACATATACGACTGTATACAAACTTTGTTTGCTGTAGAAAATAGTGTGAAGTTTAAGCTTGTCCTTAACTGAAAGGAGTTAAACTTCAGGGAAAATAAATATGAGAGATTTTCCTAGGTAGAAATAGAACTCTTATCCATAATGTACCAAACAATGACTTCTATTACCTGAGGGGGCTTTTGCAGAAATTTTATTATTACTTTCTGGTGGTAACTGGAAATTATACTGCTAGATATCAGTTCTCAGGTTCATAGAGTTATGTCTGATCTCTGAGGTAGTTTTATTCTGTATATCTTAATTTAATTTTCTTTGTCTTGGTAGAATTAAGAAAGGCAGCAATGCCAATGACAGTGAATTATGTACAGAGGATCCTGATTCATTTTAGCAGCATTCAGATCAAGGGATAGTGGCATGACAACAGCTGTAAATAGCTGTTGGAACACTCTCTTGCACCATCTCACCCAGCCCACTTTCCTCTGACACAGTCCAAAAGATATGAGAACTCATTATCTCCTCTGCGAGTGTCAGGGCTTAGAATCTTGAACATGTACCTGCTTGATAAATTATCCTCTGACATGTGTTGCAAAGCACATGCTGGCGTGTTCCTCAGATTCTTGCCAGCTTTTTTCACTGAAGGGTAAGCAAGATCAAATTACTTAATGTTTTTCCTTAGACAATAAAACAATTTATTACAGGTAGTGTGTCAATTTGTTGTAACTTCATGTGCAATATCTCAAGACATATCATATTGGGAGATTGTGATTTGGGAAGGAGCGATCCTTGGAAAAAGGATCTCCTCTAAATGAAAACAAATGAATTCAGGGAATGGAGAGGCAGATCACATGTGCATAGCAAGTTCAGAATTACTTTAATTGCAGTAAAACAAAGGTTCAGAAAAAAGATGGGCTTACCTTTTTAAAATTATTCCAATATTCTGTTTCACAAACTTGAGCTGATATTTCCCAAAAACTACTTCTTTGAGTTTGTTTTTTTTTTTGAGTGGTAATGAAATAATGGCATATTATGATATGTATTTTCTATTTTATTTCCTCTTATATAAATACAGTGCATTACTGCATTTCTCAAGATGGCCATGAAAAGTTAAAATCAATTCTTCTTGAAGTATAGAATGTAAATGGGCGTTATAGCCAGAATCATGAATCTTTAAACCATAAGAAGCTGACTTGAAGCTGAAACAATGTAAGTATATCAATTTTTTCTTCTGGCACAATGAATTCACAATAAGGGTTATCCATTTTCTACAACACCATGTGTAGTAAATAAATCATTTGCAGTTTCCACACACACAAAATTTCCAAATAAAACTTTAGTCTCATTTACCCAGACATTTATCACAGAATCATAGAGTGGTTTGGGTTGGAAGTGACCTTAAAGATCATCTTCTTTAAACCTCCCTTCCATGGGCAGGGACACCTTCCATGGGATCAGGCTGTTCAGGGCCACATTCAGCCTGGCCTTGAACACCTGCATGGAGGAGGCATCCACAAATTCTTCAGGCAACTTGTTCCCATGCCTTACCACCCTCAAAATCCATAATTTCTTTCTAAAATCAAATCTAAATCTACTATCTTACAGTCTAAAATGGCTACCTCTCATCCCATCACTTTACTTCCTGATAGTGTCCTTCCCATCTTTTCTGAAGATCCTTTGGGTACTGGAAGGTATTATAAGATCTCCATGGAGCCTTCTCTTCTCCAGGCTGAACAGCCTCAGCTCTCTCAGCCTGTTCCTGTAGGAAAGATGCTCCAGCCCTCTCTGATCTTAGCCTCCTCTGGACTGTCTCCAGCAGGTCCCTGTCCCTCCTGTGCTGGGAGCCCAGCTCTGGATGCAGTGCTCCAGGTGGGTCTCAGCAGAGCAGAGCAGAGGGGCAGAATCCCCTCCCTGCCCTGCTGCCCACGGGGCTCTGGATGCAGCCCAGGACACGTTTGGCTCTCTGGGCTGTGAGTGCCATGGCTGGGTCATATTCAGTCATCCACCAAGATACCTGAATTTAAAGTCATATTTGCTGTTCTACAAAGCCTACAAATTATGTATTAAACTATTCACACTGTTGTCTCTATTAATGTTTAAATTAACCCCTTAGAAACCTGAGTGTACCAAATAGAGCAGAAAACACATGGAGTAAAATAGGTATTATGCAATTAGAAGTATAGTACATTAGATTCTGGAAGATTTTGCCTCTAAAAGTAAGAACTTCCATCCCAACTAGTATGAAGATGTGTTTTGTATTTAATGTGGTCTCACTATATACCAACTGTATACCACTTAAGCAGGGGTGGATTTTATTGTTTAGAGACATACATTGTAGTTCTTATTTCAGAAACTCTGAGCTTTTAAATTGTTGATCTTTGCCACAGATCTGAGCTATTAGTCCTTCCTTACATGTATCACTCCCACTTTAACATGTAAGCAACCTTCCTCTTGATCTAGACCCACCAATTTGTTTCTACCCCTTTCTGTACAAGTGTTGACGCACATATGTTGAAAATACACCCTGGCTATAATTACTATTTTCAGACTTAGGAACAGCTTATTTCATTCCTTTTGGCTCTGCTATAGGAACTATATTTTTCTGATTACTTCTTTTCAGCTTGTCTGTTAAGTAGAACAAAAAGTTTTGAACACAAAATTAGAAAGAAGAGCAACATTATTATGCTTTCTGTGGGGCTGGAGGAATTCTAAATTGTCATCATGATTTAATTTAAGTGTCTTTGAAAATTTTACTGATAAATAGTTTTGATTAAGCAATCTGCTTTAAAGATGAAAGATCCTGATAGGAATGCAAGCTAACAAGATGGTCTAGCAAATTAAAGCCAGTTTTTAAATATAGAGTAAAAGTCCAAGACAAAAACATGTGAGTAGAAAAAAGAAGAAAAACCATAAGATTGCACTATTAAAAAAAATACTGATGTCTGAAATGTAGAGCTGGGGAACACCAAATACAAGAAAAACTCTGAAAGTCCAGTTTCTCTATGAATACCTTCACAGAACCCTGACTAATGGCAGCAGATGAATACAGACAAGTCTGGACAGAGATTGTTGTGCTGTCTGAAAATTAATATTTGAATGGGATAGAGCAGAAGAGGATCAGCTACTATCACCTGTGAACTTTTACATTAAACTATAAAAGCAAGATCATAATATCAAAACATTAGTGTTGTGCTTCCTACTCCTCACATACTCACCCCTGCCATCTGAGACGTAGTCTTAAAGGAATTTCAAAAAGTTAGTCAGAGACTAAAGCTGGTCATGGAAGAAGCCATGGCAGAGACAAACAAAGCCTTATATTTTTTCCTCACATTCCAGATATTTTTTGAACTATCTTTAAAATTCCCAGTAAGACACTGTCAGCAATGCAGTTGAGACAGCACAGCTGGAAAGCTGTTGTAGCTGAACATTTACCCAAAAATGCAGGCAAATCATTGGAGTGTGCTAAACTTCACCTTGCCCTGGATTCACTGCTGCAGTAGGCCGATGCCTCATTCCCAGCTAGCCTGGATATGTTCAGTCACAGATGGGAAGTTTTTCTCTTGCCCCGTCCTCTTTTCTCCTGCTCAACTTTCCTACCTGATATACTCATTAAATGTACAAATAAAAAAAAAACCAAACCCAAACAAAAAACCAACCAACCAAACAAGCAAAAACCAAAAACCCACCCAAAACAAACAAACCAACCAACCAACCAACCAACCAACCAACCAACCAACCAACCAACCAACCAAAAGAGTTCAGAAAGTTCAGCTACTGCCTAACACTCAAGAGCCAGACTTTTGGAAGAGACTGGTCGCCCTCCTTTTCCATGTGGTCTTAGCTCTTACTCACTGCTGCAGTTACAAGAATGGCAGAGTTAACATATTCCTGCTGTGGTAAATGTCAGATGTTTGCATCAGCTTTATTTGCTCACATAAATCTCAGCTAATTTATGTATTTGAGCCTGCTTTGATTCCATGTGTTGTAACAAATAGACTTGTACATTAAAAAGAATGCTATGTTTCCTTCTAATACTTGACTAGAACATGGAGATTTCTTTCCTTTAGATCACTTCAGCATCATCTGAACAAAAGTAACATCAGAACATACATTAATGATGCTGTTTTCTTTAGGACAAACATGCAGATCTTAAGAGGCAGGAAATGGAAATGACAGCAGAGAATGATTTATGGTGCCTTTGAAAAAATTGTCACTGGAGTTTTAAAAATGCAGTCACAAAGCATCACCTCAATCTTCGGATCAAAGAAACCTATGTTTGGAATTTGAGGAAAATATTCATGACAAAATTTCCCAGTTTGAAAGCTATCTACTAAACAGGAAATTCCAAATTAATTTTGCTGTTCTGCTTTTCTTCCAAATTTCTTATTTTCTCAATCTTAACTGCAGATCTGGTCCACTACTGTGCTCATAATGGGATATTTTCAGTCCCTGTGGGTTATTTTTCTATTAAAATAAACCCCAAAAACCATAAGCTCTTAAATCTTTGATTGAGTAAGAAATTCCATTACTAAAAGGATATAGTACAAATCTAAGTAATACCAGGACATGAAACATTGTTCATCCACCTTGCCCACCTGCCCCATTAATGTCTGACTTTTAGTTCCTGGTACTTATTCTTTATCATATCATATAAAAGCTGGGGGAAGGAAGAATCATAGGTTTGCACTTGACTATTAGAAAATACTCAGAAATAATTTTCTTCTGACTTTAGAATTAGAAGTAAGGGCAAAAACTGATTGACAGGAAGTTCTACCTAAACATGAGGAAGAACTTCTTTATGGAGTGGGAGAGCCCACACTGGGACAGATTGACCAGACAGGTTGGGGAGTCTCCCTCGCTGGAGATGTTCCAGAACCCCCCAGATGCAATCCTGGTCTGTGTGCACTGGGATGGACCTGCTTGAGCAGGGAGGTTGGATCAGTTCACCCACTGTGGTTCCTTCCAAAATCCCACATTCTGTATGAAACTCTGAGAAATTCAGGCATATGCTTGTTTCTTTTTCCCTACACCAATATTATATGAACATTATGAAACCACCAGTAAACTGACAACTTTTTTTGTTTTCCTCCCAGGGGGATTCATGCTTCATAAGGAAGATTTGGAAAGTTATCTTTTCTAATGGAATGCTGTTGGAAAATGTAGTTTTGGTATAATACAGCTCAGTCACCTGATCAGTCATGGTTCTCCCACATGAAATAAGTGCTTTTCAGTGTGACTATGCATCAATTTCTGAACTTCTAGCGGAGTGTTCTGGTCCTGAACATGAAATGTTTGAATTTGAAGGTGTTCAATAATGCTCAAGAAGCTGTTTGAAAATTACCTTTTTCCACAAAATATTTTGGTTTAGATGAATGAATATTTCCAATGGAAACACTGCACCAAAAAGAAATTGTTTCTTATCAGCCATATACATCCAGTATTTCCAAAACTAGGAGCTTAAAAACACCTATGTTCAACTTCTGAAGATTGGCAGCTTAAAAACTCATATGTTGACCCTCAGAAGATCTTTAGAAACTTTGTACATCTGGGATTAATTTAATTTTCCTTTAGGTGCATGTGGTTCAGATTATTCTGTTGTCAAAAGAATACTTATTAGCACAAAAGCAAATCATAAGGTTCTCATCTTATGAAACATAATGTTCACAGAATCCCAGACTGGGTCAGGTTGGAAGGACCTACAGTGGGTCATATCCACCCTCCCTGCTCAAGCAGAGCCATTCCAGAGAGCACAGATTGCATCTCAATGGTGCTTGAATATCTCCTTTGAGGGAGACTCCACAACCTTTGGGCAACCTGTTCCAGTGTGTGGTCACCCATACAGTAAATTTCAGGTGGAATTTCCTGTGCCCCCCTCACTGCCCACTGTCCCTTGTCCCATTGCTCGGCAGCAGCGAGCAGAGCCCGGTCCCTGCTCTGACCCCTCCCTGCAGACCCTGACAGACACTGATGGGGTCCCCTCTCAGCTCTCTCTTCTCAAGGCTGAACAGGGACAGCTCCCTCAGCCTGTCCTCGTAATAGAGAAGCTCTGGTCCTGTGATCATCCTTGTCACCTTCCACTGGACCTGTTCCAGGAGTTCCATTGTGCTTCCAGGAGTCTCTGTTGTGCTTGAGGATCCCAGAACTGGACACAGACTCCAGATCAGGCATCATCAGGAGGTGCAAAATTGTTACAGGTTTTGTGTAACATGCTGGTAATACTCATATGCATGTGTAACATGCTGGTAATACTCCCATGCCATTTGAGATGAAGAAAACTGCTCTCCACTCTTCTCCTGATTTCTCTGTGCTCATCGCAGGAACAGGGCAGCGTGGAGCAGGGGTCTGGGGTCTGCAGGTGAACCAGAACATACCTGAAGGTCACACCTAGTCCAAGAGCAAAATCAATAGAGGGTTATTGGGGGGGACAACTGCAGTAGACCACAGTGGGCACAGGAGTTAATCTGGTGAGAAGACCTCAGGATACAGCTGATTTGGAGCTTGGTGGAGAGAATTAATAATAAGAAGTGCTGGAGAAAAAAGGCTGAACGAAGGAAAGGAAGCATCCTCCAAATTGCAGGAATAACATATTAATTTTCACAATATTTATAGCAATCATGGAATGTTAAGGATCAGAAGGAGCCTTAAAGATTATCTAGTCCCAATCCCCCTGCCATGGGGAGGGACACCTGCCACTTGACCAGGCTGCTCAAGGTCTTATCTAACCTGGTTTTGAACACTTCCAGGCCTGGGTTATCCACGATATCCCTGGGCAAACTACTCCAATGTCCCAGCATCCTGATAGTAAAGAATTTATTCCTTACATCTAACCTAAATTTCCCCTCTTTCAGTGTGTACCCATTACTCCTTGCCTGTCTCTACAGCCCCTGATAAAGAGTCCCTCTGCAGCTTCCCTGTAGCTCCTTCAGAGACCGGCAGGTTGCCATGAGGTCTCCACACAACCTTCTCTTCTCCAGACTGAACAGCCACAACTTTCTCAGCCTGTCCTTTTAGGGAAGGAGCTCTGGCTCTCTTATCAGCTTTGTGGCTTATTACAGCAAGTTCATGTCCCTCTAAAATTGGGGACACCCGGGCTGGACAGAGTGCTCCTGGTGGGGTCTCACCAAAGCAGAGTAGAAAATACTGAGAATTCATAACTAAGAATAATATTGTCCTTTAGTGTAGTTACTGATTTGTTTGAGACAGAGAAAAGTAGAGAATAAAAAATACACTCCAGGGAAAGCTTAAATACAACAAACAAACCAAAATACTAAATGTAATATGCAAACCTCATTTTTTCCATGTCTCACTCTTCTGAGGAGGCTTCTGTTCTTTATTTTGTTGCATTTTATATGACCCGCACTTTAAAATTGGGAAGTAGGCAGTACAGCATTTTATACTTATGCATTAGATAAATATAAAAATAAATTATTTAATTCCTAGGTGTGACATATTCTGTGATTGCTAAGATGTCTATTCTGTCAGGCAGTGATGGCTGTATAACCACATCCAAATATTTTTGCCTTGGTAAAGCCCTGACACTACTAAGAATTTTAGAGGAAAGTTAAATGGAACAGATTCAGTATGTCACCTGCCAGTTTCACTCTTCTGCCTATGATATGGATATCATATTGTTCCATTGGCTGACCATATTTGTCATGGAAGAATATTGCTATTACTGTGGAGATGGTTTAAGGAATAACAGAAAAACCCCCTGATCTGTCTAGATTTTAAAGAGCTTTTTAGGTAGTTGGGGCTGTTTAGAGTTTTGCTTTGGAAGGAATGCAGATTTACTGAAAGGATCTAAACACCACAGAGTGGTAAATGCTATTAGGATTCTCTCCCGAAATCCCCAAGCAGAGCCCACCAAAAAACAATAATTCTGAAATTAGTAAGTACCCTGTCATCTAAAGGAGTGATTTATCGGAAACACTTGGATATATTTACAGATGCAGTCTGACCCCAACCTCTAAGTTTACATAGCTAGGATTTTCTAAGCTGCCTGTGTTCTACAGGACTTCTGTGAGACTACAGCTGCCTTCTCCTGCTGGCTTCTGCTGGCTTGTGTGGGTGAGCTTATCTGAAACAAATATTTCCTGTTTTAAGAAAAGACCAGATAACAGAGTTCTGGCCCAGAGAACATTTTGTTGAATAAGTGAGTAAGATATCAGTTCTTTAATAGTATTAATTTAATAGTATTTAAAAAAACAGTTGCCTTTTTAACTGTATTAGTTATAGATATATCTAGGCATATCATGTCAGCTGTGTGCTTCATTTTATTTGAACGCTGTTCAAACATATGCTGAGAGGGTTCCTGCTCCCAAGATCCTTAGTCAAAACAGAGAAGGAAAACATGATGAAAGAATCATTTAAATCAGTGTTTGAAAGAAAACTCAATCCCGGTATTCTTTTGTTTACAGAAGAAGGCATGATTTGCCAAACCACAGCATTTCTGATTTTACCATAAGTTTCATTATCATTTATAATTGCCAGTAGTTGACTTTAAAAAAAGATATTTGTGAAGTTGATGAAAAACTGCATATTTTCATTATCAGTAAGGCACTAAATTGTAATTTTTAAAAGAAAAATCTGAACAGGCTGTTATTATAAGAACAATTAGGTATTTTGTTCTATATTTCATCTGCAATGTAGTAGACGATGTAAATCTGAAATGCCTTCATTCATTAAAATAGTTTTTAAAGATTGATAAACTTATGAAACAGGCATTTGGAATTTGTAATTTCATCAAACCTGTGGTGTTGGATTTAATGCAAGCCTCTCAAGCTGGGAATGTAGTATTTCAGCAAAATATGTATAGATCCTGAATATACCTGTATGGACTTTTAAAAAAAAAACATGTAATAATGAGATCATTCAACTTTGTATTAAGAAAGATCAAAACTGAACTGTGAGAAAAAGTGAACTGTGAGGAAAAGAACCTCAAAGTCCATCAGGCAATAAATAGATCCCTAAACAAATACCTTGAACTAATCTTTTCTTAACTTCAAAAGAATTAGCTCAAAGTACCATGAGCTGTATGGCACACAAACTCCTTGCTGCAGGAATAATTGCACCATAATACACTGAATACAGAGAAACATTGCTCAGTGAAAATACATCTCTTCTCCATGATCACTTCAACCTGAGGAAACACACCCTCAACAGCTCTAGGAATTACTCCAGCCCCTGAGCAGGAGAGGCTTCCTGTTAGAACTATTTGTCTTTGCCTGAAGAGGTCTCAAACAATCCATAGGTGAAACTGAACGATGGACAGGATATCAGTGTGACTTGCTATTCCTGTGATGTTCTTCAGGTGGCAGAGGGGGTCTCCATTTCCCATGGAAGCCATGTATCATTTACATGGAAATGGCTGAATAAAAAGCATAAGCAGAGCTTCATGCAGGGATCTGGGCTGAGCCCAGGCATGAAGGCTGGCCTACAACACACTTGTCTGTGGGTTCCAGCAGGATGCAATAGTTAACACCTATTAATGCTTTTCCAGTTAAGAAAGCATTTGGAGATGTCTACCAATATAGCTTAGACACATGGGATCTTTGAATGTCAGTGTAACTGTGTAGCTGAACATTTTAGGCACTTCTATGATTCATTAGCAGGAGAGTGGGAGTCTGATGACATTTTACACATCTCAGATATTTGCATGCAAATATTCATGATAAATTTTCATCCTCCAATGGGAACATAAAGGGAAGTTTAAATGAAGATTTTCTACTTCAGTTCTCATTATTTCTGCATGACTATGATGCTGTACCTTCTTCAGACCAGTTATGACCATTATTGTGCTTTCATGTGGCATTTTAATGTTCCAAAATATTTAAATCCGCCTAAAATATTTTAAAATATTGGAGACATCATAATACAATTTGGTGACTTCTCCAAATCTGTAAGAGTGGAGTAAGAGAGAAATTGTTCTTCTATGTCTTTTTAACAACAATGATAAGCATTTTCAGTGTACACAGTCAATGCAATATGACATTTTAAAAGATTGTAAATAGACCATTTCATTGTTGCTTTCATTTTAAACTTCAGAAGTGCTGATTTGGACATGAGTTCACCACCCACAAACACAAGAGTATTTTATTTCCCTGGTGGCACCCACAGTGCTAAGCTTTCTTGCAACTTTGACTTTATGGAGATACAGTTCCGTTAGTAACCAGGCCTGGTTTTAAACAACAGTTGAAAGTGTGGGTTTCAGGGTATTCTAATGTCTGGCTCACTTACTTTGTTCTTTCTCTGAACCGTTCTCTATTTTTGTATTCAACTTATCAACACATAAAGACAGCGGGCTGCTTGAGGCAAAAGCAGTAAATCTCCCAGCTTTTCTTTCTGGAAGTAATTTTCCGGTATTGGGACAAAATATCAGAAATATACAGACTTTAAAACATGCTAGCAGGTGCTTTTGAGACTGAACAAGATTAAAGATCAAAGATCAGCTCAGGGGGAGTGAGTTATCTTCCTTTTTTTCTTTATTTTTCTTTCTTTACTTTTTTCTTTTTTTTCTTGTTTTACTTCAGTTTTTAGCTGCTTGGTCGATTGGTTTGGTTTGAGGTTTTTTGTTTTCTTTTGGTCTTAATTAGACCTCCTTGCCACTGAAAACCAAATGTCATGAAAGACACTCCATTAAAAGCTAAGTACTCTACAGGTACGTTCCCCTTTTAATAACTGTTGTAGAAGCATAGCCTGGGCTCCCAGGAAAGCAGCCAGGAAGCTGGTGGTTCCTGAGGAGCTGGGAATTCCAGAAACCAGTTTCTGCTGACCACCCCAAGATCAAGGGCAATTGCATTTCCAGCTGCATGACACAGAGGAATATGCCTATTCCCCAGCTCAGCTAGGAACACATCAGTCCTTTGGACTTCTGTACTTTTCTGCTATGGCACATTTTAGAAATTGTTCAATTTATCCAACTTAACAGAAACACTGAAGAAACCTCTTTTCTTTGTTGTTCTTAGGCCATTGTGACTATGAGGTGTTCCATCTTTTAAGGGCTTATAACCAGTGCCGAGTTTTCATTATCTTCTCCTAGGAAAATGTTAGGTTGAGTATACTGTCAATACAGTGTTCTATAAGGGCTTAAAACAAACTGCTGTGTGCTTTTGCTAGAGAATGCATATTGAACAGCACTGCATCGTGCTTAAGTACAGGGGATGGCAGCCGTAACAACTGGTGGTCCATGGAAAATTCCATCACCTGCCACTGTTCCTTCAAAATTGGTGCCTTGGTGGAAATTGCCTTGATGCCTAAGAAGGAGCACAGTCGCTGCCTTTTTCTGATAGCTGTAGAATCACAAAAGAATGTGTGGCCTTGCTCTTTCTATTGTCACAAGATCCATAAGAAAAGTGTTTGGAAACAAAACATTGTGGGGCCTGGTGGATAGCCCTGTTGATAAATAGAAGGGCAATCCCAAAAGCTTGATCTGAGTTGTTGAATGACATGAAAGATAGAGAAGGTCAATTATTTAAATTCTGTTCCTTGCCATTCAAGAAAGAAAACCAGAAATTGTGATATTTCACTTGCTCTGTAACTACATAATTACATTTTACCTGTGAAAACAGGTTCATCGTTACTAGAAATCTGAACATCAGCTTTTGATTTGGAAATAACAACTAAATACCTTTGCTGATAGGTTGGGGAAAAAACACAACTTTTATATTAGATGAGTAGGACAGGGAAATAAAAATGATAATAAGGCACTGACATGGGTCACAAATAAATGGATGAGATCAAGGTATTATCTGGACATGATTAATTCATGTTGTTTCAAACGAAGCATAGATGGAGTGATGATGTAAACACTTCCACAAAGCCAACAAAATGTTTCACCTTATCCTAGCAACCCTAAGTAACTTTCTGGGTGCATTGTGCTATCTTAGCTGGTCTGACACCGGCTGTGTCAACTGTCATTTTCATGTGCAAAACATATGCATATGTAGTATTTCAGCCTTTTCCTTTTGCATGAACATCTACACACCATTTTGTGCAGGGTTCTCACCGTGCTTTTTTTCAACAATCAAGGACATTGTAGCCAAAATGTTAAAAGTTTGTTTATACTTTATTTAGCCTGATTTATTTGCTTGCTTCTGTGTTCAGTATCTGGGTTCTTTGCTTTAAAGTTCCACCCTGTATGGCAGACTACCTTTAAAACTCTGCAAGCCAGAACTCAGAATGAAGAATTCTTACTGAAGTATTCTCTTTCATGCTTTATTTCTGCCTTATTAAGCACAGAAAATTGCCTATACAGGATAAAATATCAAATAAAGTGGAAAATAAGAGTTACAAGGCAGATTCCTGGCATTTTGTCAGGGCAGGGATGGTAGCTCAAATGAAAACAAATTAACCCTAAAATTAATACAAGAATCTGGGCTTTGATTTCATAATTACTCATTCCTACCTCAACATTTTAGAGAAATAGCGTTTCTCCAAAGATGACTTCTTTTCTCATTCTGCCTCTAAGATCTCTTTTTTTCATATTCTCTTAAAAAAAAAATTTAACATTTTCTTAAGATGATTTTTTCCCTTCCCAGTTGTAACCCATTACTGATGAGCAAACTAAATTTCTTGAGATACTATGTTGATTTTTTTTTTTTTACCCAATTGCTCATTTTTCAATGATCTTTTTTAAGATCTATAGTTAAAAGAAATTCAGTCACCCTCAGATATCTTGCAGAGCACAGCAAGATATCTGGTCTCAAAAGTATATTCCATTTTGCTGCATCCAGCATTTAGACCGAGTAAACAATGTGTGAAAAGATGCTCACAGAAGGCCCCCAAATGATGCAATAGTAGGTGAGGAAGGACAGACAAGAAAGGGAAGGGAAGTTCCGGGAAGGGAAGGGAAGTTCCGGGAAGGGAAGGGAAGTTCCGGGAAGGGAAGGGAAGTTCCGGGAAGGGAAGGGAAGTTCCGGGAAGGGAAGGGAAGTTCCGGGAAGGGAAGGGAAGTTCCGGGAAGGGAAGGGAAGTTCCGGGAAGGGAAGTTCCAGGAAGTTCCGGGAAGGGAAGTTCCGGGAAGTTCCGGGAAGGGAAGTTCCGGGAAGGGAAGTTCCGGGAAGGGAAGTTCCGGGAAGGGAAGGGAAGGGAAGGGAAGGGAAGGGAAGGGAAGTTCCGGGAAGGGAAGTTCCGGGAAGGGAAGTTCCGGGAAGGGAAGTTCCGGGAAGGGAAGTTCCGGGAAGGGAAGTTCCGGGAAGGGAAGGGAAGTTCCGGGAAGGGAAGGGAAGGGAAGTTCCGGGAAGGGAAGGGAAGGGAAGTTCCGGGAAGGGAAGTTCCGGGAAGGGAAGGGAAGTTCCGGGAAGGGAAGTTCCGGGAAGGGAAGTTCCGGGAAGGGAAGTTCCGGGAAGGGAAGGGAAGGGAAGGGAAGGGAAGGGAAGGGAAGGGAAGGGAAGGGAAGGGAAGGGAAGTTCCGGGAAGGGAAGTTCCGGGAAGGGAAGGGAAGGGAAGGGAAGTTCCGGGAAGGGAAGTTCCGGGAAGGGAAGGGAAGGGAAGGGAAGGGAAGGGAAGGGAAGGGAAGGGAAGGGAAGGGAAGGGAAGGGAAGGGAAGGGAAGGGAAGGGAAGGGAAGGGAAGGGAAGGGAAGGGAAGGGAAGGGAAGGGAAGGGAAGGGAAGGGAAGGGAAGGGAAGGGAAGGGAAGGGAAGGGAAGGGAAGGGAAGGGAAGGGAAGGGAAGGGAAGGGAAGGGAAGGGAAGGGAAGGGAAGGGAAGGGAAGGGAAGGGAAGGGAAGGGAAGGGAAGGGAAGGGAAGGGAAGGGAAGGGAAGGGAAGGGAAGGGAAGGGAAGGGAAGGGAAGGTCATAAGCCCACACTTCTGCTAGAGTGAAAAAGAAATAGTCTTTTATTCCAGAAATGGATGACGATGATTTTTTCTTGACTGCAAGCAGACCACATTGACTTTTCTGTTTCTGGACTTTGAGCTGTACTGGAGATGAATGGATCAGCAGTGGGAGAGTTTTGATTGTTTTTTGGTTTTTTTCTCCATTTAATAGAGATAATGAAATATTAATTAGAACAAGAATAGAACACCAGCTCTCCCTTCTCCTAGGAAACTGCTACAGTCACTAGAGCATGAAGTCATGAAAAGCTTTACCATTTTCCATGAATATTCAACTACTCCACACAAAGTGAAAAACACTGGGAGGACAGAGCAGATTTCCAGTCCAGCACTTGCATATATGTTTTTCTTTCAGGAGGCAGAACATGTGGGTTTAGATCCATCCTGGAAGACAAGGAGCTAAATCACTAGCTCCTGCATCTCAGTGTTGGTCCAATCTTTGAGACAAGTGAAAAGGGCAAGCAAGGGGATTTTAAGCTGCTTTTTGCTTGGAACCTAGTCTGACAGACACACATTATTGAACTCTGGGAAAACACCAACATTCTCAAGAATCATAGGTAGGACTAATTGCAGGGAAAGTTTGCAGACAATGAGTGGAAAACAAAGCACTTTCAGGCATGTTCTGAATAAAACTTTAAGATGCTTAATGTTCAGACAAGATACTGGCTGAGAGCAGTAGTGTTTTCTGAATGAGCTGCCTCTTGAGTAGTGTTGTGCAGAAATTGCAAGGACAGTGGTTTCACTGGCCTCCAAACAGAAAACTTAAATAACAGGAAATAAATTGAATACTTCCAGCCATTCCTTGGATTTATTTCTGTAGTGTCCTTGCAAACTGCAAGATGATGCTTGCATGAATGATAAATGTCTAATATCAGGACTAAGAGAATCAAGATAAAAATGTTTTTATAGATCAACTTTTTCTGAGTTAATAAAGACCTTGTTGAAATCACTGCAGTGGACTCCTACCATCAGTTCTATTATCTGAGAATAAAATGTGTCTTACCAGTATTTCCATCTACACCGTGTTTTTCACTGAAATAAAATTTATATAATTTACTTCCAGTTGTCTTTTTTCATCCTCTTTTTTTGATTGTATTTGTATTAGATTGAGAAATACTTTAAAGCCAAGGGTTCCTAATTTCTGATGTGTGAAGATTTTTCTTCATGTTTATATCATGGTGTTTATTCATTTGTCTAGATTTGAGAAATCTGAGGCTAATAAAACACAAATACTGGCTTTGGGGCAAGTAATTAGTATGTGTTTGCATTTCACGTTTGTTTTTTTCTTTTGTTTCTTACAAACTCAGGAAGCACTAAGAATGTAATCCCTTATATAAACATTCAGTAGTATCGAAACACAGAATCCCAAAACAATATTGAAGCCTATCTATAGGCAATCCAAGTTTCTTTAATACTAAGCAAGTGCAGAGCCTTCAACAGAAATCCAAATTGCCCAGCAGAATGTAACCAGTTCTGAGCCTTTTTCTCTCTCCTCATAATAAAGCAGGAACAACTGGCAGTGTAACAGCTGCCTATACATGTTTCAAAGCTGTGAAGAACAAGGTTAAAATTTCTTTCAGTTTATCACAGTTTTTTCATTGACTTACAAGGTTTCTAGATTTCATCCCAAGAAAGGTTAATGGTTAAATCCATATATAAGTTTTAACAAGAATTAGAAAATCATTCAAACTATTAAGAAAAACAATCAGAGCTTCTAATATTTCCTGTGATGGTGAATACTGACACAAATGGTGGTATTCCCATTGCTAAGAGTGAAAAAATCAGTAAATATTCTTTGCAGGCAAGGAGGAAAACAAAAAATATTATTCATGAGAAATGTTGTCACAGAGCTAATTCTGCCTCCCTTCAATTTATTATTGTAGTGTCCTTGCAATGCTGTAGTGCAGCTTTTCATCACAGTTTTATAAGAAACAACAGGTCTTTCAATATACAGGGTAACTGTTGCAGGTTTTTCAGCCATAAACTACAGACATACCCCCTTTTTATTTCATTAGAAAATACAAGGATTAACACACAAATATGGAAAAGGAGCAGCAATTAAATAGTGCTTGGTGATACAAATTACTAAGGTTGTAGTTTTGTACCAAAACCATGAGTCCTTTTTTTTTCATATGGAAAGAAACTTTCCCAAGAGGTACTGTTTTGTGCATATTAAAAGCAAGTTGACTGAAATAAAGTAGGTACTCCAAATCAGGATGTCTCAGGTTAGGAGTGAATGGGATAAGAGTTTTCCTGTCCAAGCTCTTGGCCAATTGCAGATCTATTCAAAGACTGCCAGTCTGCAATACCTTCCTTAGGTGGGAGAATTTTAAAATCCTTCTGTAGCTCTATTACTCTGTGTTAACATGCTATTTCAAATTACTAGAAATTACATATCATGTGAAACCCCTAGTCCCAGTGGGTATTAAAAAATTTAAATCCAAGGTTGTTTGAAAAATTTAGTGCTTATGCCTGGGGAAGGAAAAAACCCAATGCATACAATGCATACAATTAGAAGAAAATTTTGGGAATGAGTAATCAAAGTCAGGGAAGCAGTAATAAAACGTGACAAAAAGCAAATGGCCTATATCAGTGCAGGTTGTCTTAATACCTTTCTTCTGTAATTTCCTAGGTAAAACAAACACAATAAAATTCAGAAGGCTCTTACCTCCCCACTGTGCAGCTGGCAATCACAATACAAGCAATTCCTTGCCAGAAGGCAAACATGCACTCAACTATGATGTTGCAAACCAGAAGATATGAATATTATCACTAATAAGACATACATCTGAGGAGAACACAGGGTCACATGAACACATGCTTCATCCTATAACAAAGGCTAAAAAGTTTGTGCTGCCTTTCAGACAAAGAAATGTGGAGATAGGAACCAAGGTGGTATGCAGAAATTTTTGCAATATGAAGCATAAGAAGAAAGGGAAACAAGATTTCAAGAAAGAGGAGATAAGTAATATCAGATTGAAAATACAGTGATATAGTATCTTATTGTCTAAAAAGTGAATGGATGTATCACATATCATGGTATGTGATCTGATAATTTGGTATTTGGCTCTTCTAATGGTCCACTCCTTTATTTCATTAGCATATCCTGGGTTTATTGCTTTATAATTGCAAACACAATGAGTCTACCTGCTTCTGCAGTCAAACTTCTTGAGAATTTCCCAGAAGTCATGGTGGAAGAGTTAAATTCCTTTAGTTTTATTCTCTGTTCTGCTGGGTGTTTCCCTAGTCTTCAGAAGATATCCTGGAACTCTTCTATTTGGTATTCATGAAGCTTGAGAAGTGTAGACATTCAGCCTTTATTGTTGCTTTTTTCCTTTTTGTTGCTTAGCTGTATTTTCAAGGAAGGTTCATCTTGTCACTGTAAACTGAATTTTCCTTTTTTGTGTTACAGCTTCCACAACCTTTCTTCAGGAATGTTTATAGGAAGATCCTTTCTTGTATTCATCTACTGGTAGTTTTCATCCTGATCATCCACTTCCCTTTCACTGCAAGGTGGTCCCTTTTCCTCTCACAGATTAAATGAGTAGGTGGATCTGCATCATTGTCTTGGTCTTTGTAGACCACAGAAAGTTCTGACCACTTTCTGAAATGTGAGATAATCCTCTGCACTTCTTACATCTTTCTTCTGATGCCAACCATCCTTCTGTAATTTTTTCTTATTTTTGGCCAACTAACATGCAGTTCCATATACTGATTTCTGACGCACTGATTTCTTTTGATCTTTACATGCATACACACTTTCATGGTATATTTTCTGTCCTGAAAATTACTAATTTTTTTTCCTGATCGAGTGATGTGCTTACTTTTTCCACCCTCCATATGTTTAAGTAGTTACTAAAGGGAGGTATGACATAGGTCAGCTTGTCACCCATCCTCAGGTGGAGATCCAATGCCCTCCTACCCATCACTGACACACCCTCCTTGTCTTCTCTTCCAGTCCTTCCTGAAGAGTCTGTATTTACCCATTCCAACACTCCAGTCACACAAGCTCTTCCAGAACACCTTCATGAAGCTGGTAAGATCATAGCCCTGGCAGATGTGAGCTGTCTCTCACTCTTTTTTACTCCCCATGCTGAGTGCATTCCAAGAGAAGCTGCCCTCGATGAAGCCAGCTTACTGTCTGCAGTGGCTGGAATTACTTTGTGCTGTTCTCCTGATGACCTGTGATCCTTCTCCAGGCTCTGGGCTTCTCTTGTTGGTCCTGATATCAAAATAGAAAGTGGAAGGGGTGGAACAGATTGAGTGTCCCCTCCCCTTGCAACTATAGTTTAAAGCTCTCTACATCAGTTTACCAAGCCTGTGACTGAAGTTACTCTTCCCCTTCTCGAACCCACCAGCCCTGGAACAGAAATGGACCCCCACCAGCCCTGGAACAGAAATTATGAGCAAGCCACTCAAAGGTTATATATGCAAAAATACATGGTTTAAATAATTAGTCCTTTTGCGAAATCTTTATGAATCCACTTTTCTCAAAGTTTGTCCATTTTGATTCTTAGGGGTTTAAACTGTGCAGGAAGAACTTCCCTCTTCACTTGTGTATTTTCTGCAGTGCTGGCTGTGCTGAGATCCCAGCTTCAGATACGGGTGTTCTGGTCTCTGTTTTCATATTAAAAAAATGATCAAACAGCTCTGTTTGTATAAATTAAGATATACTTTCCCTAGCACAAGCTGTGTATACTTGCCATAAATCAACTATTGGATGAGTGGCTCTTTAAGAAGAAAAACATCCATATGCTTAACAAAAGAACAGGGGTTGAAAAAACATACTAAAAAACATCCATTCCTTTTCAGCTTTCAACTGGTCAATTGCATAGATCCAAACAAGAGAAAAGTGAAGTAGCCTGAAAACATTAGCTATGAGTTTGAATGTTTCTTATTTTATTACCTGCAGGTCAAAATGGATTGTCACATTAACATGGAAAATAGAGAAACCATAAGACCTAGCTTCCTGCAATTTAGCATACATTGGGCGAAAAATCAAAGAGAACATTTGTGTCATTGTTGAGATGACTGTGTAGGAGATGCAGATGCAGACCATCAATAATGTTGGTATTATTTTTAACTGAAATACTGTAGGACCATTATAGACATATAGTAAAAAGATAAGGACTTCAGCCTGTAACTAAAATACAAAAGGCACTGAATAGAGGCTGGTAGCTTCCCTTCCATTTATGGTATAATTGCAGCTGTTTTCGAGCAAGCTATAACATGAAAAGGAGTAAAAATTCAATGTCAGTAATATAATTTGGTGTCATATATCAGTGTTTCTTAGCAACAACCCCGTAACGTTCCATGGAGGCCATGCTCAAATTAAGTCATATTGCATCACTGGAGAATATTTTCAATGAATGTTTATGCTTCAGGTTTTTCTCTGAAAAACTGTGGATGTTACAAGAACCTTGCTGCTCCAGGTTGAAAACATTAATTTTTGTCTTTGTTTTCTTTTGTTGTAAAAAATCTGCATATCACTCAGCTGTGACAGTGTTCATTAGACAAAAACCCACTTCAAAATTCTTCTGTTCCCTTTATTGTAAAGGAAGATTGTTTGTCCTGTCAGAAAGGGTGTCTTTCAGCTCCTGAGATCTCTCTTGAGTAACAGTCTTGGGATGAACCCACAATGTAGAATGTTTATATGTGTAAAGCAACACTTGAAGGAAGAAGAAAGGGGGAGCTTTTTCCCTATACTCAAGATACATCATCTAAGATATGCTCAAACCCCTTCTCTCTTAAAGTTCAAGCCATTTTGGAAACCAGGTAAATGTTTTCAATTTCAGCAACTAGAGGGGAAAGAATTTAATCAAATAATAAAACCAGAAAAATAAAAAGAACAGGGAATATTACAGATACTTTGATATCCTATTTTAATATTTTTATAATCTTATGACTCAGTAGTCACAGAATCACAGAATCACTTGGCTGGAGGAGACCTTCAAGATCAGCGAGTCCTACCCGTGCTGTAACACCTCAACTAAACCATGGCACTGAGTGCCACATCCAGTCTATTTTTAAACACATCCGGGGATGGTGACTCCACCACTTTCCCAGTCAGGCCATTCCAGAACTTTATCACTCTTTCCATGAAAAACTTTTTCCTCACATCCAACCTATATTTCCCTTGGTGCAGCTTAAGGCTGTGTCCTCTTGTTCTGTCAGCTGCTGCCTGGAGAAAGAGACCAACCCCCACCCGACTACAGCCTCTTTCAGGAAGCTGTAGATGGTGATAAGGGCACCCCTGAGTCTCCTCTTCTCCAGGTGAACACCCCCAGCTCCCTCAGTGGCTCCTGGCAGGGTTTGTGTTCCCAGCCCCTCACCAGCCTCGTTGCCTCCTCTGGACGCGCTCGAGCGTCTCAACGTCCTTCCCACACTGAGGGGCCAGAGCTGGACACAGCACTCAGGGTTTGGTCTCACCAGTGCTGAGAACAGGGGAGAATGACCTCCCTGCTCCTGCTGGCCACACTGCTCCTGATACAGGCCGTTTGTTACTACCCAAAAGACAAAAAAACGAGTGTGAATTAACACTGCTCTGAAAACAACTTGGATCAGGATCAAATTCTTCTATGCCCCATACAGGAGGTTTGCATTACCTGCACCTCTGGTTCCCGCATAGTCAGAACTCAAGAAAACACCTTCTAGAAATTTTCATGCTTGATGTACTTTTCACTTGCAGAAGATCAATTCAGCTTTTCTTCTTCCTTTCTGATCCAAGCATTAGTGAGATACACAGTCTTAGTGCTTTCAAAAGATCAATTTTTTGTGATGGAGCACAGGTATAAAAGGATTGGACTTCGATCGAAGAATGAGCCTTCCGTTGTCAGAACAAGTGCTTAATACACACGTACACCATTTCCTTCAAAATTACTTTTCCAATCAGCCAGCATTTAAGGTCCATCAGAAGAGTTTTGCTTCTGAAAAAGACACATTTTGTTACAAAGCAACAAAGCACCAAAGAGAGCACCTCGGCTTGCAGGAGTTAAAATCCTGATGTCACTCAGAGAGTATTCAAGCACTGATTTCAAAGATACGGAGGTTCATAAATACAGTCAGAAAAATAATTTATTTTACTAAGTCCTCATAACAAAATAAAAGCCAGCAAAGAAAGGGCCTCTTAGATGAAATAATTGCTTTGTGTCACACTGTGTAAGCAAACCCTGCTCCAAGGCCACACAGGGGACATGTTGACACAGGCAGATGCAGATAGGACATATCTCTCTAACTCCTGCTCTGGCCAGGAGTGCCAGAGCTGGTGCAAACCAGCTTTGGCCAGGAACCCTTGAACTCATGTAAACACACCACAAGCCCACACTTTACCCCTTTGAACGCTTTTACTTTAGGCCCAGCAGTACTGCAGCACGGCCGTGCAGGCCCTGCAGGCCGGAGCGGGCGCGGGACGGACATGCGGGACACACGCCGGTGGCCCGGCACGGCGTGGCCCAGTCCAGGTAGGAGCGTGGGGATTTCTACCAAATCCAGGTGCGCATCGCTGCAGGCTGCAGGACAAAGCATGGGAAATCGGAAACCAGCATCTCTGCAGCAATGGACCCGTCAGGAAAGTTCTGCCTTGTCTCCAGGGCTTGTCTGGTGAGACAGGAGTGGCTGTGTTCCTGCAGTTTATACAGATAAACCACAGTGTCCAGTCTGAGCTGCTGATTGGGCTCCGGTTAGCGCTCAGGTCGTGACTGCCTGTATCTGTCTCTCTCTTCTCACATGCTCTTTTTTCCTTCTCATCTGCACTGAGCACGGTAAGAAGAGAAAATGTAGTCAGGGGAGGAAGTTTTAACAAATTTACAAGACACAAAGGATCTCTGCAGATCAAAATATACTTTCAGTTTTCAGAGCAAAACAAGAAACTGAAATACCAAGCCTTTAAACTCCATTTTTCCCATGACAATTCTGTGACATGCCTCGAAATTTGAAATTTAATTTTTGCAATTTCTTTTTTCCTCTTGTTTCACTGAAAGTTTTCTTCTGGAAAATTAATTTCAGTTTTATGTTTCTACATAACTGTTTATTGTAGGATCAGCAGCAAATAATGAAAATATAAATGTGATGTGTAGCATAACTTTGAGAAGAAAACTATGTGAATGTATACCATTTGAAATAACATTTTTCTGCTGGGTAGACAGCACAAACAATCTCTTAGTTATCTTATAATTGCATTCGAGTTTACACTGAGACAACAGTGGTTAAATAAATGGTGTGATGATGTTCCATTTGTGAGGAAATAAATTTAGCAACTTAGCTGCTAATCACATAATCTTAAAATTCTTTTCTCTAAATCAGTTTCTGGAGATCCTGTCAGGGTTAGCTCCCAGACTTAACTAATTTTGAGTTCATGCAGTAACCCACTGGGGAGGTCATCTCATGGCCTGTGCTAAGGTCCACAGTGGAGCTTCACAGAAGTGGCACACTTGCCATAAGGTAAATCCTGTTCTTCCAGGAATGATTGCTGTTGAAACATGAGATATGTTCAGGAATGTTATGATTTTCTTGTCTCCGTGTAAAACCCCTGATTCCTCTGCTGTAATTCACACATTTTTAAACATTGGTAGAGAATTTAGAGTTCACCTGAAGTACACAGAAAACGCAGTTTCCCTGCACACTGAAAGCCAGAGTACCTGGGCTTCATGAAGGTCTTGCAATGTGTCTGCCCAACCTGGTATCTCAGGTGTGTTTTTAAAGTCTTTTCAGACCTTGAGAATGGATTTCTTTGACACTTAGATTTTGACTTTTATAATCTGTTAGTGTTTCTTTCCATGTAAGACAGAAATTTTTGAGATGTAGAAGGGGAGAATGGAGCCTTTACTTGGGTAGAATTAGAAAACATTTTCAGATTTCTTACAAAATAAAAGAAAGCACAAACATTTAATTTTTAATCAACACCAAATGTTACAAAATCTGTATCCACAAATGTAATAATTTTGTTTTCTCTTCTCTGTATTAAGCCCTTTTTATAAAACATCCTGGGGCAGTTTTCTTCTTTTTAAGAAATGAGAATCAGCTCATAAGCATATGTTAATTCAAATTAAAAAAAAAAAAAAAAAAAGCTTGGTTCGAGCATGTTAAAATTATATATTTGATTTGAAGCAATTTCAAAATTTCTTTCTTTTCTTTCTTTTTCTAATCAAAATGTTTTATTGAAATAATCTCATTTTGATTAATATTTCAAACCTATATTTGATTAATTTACTGTTAAAACATTCAAATTATTTATCTATAGTTACAAACAACTGATGCTCTCTGCAGAAATTGAAATTGGTTTTGGTGGCATGTAGTTTAAGTTGCTTTACCACAGTATTGTTTATTTTTACAAGAGTCAAAAAGTCTGAAATATTTGGGATTCCTCATTCCTGAAGAGCTACATTATACCAGAGCTCTAATTGTAGCTATATTTATGGTTTCTCTGATTATAGTATTAAATATTTTTGTAAGACATTTGTCTTAAAAACAAAAGTGAACTCCTGGGAGATTTTACACATTACACAAGTATACTAAAAATTATGGAGGAACACTGTCAAGGTTTTGTAATCACAAAATCCTTTGGAAACTCCATAAGCTCTATTCCAGTTATTTCTCACTTCAGTGGTGTATGTTCACCTCATTTATACTCTTTTCTATGGTGAGGCCAAACTGGTGTAAACAAATCTGTGCAGCTTCTGTAGACCCAGCACTGCATCTGTACATCTCCTAATGGAATTCCTGAAAACCCTGTATTTTCCCAGACTCTAGGCACATGGCCCGAAAATTTTGTCACAAACTTTAGCAAATGGAAAATGCTTTGAGTATGCCAGAATCTGAACAACTCAGCTATGAATCTTTAAATTACCACATAGCTTTCTTTAGCTGAGGTTTGGAAAGGATATTGACTACTTGCCCAGAGCTTACTACTTGAACAAGGTAGTTGTATCAGATGATGATAGGAGTTAATCTGGTATTCAGGTTACTTTGTGAATCAAGAATCAGGTATTTAGTGACTAGAATAAGAGCTTAAACACCTATGATAACTTGGTTATTGCCTCATAACAGAAACAATAAGTTAATTTTTCCAGAGCAAAATAATTTGCATCAAAATTGTAAATCTCAGTTTATTTTAACAAGCCAACGGAATGCAAGACTATTAGAAATACACCTGTTGTGTTCAGCAAGCTTGTATGGCATTTTTCACTAAGTGGTGACATTATTTTATCTCGTAACTAAAACAGGTAATGCCTTGGATGTCCTTGTATGTGCTTCTTCTGTTATCTTGGCAAATCAAAAAAAATGATATTCAGTAAGTCCTTGGTTCTGACTGCTTTGGGGTGCTTGGGCTCAGAATACTCAGACATCCCAAACTGTAAGGTCCATCAATAGGGACCACCTGCATCCAATGTGGCAGAGAAGCATCGCAGACATAAAACCATAGGGCAGAAAGCAGTCCCTGCCCTACACATCTTGTTCAATAAGCAGAGGAGTGGGTGCACAGTGAGCAGTGATTGATCCAAAGTCACAAAACCAGCTACTGGAAAAAACAGGAGTTCTTATTTGCCATATTAAATATTTTTTTACTCAATATCCTCCACTATTTTGCTATTAAAAGTCATTACTTCTGAAATTACTTTCTATTTATCAGTCAAATGGAAAAGCCACAGTGTTTAGACTTCTCTTAAGTGCTTTGTTAAGCTCTTTAATCCTATTTTACTTGTTAAATATTTAAATTGAGATATAATTTAAAAATGAATGTATGCAATGAAATGAGAAATGGGTATCAGAAAAGATAGCAGAGATAGCAGAGAAACATTACATGTCAGCTTTCGGTGAGGAAGAAAGAGTGACTGCCTATTAGTGCACTTTTATGCCTAAATCCCATCTGTGGTATTTCAACATCTGATGGCATTTTCTTCTCTCGCTCTCTCTCTATGCAATGCCAGGACAAATTCATGCTGTTGATTTTTTCCAACACTGTGTAGCTATTGGTGCCTATGGAGTTCTATCTCCTGCTAATATGAACTAGCCATTTATTGCATTGCTAAGAACAAAATGACTGAGAAAAGACCCTGATGAGGTGCAGCCCAAGGATCTCAAAATCTCTGACTCTATTTGCAATGAATCAGGAACTAAGAAGTCATCTAGGAACAATGTAATAGGAGAATCAGAGAAAAGAATGGAACAGACTGAAGACAGAAATAGATGTCCATGGCATTTCTGGACAAGAACACTTCTAACTGCCGGCAGTGACCAGGAAAGCAATGCAACTGTGGCAGGATATCACAAAGAAAGCTTCAATCAAAGAGGCTTAATTTCAAGGTTCATTTTAAGGTTAATTTTTAGGCTAGACAAAAATACCTATGGTGTCTTTTTGGATAGCTTTGCATAAAAATAACATGCATTAGTCAAACTAATTTAAAGATGCTACCATTTCCTAATTTTAGAGGAAATAATATTTTAATTTTACCTGAATATTCATGAAATAATGTTATACCAATCCATGCCTAATCTTCAAAATGTGGATTTTCTTGCTTGCTTTATCTAATTCAAAAGTGTCTCCAGCTGCAACTGAAGCTTTCACTCAGAACTATGGCTTAGTTCGTTTGTATTTGTGCTGTCATCAGCTTAAATGCTACCTGCTCTCATAATAAGCAACATTTGTCATACTCCTGATGACCTCCTCTTCTTCCAAAGACTATGAATATGCAGAATATAATCTTTTAGTCTCAGATAATTGGAGAAATTGGCTCCAATGTGGCTGCAGAGCTGAGATGGGTCACACACACACACAAAATACATAAGAGGATCAAAAATTACTTTCCTCTTTATCCAATCCATGGCACAAAATAACATGAATATTTCAAGCAATATACAGAGTAAAAGAAAATCATGCCACTTAAAATAACTTTGAAAGTTTCCTGAACTTATTCTAACACATAAAAATATGAATATGCCTGTTATTGGAACACAAGCATTAAGTTTTGAAGTTTTTGGAAATATAAGTGTACAATCTGAAGATCTTTGTGTTGTGTGAGAGTATAAAACAGCCCCAAACCATGGCCAGACAATACATTAAGTACTTTAAAAAAACATAATCTATGTTAGGGCTTCATAGCAATGATGGATTGTTCTACTTAACTCTTCAGGAAGCCTCTGCCTCCTTGGGCAGCTGAACTCTTTCACCCAAACCTGGCATCTTCATTTCTTCGCTGACAGCCAAAAGAGTGGCTGTGAACTGGGGCTGTCTGCTGGTATGAATGCCTTAGTCACGCCTGCTTAGGCAGGAACCTAAGCCCTAGGCTGTACTCTGACTTATTGCTAGCATTTTTTTCTAGTGAATACTGTCATGGTGCTAACTACAGTTTGACTTTTAAATTTTCTTTACTGAGAAATTTCCAGCCAGGAAGAAAGCAATACCTTTTGCTGACTCTCACTGGCAGCAGTAATTGTCCTTTGGGCAGCTCAGGTCTCCTGCTGCTCCTGTGAAGAGTCTTGCCCTTACATGCATTGCACAGCACTGAGCATGGCAAGAGAGTGAAAACACATGTATCTCCAAAAGAGTCACCAAGTCACCTCACCACACCTTGCAAAAAATTCTATCTTTAAGCATTGTATGCAAATCATCTTAGCTTATAAATACTTAAGTGTGGAAAAAACCCTTACTTGCTGATGTCTGTAGCATTTCTTACACCAAATATTTACTGCACACAAACATGCTATGTACAGTGTAGGTTATGCAGACAAGACAGGGATAGGAGCCCTTATCTGTTTCTCTATGGCTTGTTTTACTGCTCATGGTCATTTGAGCTCCCTAGACAAGATTTTTCTGCAATATTCTCAAAAGATAGAAAGGGAGATGACAAGGTGTGCATTCTAATTTATTCATAAAATCCTAGTGATACCCTTGATTGGCAGTACACAAAATCTTTTGTCCTGCTATCAGCCTGAAAAGTTCCTCTTTCAAATACTGCGTAAAAATACTAATTTGTCAGAATTCAAGTGTTTTGCCACGTAGCAGGTGTAATGTCAAAGGATTGACAAATGCGAGTTTAAATAACAGACTATGGCAATCATCTCTATGAGCTGCAAGAACCCTTTTGGATTCCTTTTTTAATTGGTGCTGCAATTGTTCCAGTGCCTTGAGAATTGTTATGACAATAATTATGTCTGCAAGTGAATAGAGAGCAATAGTGGAGAAATACTCATGCCTTGGTTGGTCTTGCACTTCTTTTATTACATCAATACAAGTACCACTCAAGCAAACTCTTGCAAGAAAGAATGTGCTCATATGTCAGAAATCCCAGTCATCTCAAGGGTGCAGTTTGGTGCCACTTACATGCAGTATGCTGACTCTGAAGTTGTCTCAAAATCATTCCAGGAAAAGAAACACCAGTCCTTTCTGTTACACATGCTAGGGAAAAATAAAAAACAATTAATATTTTTTATCATACAACATGGTCAATAATGTGACTTTAATAATTATAACAGCAGTAAAATCGGCATACATAGACTAACTTTTCTTCTGAGCCTTGGAAAATTGGGAAAAAGTTTTAAATATAGTCTTTGAAACTGAAGTACTTGAAAAAAAAAAATTAGCTATCTAAAAGTCCCTTTTCGGCTTTCACCAGGGACTAATATTTTGTGTGGTTATAGGCACATTGTGACTGAATATTCATATACAAGCTCATCTCGACATTTCAAGACCAGAATTTGGCTTCATCGTGAGGATTGCAAAATTTGGGCAATATCTGAGTTTAGGTATTAATGGGCAGTACTGGTTCATATGTCAGTATGAAACTGACATAGATATAGACATATTAAGAACTACTCATTTAAATAGACTTTATTTTGAAAGCCTTGTCAGTTGAATCTTGCATGAGATAGAGAGTTGTGCAGATTGTGTTCAAAGAGGAGGTTAGAGGGAGCAAGGAAAGGCCTCGACAAGCAGTCTCTGAGTCCTGGCAAGGCTAACACTGTTCTAGGTCAAATAGCTGTAAATAGGCTTGCACATGCTGTAAATGTGTGCATGGGGAACATTTGCCAAAGAACCTTTCTGTGGTGAATCACCCTACATTTTAGGACCTAGCTGCTCAGACTAAAAACCTACTTTGTCCCCCATCCCAGTGCAATATACTCCCACTGAAGCAGTACAGTCATGTAGACAAGTTGAACTGATTTTAGAACATCAACTTTACATCTGAATGGACTAGGGATTGTCTGATAGGCCCAGACTATGTATTCCTTGGTTTCTGTAATGCTATTACTTTTCTCTAGATGATTGCATCCAATTCAGTGCAATTTTTAAATCTCAGAGGTCAAGGCCTTTTGTCGCAAGTCCTTTTAGTTATTATCGCTAATAGTTCCCTGGATGCCTTTTCTGTCTTTAAATTAATCCCTTTAATGCCCTCAAATAATCATTGGCGTAAGCAGAATAGTAAAGTTAATCAAACATAAATGTCTCCAGTGTTGTGAAGTGTGTATTCCAGTGGGAAAGTGGCTTTTAAGGAAAGAGTAACATACAAAATAATGTCTTATATTGAGTTATACCGATAAATTATATCAATATGTTTCTAAAAAAACTAAAATAACCTTAAATGTTCAATATATTAATACTGCATATTTTATATATTACACAGTGTTTATTGATTATATAGCAATGTAATTAAAAATTAATTGAAATGGCTATATGATGTAAAGGTACATTAATTAGGCAGTTAGTGTTAACTCTGTAGCATTTTAGATAAGAGATTATATGTAAGGGTGTAGCTCTTTTGTCTATGTAATACTGGTTACTTACACTGAATGATAAAAAATTAAGAAATGCCAAAATTAAGTCTGTTTAACCTTTATGTCATCCAGTGTATCATAGGGATACAGAATGTGGTTTGTCAAAACACAGTGCTATTATTCAGCTGAAAAAGTCACTTAGATGCTCAGAGGAAGCCACTTGGACCTCTTCCTTAGTCCGCCAGAGAAGGTACTTCAGTGTTGCAAATGCAAAATCCTGAATAGGTAACACAATGTCATTATATTTGCTTTGGTTCCTCTCTGTCATAGTGTGACTTTATCTGCTTATTGTATGTAAGCTGTACCTTATGTCAACACTTAAAATAGTTATTTTCTTTTATGCTTGTTACCATAGGATCAGAGCACCCTACAAACACAAATGAGTTAGCCATCTCAGCTCCCAGATATGGTATTTTGTAAACTCCATAAGTGTATGTCCCAGAATTTACAGAAGCAGCCTCTGAAGTGTTTGATTACCTCTGCTCTTCACTGGAGATGCATGGAACTTGCCTGATGGCCACCAGTCACTCATGGCATCTGCTGGCTTCAGCTGCACTGACTTGTCAGCATCTACGAAATGCAGACTGTGGCTGTCTCGGGCTGGGGACCCAGAAGGAAGGCAGCATATCATTAGTGGTCCAGTGTGGTTGTTTACCTAGTATAAAATGAAAATCCACAAATCTGCAGTCTGGAACCAACGCGCACCACAGTCTGTACTAATCTTCACTTTACTAAGTTTGTAGCTATCTGTTTAAATTCCTATTGTTAACCTCATCCCTTGAAATAATGCATGCAGTTCTTTCCTTTCTAAACACAAGTTTCATGGGAAAATAGTAGTGCAATTCCTTCCAAGGGACAGGGTGTGCCAGTCATGCTGAATTGTTTACTTATGTACCCTACAAATGTCAGTACATCAGTCTTCTCATCTATACCACCAAAACACATTCAGAAAACTTAAGGGAGCTGCTGTGATTAATGTCCATATACTTAGTCAACAAGCTTACTGTATTTAAGGGTGGGGGGTTTTTTTGCATTAAACTAATGTGAAGAAGCAAAATATTTTCATTTTCATTGAAGGAATCATGGCAGAATCTAGGTTGTGGTACTTTTCACATAAAAAATGCACTTATTTATAAAAGATTAAAAATGCTTGATGAGAAAGAAAATGTTTTTACACAGAACAGGCCTGTCAGAACTTTGTTTCATATCCTCTTTTATTTGAAGATTCATTAATTAATTCATTTAATTTTTCACCTTTGATAATGGTAGTACTTTAAGGGGTTTTTTCCTGGTTTTTGCTTTTGTTTTTACAACACTAATTTTTTAAAATTGATACTCTGTCTATCCTCACAGTTTCTTTGTCTAGTATCCTGAAAACTTCTAGAATCTGTATTTCTTACAACAGGAAAATATCAGCTATCTGGATAGCAGATTATTTATGCAAATTATGGAAAGACTGTTAAGGTTTGGCACAAGCACAGTTCCACTGTTTCTCACACCACTTCACCTCTGGGACTAGTGTTGACACTGTTCTCTGCTAAACACACAGAAAAACCACCCTGGCAGATACAACCTGGTTTCCAGCAAGCCCATCCAGGTCAGGTGCCTCCAGATCTCCTTATGAAGACTAGGGCTGCTGGGAAGTACAAATACCCCACACCCCACAGATCTCTGAGTCCCAGAAGCTTGTTGGGTTTGATGCAAACCCATGTGAACACCTGGACCTGGCTGAGCTCCAGCACAGTGCTGAGCTCAGCAACAAGCCAGAGGCTGGGAGAGCAGTGCTGATCCCAAGAGACAGGGCTGGCCCCTAAAAAATACATTACCCACCACGTGTTCTTTCCTGGGAAGATGCAGTCTGTGCTCCTATTTATGGTACCCAAGTCTCAGCGCTTTCTAGCTTCTAGGAGGAAGTGCTGCCTTGAATGCAGCACCAAGGCACACACTAGGATTTGCATTTGTACTGTGCTGTGCTATGCTAGAGGAAAAAAGTCCATCCAAAGCACCAAGGATAGCATGGTAGTTTCTCTGAGCAAGGCAGATGAGGTCCAAACTTGTATTAAAGTAGAGCTAATAAAGAGTATTTGTTGCCTACTGGAGATACTGGTGGTACTTTGAACCACATTCTCCCTGAGCTATACACCCCTCATACAGTGCACTCCTCCAGACATTTCTCTTTGATCTGTAGATTATAGAGGGTGTGGTCTCATATTCTGAATTTATTGATCTAATTTACATGCTAAGAATCACCATACAAAGGTGCCTAGATTCCTCCACAGGCTGCTATAGAGAATTTAGCCTACTGCATTTAGGTGTTGGGTTACAAGCAATCAAAGTAATTGAAAGTAGGTGGTGCACATATTTAGCAGAATGAGGTTCAAATCACACTATTACCTCATATTCTATTGCCCAGAAAATCACTTCAGAAATACTTATTTAAAATTTACTAGAAAAAAAATGCAGTGTGGAAAGGAAATTTCAGCTCACTGTTCTCCTTACGTCTCCTGGAGATGTTCTTCAGTTCAAAGTAAATGGAAGTAGAAATACTTTATAGCTACTGAAGTACTCATTGTGGGCAGGGACTTGTTGGAAAGAAGAGCCCTCTCTTGGCACCTGTTGGGAAAGAGGGAAACTGAACTAGACATCATTTACATGCAAGATGTGCAATAACTTAGAATATTTCTATTAAAGAAAAAAAAATTATAAAGTTGAAATGATTGAAGAACTGCAAGCCATGTCTGGAAACCTCCAGAAATTAAATCTTTGACAAATATTCCTATAGACAAATGCTGTTCTGACAGTGGCTACAGCTAGAAATGGGAAGGTGAAAGATCTTGAGACAAGTAAAAATCATGGCCAATGCTGTCCAGTTTTGAAGGGTAAATTTATATTTCATGCACAAGTGAAGCACTGAAGTACGGTCCTGGAAGGCCCAAAAGAGCTCACAGGCTGAAAACCAACAGCAGCTGGGAAAGTTCTCTGGCAAGGATGACAGATGTGGGTAGGAAGGCAGAAAGAGTGGTGGTAGAGTTGAAGAGTGGCAACACAAATAACAAAAGTTGCCTTTTACCCGGCAATGCATGCCCTGGAGCTCCACATGCTTCAGAGACTGACTATTTCAGATACTTCTTAGCTTGGATAAGGATGTTAGTCTATGTTTGGATTGCTGCCATGGACATGTGAGAAGGTTAGTAATGTTGACATAACTTATTTTGTAGATTAATTTTTTATCTCTGACTGGTTTATTGTTTTATTGTGTTTCTTTATCCCCTTATTAAAGTTATGTTTGTTCAAATTACTTTGACTGGTACAGGTACTCCTTACTCTTGTATGTCTTATTTCTCAGATTTCTGAGACAGAATCTTAAAGCACAGATTTTTAAGCTTTCAGAAGGAACTGATAGAATTGTACTGGCTTCTTGTAAGTGTTAATGAGCGTAGCCAGTTTATGATTCATACTGCCTAGCCAGCCATATGCTTCCAGTTCATCTTTATCTTCCATGACAAGACCTGGAGTTGAGTTCAACACCTTCCATGCTTGCTGAATTATTTCTTTATGCTTTTAGAAATTCTGACCGCACAGATTTCACTCTTGCAGCATGTAGTGTCAGTCTGAGCTGTATTTGTCATTGTAGTACTTTCCCCTGCATTTGTAACTGCTTTCCTGGCTGTGTGGGTTTGTGGCTGTATCCAAACCCACTGAAATCAGTATAAAGGTTTTATGACTGGTGGGATTTGATATTATGTTTCAGGCTGGAAACCAGTTAGTCAAATATACATGAAAATCAAAAAGGTGTTTTGAAGTACCTGCATAATACCTACTAAATTAAGATGAATTAATCTGACAGGAAGACAGATGTCTTTCTAATGAAAGGGTTAAGTAATCCTGTCGCAATACTCCTTCAGGGCTTTGTATGGCAATGCTTTGTATTGCACCTATAGGAGTTTCCCTGGGACACTTAATCACCATTTACATTACATTGAACCTCTACTCTGGATGTGGTTAAAGGGAAACACTCCATATTTGACTATCCAACCAAACAGAAATGGTAATATATGGAGGAAATCAAGTTCTGAAATAAAGAAACAACATAGGGGCAGTAATAATGTTGGTTAGCTATTGTTGTTAATAGCAAACATAGTGAACATGTTCCACTTGATTTAAAGAGTGCACGTGAGGATCCTAAAGGACAGCATCAGGAACAACTATTCATCTCTTAATTTCAGATTAAGTCCCTGCTATTAACATAATTGTTACAGGGTGTTGCTTACCCATTTCCTCTCAACAGTCTTGACAGAGGCTATAAAAGTTGCCCAGGATAAAAATTGCTTTATCTCAGGTTAAAATAAGGGAGTATTTGCTTTACAGCATATTAATCTTGTGGAAATTACTAGATTTGTCTGTACATACTCTTGTAGCATCTGACTTCCACTAAGTATCAACAGAAGCATCACTAAAAGGGGAGACAAGTCACTAAATGTGGACATTTGTAAGTGCATTTCAAATCTCACATGCATGATTTTTCAATGCCTTCTTTTGCACTGACTTCTAGGTTCTGTAACATAGATCTAGATTTGTATGTGAGACTAACACAGAAAAATCTCACTGCTTATTATTCCTAAGGGAAAAGAAGCTTCTGTACTTGGAGTGCTCTGTTCTTCTTGTGGGCAAGAAGGCTTATTGTAAAATTCACACTAGAAATACCAAGAAAAAGACAGATATAGAGATTCCAGGGAATGATGAGGCTGCATGAATGTGGGTGAGTTTGAGGTTATGGGAACCAAGAGGAAAAAAAAGGGAAACCTAGGTGTTATGGTATTCAAAGGGGAAGAAATGAGGATGGATAAGAGCACTAAGAAAAGAAATGAACAGTGACAATTGGTAATTAAGTTGAATGCTAGCCAGACCGTGCATATTCTGAATAAGAAACAGGATGGGAATGCATGGACAGGTTGAGACTAGGATGGCATCAGTGAAAAGAATAGCAGAGGAATAATGGTATTCTCTTATTATGGCTTTTACTGCCAAGGAATACAAATAAGAGGGATTTTTTTGTTTATTTTTATTTCAGTAAGGCTGATATTCCCACCACCCTTACTCTGGAAAAAAAAAAAAAAAACAAAACAACATAAAACTGGACAACTTGAAATTTGTTTAAAGAATCAGTTTCAAAAAGAATCTCTCTAGCAAATGGTCACAAGCCAATTTCTTACCATACTCTTTTTACACAGCATTTGAAGGTCATTAATCAAAAAGTTGTAAGATTATTACTGTATTAATCCAGTAGTTGATTTCTGAAAATAAACTTCACTGACTTGCAAGACTAGGCACTCAAAACTATAGAAACTTGAATTCACAGGTTCGTCCTAATATTTTTCCCTTCAGTTGACATATGTATGGCATCTGAGCTTTATCTGGAAAGAACTTCTAACTTCTCTGGAGTGTGTTTTGGAGTTAGGGATATGTTTTGTTTTGTTTTTGTTTGCTTGCAATATTTATTTTCTGTCAAAATCTGTTTGTATTCATGTCTTAAAATAAGATAAACATTCTCTGTATTATTTTAACCAGTTTTAAAGACATGTCATGTACATGCCATACAACAAAATCCCTAATGCAGCAGCCCCCATACTACAGCCACTCAAGTGCTTTCTTTCTCATACAACTATCTGTCCTTCCAGCTGAGAACTTACAGGTTTATTTGCTGAATTTATTAAATTAAAGATATTTGTATTTTGTGCTCTGAACTTTACTGTTCACTTGAGAAGCCATATTTAGCATGGGCAATCTGTAAAGGGGAAGTGTTGCTGCGCTGCTGTAGTTTTTATGAACAGCATTTTATACAGAAAATGCCTAGAATCTCTGACAACTCTCAAAAAAAACCCCAGTTTGATCTTATTATCAGCACTAAATCAGGTTTTCCATCTCTTTTTAGTCAGGAAATATTACTGTGGTACAGTCATGAAATTGATGCTATTGCTACCTTGCAAAGAACCGCAGTCCTAGATTTCAATAGTGTTCATAACTGCACTATGAGGTTGGTGTTCCTGTGCAAATCCTCGCGCTAGAGCCCAGAAATGTCTGCCTTGCTTCTGCTCTTTAAAGGGAACAAAGTGGCCAAGTGGTTTAATCTTGAAAATTACTGCTGTAGACAAAATTGGTTTATGGTATAGTTTCAGGTCACAGTATGGTTCAATTTGAATACAAACATTATAAATGTTCAGTCATCAGTTTTCAAGGTGTGGTAGAGGTTGCCTGTGACTTTAACCTACAGTCCTCAGCTGCTTCTTTAGGGTCATCTTGTCCTTACCAATCTTGTCTGTGTGTTTATTTATGCATTTCCAGTTAGCCATTGACTGACAATGACAGTGCAGTGGAGCAGCTGTCTCTTACTGCCAAGTGCATATTCTTTGCCTGGAGCCCAACCAATCGTAAGAGGAAACAACCCAACAAAATCACAATTATTCTTTTTGGTCATTTCTCAAATGATGGACTGATTGTTTCTCTCACTTCTTTTTGGAATCAGACGTACCTTCTTGGTCTTTTACCAACAAAAGGGAAATGAAGGGAAGGGAAGGGAAATGAAATATTTTTTCTGAGTACAGAATATATCAGCTGCCTTTTGAAACCAAGTATGAGAAGGTGGAAATACTAACCAACACCTTCAGTAACATTTTGGACTGCAAAACACTTATGCCCAGTTCCCTGAATCATAAACTACTTCCTCTGAAGCTTTCAGTAAGAAATTCAGGACAGGTTCTAACTCATGTTTAGATGTTCTAGTTCCTGCAGCTATTAAGGGTCTCTCTGAAGGCAGGAGGGATTGTCAAAAGTGTACAGGGATGAAACTTTTTGAATCTCATCCTCTGGAGACCTCACTTCCCATCTACAAGCAGGGAGAAGGGACTTTGCTGCATCAGAAATGTATTCCTCATGAGGATAAGTGCACTGAAGAATGTCAGGCATTTGCACTTTGACACTACAGCTGTGTCAGTGCCGGACACAGACCACGCTACGGAGGCTTCGCAACAAAAATGTCAGAAAACTCACTGTGCCGGGGTGACTGTGTGATAGGCAATAGAGTGCCCATGCTCCTGAAATTTCCTTAGGCATTAGAGATGGCTGAGGGGCTCTGAGCTGTGACCACAGTAATTACTTCCTTCAGATAGTGAAGAACTGAGAGCCTATTTGTGTGCAGAGATGAACATAGCTCTGAAAGCCAGATGAAATCAAGCAGAACCCAAAAAATGGAAAATGACTGGTGGTACCAACTGATCACAGGCAGTAGTGAGAGTTTCAGTAAGCTGAGAAAGCAAAAATTACTATAGAGCAAACAACTCTTCAATACAAAGAAAAGTACATTTCATGTAAAGGCCTGACTGAAGAATCTGGAGGGAATGTAGTCTTTGAAGATTGCCTAAGAAATAAGTGCTCAAAGTTCACAGGCTGACTTAATCAAAGCAAGTCACCCATTAAGACCTCCTTCACATCCCAAGTGCTTTTCATCTCAAGGCACATCTCCTTTCTGCCCACAGAAAAGAAGGCTTTTTCTCTATGATTCTGTTAGTGGTGAGGGATTTTATAACAAAACTACCATCAGAAAGCCATTTATTTATGCCTCCATTTTATGCTAGCATTGGATTTTTGTGGTGGGTTCTGTGATTTGTTTGGTTTGGCCATCTTCTAGCTGAAGACAAGATGTGTGTTATGGACTGTCGTGCTCATTTCCACTACCCATTCTTCATCCCTTCCTGAATCTTGACTAGGCTGGTCAGGGACTATGAAAAGCTCTCTTGTACTGGCAGAACAATGGAACTCTGCATAGAGCATCCTACAGTGAAATCTTCAGTTCTCCTAGATCTCAGATGCTGATGTCCAGAGCAAAATTCTATTACTGGTGGTGTGGGGCATGAGTGTGATAGGACTCACTTCCCAGGCTACCCAACCCTTGGGAAAGGAGGAAGGGTGAACTGAATCACTCAGCCTAGAAGAGTCAAATCCAAAGATATTTGTCAAGGTTAAACAGCCAACATAAACACTTGCACCTTCTGAGGCCTTTTCCTTTTCCAGGGGAAATCACTGTATTAACCATTCTCTCACTGTTAGTGGCAGAGATGCTACAGGATCATCACAGGGAATAGCTTGTGGTAGGGCAAAAGAGGGATCAACAAGTGACTAGCTGGAGGGACCCAAAGGGACCAAGGCCTTTATTTAAATGCCCTTGAGGTGCCTTGGTCACAAGACAGAGTCTGGCAGGGATGCACTGGTGCTAGTCCCAGACTCTGCCCAGACTACAATCACAGGTCATGTCACAAACCCTGGTGACCTGGGAGCTCTGCTGGTATTTATCATCCCAGCAAACAGTACACTTGCCAGCCCAATGAATTAAGTAGCTCTGGGGTGGAGTTGCAACACAGTAGGCTCATTAACTTATTGTGAAATAAGCAGAATGCTATGGAATAGCACAGAAGATCAGCGGAGGATATACAGGACCAACATCCCCTTTGTTCCTGCAGGCAGGATTACCAGGTAAAGGCATACCTTTGCTAAGTTTTGCTGCTTCCAACACTTATAGGTATATATCTGCTCTAATTGCCTTGTTTAACTAGTTTTGAGTCCCTGATTTGCTCGAGTCCTACCTTTAGGGGCCATTTTTGATCTTTATGAAACAGTGAGGAGGAAAAGAGTATTGTGATGGTCACAGCAGCAATTTTTTTCTGCTCTTCCAAGCTGCATTTCACATTCAGCAAAAGTTTCATGGATTCTGCCTTTGGAAAAGGGGGAGCCTCATCTATCTCAAGGATGACAGTTTGATTTAGAAAAGGAATGAACCCCCAGCTGTAATAGTCAGCTGAAGTCAGCTGCTCTGCTGCCTATAAATGGCCAGGACACTGATGAATAAATAGCTAGAGTGCACAAATAATGGAAACATTACTCTTAATAGATCAAGGCATTACAAAATGTGTTGTTAGGCTATATTATGGGAACTTGTAAGAAATTTACTTTTTTAAATTATAAGGAAATATAAGAGGCATTGTTGGGATGGGGAGAAGAACAGTTCAATATTCTAAAAGGGAGTTAAAAAGCAGTAAGAGACATACCAGCAAAGGAAATTTCCACATCTCACATCATAAGGAATTTCCATTGTATTTCTAGAGAAGGCAAGAAGAGGTAGTAACTGTGGACTAAGCTGGCAGCCTTTTGAGGAAGAAAGAATGAAAGGTTGAGATAGAGAAGAAAAAGGAGACCTTAAGTATTAAAAATTGTAAGAAAGACAATGATCATATCAAATTTGTACTATGGACTACAGTGATACAACACAGGATAAAGTGGCACATGATTGAATGCTGCAAAGAGTCTAGGAAACATGAAGGAAAAGTGACCTCTCTCTTACTACTGAGGAGCAAGCTGATCCTTTTCTCCATTTTGAGACAACAGGAGACATCCAGGCCATTATACCAGGAGAAAGGACTAAGAAATTCAGTGCATCTACTTTACTGCTATCAGTAAAAACCAAGTCATTCTCATCTGTTGCAATCAAGTGTAATTAGGTAAAAAATTATCAAGTGAGCACACTTCATGCTTATTCTGTTAGCACTGGATTTTGTTTTAGACCTGTTTTTCCAGTTTTATTGGCTTGATATGCTTTGAAAGAGGCCATTTCAGTCTGTGACCCAGGAACTACAGATGCTTATTGTTCCTATTTTAACAAAACCACAAGGTCTAGGAATAAAATAGTAAAAGAAAATAAGCAGCAAAACTGTAACTATTAGCATTTATTAGCTCACTCTGGTGTTAATGAAAATACAGTTTAACACCAATATTGCTTTTTTGTCTAGTTTAATGACAAATTTTTTCATTGGACTCAAATTTTACTTTTGTAACAATTATCATGGTAACAATCATGGTCTTCATTTTGCTGGGAAAAAAAGTGTGATGATTACCACCCAATGGGCACAGATGGGGATTAGACTGCTATATAAAATATTGTGTATATTTTTAAATTTAGTTCTTTTGTTTGAAAAATTAATTTAAAAATTGACTTGAAGACTTGATAGATGTTATGCAAACGAGACTGGCACAAAAGTTTTGTTAGTCCCATAGCCCTGTGATTTCAGAGCTCACCACAGCTCTCAGCCCTACTTTGATTATCAAACACCAAGCACATTCTTGGAGTTGGTTCTCTCAAACCAGACTCTGTAGGGTGTGGGAAGGGAGCTCAAACGTTGGCAAGCAAGGACCCATCTGATTATTTATCTCATAAAGAAAATGTCTCAGTGTAATACCTCTGTGTAGTGGCTCTTCTGCCCGGATTCAGGTGCTGCATTTGCTGCTGCAGCTGCTGTGGATAGCAAAGCTCTCATGAGTACGTGAAGGGCCTGGCCCTGTGGTGTGGCCCTTATTTGAACTCGGCAGATAAGGAACAGCCAATATTTTAAACTGCAGAGTTCAGAACAGTAACCATCTGCCAGCATTAAGGATTTACAGATTTTATTTTAACAATGTAATAGAGCAAGTCAACTCAGAATAGCATTAAACTTTTGTTTGTAACCAATATTTTCTCAGCGTCCTTTCCTCTAACATACTTATTCAGATGGATATTTCACATAGGTATATACAAAAAACTTTCAAGACAATAAATAAGTCTTAAGAGTAGGGAAGGGAAGATAGCTTCCCCCACCATGGGGGGAAGGAGTTAATGATTTCCTATAACAGAAAAGCCTTTGAGTCCAAGGTACTGCAATCATGGATGCAGAGGCAAAAGCAGCATCAGTTATGAGATAACATGGTCTTCCTTCAGAAAATATTTGAAATTTATAGCTCAGTTACAGAAGTGTTCCAGGAATGATCATAAGGAGCTTCAGCCTCTGAAAACATTAACCTGTACTGAATCAGAGCTGTGCAGCAGAAAGCAGTGAAGGAAAGAGGTGGGATCCGAAAAGGAGGGCAAAGATTCAGAAAGAATATTAATGTACATAAATATTAATATCTTTCTCTTACATAGAAGAAGTCTTGACGTATGAAGCAGCATCTGAAAGGAGCAATTGAGACAATGAGCATTGCTGCTCTAGTAATTTTTATTCCAACTCTGTATTCCTGAACTGTGATTTCCAACAGCTGTGCCTGGATAGGGGGAGGGGAGTTGTGGTTGGAGATCACTAGCTGGGGGGAACACTCCCAGGAGTTTACACAAAGCACCATTTAAAAGCTGAGTGCATTGACTCAAAGAGAGTTTTTGGTTGGGTTACACAGACAGAAAACTGGTAGACGTTTGGGTAGAGTATGACAAAAACCCCTTTGTTTTCATGCTACTAGGTTTTAAGTTATGGAAATTAATTAGAGACAGCTCAAGTAGGCAGATGATCATGTCTACATCTGTACTACTAAGTGAAACAGAAGCAGTCACTGATGGGCAATGCCCACACTTACATAGCTTTTGGCCATGGTTTCCTCTGGGCCCCCATCCAGCACTTGTATAGTATAATTATTATTTCTGTAGCTAAAATTGTGTGAAGGCTCAGGTTTCAGTCTGCCAGACCAGTGTTTTCATAGTGTGAAACTGCATGAATGTGCTGCAAACCCCTGACGTGTACCATGTTGCATGCCTAGGAATTCAGACACTGCTGGGACAGTGCTGGGACAGTCTAAGAGCAAGGAGCCAGCTCCAGTGGTTTAGTCATCTCTGTACTTTCTACTGGAAAGAGTTCCCAGCCAGTGCTATTCCCCTGGCATTATTCAGGACTTGCTGACTCAGGTCAAAACTATGCCAAAGAGTGTGTTACGTGATGGGGATGACACGGGGCCCAGTGAGAAATCTCATTGCCAGGTCCTGTTTTATTTTTTCGTTACATTGAAATTACTTTCACTAAAGAGAGAAGATGGGATTTAGTAGAAAAGGGATCCCTTTAGTACAAGGGATGACTGGATGGAGCTTTGTAAGCAATGCTTAGGGGATCAAGGTAGATAGGTGCATGTACTCTTCCTGGCACTGCCTGTCATACTCCTCAGGGTAGCCAGGCTCCTCATCTTTCCCTGCGGCAGTGGCCTCTCTTGGACAGCAATCACCAGCACTGTAGTGATGGTGGCTTGCCCCAAAGAAGGGACTGCAGGCAGAAAGATGGATCAGACAAGAGACTTTGTACAGAGATAAGGCAGTATTAATGGCACAAAACAGAAAATTCAGGGAACAGTGTGTTTCACCCACTAAAACATGTGATCTGGACCTTGTAGTCTCTGAGAAACCTCAGCAGAACCCAAGGTGGGGCTGGATTGCTGGGAGCTTCCCAGAAGCTGAGCACTTTGCTCACACTAGGTTCAGCAACGGGATCATTTCAGGACTGGTGAGGATTTCAGATTTTGTGACTCCAGAGCAACCAGATCTAATATATGGCAGTCAAATACCTGCATTGGCTCAAACCAAAGTCAAGGCTTAGGACCTTGGGCACCAGAACTAAGGTGACTACTGATCTTCAAGTGGGCAGCTTTTGAATTATGTTCCTAAAAGTTTGGTTTGGAGGAAATTTTGAAATGTTCAGGTTTTGGTCCAAATCAAAACAAAGCAAACAAAAAAGGAGTAAAAAAAAAAATTGCATTAAACTGGAAATTCTCCTTTTAGGACAAGTCAGCAGCAGGATTATTAGGCAAATGAAGTACAAAGCACCAGTGAATCTCCATTCCTATTAGACTGATTGACTTTATCAGTCTCTGTTGATTTTATCAGTCTCTGACCTGAGAGGTGACTAAAGCAGCTTTCTAAAATCAAAGTCAAAGCAAAGAGGCAATAATGTAACTATCAATATACCAAGAGAAAAATTGGGAAGAAAGTGAGTAATTTCAGGTGAAGGACAATTTTGACTCATAAAGAAAAGGATTTTTGCTGGCCATGAATGTATTAAAGCACAAAATGCAATGAATATTAATAACCACAAGAAAAGCTGAGTTTTGATGCTCCAGTCTCAAGACTCATTGCTTAAAATGGGCTCTGAGAGCATTTGAGATGCTTAGATGATACAAGAACTGGAAACTGTGGACCCCTGTATATAAACTGCAGAGGACATGTTGAAGAACATCCATCTTCTCTCTCTGCCTATGTGAGTAAGAAGTTTGGAGTCAATGGTGTGCGCCTGTGTCTCATGATTCCTAGTTGTCAGGATGTATGTAGGCTCTTTATGTAATACTATGTGTTGGAGATGCCTCTGTTTCACTTTTCAGCAGTTATTCAAAACTTCCTCCACTGTCCTGGCTTTTCTGTCTCTAAACTTCATTAAAATCATCAGGTGTGAAAAGAAAGTAATGAGGAAGTCCCAACATATAAGTAGATATACAGCCATGACAATATTTTGTTGAGACCACTGAAATATGTACATACCAAAGACAGTAATCTTTGCCTGCCTGACCCATCCCATTCTTCCCAACTATTCCTCCACTGTAGATAAAGGGATGGGGCTTGATGGCTCCAGTCCTGTAGGCTGCCACTTCTGCAGGGTGACTTAAACAGTGTCTATGCTGCACAAGTAACAGAAGCTATACTTCTTAATGAGATGTGTCTCAAGAATTACAAACTTCCCTCACATTTCCCTGTCCTTGGGTAAGTTAATGATTTGTTTCATATATTAAATTAAGTTTCTAGGATGCAGCAGGAATACTCGAGTGCCTCTCTTATGGAGAAGCTTTGACCAGGCATGGATTGATCTGAGAGTGAGGTCAGAGACAAACAGACCTTCAACCCTGAGTCCACAGACGTGGCTGCTCACCCCCTCATCATGTCAGGCCAATGTCTGCACTAGGAGTCGCAGCTAAAAAACTACTGATTCAAAATTATAAAAGTGGAAGATGTAATTTATGAAAATGGGAAACAGCAGTTTTGTGACAGTTTCTTACTAGAGCACAACTTCTGGGGTTGAAGTCTTTGGTGTTCTTGTTAAACAGCAAGTAGCACAACTCTCAACATGACAAGGACCTCCTCTTGGCTGTGTCAACTATTTTATGGGATTATTTCTGCATAGGCTATTTCTAGCTGTAGCCTGTGTCAGAGGTTTGGGCTGGCTGGATATCCAAGTATCTGTTTACAAACGTCAGGATGGATGGAATGTTATCAAGTACAGTCAAAGGCAACTGGAAAGGACACACACTGTTGGTGCTCAACTTCAGGGCTAGAATTGTGATTAAAAACAACAAAACAACATTAGGTAAATGTTACTGCCATTGTTTGAAGCCATTTAAATATTACAACTACAAATTACTTCAAGGCTGCTATCTAGACTCCACTAGACTCAAGTAAACAATGAAAAATAAAAGCACATTACAACTTAGAATTTTTATAAAAGACCAATTTCCCCTGTTTGTCTGCTTGGTCTTTCTGATAGTAACATAAGAATACTGTAAAAATCTTTGAAGAAAAAGAACAGGGGAAAATCTACATGCTTGGATTTGATGTTATATACCATGTGTTCACTCTTTATGACTGTCTGTATGTGAACAGTTTGGATACATAAATCAATTTTGAACAAATTTAATTTAAAAAATTGTGTGTATTGGGGAGGAATATGACAAGCCAAGTTGAAATAATGAGGAGATACAAGAAATCAACTAGAGGAGTAAGGATACTAAAACATGACCACAAAAAAGACCTTGCTGGTAAACAGAGTTATGAGTAAGATAACTACGTAGTAGGGCAATCTAACATTAATGGACATAGCCCTCCACTGATGCTGAACTCCAGACAAATGAGAAAGCTGGACTCACCAAAAGCTTGTGGATGATGGTGAAAGAAGAGGAGGACTCAGCTGCAGCTGTCAGTAAACTAAATCACAGACCTGAGAATGAACAGAGAATATGTAGTGGAAGCCTTTATCATGAACAAATGACAAATCATTTAACACCCAATGCACAGAAGCAGAGTCACAAGAGAGCTTAAATATCCAAAGAATGGGTAGGAAAGGAAACATCAGGACATAGATAAATTAACAAGCACTATACTGAAAAGCATTGTTGGCCACCTCTATTTCTGTGTTAGAAACAAAGAGAGGAGAGGCTCTTCTGGATGTGCCTCTGTACCAGTGAAAGGAGCTGTTTGAGGAAAGAATGATGAAAGGTGACTCAGAGACAGTGACTGAATTGATAGAATATATATTCTCAGGGAAGAAAATAGAGAAAAAGGAGACAATTATGGACTTGAAGTAGACAACTTTCACCAATTCAAGTCAATAAAAAAGTAAAAGAAAAAAGTAATTAAGCTGTAGCAGAAAACATAAACTATATTTATCAGAAGGGAAAAGTATTGAGAGAGAGATTAGTTTAGGTAAGCCAGGAACTTTTACTTGATCTCAAACTCACAAAGTTCTATCTGAAAAGTGGAAATCAGATCAAATTCTTAAACATATAAAATAACAGTATGATCCAATCAGAAGACTAAGGCACAGAGCTAGAAGACACTTCAAAAGGAAACAAGCATTACAAATAACATAGAGAAAAGAAAATTATGATTGCTTTTCCTGACTATTTGTGAGATTGGAGGCAAGACAATGACACAACAGATGATCCCAAGAAGATTGGAATATTTAAAACGTTTTTTTGCATGTGACCAAAAAGAGCTGCAGATACTTCATTAACATAATTAACGTTCATGAAAAGAAGTTAAGTATTCAATTTAAAACAGAATCAGGAGAGCCTTATGGAATGTTCATTTTCAAGTCAGCCAGACCAGAGAGACTTTGCCCTGGGATATTTTAAGAATGAGGTGAATTCTTCAGATTAGGAGTTAGTTGAGGATCTGTCAAAAATGGCCAAAAGATATAAGTCTGAGAGAGGACAAAAAATAACAGCTGCCTTATGTAATAAGAGGGGAGAAAGCAGATGAAGAGGAGGCTGGAAATATTAAACTAATCATCTAACTTCAACTCAGAAAAAAAAACAACCCAAAAATGAATCCAAAGCATATCTAGAATTAAGTAAACTCTTTGTAAATGCTTTAAATGCAAAGTAATAGCATAAAATCTAATTTGGTAATGTATGTAATTTTAGACCCATTTTCTTCACTTTGATAATCTCATATCACAAAAGTACAGGACCTTTCTTTGTTCTGACTTTACTCAACCTTTTTTTAACAATCTGGATTACAGCCTTAATAAGTTTGTAGATGAGACAAAGTTGAAAAGAAGTGCAAACATGAATGTATTGAAAGACACAATTCAACTTCAGAATTATCTTGAGAAATTGCAGTGGTGGAATGAATATGGGTTAAATTCTACATGATGTACTGCACTTAGGTGGAAATAATCAAATTTAATGCTCTGATTTATAAATAGCAGCATAGCCTTCAAGCCTTTCTCTTCTGAGCACTATTAGAACGTCATGCAGAGAACTTGGTCCCTTTGGGGCATTATACTTCGGAAGAGACATGAAACATCTGGAGAAAGCCCAAAACTGCACGTGATAAGAAGCAAAGAGAATGTGATCCATGATGAAAGATTTTAAAAATAGAGACCCTTTGGCCTAGGACAAAGGAAAAACTCTAGAGTACATGGCAATTATTTTCAAACACAGAAGAGAATAATCTGATCACCATTTTCAATGGGGATAGAAGAATTCTTGAATTTAAATTTGAACAAAATAATAAGAGGTAGGCATTATGGAAAGCAATCTAGCAATAAACGTGTGAATATCTGACACAGGTAGCTTTAGTAAGTAAGGGGTTCTTTTGCACTTAGGTATTTAGAAAGCTAGTCAAGAAAATACCAAGAATTAGGAAATGAAAGTAAATCCTGCTTTGGGATACATGAATGAACTACACTATGAGTAGCTAACTCATAGCTTTCAGCTGACATGTCAAACATGTCAAGCCCATGATGAGCAGGTGGGCTGCCCTAGTGTAGGAGCTACTGCTCGATTTGAGCCTCCACTGATGAAAGGCAGTAGTCATCAGATCCTGCTTACAGCAAAGTCACCTATTTTCCTGGAACACAGCTTTATATCTAGCTTGCCCCAGATCCCATGATGGAGCTCAGGAGTTGTATAAGAACACTGCAGTTCTCAGGACCCCTGCTCTTTGGCCTCCCCAAGGTATATGATATGCATCATATGGCTATCATCCGAGGTAAAATATTGTTATGCAACTCCATTAACCAGAAAGAGACGGGACACACCCCAAACTGAATGACTCTTGAGGCCATTTCTGTGTCCAGCAGTACAGTTATGAGCACTGTCATCATCAAAGTACAAGCATGCAGGATGAAGAGTTTGAAATAATCATATGCAGAAATTTCACCCAGGCAGTGATTGAGGGCTAGGGGATCATAGATTGTGTGGATGGACAGCCAAAGCACTGGGAGGGCCTCAAGTAGAAGAACTTGTCATGTTAGCCCAAAAGGGTCCAGAGATCTTTATTTTGACTGTACAGTGGTTATGGCTCCATTAAGGTTACTGACGGGAGAATTACCAGTGTAATCACATCTGCAAAAAAGACTCTATAATAGGGAAACCAGGGCCTGATTAGATGGATGATACAGAGTAGAACTGGGAAGCATGTGAACAAACACAGTCTTTCTGAAGAGTCAAAGTGCTACCTTCCATCATCTCAGGAACTTCCATGCACATACAAATATTCTGCCTTGAGAGAAACTTCCCTGTGATTATTTGAATGACAAAATAATGCAAGTCAGGATTTTCCATTACTGATATTACAATTTTCTCAAAATGGTGAATTGTTGTAAAAACCCAAGCTCTCCAGATAATGGTTAATGTTTTCCTGAACAGAAGCACACCCATTATGTTGAGATGGCAACAGCACATAGTTGATCAGTCTGTCCATCCCAAATCCCTTATTGTCACAAATGTTTAAGATCTGTCAACTAAAAACCTTAAGCTGCATCATAAATTAAAGGATGCTGCTGTTCCTAAAACTAGCAGACTTATGAAAGCAACAAACAAAATTACTGGCTGACTTTGTTCACATTCTTTGACTAGCCCAAGAAATTTAAGCATCATCCTTTATACTCTGTGGCCTTGACCAAATTGTTGTCTGTTGTCTTTTGCATGGTACCGCTACTGTTTAAGCATAAAGTGAATTTAAGTACACGAATAATCAAGCATGGTGTCTGTTCCAAGTTCTGTGTTCTCCTTTCCACCTTAATCTGAGAGACAAAAGGAACTTGATGTGGAGAGCAGGAACATGTAGAAAAAGTTGCAGAAAAATGCTCATGAAATGTGGGTAGACAATGAATACATGCTCTGAAGCATTAAACATAATATACTTGGAGATGTGAATTGGTTAGGTCTCTAACATATCACAATTTAGGAATTCAAACACAGGAAAGCAACAAAGCCTTGTTTGAAGTGTTGAAACTTTTGGGACACTTAGAGAAAAGCACTTTAGGCAGAAGGTCTACCAGACCCCCAAACTTGTTCGTTGGCAGAAAGAAGTGGAGGGCAATATGGACAAATAGGTGCAGAAAGCGGTCTCAGGCTCTGGATTCCAGCTTCGCAATATGTGCCTAGTCACAGTCTCCAATAAACTCTGGACAGACTAAGGATGAGATTCAGTTAAGATCCAGAGAGCAATAAAAACACATTCATAAAATAATACACACAAACACACCCACCCACCCACAAATATATATATAAATATATATAAATATATATACATGGCATAAACAGGCCAGGACCAGCTTTGATATTTCTTGAGTTAAAAAAGAGCAGTGAGTATATCAGTTGAATCAAAACCTTCATCTCTACAGTCCTCCATCTCCCTTCTTCAGAAAAAAAGCAAGGAAAATACCACAATATACACCTTTTCCAGTGAGCCAGAAAGTCAGTGTATTCATTACATGCCCAGATAGGTCTTTGTTTCATATTAGCTGTAGATAATGACATGATGGATGACTTAGAAACAGCAGAAAGATACAGCAAGAGACCTCAGGCTGTGGCAGAGCATTTCTTCATTTTTTTCCGTTCTTGCTTTGCCTGTGCCTTCTTATCCTGCATGCATGTTCACATTGATTCATTGGAAATTAGTTCCTAAGAGAAAATTCTGTTTCCACAGATATTTATTGGTTAGGTAATTATTCTGCTTTCATATAAAGTATTTGGGGGAGCTTTGTGCTGTAGCTTTAAAGGAAGTAACCCAGACAACCCACAAAATAAATTTTTCCACATATTCAGAGGCTGAGAACAGACCTGCTATTAAATATTGTTTTTACTTTTATATACAGCAAGCACTGTGCATTCCCAGCTCTTGGTAGGAGTCTGATCATGGTTGGAATATGCATTTTATTAGTGTGGTTTCTTTTTGTGGCAAGCAATCGTGTGTCATGGTACTTTTCTCTGCAATACTACTTATGATGGAAATTTAGATTAAAAGAGAGCTTCTCTTCTTTCAGTTATTCCTTATTTCTTACATGAATAAAGAACATTAAGAAGGTGAAGGAAGAAAAGAAGAATTAACTTTCCCCTGCACATAATTTTGACTTGCTATTATCCTAAAAACAAATATTTTGATGGAAAACATAGTAAATGTCTAAATGACTGATTAATGCTCTATGAAGTTTATCGCCTAAGTTTCACACACTGCCAGTGGACTTTCTTTCCTCTTAAGTTTTCTAAAAGCATGACATAAAGGGGGAAACGTTCATGTGAATCATTCTCTAGCTCACTTCCAAAAGACCAACATGTTCCCTTTACATTCCCCATTTTTTTATTACCATATAGATAAGATCAATGGAGATTAATTGGGAAAAGGAGTGTGTTGTATTACTAAAAACTATGGATTCATAGTCCCTGTGCTTGGGGGCCAGTAATCTATACCTGTCCTGTTCAATATTTGCATCAATGACCTGGAGGAGGTACTGTGTACTCTTGGCAAGTTTGCAGATAACACCAAACAGGAGGGATTGGTCAATACACCCAGGGGCAGAGCTGTCTTACAGCAGGACCTAGACAGGATGGACAAGCAGGCTGATGGGACCTGTGAGAAATTCTGCCAGGACAAATGCAAAATCCTGCCCTGGGGGAAAAAAGCCCATGAGATGGTACACAGAGGTATTGCCAAACTGGAGTGACCCAGTGAAGCACTACCAGGATGCCCAGGTCAGGAGTTGGAGCATCAGCCCAAAGATAAAGGGCATAATGAGAACTGAGGAACTCAGAGCAGAGAAGAAAGGAAACCTCTTGCCCCACAGGACAGTGCAGCAGTGGAGCTGGTAGCCCCAAGATGCTGACATGAAAGGTTTTAAAACCCTTAAAATTGGGTAAAGCCCAGCAATATTCATCCTCTTCACTGACCCTGCATTGAGCTGGTGGTTGGACTGGAGAGCTCCTGAGATCCCTTTCTAGCTGTGCACTTTCTGTGTTTATGACTGTGTTAAACAAGAAGCCAAGAAAATAATAGATTTAAACTGCAGTTACGAATGCAGAATATGAACAACATTTTTATTTAATCTCCCTTCTGCATTATTTCATACAGTTTTGAGAAATAAAAACTCTTTTTGTAATTAACGTAAGTAGTTTTTCACTCAAGAGAAACATATCCATGTGCACATTAACCTCAAAGCATAGGGAATTTTAAACTACTCAGACTAAACTACCTTCTTTTAGGCCACGTGTAAAAGCTCTGCAGGTAAAGCAGTATCAATTAAGAGTGCATTTTGCGCTATTGTATTAGCAAAAAGTCCAACAACAAAATGACACTTTATTTCCTTTTAATACAAACTGCTACACAAAGAAATCCCTTTATATTTTTAGCATGGACCTTGCATATGTACCCCATTATATTGATCCAGAAATATATAAATTAACATTGCTTTTGCTGACTATAGGCAACTACTGCCCGCTAAATTAAGCCACAGGAGTTTGGCTGACTTTACCAGTACAGCTACCTTTACCTTGTAAAAGCTCAGATTTTAGCCAGTGCTTACAGTAGGCATTCACTGGCAAGCAAGTGTGGCAGAAACTACAAACAGCACTTGCTTTAGACACTTAGCAGTGAAAGAACCTCTTTCAGATGAATTATCATGAACTGAGCTGTTGGAATTCTATTTGACACCCTGTTGATAAACACTGCATTATACACTACTGTAAACAGAGAGCAATAGCAGACTCAGGCAAAATTTTGTCTTCTGCACTTGGTTCCAGAGCATCATACTCAGGAAGGATTTGAACTTTTTTGAACACTGTTTGGAGAGGCGTGAAGCAGCAACTGCATGTAGAGAAGAGGGTAGGTGTAGGCATCCCTGGATATTATGTGAGAGCAAATGGTCAGAATTCAGGTGTCTTTATTGAATGTCCTCAAGCCAGACATGCTTTTCCAGGCTTTTTTAGGAGATTGGATGGAATCTAGAAGAGTGATAGATAATACAGCATAAACCAAAAAGTGAATAACGTGGGCATGGATGAAGTTATACATAGTTTTAAAAATAGATGTTTCCTAACAGATGAATAAAATTACAATCAATTTCTATATTGTTGCTGAGATAAGACTCATGTTTCAATATGATACCAATCTTGGGTATTTTACTGCTAATTTATCTGGGAGATTAAACTACTACCACAGGTTAGCAGTACTAAATCTAGTAAATAGTTTAATATACCCTGAAATCCTCAGAAGAAACTGAAAATAATAGTTATCAAAACACAGACCTTTTTAAAAAAAATATTTTAATAAGAAACAAGACAAAAGACCACTGAACATTTATTATGCTATTTGTTTGTATTGGAGCGATTGAGAAAATTCAAAGTATCCTACACAAAAGTGACACACATCCTTGTGCTTCCACAGATCCAAGGCCAGCTGTAGGCAATGTGAAAACCCCACTCTTATCTGTCTCCTGTCTTTCTAACCCCCCCACATCATCACAAACTTTCTGATTGAAAATGACTTTGGCTGCTTTTACCTAAATCTGGTCTTGTTTGCCAGATTTGTGTTTGACATTTGTCCCCCTGAAACTGAACTACCTATCATGTAAAGAAATAAAAAACTTTATCTAGTATAGAGAAAGTCCAGGCAGCTGTAAACATAGAACTTAGAATAAATCAATGGATTTATTGTTATCCAGCCTTATTTGTACATATAATGAGGGAGCAATAAACTATTTTCTCTGGTTTATTCATGTGGTATTTTACATGTTCAGCTCCCACTGCCACTTAGTTAATGCAAACCAGTTCGTCAAATTCCCAGGTGTTACTATGTTATAGGAATGTTGTATTAAACAAACCCCATAAACATCCCTGGACCTGGAATCTTCCCCTTTTATCACAGTGCTTCAACCACAGGACTGTAGGGCCAGGATCAGGTCTGTGGTTGCGATTTCTAACACACTGAGTTATTAATCATGCTTTGCCATAGCTTCAGCACAAAAGGTAAGAATGAAAGGCCTGAATAACAACCGCTAGTTTGCCAGCACAGGCATCTCCTGGGAGATGTGAGTATGAATTCCCTGACCAGTGGCAAGAAGTGCAACTTAATGTCCTTTGCACATAGATTAACGCAAAAACAATGGAATTGGATACTGTTTAAAAAAATCTGCTCCGGTGATTTTGAATGAGGAAACAGCAAGAGATGGTTCTGGTATGTTGTGGTGGGGATAATGGAGAGGAATCGGTGTGCCCTTAGTTTAAAACCTCAAAAGAGATACTTTCATTATATACTTATCAATATGTGAGATTTTAATTCCCTTAAGTCAATTGGAAGCTGATGAAGTCACTTCTCATGATCCATCTCACCCTGATCCATGTCTTCAGCCCCCTGGAATCACTTTCTTTGTTCTGGGCAGAGGAAGCTTGCATCAACAGCACAGTTGAAGACAGATCACTTGCTGCTTGCGGGTCAGTCTTTGAGGAACACCAGCCTCCTAAGACAAGTAGCTCCCAGTCTGGGAGCACCACGTTCAATAGGAAGGGAAGGGCAGCACCGACCTGAGCAGCCAGAGGTGCCAGGAACTGTTCCCAGCCATTATAGTCAAACAACTTCCATATGCGAGCACTGGTATTCCTGTACACCCAACACAGCAGAAAGCTTGGGTGAGATACAATTCTCTTCTATTCCCAGGTAATTTCAGAACAGGCTTTGTGACTTACTGAAGGATTGTTAAACTCTTACAACACTGATCTGTGGGGGCTGCTGTCCCACCTTCGTTTTACGAGGAAGTCAGACGCTGAGCTATTTTGAAGGTGGGGCCACACACATAACAGGGGGCCTCCAAGGGCCTTAAAGATCAGTGTGCCACTGCTGAGATCACCTTTGCACACGTGGGTCTGCCTTCGGTACTTTGCAAATGCAAATGCCACCTAAATAAACTGATGATGGTATGCTCCTTTTTAATGATTTCTTTCCTAAACAGTTTTTCAGAGGAGAAATCTTTTATTATTTTTAGACAATCCCTAGCAGACGCTCTCCGTTTTCCTGTAGCTACCTTCTACACACCCTACTTAGCCCTGTACGTGCACTGCCACACACCTGGCCACGGAAGGTGCCATCCCTTCCACCTGGCAGCCGCACCCGTGGCACGCTGACTCTAAAATCGTGTTCGTCGATCCTGAACACAAACACGACTGCCAGCCCTGCTGAGCCCCTGCTTCAGGCTGGGCCAAGAGCCCGGAACTCGCCCCCGACAGCCAGCGCCGGTGGGACTGCGCCCAGAGCGCGGAGCTGGCGCCGCTGCCGCGCTCCCGCCCGTCCGGCCGGGATGCGCGTTGCAGTAGCCTCCGTCCCCGTGTAGACGGAACCCCGCGGCGCAGCCGAAGTGCCAGCATCGGCCGGGGCTCGGGCCGGGCGGCGGCGATCCCCGAGTCGCGCCGAGCCGCTCCACCCCGCCAGACGCCGTCCCCCTCGCCGCTCTGACCCCCTCTCCGCGGCGGCCGGGCCGGCAGCTGCCGCGGTGAAAGAGGACGGGGAGTCCGCGGCGATGGCGGCTGAGTGCCCCGCGCCCCGGCAGGGCAGGACAGGCACGGAGCGGGCTGCGGCAAGCGAGGCGAGTGCCAACGCCGCTGCCGCCGCCGCCGGGGGACGGTGTATGGGGAGGGGTGTTGGAGAGCGCTGCCTGCCGCCCCCCGCCCTATGCTGATCCTCCCTCCCTCCGTCCCTCCACTCCGCTCCGCTCTGTTCTCCGCCTGCCCCGCCCCGCCCCGCGGGAGGAGTGCGGGCTGAGCCCGCCGCCCCGCCGCTCTCGCTCGCGTTTTATGACGGTCGCTGCCTCCCCAGGAGTTGGGGCCGGCCGCGGCGGCCGCTCGCTGAGGCGCTCCCATGGTGCCGGCGCCCGCCGCGGGGGGGCACGTCCGCTGCCGCCCGCCGCGCCGCCGAAACTTGGGCGAAGTTTCCGAGCGAGTCGGTGAGTACCGGGCGGCGGCTCCGCGCCGCTCCCCGCCGCCCGCCTCCCGCCTGGCGCGGCCGCCCAGCGGCTTCCCCGCCCCCGGGGGCGACGGGCCGGGGTCCGGCTCCTGTCCGGCGTCACCTCCCCTCGCCCGGGATCGGCGGGGGATCTGCGAGCTTGCCCCGCGGTCCCGGCCGGTGTCGGAGCCGCTCCAGGAGCGGAGCCGCCCGTGTCCCGCTGCTGTGGGCAGTGCGGCGCCGGAGCCGGGCCGGGACCGCGGCGTCAGCTCTGGCCGGGGCTGGGACGGCGGGCGGGGGGCGAGAATTCCTGTCACGTCCCATGCTGTGGGTGATGGATGGGGTGCCGGGGGAGAGAAGCCTAGCCTCGGACATCTGGAGAAACAGTTTTCTTCAGAGAAACCCTCTTTTCTGTGTGGACGTGGATTTTAAAAGCAGAGCAAGAACGGTCGTTAGCTGCCAGCGTCGCAATCTTCTCCGTTGTAATAGACCTAATCAGAATTTTTCTTCTGTATGATTTATTCCAGTTTATACAATCCCTGCAATTCCGACCTCTTTTTTTTTTTTTTTTCAATGCCGTTCAATTTTGTTTCTTATTGTGTGGCGTGTTGTAAGTATTGCATAGGATAAAAAAAGAGAGAATGTTTTGAAAAATAAATACTGCAAACGTTCTGAGCAAAAGTGTGCAAACAGAGCGATTATATAGCATAGCAGTAACTAGTATTTTATCATAGTAACTTTTTCAGTAAAACTTGTTGCATACTCTCCCAGGAGAGAGTTTGCTGGAGATCCAGTGAGTGATGTGAACTAGTTACTCATCTTTTCAGTATAGTATATTTTGTTTAAAGTATAGTGTATTATTAACTTTATGGTGTTCAGTCACAGCTTAACTTTTCGTTTTGTGTAGCAACTACAAAAGACCCACACCTGGTCATCTTTCTGGTCATGATTATGTCAGAAGTAAGAATAAAGCTATTAAAAAACTGAAACCCACCTCTTGAGTTGGATCCCATTTTATTAATGCTTTAAGCGAGTATTTACTGATACGAAAAATTGAAGTTATTTGTCAAGATCTTTTTAGCTTAAATCCAAAAGACTCTTAACTATAGCATAATTTGGTTGCTCTCATCAGCAATGAAAATGCAGTTCGGTATAGAATCAATTTAAGGAGATTTGGTAAGATACATTTAAATGCCGGTGTTTATTTAAAAGATGCTATTTTGAATATTGAGATTAAGGTACATTGCAATTGAGATATCTTTGGCTCTGAGTGATAAATGTAAGTAATACTGAAAGTTATTCAGACAGTTTGAGCTGTTTGAATAGGAATGTGATGTCTTTCATCTCCACCACGTCTCAGTCTTGCATTACTAGAATTGCTACTTGCCGTGTTAATTCATGATGTTAGCATGTTCTAATAATTATGAAGGATTGATAAACAAGACAGCTTGCAACCCTTCTGAGGAGTAATTTCTAACATTGCCAGTAAGTGGTAGTGGTACTTTTATCAAATACATGACTATAACTGCTGGAACTTACACTAATGTACAGAAAAGTTATAGACACCCACCAAATATTTTTAAATTCTCCAAGTATGGTCAATCATCGTTTCCATTACCATGGGCTGTTTCCTCTCCCGGTCTTGATGTATTTCCACAGCACAGTGTAGCACCGTTCAAGTGTGAAAAATCAAGGGCTCTGTAGAGGCAGCCCACAGCACTGCTCCCATGGGTGCTTGTGTCACACTGGCTGTGTTGGGGAAATCTAGAGAGCTCAGTTCTAGACATCTTTACAAAGGGAAGTGGCACGTAGTGCTGTGTATGACCTCTTGTGCTCTCTTCCAGTAAGGAATGATCAAAACCTCTGAAGGCAAATCTGCTGTTTACAGATTGGTACCATTCCTTTTCATGAACTGGAGACAAAGGAAGTATGAGTATATAGTTGTCCTTTTAGACCATAGCTTCCACTTGCAGGGTCTCTTCTGCCTGACTGTACGTGTCTAAGTGCTTATATTAACTGGAGCTGGGCCTTGCTCCTGTTAAATGAAACTTTTGCTGCAGAAATTGTGTTTTGTCTTACGCCCATTGAAAGGAGCATTGAACAGAATAAATATAGCATCCTGTATCTTATTCGAAATACCAGATTTCCACAAATAAAAGGGAAACCTCAAATATTTGTTATTGAGGAAGTGATGTAGGCAGAGATGCTTTGATTTTTTTTTCTCCTATTGAAAAATAAGTGCTTTATCAGACATGACAGCACTTGCTTGCATTCAGCCCCGTTGAAGATCTTGCAATCTTAAGGTACATATCAAAACATTTCGAAAGCATTACAAACTAATAAAAATTACAGGAATACAAAGAAGGGGGGGTAAAACTGGTAGAGTAAGAAAGGGCAAGGCTACCAGCAGTAATAATGAGTCTACTCAGCCCACATGGGAGTCCTTCAATGATAGGTTAGCTAGAGAGTCATATTTCTTTTAAATAAAAGGTTTTTCTTTTCTTGTTACCAAATGTTTGTGGGATGGAAAGACAATTCTTTGGCCCAGTGGCACTGAGGTAGTAATTCTGGGGAGAGGGCAGTATGAGGAAAACAGGGAGAGAGGTAGTAGGGCTGCTACTTCGGTGTGGTGAAGGCAAAAGGCTGATGCAATGAGATACTAGCTTGGCAGGAACAGATTTATGTCAGGACTTGAAGGAACACTTTGTGCTCAAACTGTTTATCACTAGGGAAATCTTCCTTTACCGTATATGAATCCTAGTTTAAATCTTTGTATGAGGTGGGTGTTTGTTTACACATTATTTTAGTTCATGAGAGATGGAACAAGCGTCCTCTTACCAAAGAGCTGGTTTTCAGTGTATGAGAAACAATTTTTCCCAGAAAATTGTAAAGGCTGTTTTCTGACAGAGATGAATGTTGTTGATATCATGTGTACTGGAGATTATGTATTGAAAATACACATATTTTATTGACTTTTAGAAAGCATGTAGTCTATTGAAAATACCTTAATCACTAAAATGAGTTCTTCATTATTAATAAGTTAGTATAAAATTCAGAAATACTTCACAGTAGCAAGATGGCTTGCAACAGCCAACTTAACGTCTCACTTGAACAATATAATGTGCCTTGCTATTTGCTGGGCATTTCAGTGTTGTGAGGATTAAAATCACTCTTACTGATGGAATAACTGTTGGAAGACCCAGTTGGTGATGGATGCATGTGCATGGATGGTTGGGTTAGAGTAACTTTTCAGATGTAATATGGCCTCAGTCTGTTGCCATGTATTCAATATCTGAAGGACTACATGACAAATCAAGCATTTCTGAGTTTTAAAACTCCATCTGCCATGCTATTTATACTTATCATGCTAATTTAAACCATTTATGTTTATCTTTTGACTTGCCGAGAGATCCAGACTGCTATGCCAACCCCCGTACCTACTAAATCATGTTCAACTTTATACATCAGAGTTACAAAAGTACTCCTGTTTGTAGTGACACAGTCTGCACCATAGTCTTTTGTCCTGCTGTGCCCATGCTAGTGGTTGGATTTTGTGGAAGGGATCCACTCTGTGGGATCGTGGTCCTGTAGGGGAAAGTGATACAGGGCTGCATGGAGAACACTGGAGAGACAAAAACCTCTGCACAGCGGCTGCTGGTGAGAGGATAGGAAACTCTGGTAAATGTAGCAGAAAATTTTAACCTCTGTGCATTAAGAGAATAAACACAGCACCCATTCTGTTGGTGTGGAATGATTTATGCTTCCCCATTTCTCCTTTTCTGTCGCCATTTAGTGAGACAGAGCATTAGTGTATTACAGCGCTAGACCTGCTTGGCCTCTGCATCAGGCACGGAGTGACTACTGAGGATGGATTCCAAGTGTGTGAAACTGAATTCAGAATGTGCAAAGCAAAGATGTTTTGCTGACTTTGTGCTCATTAAGGCAGCAGATTGCTGTCTCTGATCACTTAAAAAGCTTATTGCTTGTTATTCTAGAACAAATGTGATACATGAAAACATAAAAACAAATAATCAGTTGCATTTAAATAAGACATTAACAGAAATGGAGATAATATTTAGAACTTCAAAAGCTCTTTAAGTACTCTTACAAATCCATTATGGTCTTCAAACTCTGTAACTGGTCAGTCCAAACATGAAATATTCTTTTGGATGCACGACAGTAATTTTATACAAAAAAAGTCAGTAGTTAACAGACAACAGCTCTGAGGGAAAGTTGGAAAGCAGTTATTAATAACAACTATAATGTTACAGCATTCAAGCAGTTAAATAGAATTTGAGTTTTTACTGCCTCTAGAGAAAACAGGATCAGTAAAGCTCCATATCACAGTAAATCTGTAGGATGAGTAGATAGTTTGTAGAAACTGTACCTGTTAGTCCTGTGAATAGATATCATTGTGCCTGACCAGGATGCAGAACTTTTGGGTTTTAATCCACACACAGTGTATCTCTACAACCTTGTTGATATAGCCAAACAGCTCCCTTTGTGCCTGCTGGAGTTTGGGAATAGTCTGACCATTAAGTGCAACTTGTAGGGGAGAAGAAACAGACTGAAAGAACCGTCACGTTTTATTCCTGCTGTCTCAGTTAGATGAGCATGCAGTCAGTTTCTGCCTTACTTGCCTGTTTCCCAGCTGCAGCAAGCCGTCTGATTTCTGCTATGTTTCATGTTTCTTTTTTTTCATACATGTGTTATGTTAGTGCTACCTAGAGAATGAGTTGGGCTCTCTGTTGCATGACTGAAAATATTGTTTAAATTTTTTACGGAATACTTATTAAACTGTGTTTGCTCAAGAGCCATGTTATAAGCCTACTTTATAATTGTTCTTAGCAATGCCTTGTTTACTGTTTTCATCCAGAACAGCTTTAACTGTTTGCTGTTTTGATGGTTTGTGGCATTGCTAATGGCTTTATGTGATGCTATAGAAAGTGAGTGAAAACTAAGCAGGATTCCTTCTAGATGGTAGTTCTTGTGCCTTGCTTTGCACGGGTTGAAGAAGACTGGTTGTGGTTTGGTTTGGGACCAAACTTTACCTGTTCTGCCAAGAATAAGGAAGATCTGATGCAAGGGCTGAGAGAAGAGCAATTAAAAGCTGCTGTATCTTTGGGTTTTGGTTGCATTTCATCTCTGAGCCTGTTACAGTAGATCAGGGGAGCCCTGTGAAACTTTTACTTAAAAAGAAACCTCTAAGAAAACCATAGCTTTCGTAATGACTGTGGCAGTTCTCAGTCAGGCAGAGTATCTCTAAGGACTAAGTCAGATGTTAAGTAAACAGAGTAGAATACAACATGGTCAGGACTCTTACCCAGCCATCTCTTTCATAGGACACATAGATCAAGCCTGGTGAGCTGTGCTTTTGCTGGGGCTTTGGTCTTGTAGGTTGAGTCCTGGCTAGGTTAGGGTATAAAATAGGTGTGTTGAGCCACCTGAAGGAACGATTTGCAGGGTGCAGTGGGAATTCCTTCTTTTTTTCTAGAACCTGTGAGCAGGTTTTGGCTGAGGCACACATATATCTGCAACACATGCAGCTGAAATGTTACAGGCTGGTGCTTGCTGCGAATGGTGCCAGCCTACTGGTCCAGCATGTGTGAATGAGCTTATCTTACAGCTGCAATGTTTTTGCGGTAGGATCAGAAAGAGTGTGTGAGACAGTGCTTTACACTTTTCAGCTGTGATTTCTGACCTTTGGAGAGCGGCAGTGTGCCTCTGGGTCTGCCGGTGCTGGGTGTTGCTAACACACTGCACAGGAGAGGTGCTTGTTACGTGATATGGTCAGGCTGGCTGGCTGTACACCAGCCAGTTCTGCTGCTGCAGGACAGTGTGTACAGCACGGAGGGACTGCAGCCTCAGAGGGGGAGAAACAGCCCTCCACTTCCCCGTGAGAAAGGCTATTTTTGTGGAACTGCATGATGAGCTCTGGTATCTTCCAGCTCTGAGGTACTTTAATTAGGATGGCCATATCAGTTGAGAAAACTGTCAGAAAAAGAAGTCACTATTGTTAAGAAGCCTGTGCCTCTGGTTCTTAGGTAAGTATTTTGTTTGAACAGCTAATTTCCTTGAAATAATGGATAGCTTTGAGAAAATTCATTTCTTTGGTTGTACTACAGCCAGATTTTTTCGGTGGCATGTAATTTCATCCACCGCAAGGCACACACAAGTGGGTTGACTACAGTGGATTCTGCTTGATGGTTCTCAGGGCTCTGGCTGACCACAGAGGTGCTGGTGCTGACAGTAAGGAGGCATGGCATTCACCTCTTAAAATGGTGTGAGGGGTGTGGCTAACTTGCATTGAAGCGAGAGGAACAAGAATATTTGCTTTTTACATCATTGTACAGCTGGAATGGCTTTATACAAAGGGGAAGTCTTGCCTGACAAATTTGGTGACGACCTGTGATGGAGCTACAGGTTTGCTGGGCAGGGGCAGAGCAACTGATATTGTCTACATGGGCTTATGCAGTTTGACACTGTCAAGGCCATCCTTGTCTGTAAATTGGAGAGACATGGATTGATGGATGACCCACGTGATGAACAAAGAGCTGGCTGGATGGCCACACTCAGAGTTGTGGTCAGCAGCTCCTTGTCCACATGGAGACCAGTGACGAGTGGTGTCCCTCAGGGCTCGGTCCTGGGGCCGATCCTGTTCCACACCTTTGTCAGGGACATGGACAGTGGGATCCAGGGCAGCCTCAGCAAGTTTGCTGGTGACGCTGAGCTGGGTGGGGCACAGGGGAGGGAAGGGATGGCATCCACAGGGACCTGGGCAGGCTGGAGAGGTGGGACCATGCAAACCTCAGGAGCTCAGCAAGGCCAAGTGCAAGGTCCTGCAGCTGCACTGGGGCAATCCCAGCCACAGCCACAGGCTGGGCAGAGAAGGGATGGAGAGCAGCCCCTTGGGGAAGGACTTGGGGGTGATGGCTGATGGAAAACTCACCACGAGCCAGCAGTGAGTGCTCCCAGCACTGAAAGCTGAGGGAATCCTGGGCTGCCTCCAAAGGAGCGTGGACAGCAGGTCAAGGGAGGGGATTCTGCCCCTCCATTCTCCTGTGAAACCCCACCAGGAGCACTGTGTGCAGCCCTGGGGTCCCCAGTTTTAGAGGGACATGGAACTGCTGGAGTAAGCCAGAAGAAGCCACAAAGCTGATAAGAGGGCCAGAGCTCCTTCCCTAGAAGGACAGGCTGAGAAAGTTGTGGCTGTTCAGCCTGGAGAAGAGAAGGTTGTGTGGAGACCTCATGGCAACCTGCCGGTCTCTGAAGGAGCTACAGGGAAGCTGCAGAGGGACTCTTTATCAGGGGCTGTAGAGACAGGCAAGGAGTAATGGGTACACACTGAAAATTTAGGTTAGATATAAGGAATAAATTCTTTACTATGAGTGTGGTGAAACAGATTGTCCAGGGAAGCTGTGGATGCCCCAGCCCTGGAAGCATTTAGGGCGAGGCTGGACAAAGCCTTGAGCAACCTGGCTGAGTGGTAGGTGTCCCTGTGCCTGACAGGGGAGATTTGGGCTAGATAATCATTACAGTGCATTCCAACCCTTAATATTTCCATGTCTATGATTTTTTAGGCTTATAGTGTATAGTGGTATAAGACCTGTACCCAGCATACAGGGGAACTAAGCGATACGTTTGGCCCTTGTATCTTTGATCTAGCTAGTGGGATAGATGAGTGCACTTAATGCCATCATATGAAAAGTAATGTTATTTACTGTTGTACCCATGTGTTTGTTGTGGCCTGTTCTATTTTTTTTTTCCAAATATAAGTTAATCTTTTATTAAGGTTATGAGGTATATTGGGAAAATCATTACAGGTCTATTTTCCTCTCCTGTTCTACTACTGCAGGTGAAGATGATGAGCTCTCTCCATAAAAGCCCAAGGGAGCTTTGTGGAGCCAATGTGAATAAAAAATCCATCTATTGAAAGGAAAAAACATGGGATTTAGGAAGAGGGACTCCTCCTGACTAGTTCTTCACATTGACATTGAATGATATAATGGGAATCTGCATGTAGAACCTTCTATAGTCATGGTCCCATTTTCTTTGCTGAGGTGGGAGTTGCAGATTTTTAAAAATAATTTTGGCCTGTTGTTTGAACGTTATTTCAAACCCAAGGGAATGGGGAGCCAAGTTAATCACAGGAGATCTTCAATTAGAAGAGGGAAGAAGTTTTTCACAGCCTTAGAATGTGTTTAGTGTTTCAGTTTGCTAAATCATGCAGAAAAAGAGAAGAGGTTAAAGGATCAAGAGCCAGGGACTGTATACAGATTCTGGATAATTTGTGAAACAAAATGGAATATATGCAAGTAGGAAGACCAGAAATGAAAGCCTGGAGAACTAATGGTTGTTGGAAAGACTGAAGTTGTAGGCTCTGAAGCATTTGGTTACACTGTTTTAAGTGGACATTTATGTGAACACATAACTGAATGTTAGATGGCCAGTAATCAAACTAACATGTTTAAGACCAAGAGTATAACATGTTTAAGACCAAGAGTAATGATTTGTTTAAGGATGTTTCAGGTGGCTGAACTAAAATATGGTAAAAAACACAGCTTCCTCAACATTATTAAAAAATTCTAATGTAATTTGAATTGCACCTAGAAGTGTATTTTCATACTGATTTGAAATTTTCAAAAATTTTTCTCTTAAAGATTATAGTGTTTTATGGATAGAACTATGCTAGGAGTAGAAATATTTTTGTTAGTGTAGGACTGATTTTGTCAGTGGCTTGCATTGCTACGCTTTCCAAATGGCATACTAGTTGCAGTATTTTTTAGCAGTCAGTGCAACAGCATGTAAAAATAGAGGGAACAGAAAGATGGTATTTTTGCATCAAATAGATGATGTCATTCACCTACTCATTTTATATGTGAGTGGTTGGTATACATACTGGTTGTTTGTATTGCAGTTTGTGTTTCATTTACTGATGCTGGACTGTGAAAACAAAATGTAAGCTGTCAGTAAAAAAGGACTGGCACCGTTTGTTGTTAGGGCTGAAATAGGAGAGCCATGTCTCACTAGTTACTTTTTTGTTGGAAGTTTTTAAATTTCTAAAAGGTTCCTGCCAGAGAACCTGATCTTGAAAAAGTCTGCCACTGTATGTGTGAACTGTTAGTATATGCAATCCCATTTATAAGAAGCAGAACTGTGGCTTTCTGGGCAAGAGAAGAATTATCCTTTCCACTTTCTACATCTCAGACACCTGCTCTGACCAAATATCTTGAAAATGCGAGAAGTACATTCATTCCCATTAAGACTGAGCAGTACCACAGAGCAACAGCCTCAGCTGTGGTTTTGGGACCTGAAGGTCATACAGCTCTCTCTTCTTGGGACTTTGCATTGTTGCTTCATATCCCAGTAGATTGGTATTTTCCAGATGCTCTGATCGCTCCCTATCCTAAGAATTCAGATAGGTACTCTTGCAAAATGTTATTAAAATACCTGGTCAGAAGCAGTGTGCTTGTTTACAGGCTTGTCTTTTGAAGCCTTTCAGACAACACAGGCTGAAACCAGCTTGGGGAAAGTGCTAGATATGCTCAGGCAGAGATGGCAGCTGTGGCTTCAGCTGAGCATCCAGCAGCCTGTGAACACAGCTGCCATCCTCTGTTCCTCACCAGCCCCTCTCTCTTTGCTTCTGCTGAGCAGAAATTGGAGTCTCTCTGAGTTTGGGCTAATGTATATGAACTCAGCAATCAGTGATCTCTAATACCAGAGAAGCAGATGATGATTTAGCCTATGGGTTGTGTGTCCATCCCTGAGAGGGGGGCAGAGCTGCAGAAGCCAGTAGAAGTGTAGCACCACTGGAGGTGGAAACTTGCTAATAGAGAATACCAGGAAGGCTGAACAAACAACTGTATTCATTAAGGCATTTACTGGACAGAAATTAGGCATTTTCTGGGGAAAGAGGAATGTCAATCTATGTTTTGCTCCATTGGAGCAGTTCATACACAAGTGACTGGTTTGTGCTGGTGCTATAGTCACACAAACAGTACTGGAGGAATTTGGGCATTAGGAAAATTACAAGGACTACCAAAAAGACAAACTAATATCTATACTTTACCTTGTGTAAGTTTTCTGGGACACATAAAGGGACTGAGACATCAAGTAATTCTAACAATGTAGGTCAAGGATGGAGGGTATGTACTTCTGCCTCAACAGCACTGACCTTTTGTGTGTTCTACATTATAAATAGTTGCTTATCGGCAGCTCTGGCTTTTTGCATTGACTTTTGATTCCTACTGCTCTTACCATTCCTGTCTTTGTCTTTGTCTTGTCAGTTAGTACAGGAAAGAACTAATGCCATTCATTATATTGTTTTGTCATTTGAAAAAGTCAAAACAAATGCTCATATTCCTTTGACTTTTTCTTTGCAGACTCGTGGTGTGTGGGATGGGTGAGAAATGATGCTTTCAAAACTGTCATTGTAACTCCTTCCTGAGAAATGACATAAGGCTCTATAGGGAACTATCTGCAAATAATTTTACAGATTTTAGGTGTATTTTATGTAGTGTTAGTACTTCTTGATAGTGTTTGGCTCAAAAGATGTATTCATGGGTGTTAACTACTGGCTGCTCTTGCCTTGATTACCAGCAAATTACTGTGTAGAGCATGGTCATTTAATTGTTAACAATTTAAGCAAATGTTGAAATGGTAAAAAGAGCCTTGTGGACCACTAGATATATTTATCGTGGGGTCAGGAAGACCCACAAGAGTAGCTTCTCTTCAGCTATTAGTACAGTTGGGCATTGAGAAGTTGTGAAGGAAATTCAAAACAATGTCTCCAAGTTTTGCCAAGATTACTCAGTGAAATCACTTGTTGCCAGCTGCTCATGCTGAATGAAGGAGAACAGCAACTACTGTGGTGGCAATTAGTTTTCTGAAATTGCTCAAAGCCAATTATCAGTCCAGTTGTTTTCGGAGATTATTAGTACTCTGTGAACTGTTCTACACTTTGAATGACACACCAGCAGGTAGAAGTTATATTTATGAGGAAGTATTTCTCATCATTAACGTGTTCGCTGTGGGAATGCATACAGCAAATTCTATTTGGGATTTCAGTGTAGCTGTGAAAAAAGGATTGGAACACAGATTGTGGGATCAGAGTGAAAGATTTGGTCTGTGTTTCCCAAGCAGTAGCTCCTGGAAGCGATATGGAGCTTGTGGCTAGGAATGGAGCCATAACCCTGTCCATGAGTGCATGGGAGGCTCTGCAGTGAGTTCAGAAAGACCTCAGCCAGATGTGAGCCTTCGAAGCCTCCGCTCATGGCACTGCTTTCCAAACCATAGCAGAACCTCATCCTTTTTTTTTTTTTTTCTTCCTCTTGGAAGAGGGGAATACTTGTGTGTTTTGGTGTAGTTTTGAATGTATTGTGCTCTTACTTTTTATGCAAAAACTACTTGCAAGTCGTAATAAGCCTGGTGTTGATTGTGTTTCATGGATAGTGTATCCAACCCAAGTCCAGGGAGCCTACAAACAAACTACTCCTCTTCCAGCTGTTCTTTTTGGCAGTAGCATGGGCTGAAAGGTTTACATGAATTAAAGTTTCCCAGCTGAGTATGAAGTTATCTGCTGATCAAACCCCTTTGCACAATTTGTTAATAAAGTGAAAATCCAGCGCTACACTCACTAAGTATATTTGATTGCTTCAAGGGTAGGTGCTGCTGGGAGGAATCTAGCATCCTTTCTGGAGTCTGGTTTGTTGATTATTGTATGACCCAGTTGGCAGCAAGCCTGTCCTATGAGGCACAGGACAATAATATGCTGCACAGCTATTTTGCTAAGTAGTTGAAATACAGTGCCAGCGTTATTTGGGACAGATACATCTTTGATAACCTATTGCTGCTAAGTTGCACAACAAAAAAAACCCAACTTTTTTTCCATCATAAAACATTCCTCCCATCATAAAACATTCCTCCATTTTTCATCACCAAGCAGAGCCTGAGGAGCTCTGCTTCTGTTGAGATTTAAGGGAAAGTTTCTAGTCAAGGTGTCAGTCCGTCCTGTTGCTCACTAGCAAATCTGCTTATTTTGAAGTTTTCCATACCGTACTAGATCTCTAAGCATTTGCTCAAAATTCAGCATAGTTTCAGAAAATTCACATTGGGTTATCAAACTTATTTAGAAGTTATTTTCATAAATCCAGAAAAAGTAAAACTTCACTAGTTGGTATCCTCTAAGGTAATCTTGGTTTGTAACTCTTGTCTCTGCCACATGGTGACTTACCTGCAGGAAACAAGCACTTCTTCACCAGTCTCAGAATTTGCTCTTTAGCAAAAAATGAATCTGGTATGCTTCAAGTACAAACCAGTCTCTTTGTGGAGACTTACTGCAGGCCCTCGTATACACTTTGTTGTTGCTCTGCAAAGTTAATTCAGTCACCTGCTATGGTTAGTCTGATTTTTTTTCCTCTGTTTAAATTTCTCTGTTGTTTGAACTCTGCCTGAAAAGTAGACTGGCACATGTTCTCTTATTTTTCAGATCAGTCATGCCAGCTATGCATAAAAGAGCTGGAGCAAAAGCATTCCATATCCGTTAAGTGTTTTATTTTCCAGACTGAAAACTGAATACTTGCAGCTTGTATGTCATTATATGCTTGTCATTCCTAATTACTTTCTGGCATGTTCCTGGGTGTTTTGTAGACAGGAAAATACATTTGATTATTTTTTTAAGCTAGGCTCGCAAAAAAAAAAAAAAAAAAAAAAAAAAAAGAAGAAGGAAGAAAAAGAAAAAAGAGAGACTTGAGAGACTTCTACAAGAAAGCCAGAGAGGGACTTTTTACAAGGGCAAGCAGAGATAGGGCAAGGGAGAATATTTTTAAAATGAAAGAGAATGGGTTTTGATTAGATATTTGGAAGAAATTCATTATTGTGAAGGTGGTGAGGCACTGAAATAAGATGCCCAGAGAGGTGGTGGATGGCCCATCTGTGAAGGTATTCAAGACTGGGTTGGATAGGGCTTTGAGAAACCTGATCCAGTGAAAGGTGTCCCTGCCTATGGCAGTGGGGTTGGAACTAGATGACCTTTGAGGTCCCTTGCAGCCCAAACCATTCTGTCATTCTGTGAGGTAGAATACTATTGGGAGAAGGAAATGTGTAGACATAATAACTTCTTCCTTTGTGAAAGAGTAATTTGCTTTGTTTCTTATTATCAGTAAGAATTTTGACTTGAAAAAGTAAGACTATCGCATTTCATAACTGGAAATTAATCATCAAGTATGTAGTTATTTTCAAAGAATGTAAGTATGTGATTTTTCCCTGCAGGTATTCTGAGTACTGTGGCATGTTTTACTGAAGGAAAACATTGAGATTGCATATCAGACTTTGTATACACAAATTCATAAATGTGTACAGAGAAGCAGATTTGTATGTAGTTCTGACTCTTCAGACAGGCTACCAAGTGAACTACAATAACTCACCTGAAGTTAGTGGTAAATAGAAACTGCGCCAATGAAGAAAAGAGTTTTCCAGCCAGCATTTCCTTTGCTTCTTTAGATTTTGTTCTTTCTTGACAGTCACTTGACAGCTTGACTACTCTAGAAATGTGCTGCAGTATTGGAAGCCTGTTGTCTCCTAAAACAGCTGGTTTTCCTCATACAGAATGTAAATCTTCAGAGTCACTGAAATGAAGAGTCATGCAGCTTTGTGGTGTCAATACACTGGCTGCTTATAATAGATTCAGAAGTGAAATTACATTCAAAGGCTGTGGCTGCAAATTTAAGGCCAGGCTGATTATTTGGGGTGGCTCTCATCTCTCTGCCATGGGAGCTGTAGTGTAGGCTGCATGAGCTGCACCCCTAATTGGAAGCTGTTTTCACTGGGCTGATGCAACTTGTCCCACGGTTGTCTGCTTCCAGGAGAGATAGGAGCCAGTGGCAGAAGCCTGTGGCAGGAGCCTGCCTTGTCACCAAGAAGGGCTAGCCAAATCCTTCTTGGAGCAGCCCACAGCAAAGTTGGTTTTGGCCATGCACAAAGCTGCTTTTTGCCAGCCCTATGTACCAGCCAGCACATGGGAAATGTGACCTAAGGGTAGCTTGTCTCTGTGGGTGGTCTCCAAAGTTTGGTGAAGTTGCTGAAGAGTACTCACATGATGTAGTATTAAGTGTCTCCACCAGATACCTGAATTGTTATTTGCCTTCTGTAAAGACTCAGTAGGCTATGAGAAGTGCAAGGCCACCTCAGCCACCTCAGTTTAGAGCCTGCTTTTCAGGGGTGTCTGCTGAATTTTACTGGCAATGTGCTGCCTGCTGTGATAAACAGGAGCAAAGACTCTTGCCTTGGGTGACAATAATTTATTACTTATACAGTGCCACAGCCATAGTTTGAAATTCAGTAAGCTATGCTAAACAAATATGAAGATACCTGCCCTGGAGAACTGCCAGCATTCAGGAATAGCAGGATAATTTATGGTGCTGAACAATACGAATATAGTCACTTGTGGCTGTACTGTATGGTGAATACTTGTGCTTTTTCCTGTACTCCTAATCTAATGATTCCCAACATTAGTTGCTTCTTTGTACCTTGCTAAAATAGCTGTAGGAAAATATTTTCCTGAAACTGAGGTTTTAAAGGAGTTTTGAATATAGCCTGATGAAATATGACAGCACAGGAATCCTGGAATCTTTAACTTACTGTTAAGATAATTAGTCTCTTCTGTGCAATGACATGTATCAACTTTTCACTATCAGCTTGCCTCTGACTGGATGAAATAAATAATAATTTTTCTGGAAAAACAAAAGTTTTCAAGAAGTAGAGCCAGTTCCAATTTTTGGCTTGAATTAGAGTAATAATTTCATCTCTCATGACTGTATAACTCATAAATGCTGGACTGGATAAACACATTTAAAATAAAAACTTTTTCAGTCTGAAGAATTATTTTAATGAGTTAAAAACCAGCTAAACAAAAGTAATTTCAAATAAGTCCAAATAAGTTCAAATAGTTTCAAGTGCTTTCATACAAATAGAAAAAAATATTTTGTATTGTATAAAATTATATAAATTTGCTAGAGATAAAAATTTCAGTCTTCCTATAGAATTATGCATCAACATGAATAAAGCCAACTGAATTTTTTTCATGTCACCAGAAGGGTCTGTTACTAAACTGTTTTTTGCTGCCAGGGTAACTGCTGTCAGGTTTTTTTTTAATAGAGAAGTAAGTATTTTTACAGTGTTCATGAAGATATTGAAATGCCTTGAAAAAGACAGAATTTTGTTAAATGATTACTTACCGATGCAAAGATTATGCAAGATACTACTCTTGGGCAAGGATTGTAGTGGACATAATGCTGCTGGTGGTGCCATGTGGGTACCTCTGGTGCTCACTGTGGTGAGTGGATGCACGTCTGTCCTTTGGAGAGTGCTCAGCATGCATAGGAAGCTGTCTCCTCTTGGGATGCACCTCTGTCCTTTGGAGAGTGCTCAGCATGCATAGGAAGCTGTCTCCTCTCGTGTGGATGGGTCAGCAGAGCCCCTCAGCGCCTTTGAGTGAGCTCCACAGGGTCTGCTACAGGGTTGTTCTGCTTTTCTTTATACCTACCTGGAAAAGGACTGCTTTACCACCAAGAGCGTGGTTTTCAGGCTGCAGCGCTTCGGGCTCGCCTCCCTTTTCCTTGCTCCCTCACAAGTCTTGCATCTCCTCTGTAAACAAACTGTCACTCTCTAAAGCTTTCTCCACAGATGAGGTTTTCTGAACATTTTATCTTCATTGCCCTCTTTGGCAGAGTCTTTCACTTGGCTGCAGTATTGGAAAGGAGAAGCCCTCTAACATGTGCTGCTCCCATTAATGCGCTACAGAATTCCAGGTGCCTGTGAGACAATGGTATTTTCTCATCAACTTTTTTCCCCTTTGATTTCCACTGGTTTGGTTTTTTCCCCCTCTTCTCCTTGCAAAACTTCTGCCTAGCCTGTAACTCTTTACGTTGTTCAGTGGTACAATATGACACATTAAATCTTGTAATACAGCAATGAGAAAAGTGAAAAGTGTATTGAATCATGAGAAATCCCTAGATGCAATCAGGTTTTTGTTTGGTTTTTTCTGTGTCTTTTTTCTTTTTTTTTTTTTCCCTTCAGATGCTGCCCCAAAAAATATGTATCAAAAGAAACTTCAGGCTGAAAATTGTGTTAGTGAAACACAAAACATCCATCTTTATTTCCAGGTTAGGTGTGGGCATGACAGGATTTGCTGTGAATCTTGGACAAGTCCCATGCCGTATTAGCATGACATTGATGCCCTGCTGCTCTTTGTCAGAGCCAACACCAAAGTCCTGTTTGTTTTTTGGTGTGTAAAGGTCTTGGCTCTCCTTTCTTCATGGACTAAGGTGGTTACTGCAGTAGCCAAGCCAAGCATCTGACAGTACAGCTTCCCTTTGGATCCTAACTGCTGCTTACAAAACTTTGCAAACACAGCTCCTAAGCTGGCAGGCTGCTTGTCTTTAGCTACAGGGAGAGCCCTCACAAAGGCTTTCACTCTCCCTGAGGTCTGTTGCAAAATGGGAATGTTCCCTTTCTCTCTGGCATCAACTCAGGTTTGTAAACTTTGATAACAAAAGAAATACTGAGTTCATATTCCAAAATACTTGGAATCTGGTTGTTGATTTTTGGGTACATAGGGCTGTTGCTCTCACGCAGAATACTTTTGCCTTCAAAATTCCGTCTGATCCCTTTACATATTTTCTTGTTTATTCTGTCAGATGGCTTATTCCTGGAAAACGTAATATGAGCACAATTTCCAAATTGTGCTGAGGGTAATTGTTCTCTCTTGCTGTGAAAGCCCTTGGTGGGATGCATGGTGGACATTTTCTGTGCTACTGATTTTCTAGCACCATGGATGGGAATATTCACATTACCAGAGACAGTGAGTGGATGGGGTGTGTACCTGGAGATGGAGATGGGCAGGTAGCACAGGGTGTGATGTTTAGCTGGGAGTTCTGACTGTTGGGCGAGTAGGAAGGGCTGATGTCTGGGAGAGGCTGCAGCAGGTAAGACTTGCCAGGGGTCACCTACTGACTTTCATCCACTCATCTTGGACACAGATTGCCCCCCTTGTTCTCCAACCTATCTCCTTCTCTTGGACATCCCAGCTTCTTGTTGCCTTTGAGGCTGACCATGACTGCACCTGTATCAAAATGTGAGCTCCCGTTAGCAGCCTGTTTGTTCATCTTAATCCAGATGCTGGATTATTTTATCTTTTAATTGTTATTTTCACCCATTTAGGGGGTAAGTAGGACAAAAGGCGGTGCTGGGTTGTAAGGACTGGTTTACAGAGGCTTTGAAGATGGGGCTGTTCCACATTGAGGAATAAAGTTTTTTCCCTCTGCAGCATTAATCGCTTTGCATTCTATTTCCACTATGACTCAGCTCAGATATAATTACTGTTCACCTTGGGTCACTTAAATGAGCACTGTATATTCCTGTGAACCTTTTAACCTGCTAAATTAATCACATGGAGAAAGTTAATGCTATTTATATTTAAATAAAAATTTGTAAACCAGGCAGGAGGGAAGAGTGTTTTTGTGTACAGTGTTACCATTTACGCTCAACTACTTGAGGAAGGCTGGTGGCTTTTTGAGACATTATGGATATGAGCTTCTGCTGAAGGCAATTGACTGTAATAAAAAGTATTTTTTAAAGAAAAGGGCACTGGACACTTGAATATTGTGCCAATCAGTAATGCTAAATGCCTTATGGGAGGCTATAGCCCCTCTTCTCATTAATCCTGTTTATTTATGGATTCTGTCACGTTTGGAGGGGGTTGGGTGCTGAAAAGAGGTAAATACATGTAACAAGGTTCATTCTGTTTGGTTTGCTCACTATTTACCTCCATGTCCATTTAGCACCTTGCTTGAGATTTGATCTTGTGCATAGTGCTATTAAATGCCTTAAAGCATTCCATTTTCAGAGGTGCAATATGCCTTTCTCTTGCTTTTAATGAAATTTTACAGCCTTCAGTGTTGCATACACTGATTTTGCAAATGTAAATCCTGAAGGCTGATGACCCAGAAGAAATAAGAAAGCTCATTTTTAAGCACAACTTTAAGCTACCATCTTGAACATTGAATGCCTGTGGTAAGCTTGGCAAGTCAAGTAACTTCTTAATACAATCCTATTCACCTTCTTTGTTGTATGAATTTCTCAGCTATTTAAAATAAAGAGAATAGAAACAGCATCTTTTTCTACATCTTCTCTCTCAACCTGTGAGAAAACTGCTGTACAGATATATGTATTGTCTATTAGTTGCTTTCTCAAGGTGGACACTACTTAGCTCCCTATTCTGCAGTACAATTTCTAAGCATGAGCCAGTGTAGAAATCACTTGTGCAGAATGAGAACGCATACACCTCTGTGAAAAGGGCTCATTTCATGTCTGGGCAGTGTTGAGGGGGAGCAACAAGGTGCATTTTATCATGGAAATGTTGGATAAGCTCTTTCAAGTGCAAGGAAGGGACAGGAGTAAAAGTAGTGTCTAGCACTGAGACATATTTGTTTAAAAATATAAAAAAGTTATTTTCCATGTTAAAATAACCAGCAGTTGTGTTTGCTTGCTGGAATTCATGTAGTTAAATTGTTATCTCAGGAGAGTTAATAGAACGTTACCCAAACTTTACCAAAGTACAGGAATTTCAGCGTGTTTCATCATTAAGCTGCTTTTAAAAGTGAAGACACATCCTGCTCTCTCTTCTTCTTACTTTTTCTTTAAGCAACAGTTAAACCATCTCAATGACACTTAATGCCACTTATCATTGGGAGATAGATGAACGCTGAACTGTTTTGCCCTTTGCAATTTATTTGTCACTTCAGGGTGGTGACAAGTGGCCTTTAATTAAAAGGAGGGACAATTATGTTTAATTGATTGCATTGGAGGATTTTAAAAATCTTTTTAATTGTACTACTTAAGATGTTTTCCTCTCAAAAAAAACCTGATATATTTGTATACTTGTTTCGTCGTCTGAGTGCAAATACTAACAGCATTCCTGAGCCTTCTCTTCTTGCAGTGAATGTTGCTGTTTATCTCTGTGCCATCTATGGCTCATACTGTTGCACCCAAACCTAAATTCTTCAAATCTTGATTATCCACAACAGAGGTCTGTTTTGTTGCTGTGCTGATCGTCAGCATCATTAGCTAATACATTTGTTTTGTGTCTTCAAGTCAAATGCAGCTACAGTGATATTTCTGTGTTTGTGTAACTTGCATACTTTGTAATCATCAAAATATCAAAAGAACAGCCTTTTCAAAAGTACATATGACTTAATAAATTTGTTTCTGATGTTTGTATCTGTTGGAAGAGGCATTTCAAGAAGGGAGGAGAAGGATTTATTGAGAAATAACACAATGACTCATCAGAAATACTTGTCTTCTTTTCTTTCCCTTGTGTGGCTATTTCCATTATAAACTGGAGTGATCAATGTCTGCCTGAATGGAATTGAGGAGATAGCTCTCAGAAGGTGAAATATTTTGTAATTTTTAACCTTCCATTTCTATGTTTATGCCTGCTAAAGGCTGAAAGAGTTTAGTAGCTATGAGGAATGTTTGTCTAGTTTACTTTTAATATCTTTTTCTAAGGGAAAAAAAAAAAGAAATGGACAATGTTTTCCCTTGTTCCTGAAATTCCTAACATGAATATGTTTATCCCACACTAGATGGTAAAGATGGACTCCTTCTGACAATTAAAGTTGCTCTCCATTAAGTAGTGTGTGTACTGCATTTAATGAAGCAGCACTTAGCTTTGCTAACATCACTCTGGAGCAGTACAGAAGTTCTTTTAGCACATGAATGGATTCCCAGAACTCTTGCTTTGTAAATAATGTCTGTGTCCAGTGAGCCCTAATTGATAATGACTGTTAATGTAATACCTGCTGGCTAGGCCTGGTCTTTACTGAAAGAGCTCTTTGAAACTTATTTATTGATCGCTGCAATCAGTTTAGTTTAAAAAAACAAAGAAAGAAAAAAAAAATCAAAAACCCCCAGACATCAATTTGGTCTCAGTTTTCTGATAATTGTTTTTCTTATTTGATAGAGTTAGTGATATTAAAGTCTCAGAACCCTTGTCTGCCTTTTTACTTGTAAAGCATGTTGTGGTTTTGATTATGATCTCAGGAGTGGATATTGAATAAATGTAATTTTCTGTCCAGTTCACTAAAGGCCACCCCAAAATAAAGACATAGAATTTGCCTACTCTCTGTATTGTGAGGTTTTTATAAACGAATTATTATTTATTTACCTGTGCAGAAAGTGAGGTTTGGTCACAAGGCTGAGATGGCATTCTCCTCCCTATCCTCAGGGTTTCTGTTGCTTCATATTTGCACATGCTGTACAGACATCAAGTTTTCAACCCTTGTCCCATGGTACAGACTATGGCCAGCTCTGCTGCTGTCTACAGAAGGGATGAGAGCTGTGCTTTCATCTGGTGAAGTTGTGCTTTCATCCTTCTCAACTTTGGTGTTTCCTTACAGGTTTTGATTTGATTGCCATTATCAGAGAATGGATAATGCTTGACATAGATCATCCAACGGTGACCTTCACATCATGTTTTCCTCTTCTCTGTCTCCCTTTGTGGACATTTCAGTAGTTAAATTCTTGGTGCTGAATTCCTTAATGGTTGCAGAGTGATCAGTTTGTGAAGGGATAGCTGTATTTGTTTTGCCTTTATGTATTTTTACTTCAAAAGCGATTTAGTTATAATATTTTATGACTTACACTAACTGATGTAGAAATGCCTAGTGGGAGGTAAGGTTTGCTTCAAATGACCTGAAAAACAGTAGTCCATTAAAAAATGCCTGAAAAAGAATTATTTGTTGATTTTTAAAAAAGGTTTAATTAATAAATAATTATTATTATCTCTTTAGTGCTGGGTGGTTTTTGCTCTCAGCTTTTCACTGCATTTTAGACTAAGTTTTAGTATGTATTTCACAGTTTTACACCAACAAGGAAGACAAATACACTACACAAAATGGGAAAAATAGCTAAAACCTAGCAGTGTATTTTAGCTGGGGTAACTTAAGTAACATTTTGTGGAGAACTGAGATCTGATTTTGATGTGTCCCTTTAAGGCTTTGTGCTTGGAGATTAATTTATGCCCTTATTCACTCTGTGCATCTCCCGTGTATTTTGGCTGAGCAGTTGCACCCTGAATCTGTCAGTCCTGGATCTGAAATGGACATGGGATCATAGTGGTTCATAATTTACAGCTGGGTGGCTGCTTTACAAGTGACTGCTCCAGCCAGTGGAGAGATGATGCAGTTGTAAATGTTCTAAGGCACAAGGAGTGCCACAAAATAGTTCAAGACACAGCCATACCATAAATAATTAAACATCAATACAGTATAGGTGTCTTGTTCTGACATATGAAGTCATAAAACCAGCAAAACAAATTTACAACTCACTTTTATTTTACCATTACTCTGTACAAATAATAACCATTACTTAGCATTTCTTTCTCAGCTGTTTTTACAGCCTGACATATTGGTATATATTTGTGTTAATGATAAATGTAGTTAGTTAAAAATCCCCTCCTTTACAGAAAAATACTTCAAATACAATGGAAAATTTTAAGTGGTTTGTAGCTCTTTTGAACATCCAACAGTATGGTAAAGAGTTTTGAGCTTAGGGATATTGTAGGCTGTTAAAAAGGCCTGAAGTTTTTGGGGTTTTTGGGGAGGGCTTTGTTTGGTTGTTTGGTTGATTTGGTTTGGCTTTTAAATTTATTTTCTCAGAATTTTGCATTCTGCATATTCTGTTGTCCATTACCAGCATGCCCTCTTATGAACCTCCACAGTTTTTGTCTTTGTTAATAGCTTCTGTTTATTAATAAGGCTGCACCTCTGCTGAAAGTGGCTTGACATCTGGTGTGATTGACAGTATTCAAAACTAGTAGAGATAATTGCCTTTCTTTTCAAGATGTTAAAAATACTTTTGGCTCTTTCACATGGCAGTTGCCCATCACTTCACTGGGATACCCTCCTGACAGCACCATGGGATTGTGCTGGTGTGAAACAGGGCAAGCTGGTACTGTCTTGTGCATCCTTCATGCCAGGAAAACTCCCAAAGGTGCTTTTGCTGAACACCAGCACCTGTCTTTCATCCGTCTACCATTTCTGCAGGAGAGCCTCCTTGGGTGACAGATTTTGGGGGAACCACAGGGGTATTTGGACTAAGGTCAGGATGTGACAAGGCATGGTTGTAGCATTCCTGGTGTTGTACCACAGCTCCTTAAAAATGGCCTTGCAGCATCTCTCTGAGATTGGTGTCCCCAGCAGGTGGAAACGGCTGCCTGGGAGTTGTGGATTGGTACTTTAACCATGCCAAAATGGGACCTCCAGAATGGCCACCTCTTTACTATTAAAATGTTTTGTTCTTAAAATACCATTTAGAATTGTTTTCAACTGTGGGACTTGACCCAAGCCAGGGATCTGCCAAGGACCATGGTGAGATAACCAGGCTTCATGGGAAAGGGATAATTGTTCTTTCAGGAGCAATTCTTGTGCTTGGGAGCATTCCTGTGTTTATTTTGACACCCCGCCCAAGCGGGGACATCTGATACTGGTCCTTTTGCTCCTCTTCTGACTTTTTATACTGAGGTCATTTTGGTTTTAGCAATCTGGTGATGAAGACCTGGACACTCTTCTAATGTTTTTGAGTAAAAAGCAGCAACCATGGTGAATTCCTGTGATGAGGAAGGAATGTCCTGTTGCATGCTAGGGCCAAATTGACCAAGGATTTTTAACAGGAGGAAAGCCTTGACTTGGTGAAGATCTAATTTCAAAGGACAGAATAGCATTTTAGTTTCAATTTCATAATCACATAAAACTGTTTTTAATGACTTTCCAACAGAGACATCACACAAGGTTTTTCTTTTTCTTGTGCTTATTATATTGTATAATTGGTTTCTGGTAGTATCAAAACACTAGGAAGTCTCTCTCAATAACATAATTAATCTTTAAATGTTACAATTTAGTCTTTGCCAGGTCTGTTTTCCCAGAACCTCATATTTAATATCAAGACACTTTGAATTGTGTGTATATGCTTTGGTGCTGTCCTGTGGTTTTGGCAGTCAGGGAAGTATTCAGATCACAATACCTAGTGCTTGCATCACCTCAGCTTTTGATAGCCACCACTGTGTCACTGGGCAGTTGTGTCTAGTAATGCCTAGAGTTAATGGGATTCAAAAGCTTATAAAGACAAAGCAGCTTCCTCTAGAGTGTTGTGGGGTTCCACCTTGTATTAAAAATAAGGTAGCGGCCAAACTAAAAACATTAAGGCTTGGCTCTAATGGTCCAGGTTTTCAGAAAGTGAACTTTCAGGTCTAACTGCTTTTATGTATATGTATCAATTGCCACCACTACTAGAATATGCCTAAGTAGCACCTAAATACAAAAATAAAACCAAACCAAAACCTGTGATATATATTGAACTTGCCAGGTGCTTCTTAAAACAAGATGTCTGCATTCAGTGTGAGCTGTATTCAGCATGAGTTTGCAGTGGGAAGATACCTGAAATTGATCCATTCTTTTTCCAGCCTGTCTATCAAAATCCTGTGGAATATTATGCAGAAGTCTTTTATACTGTGTGTAGGCTGCTTCTATGGAAGCTGAGTGGCTCTTGATGCCTCCTCTGGTACTGGATGCAAATGCCATCTTCCCATGCTGTCAGGGCTGCCAGCACTGTCCCCCTGTGCAGTCCAGAGAGAGGACAGAGCACTCTGCCTCAGTGCAGGTGGTGCAGCTACTGAATTTTGCTTATAAATAATTTGGATGGTGGAACAATAATAAAGAAGTCATGTAGTTCTTGTTGGAACTATTTGGTTTGCCACGAGCCCAGTCTCAATTGACGACGATAGATCTCTGCCTTTCAGTAAGAAAGTTTTTTGTTGCACAGAAGATAAATATAATTTGTGGAAGTTTTTGAGTGTATTCATGCTGCTGACCCATAGTTAATGAGCAATTCATCTTGCCTCTGTTGAATAGCAAATTAATTTGCATCATTCTGTGTTTTCTTTCTAAGGTTGGCAGCTGGCAAGTAATTGGTTTTCAAAGCCAGGCTGTAAATGTAAAGGAAAATAAATAAAATAAACTGACTTGTATGAATATAGCAATGAAATTCCAGGACTTTTTTGGGGAATAGAATAAGAGTGGTTGATGTTAAACAGAGGGATATTCATTTGTACTTCTGTGGCATGTTTTTCATATGCTTTTGAAATACCTGAAATGCATGTTCTCCAGAAAGAACAAACACATGAGATTCTTCAAGATTTGAGCTAGAAATAACATGCCCAAGAATTGCAACTGTTACTCTGGAAATAACTGATAATTCTGTGGACATGAAACCTTTGTCTTCAGAAGCCTAAGAATGTTTGACTATTTGTCAGGCTCTTGAGCTATGTCTAAGCTGAATAATGCATACCATTGTGAGCTGTTCTCCTTTTTAATATTACAGACCCTTATTTTTTTTGCTGAGCACTGTTTAAGGAGATCATCAATCCCTGATGTTCTCAGTTAAGAATAAAATAAGTATATGACAGATGGAGAACAGCAGGAAAAGACCTTGAAGCGAAAGTATAAGGGCTCTGTTCATCTTTCGTTAAGAAAAGACTTCTCATCACCATCACAACTTTTTCTAAAAGGTGAAAATTTTCTTTTCCCATATTGACTTGGTTTATTTAAACTTGATATTCATGTAAAATTCTTAAGCATTTATACATTTGAACTAGAGAAAATAAGGGAACTTGAGTTCTTTATTCTTTGTTTTTGAAAACTGCCAACTTCATTTGAACCCAGCCAACTGGGTTTCTATGATATTTTATATCTCCAAAATAATTTCAACTGGGAATGGATCTGGTCACAGCATGTTTACTTTCTGGTGTAAACCTAACTGTTTCAGTTTTCTTCTGCAGTTAAACCCAAATCAGTATCTCTTGATGCTTCTAATGACAGCAATGCTCTTTAAATGAGCACTCTTTGCTCATTTGATGATTTGAAGTACCTGTTTGATTCTTATAGTCTAGCAGACCCTTATGCTCACACGGCTGCCACCATCAGGGAGGTTTTTGAAGAGGTTGGAACTGCTCACCTGGGTGTTGGTATCTTCTCACAGCAGTAACTTTTCCTGAGTCTTCATATTTAGTCAACTGAAGGCAAATTTTCAAGTTGTTGCTGCATTTATGAGTAGCTAATTGTGATAGTATTTGCAAAATCTTTGTTTTACTACAAGATTTTTCTGCAGCTACAGTTATGGAAGGTTTGGTGTTCTGGGCTGTTCCCTAAATGCTTTAGGCTGATATAACTGGGTCCTAACTGGAGCAAGCCCCAAGATTGCTGGATGAAATCCTGCACACATAGTAAACAAGTGGGAAATGTACCTCTGAGGGGTTGCTGTCTCTCCACAGTCAGAACCATAGTAAAACAAACCTGATTGTGAAGAGAGGATTCGAGCAGCAGCAGAGGAACTGCACACAATATTCATACCATTTTTCACCCACAGCTGGGCAGAGCTGTGTGTAAACACAGACTGGTGTCTGCCACTGTTGCCATGCCGTGCCATGCCCTTGCTTGGATAGGAAAGAATCTGATTAGTATGAACCATCAACTTCCTTCCCTGCAATTCTTAGATCTGTGATTTATTAAACGTCCAGATTCCTTAGTAAAAGTGCCAAGTGATGCCAGGTTTTTACTCTACGGAGTTTGTTTTACAGAGCAAGTACTGCTAAGCTTACCTGTGTGATTCATCATTTTTTCCTCAAGGTGATGCATAAAGAAGGCTTTATTCTGCATCCCTCTTGCTCAATGTAATACCACAGTGACAGTGGAGTGCAGCAATGCTTATTGTAATATTCTGAGTGTTTCGCAGCTGCATGTCAGTCTTGTGGAATTAGCTTATTAATGTTGATGAGAAATCTCATCCGAAAAGTGAGTGCAAGAAAAGAATGACCTTTTACACTTCTGGCTGGTTCATCATGCATGCTTACAAAAGGATAATTCACAATCCTAACATGGCAGAGAAGCAGGTATCTGGCTGGTGTTAGCTTTGGCAGTTGGTTCCTTTGTAGCTTAGATTCTTAATTAAACCTTTGAGAGCCTGAGGGATTACTTAAACATACATGTAATTATCTTAGTGTTCAGGAATTTTATAAGTTTATTTTTAAAGACCTTCCTTCATTCCTTTTCTAGGACTGGAATGGAAAAGAACATATTACCAAGAAAGTTTCTAACATTATATTTATGCATAAAATGCATATTATGATAAAGGATTTCTCGCTGGGGCTAAGATTAGGAATTATTTTCACAATATTTTTCCTGTTGCTATTCCCTGCTGAATTTCTTCATCTGATAATATTACTGTTTAGGAAGTGGTAACATATGCATGTAACAAGTTAATTGTAAAAGCCCAAAAGGGGTAATTTGATTGTGCTACTGCAACAATAGTAGTCAAGCATTCTGGTCTGCGGTTGCCAGTTTTAAATTACCACAATTGTTGTAAATCATGCAAAGGAATTGTGGGAAACAGAACTTTCAGCTTTTCATTGGAAATGCCCCATTTTCTGTCCAGGATCACTCAGCCATCTGTCTAACAGGCTGCAGTGGTGCTTCACAGACCATTCCTTCAGCAGCCCAGGGCAGTAAGAGTGGAGTGAGGAACATTCTGAGTATTGCAGCATCTTTGAAATCTTAACTATGCAGGTTTGTGACTAAGAACCGAGTGCACTTCTCAATGTAAATGATGCATAAGCAGGCAGGATTTTCCATATTAGGAGCTCCTCATATGTTTCACATACACCTAATTAGGTAGTTAGCACTGAAAACAAAAAGAGCATTTTATATGTCTTCTTCTTTGCTGTATGAGAGATGCTTCTCCTTTTCACTTTTAAAATATAGACTCCAACTCCAGCATACCTGAACTAATGTATTCTCTGCCCTTGTGTGATTTCACTAATGTATCAGTGGTAGCATCCTTTAGAAACATTCCAGAGAATCAGAAGGGAAAATACCACACTCTAAAGATTTCAAGTAGTGTGTAGGGGGAAATAAGTGTCAATTTTAAAATGAAGTTTTAATATCTCCCATTTTCAAACTTCTTATTTTACATATTCATATTACCCCTGTTGTTGGTACTGGACTGAGATGCAGGCTATTCCCAGGAAGTCCCAATCCTGTTGTAGATTCTCTATATTTGCCCTGTGGTGGAGAGGGGAAAGTGGTTCACACTGCTTGGGGGGGCTTATTTCTTTCTGGGGTGTTTAACTTGAAGATAATTATATTTTGTTAAATGAGTTCTGAGCTAGGACAATGGAATAATTTAGTTAAGTGACTGAACTGCTGGTTCAATGTATGTATAGCCTTACTAGTTTGTTTTTGCTGTCTAAAAGTTGAAGGAAGTTGAATGAGTAATGCCAAAATCACTATTCTGCAGTTGAAGTGAGTGGTATTTGGGTTAGTGTCTCTTGCCATTATAAGGCATTCCTAATGCTTCACTCTGCCCTGATCCTTCCAGTGACATTTGTACTGCTTGAGCACATGATATGGCCACAATGTCTATGTGTGGGATTTGGGATTTCCAGGATGCTAGTGCCTACATCTGTCACAAATACGTGAAATGTTCTGGGGTTCCTAATCTTTTGTTTCTGCCTACCACATTTCACTAACTCTACTTTGGTTTGTATCTGCTCTTCTTCTCTTAAAAAAAAAAAAAAAAAAAAAAAAAAAAAAAGAAAAGAAAAGAAAAAAAAAAAATCCATATTAAAAGGTTTCTCTACAGAAATTTACATCTGCCTAAGGACACATGGCATGTAAACAAATACAGCACTCATTCTAATAATAAGCACACATTATTATGAATGGTAGGCAATTACCATTTTATTTTTAAAAATGCATATTTATGAAGTAATGTAGATAGAAGCTGTCTATATCTCAATTCAGTGAACAGTAGAGTAATTGATATGTTTTGATTAATCAGAAGCTAGTGTGATTTTGTTCTTAGTGTGGAGACAGCTACTACCATTCAAAAGCATTAGCTATTTGTGCTTATCAGGTATAAGCAGTGGTAGTGAAATGCCTTCTGATTGCCTTATTTTACTATTATTTTGGCATCAAATAAAAGAAACAAGGTAATTTTCAGTGAAGAAGTTGTGATGTCAGATAGACACTTCAGATTTCCCTTTGTCTTCTTTTGTGTTGACGTGGCAATAAAAAAATTGTTCTTCAGTTCTTCAGCTGCGTGCAATCTTTTGCTAAAAATTAGATCAGTGGCTTATGAACTCTTAACTTGATTTTCTTCTTAGTGCAGCTTTAAGTTGTTCAAGTAATTTCTTTCTAGCAAGAATTTCCCTTTTTTATTTTTAATTGCTTGAGAGGGTGGCTTATTTAAATTTGCCTTGGCCTTTAAATGTCTTTCATTTCAGCTGTCCTTTAACCTTTTGAAGTAAGATATGGGTAAAATTTTAAATAATATCTTAAAAAAAAATTGCTGTTTTATATAATACTGCAGTGGGTACTAAGTTTGGGGGAAAAAAAAGAAAATTTTTGCAGACTTCAATCGCATCTCACTTCTGTTAAAGTCATTTTGAGTCTACAGTTGTTTTCAACTTGCTCCCAGCTGTATTTTTCACTATGATAAGAGAAATTCATTTGGAGTAAGAAGTGGAGGAGTGTGCTCAGTAAGAGGAATTTACATATATGTGAAGCTTCTGTTTCTGGGTAGTACTTCCAAAAGATAAGGGAAGGAGGGACTGAGTATGAAAGTGAGGGGCTAAAATGGAAAGCATCGCAAAAAACCAGATTTGTGGAGTTCAATCAGAACAGCGAGCAAAGAAGACTGAGAGTAGAATTAAGATTCTGATTTGTTTTCTAAAAACAAATCTTCAGGAACTTTCTTGAGGTGCAAAAGATCCATGTTTTAAAGCTTGGATGATTAGACCTTTAGAGAGTGGATGCATTTGGCTTGATGAGTTTGAGGTGACAAATGTAGGAAGATTCATGACAGTTCTGGGCTGGTAGAACAGAGAATTTTGTGAGATGAGAAATACTGAACATATTTATAATGGAAAAGTAGAGCTCTAGAGTGAGAGGTCAGAAGACAGCATGAGGGAGAGGAAGAGAATACTGGAACAGAGAGCAAGAGGAGAGAGATGAAGGATTTAGAGTAGACCAAAGGAAAAAAAAATTCATCTAGTTAATAATTGAGGGAAATCTTCAGGCTCTTTCAACACTAATACACTCCTTTCCTCCTTTCTCCAAAAGGAAGGGTACCAGAGGGGGAAAGTAGTAGATGAGTGGTACTGGCTGGTGGTCTGGTGGCAGCACGGGGACAATCTGGAGTAGCTGTGTGTCCGTGTAGCTGGTGCATTTTACCTGCACTGTTCAGAGACCTCTCATGAGCAGGAGGCTGATGTGACCTGTAGTTACCTTCTCTTTCCTGGGCTCTGTCTTAGAATGGCTTGAATGTTGACTCATAAAAGGATCACAGAGTTTGTTCAGTGTTCTCCCTGGTGCCCCTGAAGCACGTTTTGGATACCTAGAAAAGAAGCTGGGCCTCCGTAGCAGAGCGACACCACCCATGCTGTCTGAATGATGCTATCCTTGAGTCATCGCCGTGTGGGCCAGCCTGGAGATGAGCTGTTGATCAGCACAGACTGTGCTGTACAGAACCCTGAGTTTTGTTGCTCTGTTTTGAATCCTCCTTGGTTATTTTGAAGATTTTGCCATAGAGTGTTTTCTGGCTCATGGTGAATAAGAAATCCAAATTTTGTTACATGACGTCCAGCCACCTCACCAGCATATCCACCTTACCAGGCTTTTCTTGCCCTCTGTCTTGCCCTGCCTCTGTAGTCATCCTTGTCCCTTTGAACTAAGTGTAAATAGTGAATATTTTATTACTCTATTAATTTCTCTACACATGTTTAATTCCACCCTCTTAGGCTTTGTTACGCTCTTAATTCTTCTCAATTTTTGAATGGACAGGGAGTGTCATTTGAGCTCTTTCTTGCACTGTCAGAGTTGAATTCATCTGTGCTCATTCAGGTATGTCCTTAATCACACTTCCCTGTTGAAAAGGATGTGATAGGACCCACCATGTCCTAAAAAGCTGAAAGATTCTTAGGAGTCATTCATCGAGAGTATGAACTCCCTTTGAAGGATGGGGCTGAGGGGCATGCATGTGTTCTACCTGCCAGTCTTGATACTTGCTGTAGTCATTGTGGCAGCTGTGACATTCTGAAAGAGTGGGTCTGTGGTATGCTTATGAGAAAAAGAGGATCTATTGTTAGCTTGAAACTAGCTTTCCTATGTAAATTATTTAAGTAAATCAACTCATTGTTGGGGCGATTTCTCCTGATGGACCTCACTTCAGCTGTGGTTACAGGAAGGGATTGCTGTTGGTAGGAAATGTTCTCACAGGAAGAAATCTTTTCCTACTTCACTATTCTGTGCACTGGCTTTCACAGGTAAATGAATGTAGCTCATTCTCTCTGCTGGGCTCTCTAGCAGAGAGAGCTCTCCCTAGTTGTTTCTGATACTCAGAACCAACAAATTCATGGCACGGTAACTGCATCTTGCGTTGGTATTTGGGTGTGATTTTATGTGATAATTTTTATTAAAAATTCATGAGTTCAGAAAAGAATACCCACTGTGGTGAGAAGCACTTTCAGTTTCTCACACTGCTGCTGCTGCAGCTAAAATTGCTGGAAACAATTGCTTTCTTTTTTAGGTCTTTGAATAATCAGCTACCAAAGTAAGCTATATTTCATAAAAAGCCCTAAATCATTGATTGATCTAAGGTTCCAAATGATAAAATTACTGAAATGTTCTGATATCAACATGTGGTCTGAGGACTTAGTGCTACTTTAGAAGGAAACAAAGCACTCTAAAAATTGCACAAAACCATATCTACACAGGTTTTTTTTCAGATGTGTGACCAAATTCTGAGATATTACTTTTATCTTTATAACCATTCTTGTGATTTTTCAGTCTGACAATGATCAATTCTATAATTCTTGCTGCCCTGGTAATCTTAACTGCTGTCTGCTGTTCTGATTCATTATATTTGGCAAGGCAAGGTAGTACGCACCAGAGTTATGAGGAACAAGTTGAATTGTAAGTTGTTTGAAATATGATGCCTTTTTTTCCTGTCTCTCTCTTTTTTTGTTTCTTTTCAGTAAAACTTTTTTGTTTATCTGTGTAGGTCACTTTTTTCATTCTGAATTTGGTATATTATTTTCCTTAAATCATGTTCAAGTTTTATTTCTGGAAAGTTGACTTCATTCTTCATTGTGCCCAGTAAAGAACAGCTTACAGAAATAGATGCTTGTAAAAAATCTTTTCAAAGACTCCCATTGTAGCAAATTAAACCCTTGATCCCTTCATCTAGGTTCTTAAACACTGACAAAGTAAATGAGAGCTTCATGAAATTAATTATTCAGTAATGGAAAATGAGTATTCAAGTTTATAATAATGGGTGAAGGGGTGAATTGAACTCTGCATTAAACTTACCATTAAATGAAAGAACAAGGAAACATAATTTGCATCTGTAAAAATGCACATGCTTTGTGGGAATCAGTAGTTATGCCCAGAAGCATTCTTCACAACATCTATTCAGTTACTATCAGCATCAGTTAGGCCACTGTGATGAAACTTCTGAAGTAATGTGAGATTAGGGAGATCTAAAAAAACCACTCTCTTTGTTTAGATTCTTTTTTGAAATATTTGGGAGTCCTTGATAACTTGCGAGTCACTTCTATACTGAGACAATTAAATTTACAAACACATTAGTAAGCCTACCTTAAAAAGGCAAGAAAACTGCAAATCCCTTTTTTTTAATGACATCATTTGCCATCAGGGTGTTCTTATGTCATAAGGAAGCCATTGGAGATTATCTGATTAGGCATATATGACTCTCTTCAGTGAAGCTTTATGATGTCTGCATACTGAAATGGAAGAGGAAGCCCTCTCCACTTCTTTTAATTGAAAGTGTTAAGTGAGTTTACTTGATTGCCTTTTGCAATTATTCAGTATTTCTGTTGTGGACTGTATAAACAAATATGACAGAGTTGGCAATAAATACAATAAATACCTATATGAAATAAGTATAGGTCTGTAAATACGTAAGTAAATTTATATCCCTAATTCAGTCTAATATTGGCTACAGGCTGGAAGCTGAGTCCTGCCATCAGTGGTGTTCCTGCCAACCCCTGAAAATAGGCCTCTTTGAATTCCTGAGCCTGATTTAAGATTGTTGATTTAATATTTTTAGAAGGAAAAACAAGCCTAAATCAATGGAGAAGTACTTGGCTGGAGATGTGAATTGCACAAGATCTGTGTTCTCACTTGAGACCTCAGGTAAAACAGACTCTGGAGGAATTCTCCATCCCATTCCTATGTAAATTCTGACCCCATACCCAAAAAAATGCTGCTAATGATACTTTCTGTTACTTAGTTAGCCCAGGTAAAGAAACCTTAGTTTTTGATACTGATGGTCTTTTAGCTGAACTCAGTTTTTCTTTGGCTGGATAACACATTGTCTTGCTCTTTTCCTGAGATGTATCAAAAAGACTTCAAGCTAAAGAGGCAACGTGGATGCAAATGTACATGAAAATCAGCAGCAGAATTTAAGAGAAAGTAAATGATGGCTATGACAAGAACTTGCAACTTGAAACGGAAACTTGTATTTTATGCATAAATCCTTTAATTTAAATATATACATTGATGCAAGCCCAGGCAGTCTTAGGAAGGATGGTTGGAAAGGTATGAATTAAATGCTCAGATTTCCCAAGTGCTTCATTGTGATTGACTTCTAAGGAGGAATTCTGGAGCTGTGTTCCTTCTTCTATTGATCTAATAAAAGAATCAAATAATAGAATATTTAAACTAGAATGGAAGAAAAATACAAAATCTACTCTAAAGTGTCCTTGTTGTAAAGGCTTCAGAATTTGAGGCATCGAATATCTCTTCTGGGTCTCTCTTTCCATGGGTGATACAGGCCAGTAATGTTATGTATAATCTTCATTGAGTTAAGGAACTAGATTGGAGATCTCCCTAGAGGAAACATTGGGCTCTGAAATAAAATGTTCAGTGTCTTGCTTGAGACCTTCAAAGGATTTTTTTTCCCCCCGATCTATTAGTTTGTTTGTTGTAGGGTTAATCTTCAGATTTAGATTTTAGAAAGTAGAAATTTTGAAAGTTTGAAGGAAGACTAAAACCAAGAAAAAATGTTTCTTCTTCAGCAAATTTTTAGAGTTTGGAAAACAGCTATTAAAAGCCATAGCATATATGGTTCCTGTGGCTTCGTTAAACAGACAGCTCTCTAGCACTTAAGAGTATTTGTTTTCCAAAATTGTAGAGGATTACCACAATAGAAATATATTTAGAACATGAAAATATATAAAATACATATGTCACTTGCAACAGAGGGCGATAGAAAAGCCACAACTAAGATGTAAATCTTAGTGATTCTTTTTGCCTGTTACGTGATACCTCAGTGGTGATTGTTGATGAACAAAATTAATACCAGTATTTTATAGTAACAAAATATTTATTTTGAACATGATTAGTACATTCCCTCATATTCCAGCAGTATTTGAGGCCACAAGTATCTCAGCATGTTGCAGGAACATCTGGTGAAGCCTGGATGCCTAACTCAGCCCCTGGCTGGGCAGCTAGAGTCGGTGGAAGGGGCTGCATTTTAGCCCTTCAGCGCTACATGCCAGTGCACTTTCCAGCCACACTTTTCACTCCTGGCTGACTTCAACTCCTTTCTTCTTAGCCAACTTCTGCACACCCCTTTCTTTACTGCTTGATCTCTTCACTGGGTCTCCTCCTTGATAGCACCAGTGGTGCAGATGTTGGAGCTGTACGGTCAGCAGTGTAGGGTTTAGGCATTGCTCTGCCTAGCCAAGTGATGTCCAGATTCCCCTGGCTGCACAAACTCTGAGGAAGTGCAGTTCAGGTCTGAAAAGCTGAGAACATACTTCAGAAGTGTAGAAAGATCAGCCCATTATGCTACATAATTCTGAGTGAAACTCAAAATACTCAGTAACTAATGAAGAGTTTCATTTCTCATGTCAGTGAAATCTGAACCCTGTTGAGCTTAAAGGGCAAATGTTATCCTTTTTGAGGAAAAAGAAGTGATAGTGAGGCAGGAAACTGAGTGGCAGTTTTAGGATATGACAACAAAGTGGGCTTTTTGTATTTGCTATTGAGTGAAGAGAAGGTTGAAGGAAGTTACTGCTCACAGGTAATGCTTTGTTTGAATGTGACCAATTTGTAGAACTTGTAAATTCAGTCATTTAAACACTAGGAATGCTTAGGGTAGCACCTACAAGATTTAATGGCCAAACTAAACTCGAACATAGCAGCGGTGGAGATAAGGTAAATTTGCTGCTATTCCCTAAATCTCTCTCCTTTGTTCTCAAGAACAATGTGCTAAGGTTGCACCATTTCAAAAAGTAGAGGGGAAATGGTAGCCATGGAGGTTTCATGTTTGCCGGAATTACATACTAAGGCCCCAGTCAGCCTAAAATAACATTTGTATCTCTGAATTATAAACCCTGTACTTCAAAACATAAAATGTTTACCCACTGTGCTGGTTAGTCATGAGCTTTTTTGATCCAATAAATACTGTTTGTATGTTTCGGTATTAACAGTTTGCCAAGTGTTTCTATACACTATGTCTTTTCTTAGAGCAGTGACAATTTTGGCAACATACATTTATTGAGGGATTTTTCTGAATATGCTGTATTTGGTTTTCAAAAATTCTGTATTTTTTCTTCCTCCTTTTTACAGTCTTAGTTCTGTGAATGACAGTTTTTATTCCTGCTTTAGTTAGTATTAATAGATTTGTTTTTCCATATCAACTGACATTTTATGTGCCTACTGAGAAATGTTTAATCCAAAGGGAGATTAATTGAATTGCATTAATTGCATTAAGTGATCTGGCTGTGAAGAAGGGGATTGGACCAGATAATGTCTGACAGTGTTGCACTGCCTGATTTTCTCCATTTCTGTTACACAGATCACCAGTTGCTTGCGCCCAGTAATTTATTTACTTGAAAAGCAAGTTAAAGTGATGGAGATTTTTTTAATTAATATTATTTATCTCCTAGTAAATTCCAGTTTTCATTTTGTTTTAGCCTTGTAAAAGATTTTTTGTTCATTATTTTTATTTTTGATTCCTCAGTATCTCTTATATTTCATTAAAGAGCAATCTAGTGCTTATTGTTTCTGCCACATATGGATTATCAATAGGTACAGTAATCCAATATGTATTTTTCTCAATTAACTGGCTATTACCTTGATTGTAAAAAGGGGCTCCAGACTTCAAGCAAGATTTTTATGTCCATGCTCTTTTGAAGTTAGTTAGTCTCTTAAGTGTGGACATAAGAAGTGTCTACAGTAATCCAGTACTAGATCTTTTTTCTAATCTTTTCTTTGTCATTTTCCTGTTAATTTATCAAAAGACTTTTCCTTTTAAGTCACTGATGTGTCACAACAGTTTCAACTAATAGAGCTCTGGATTTCCAGCTGCCCAGATCTCAAAATGCTTTCTATAAACATTGACTAAACTATTCTTCATAACATTCCTCCAGCACAAGAAGATAATTAGCTGTAGCTGGGAATATGACGTATTTCACTTGAGGAAGGCAGTCTGAATTTCTGGATGCCACAAGAGCTATGTTGTTTGTCAAGTGAAATTGCTTGGATTTCTGTTTGTATCCTTTACAATACTGGTGGTTTCTTTTAAAAGGCCAGAGAGGTGCATTAATTCCTATATTTGGCCTTGCACCACAGTGTAGACCTCCTGAGCTATCCTGTCCACATATACACTTGTAACCATAATGCAGTGGAAAACATAAATCCATCTTTTATCCTACCATGAGTGCCAAAAAAGAATCAGTTGTTACTCAGCTTAGTGCTGCTAAGAAAATGTTCCGGTTATTGTTATGTCAAAGAGGCAAAGACTGCCAAGTCTGTAAGGACAGAAATGTGGTTCAGTGAAGTATTTAAAGCATGAAGGGCAAGATTTATTGTTGGACTCCTAAAGATATGAATAGATTGGGGGGGGGGGGGGGGGGGGGGAAGACTCTGATTTGGAACTAGAATGTGATCCCTTGTCCAGAGTAGATTGGTGAAACAAATGTAAAGGTTTAGCAGATTCAAAGTTTTTGGTATCTGATTAGAAGAAGAAGGGAATGATGATGGAAGGTTCTGATGTGTTTTCTTAGTGTTTCCTTGAATGAATTTAGAGAATTACTGTGCAGAGGAGAAAGTTGATGAGAGAATTTAAGGAGTGAGTTCACAGTTGCAGAACATTATTTTAGCTGAGAATCTGAAACCCCATTACAAGTTTGAAGGTGAGAAGAACCTTAGAAAGAACCTAAGTTTGAACCTAAGAAAGAACACAGAATCACAGAATATCCCAAGTATTAAGGGACCTGTAAGGATCATTGAGTCCAACTGTGCCCCTCTCAGGACCATGTAGAACTAAACCATATAACGAAGAGCCTTGTCCAGACAATCCTTGGACCCGTGACATATTTGGTGCCATGACCGAGGGAACCTGTTGGAGTGACCAACTACACTCTCAGTAAAGAACCTTTTCCTAATGTCAAACCTGAACTTCTCCAGTGCAGCCTCACTGCACTCCCTTGTGTCCTGGCACTGGTCAGCAGGGAGAGTTCAGCACCTCCCCTTCTCTGCCCCCAGGAGGAAAGTGTACCTTGCTGCCAGCTCCCCCCTCAGCCTTCTCCTCTCCAAGCTGAGCAAGACAGCTCACCTCAAATGGTGCTCCTAAGTCTTGCCCTGAAGGGCTTTCACCATACAGGTCACCCTTCTCTGGACACACTTAAACAGTCTGATGTCATTTTTGTACTGTGACCCCCCAAAAGTGCTCCCAGCACTCGAGGTGAGGCTGCCCCAGTGCAGAGCAGAGCAGGACAATCCCCTCCCTTGCCTGGCTGCTGATGCTGTCCCTGATGCCCCCAGGACATGCTTGGCCCTCCTGGCTGCCAGGGCACTGCTGGCTCATGTTCAGCTTACCATAAAATGACTCAAAAGTGCATGTGAAGGGTCTGTTTTTCCTTTTGTTTGAGATAAGTACTTTCAAAAGGTTCAGGAAAAAGTAGTTCAAGACTCTCAGCAAGTGTCACGCATTACAATTGATGCAATCTAGGGAAATAAAGTGCTTTTCAGATATAATTATTATACATCTCAGACAAGTTGTTTTTTTTCCTTTGAGTTAAGATGTAGAGTAGTAGTTTAACTGGAAATGGAAAGAAATAAAATACAAGAGAAATAGAATAAAGAGACAGGATTCCTTAAATCAATCTCAGAAGCACAAATGCTCTGGAAATAGGTTCCAGATATCACAGGTGCCAGGAATCCTCTGACATGTCTGTTGGTAGCCCAGCATAATGGAAAAAGCAGGAACTCCTGGACAATCTTGTAGGACTTGTGAATCCATATCATGTGTCTGCTTGAAAATAGTCCACTCCTTTTCAATGTTCCATGCAATCACAGGGGTTTTTGCAGTCTTTCTTCCAAAGCATGTAATTTATACCCTCTTCTTATTTTGTCTGCTGCCTGCAACTTTTCAGTTAGATATGTAAATTCCACAGAATTGTGGAATCATGGAATTACTGAGGTTGGAAAGGATGCCTGGATATCATTTATTCCAACCCTTGTGCTCAGAGCAAGACTTCATTAAGGCAGTTGTGCTTTGAGTCCATTGGACTTTTGAGTATCCTTGGACTCCACAACCTCTAAACAATCTCTTCCACTGTTTTGTCCCCTCTTCAGTGAAAAAGGTCATTAATGGAGATTTAAACAGCAATTACTCCTGGGCTGCTTCTTTAGTGGCTGTCCCTCAGCTGGACTTTTTGCCATTGGTTGAAATCCTTTGAGCAGGGCATTTCAGCCAGTTTTCAGTACATTTCACTTGTTTGTATGTCATCATTAAGATTGTACATGGGAGAGGTTCAAAAGCCTTTCCAGCTTTTTTTCAGCACTGGACCTTTCCTTAGATGCTTTTTTGAAGATTGAAAGAACTTCTGGCACATTTGAGTCAATTTGATCTTGTCCAGATTATTATTTTCTGGTAGGTCAGCTTAGGACATAATGAGAAGATAATAATGGGCAAAGATCCTCACATCCCAAGACACTGGTGCGTCTGGGTCTGTTTCTTATTTTGTGAAACAAACTAGTTTGGATAGGCCCTATCAATTCAATGCTATAATACTTTTGTTTGCCTTGTGGATTACAGTAATCAAATGTGCTTCTGGCAAAATATGTATCTCTGAAAAAAAAAAAGAGCTTCACCTGTATCACTTATTCATGTCAATCTGTGTTACCTTTCTGCAAAACTCTAGTTTTTCCAAGAATCATTTTAAAGGGAGACTGCTAATCATTTAGCATCTAGCTTATTACCTTATGTACAGTAATGCCTGTTTTTCACACATAATGAACTGTCAGAGCCAAGTGCAAATATAGATAATTTTGTGCTAGTGTGGCTGTTCCAAAGTGTTGCTGCTGGCATTTTTTGTGCTATCACCCCTTGCTGCTGCCACAGATGAGTGACGCACTTCACCTGCAAGAGAGAAGTAGCAATATCTTTATTGAGGTAAAACAGCTCTTTAACAAAGTTGGCGGTAAATGCGTCAGCAGTTTAACCGTATTCGATGGCAAGGTATACTTGATTTTTCACAGCACAGAGGCTGGGGTCAGACAAAACTGTCCAGGAGATCATCCTGTTGAGTCACAAGGGTCAAAGGATTCCCCTGTGTTCTGAATTTTCTGATGGGAGTTTAGTTGTGGCTGGATCCAGACTTAGTCCCAGACTTGGTCAACCCTTTATGGCTAAAGCATTGTAATTGTACAATCAATGTTTTATGTCACTTAGGTAAAATTTTTAAGTTTAGCATGTTACTAATCACAAGAATCTTCTAAGGCAAGGAGTCTCTCAGCCCCAAGGATTAATGTAGAGAGGTGTCCAGAGCTGAAGGGCAGCTCCTGGTACACAGCCCCTTCTGTGCAGGAGAGCTGCACAAGCCTCAGGCTGCCCACTGTTTATGGAGTGAGATGATTGACTTATGCTCATATTTGCACAGCGGCCGTATTTCCTTTGGCGCATGCTCAACTGGCCCTCAGCTGTTGAACAAGACTCACAGCCTTAGGTGTCAAGCCAGATTTATGGCCCTTAACTATTGTGTTGGTATCTGTGAGCCAGATGTGGCCGTCACAACCACCCCGGGTGGCTGTTGCACAAGCAGAGAACAGCAGGGGTTGGAGCACATCGCCACAGCTGCCAAGAGTGAAACAAAATGTTCTGAGTACAATCAGGTAATCAGAAGTTAGGACATTTCCCTTTGTTGCCCATAAAGTAGCTGAGAGATCTTTTCTGCTGCTGAGCAGGATTTCAAAATATTTTGGAAGGACTACTGGAATAATTTTTTCTGTCCTATTGTAATAGGATTCTGACTTTGTCATATAAAGGTCATTTCCCCTTGTTAGTGCCACAGTGAGTGTTTTGAAAAAGGAATTTGTCAGTAGTCCTTAGTAGCTCACTTCAGTCAATAGCTGGCTTGGACTTTATAACTTTGTTCCACACTAAGCTGTCCTTTTATTTTTGGAAATGGGAGTTGTGGCTCACTGCTCAGTTATTCTGCCTGAAATTCAGAGTTCTTTCAAAAGTCAGAAATTAAATTAACACAAGACTCCTTGTAGAATTGTATACGAATGGGGGACTCAACCAGTTATATTCTCAGCCTGCTGAAATCTGAGCAGGCGCTTTCTAAAAAGTGTGATAATAGAATTTGGCTGAGCATATTATGGGGTAGACTAATGTAAAGACTTATAATGTAGGACTCGTCTAATCCACTTGTTTCATGATGTGAACCGGGAGGGAACTGTGCTTACAGGTTTTACTTTGGATAACCACACATAGGATGATTTTTTTTTTTATAGTAATAATACATATTAGTCATGCTTTTGCATGGAAACGGCTTTCTGTTTATTTCAAATGTCTGTTTAATTTTTATCTATATTGAAGGATTTTCTTATTTGTCAGCTGGGGAGGGTATTGTTTTGGGGTTTTTTAGTATAAATTCAGAGGTGACAGCCTTTTAACACATTGCATTATAGAAGGATTCCAGAGAAATGTTGATGAAACTTTCACTCACAAGTGCATTTTGCTTTCCATTGTTTAATGATCTATCTGTACATTAAAATTATACACATAACAGATGGAAAATTCTGGGGGTACAGAAAGATTCTTGCTGCTCTTTTTTCAGCTAGTGCTAACTCAGTAAAGGAAAATTCTCTATTAAAATGTTACTTTTTTCTTGTTCAGGCTAATACAGTGTGACCCTACGCACTCAGTTTGCATGTACACAACAGGTCTTTAAATGTTATTTGAGGGGTTTTGCAGTCTGATCCCCCCCCCCCCCCCCCCCCCCCCCCCCCCCCCGTGTTTTAAAGAGCTTGATACTGTGAAATCTGGTTGTCTTTTTGTAGTCCCACCCCCTAGAAAACAGATCATTGGGGATTATTTAGACGATGTGAGCACCATATCTGACTTCTAAAAATGCTTTCAAAAGCTGACTTGAACTCTTGAGAAGAAGTAACTTTCCAAGTTGAATTTATGTTATTTTTCTTTAACAGAGAAATGCTGCTAGTTAAGAACTCTTTTGGATGCTGCTGCTGTGCCAGAATTTCATGGCAGTGTAAGTGTGCTTAGGAATTCAGAACATAACATGCTACATTTTCTTATCAGAGTGCCATCTTCCTGAGACTTAGACATCCTCCTTTAAGAGGAAAAGGAAATGTTATTTTCTTAATTTCACCAGTTTATAAGTTACTGTGCTGTAATTTATCGTCTAAAGTGGTGGTAGTAGTAGTAGTTGTTGTTGTTGTTGTTTTTGTAGTGGAAGTGAGATACTACTCATCCTCTTGGTGGTTCAGAGATCACTTCCAGGGCAGTTGATTTTCACCAGGAATGTGCATTAAGAATGAGTTGATCAGTCACCTTGACCTCTCTCTGCCTTTTAAGTTTGTGTTCCTGTTAATGCCAGGGCTAGCACGGGGTGCTGTGGCTTGGCAGCCCCTGGGTGGCACGGGCTCAGCCCGGCTGCAGTTTGAGTGAGCAGCCCAGGTGCTGCGCGCGGGGCCGCGAGCACACTGCCCTGCTGGTGGCCTTCCCCGAGGGACAGCTGGACCAGGACACCGCTCTGGATTTTGTCATGTTGCCCTCCCACCGCAGGTGACCTTTGCTGTTCCAGATCTCATCTCTTGTCTGTTTCTCCTGTTTTCCTGAAGGCGCTGGGATGGCTGGAGAAGGTCGTGATCTGCAGTCCAGCTGAGGGAGGCGTGAAGCATTGTCCATCCCCTGCTGGCATTTGAGGTAGTGTGATAATTTTTATCTTACCTGCAAGTGACTTTATTACCAGTGTTGTCTAAGCAGATTGATCAATAGTAATCCGTAATACTCTAAAATAATTCACACAGATCCTAGGATTCATTCCTGCAGGACGTGACAATTATAATATGCATTATACAAAATTCTGATTGGGATCTAATAATTGTCATATTTTAGTACCCAAATAATAATAGAGATATATGAATTAAGGCTGTCAGAGTCAGTCCTGTTAAAATTGATGACTTCAAGACCTTCTGTCGTACTCTGGTAGCCAGCATTTGAGACAGAGGGCTGAGTGACTCTTAAAAGTGGTTAAAAGACATTTTTCTTTGTCAGAGAAAAATTTTTATACTGCATTTTAATGAGCCATTTCCCACATAGAGCGTTATTTAGGATATTAATTAGCTGACTTTAAATGCCCACTATTGAAACAAATAGAGAAAAAAAAATCTCTGTTTTAGGAGTGAGGGAAAATGTGAAAATGCCTATTAGAGCACTGTAGATAACAAATCATGCTTTAAATGACACTTAAAGTGTCACTGAATTTGAATGTCTAATTCATTGGTTCTTACCTGTATTACTGAAAGCCTCATCAGAATTCAGTGGGGTAAATTTGAATCGAACATCACAGAAATATCTATTGTATAAGGGATTCAGACCCGTGGTTGCTCATGGCGTGAAGCTGAAAAGCTGTTATCTGGTGTTAAATTGCTGCATGAGACTTTACAGCTGCTATCTGTGTACCGTAGCAGTTTTATAAGACTTGAACTGGCTATTCCTGTCCAAGTGTACATAGTTGTACTGTCATTAAACAGAAGAGAAATTACAGATACTTTTAGCTTCGGTTTCTATAACAGCAGGTAAAACTTGCTATCCTATGTCTATGTTCTTAATGTTTCTGAAACCAGATGGTATAACTCTAGATTCATACATTGCACCATGGATCTCTGCTTGGGATATTGGTCTATATGAATTTCACCAAGAAAATGAAAAGGTCAGAATAGTGAAAAGTTACTTGTAAAATGCTTGTGAAGTATACATAAATTAGTCATTAGTGATGTTCTTAGCCAAATCCTTCTTTGTTGTGGTTACCATGCCTTTTCATACAGAGTTCAGCACACCTGGAAAACAGTTTTTGAATGACTTCTGTTATTTTATAGCTGAAACATGGCCAAACAATCATACAGAAAACTGCTTCTGGGATCTGTTTTCTTAGCTTCCCATGCCCAGGGAGTGATTTGATCCATAGCTAAACTGCCCATTCCTGATTCCTCTGTGAGAAGCCTAGAACTGGAAGGACACAGCTTGGACACGGGGTCTTGCTTTGCTTCTGAGCTCTACCACAAACTCACTCGGGCTCTGTCACCCTCTGTAACCTTGCTGTGTTTCAATTTCCTGTTTGTAAATGAAGGCTAATACTTACAAACTTTCAGAGGGTCCAAAAGATCCCAATGCTTAGGAAATGCTGTTGGCACAGTGCTTGTCATATTTGATGTGATGTTGACGTGGTGTTACCAGGGGAGAATTTAAACCTTTTGCATTTATGTGGGACTGATTTTTATTCTTTCAAGTATATGAATCTAGTCACCGGCTAGTAAGTGTGATTACTGAAGAAAAACTTGTATGCATAAAATGAACTAAAAAATAAGGACTGATTTATGCATCAGGGCAGTTCAAAACTCTGTCTGATGTGATATTCCACAGTTTTAATAATGGTGGGAAAAATATATGCTATGAGGAAGTGATTTATTGAATATTGCTGTACAATTTGTGTTGAACCTGAGAGCAGTCAGTCTCATCACACTTATGTGAACATGGCTGCTGTCACAAGATTGGTGTGATTGGTAAGTGTCATACGTATTTTATGAGATGGTATCATTGCTAATGACTTCTTTAAAACAGAGATGAAACGTTTATATATATATTTTTTTTTCATATTACATTTTTAAAAAGTTTTTCTTAAGATGAAAGTCTTGGGTCTCTCCAGTAATACAGCTTCCTGTGATATTAAATTTATTCAGTACAAGAACTCAAAAAGGAACAGTTCCGCTCTTTCCCTTGCATGCTGACACTTCCCACATGGCCATGTGAGTGAGACTGCCATGCAGAGCCCAGGGCTGAGTGGTGTTTAGTGGTGCCTTGACTGAAGGGAGAGAGCCAGTTCCTAAGACTTCTGCTGACAGGCATCTGTGCAAGCAGTCTTGCTTCCTGCTTTAGTATAAAAATGCATACTAGGGCAAGGCTCCTAGTCAGACTTCAGAGGAGTTGGGTAATGTGCTAGATGAGAAGAGCCCCCAGCAGGGCTTCACTAAACTCCCTTCAATGTCCTTTTAGTCTGCTCCTTTTTTTGAATGATATGTCTGAGATCTAGCTTGGTATGGGATTTATACTTGTGAATAGACAGCACAGAGTGGGTTTGTGCCTGAGAAATACTTAGAGTGGTTGAGTGGTACCAGTGGCTCTGGTACCTTGTGAATTTTATCTGTAAACATCTATTTCCTCATGGTCTCGTGTAAAATAACAGTAACAGCAATGGGAAAATGTGAATGCATTTCTCGGCTTTAATGAACAGTTGAATGTGCTCCAAAGTTTCACTTTTTTAATGAGTTGGTATTGTGATAGAGTTCCTGCAGAGAAGGAAGTCATAAAATCAGTGGAGGCAGACGTGCTGTCCCTTGGCCAGCCAGCCAGCTTTGCACTGGGCAGCTCTGTTGTTTGTAGCACCTGTTTGTTGTAGAGTATTCCATTTTGAACCAATCAGTCCAAAGTTGATGTGCTTTATGTGTGATGTCTAAAATCTAATGTTGTAATGCTAAGCTATGGTTGCTTTGGTCTCTGACATTTGAAAACTGGTATATGTGGTATGATAGGCTTACATCCACTATCCTGGTGTTACCACAGCTAAAGAGCACAGTTAATTTCTGTTGTTTGTGAAGGAGCTATGCCCTTATTAAGATGGGTTTTCTAGTTGCTTAGGTGTTTCAGATGAGCTTCTTTTTCTCTTAATTGCAATTTTTTACATCTTAATGCAAACTATCAATTTCTTTGGTTTGTGTTTGGTTTTGGGTTTGGGATTCTTTTAATCCACTACAGCTTTATTTTGTGTTGTTGAAATGTCTGGCAGTGTAGCCACAAGACTGTAATATTCTATGATATATGAGGGGCGTGTTGCAGTCCTTGCTTTACTCTGCTGCTTGGCTGAGGTTTAATGCAGGCAAGCTGTTCCTCTTCCAGTGTGTCCATTTCTTTGTCTGTTAAATGGATAATGCCACTGACTCCTGCTGCCGACTGCTTCTGGATTTGCTGATGGAAAATACTATCTGGCATCATTAAAATACCTCTTTATAAATTGGTCTGTCAAATTATCTTTAAAATTAATATGGTTGTTTCTGTGGCTTATTTTACAGACACTTCTTAATTTCTCCATTGGTTTTCTTACGGGAAATGATGGGCATCGGGACATAGCTCTGTCAGTTTCCAATGTTCATTTCTAATTACAACCTGTTATTCCTCCTTATCTCCATTGCAGACAAAGCTGTCATTGTAGTGCTATGATTGCTGCAGGTGCCCGTGCAGATTTACTAGGTGCTAAACTTTCTAAACCAGTAACTGTTCAGTAGGTTGTTAACTCTAGAGACTACCAGGCATGTCTGTTTGGATTATTCCCCTTAAAAGGCAGGCTGGCTTCATCACTCAATGAGCAATCCAAACTTGTATCCCCTTCCTTAATAATCAGCAGCATTTCAAAGCTGATCTGGATCCCGTGTCACGTACCCTTCTACCTCTCCAGTGCAGGAAAAAAGGCTTTCCACGAGCTGTCCCATACTTCCTGCTCACCAGATCTAACCCATGCTCATCCGCCTCACAGGATGGAATCTCACCCTCCCATATATAAATACTCAGGATATTTATATTTATATTTATATTTATATTTATATTTATATTTATATTTATATTTATATTTATATTTATATTTATATTTATATTTATATTTATGGGGGGGAGAGAGAGAGAGGGGATATAGATAATGAGCTGAGTGCTTGTGAAGGTGCACCTTCAAGTTTCATCACAACACCAATATGCCTGTGTGCATGTGTGTGCTAAGTGTGTGCAAGCACATGGACACAAACCAGACCCCACTTCTGCTGCTTCCTTGGGAAGGATTGTTTTAGGGCCTGTGATAACTGAAACAGGTAAAATAATGCCATGACATGTTGCAAAACGTGGATTGGAAGAAGTTACTCAAAGGCCATGAAAAATCAAAATGGTTGCACAGTTTGTGCATTAGATTGGCTTCCAGTTAATTCTATCAGCAAAAAACTTAGTCAGGCTCCCTATATTTGGATATACTAGACACTCTAGCTTTGGAAAAATCTCCAATTAAAAATTAGCAGCATTCCTCCTACAGCTCTTGGCCTAAAAGGTATCATCAACAGCTGTATCATAAAAATGCTTATCAGAAGTGATTGTTTCAGTATAAAGGTTTTAGAAATGGTATCTAAAAATGCTCATACGTTTTTAAGCCATTTTGGTAAATGTGGGCATAGTCTCTGTATAGGAGATGCTTCATCAAAACATACTTTAAATTTAAAAGTTGGGTATTTTGTATTCCAGGTCTTACCAGCACAAGTGGAGGCAGAAATTAATCGATTCTAAAGAATTTTATGAAAGGTTTGAACAGAGATCAGCTTTTCTTTACAAGTTATTTCTTACCTCATGAAAACTTGTTTTGGCAGCACGGCATTTAAAAATACCAAATGATCTTGTCCATTTTCTTGTTTCATTCAGTGCTTCTTTCAACTTTGTGCTGATTTTCACAATTAAGGATCTAGCTCCAAATCTCTCTATGTGTCGATATGAAGTAGTTTAAGCAGTTGTTGAATGCAGTAACCTACTTTTTGGTAGGTGCTCACCATTTATATATTCAGGTTTGTGTGGACTCAAAGTGCCAAATCAGCAGCAAATAGGGGAGGGAACAATGGTGGAATGATCTCAGAGAGGACACCTTGAAAGCCAATCATACTGTTCCTTGTTGACACAGAACTTCTTAAACAGATAATTTTGCTTGCAGTTATTGTGAAAAACGATTGCATTGAATAGGTGTGCTCATATGTTAAATCTGCAGCAGTTCAACTGAAATTTAAAGTTGGCTTCAGTCTGCATATTACAGACTCAAAATATATGAATATATGTCATATCTTAAACTTACATGAGCTGCAGGACATACAAAACCTCACTAAATAAAATGCAGTGATTACTGTTAAACCTTCTGTCAGGAAGATGATTCTTTTCCTGCGGACCAACTGATAGTAAGTATGGGGGTGCTTGGAGTCCTGAGTGGTCATGCAGAAATGCACTCAGAAATGCTTTGTCTGTCATTTACTAGCTTTCACTTACTGTGCTATTTAAGTTAATGACTTCCTAAATGCCATACAGCCTCTGTTATGTAGTCTTTAATCTGATTAGGAGCACACGAATAATTTAGTGTGCAATTAAACCATATAATTAATTTGTCCCATGGTAATGAGCCTTTAAGTAAATCTGTTAGTCTAGGGTAAATACCAGGCCTTGAGCTTAAATTTTACAACTTCTTGAGGATTTTTTTCCTATAAGAAATGTTTTTTTTTAAATAAATACTATTTAAAATTAAAAGCCTGCTCGTTCTGGTTTCCTGAAATTGCTCTTTGAGCAAAAATGACTGGCTATTACCAAACTGTTCCAAAATAATGAAACTCCTGGTGATCTCCAGTGAAACAGAATTGGGTTATAGCCAAGCATTTTTGAACAAAGCTCCTTCAATTTCTTCCAAATCACCTTGAACTCAAACCTGCCTTACAGACTTCAAAGAGCAATATAAGGAAATCAGAGGGAGCAAGGATTTCATGTTATAGAAGAGCTCCAAGAGATCAGATGTGGATTTATTTATGATGTGTGCTGAAATGTAACTGACTATATTTGCCCAAGTGCCAGGTAATATGTTTTTTAATTCGAGTAATAATGCAGATATTGGCACACAGGATGAAGCTTGCAGAGATTATGCTGACTGAACAGTGGAGCTGACCTGCTGTGTGGTGAGGATCCAGCAGCACATATAAGATGGTTACTTGTGATCAAGCGTAAAATAATCTTGTTTTCCCTCATGTTCCAGCCTAACTCCCAGTGGTGTCACACATGGTGCTTTGCACTGTGATTCCTGTGCTTCATTATATTTCCCTGATTTCTGTGAGGTGCTAAGCTCTCTTGCAGTGCTAGGAGAATTACTTAGCCGTGTTCTCATGTTAAATATATAATCTTGCCTGCTTGAAATCAGATGTTTTTTACTGCTTTGCTGGAGTGGGTCCACACTGCTGTAGTCCTGATGGGATTTAAACTTCAATGCTGGCAAGACACTGAAGAGCTTTTGCTTTGTGGTTTGGGATTTTTTTACAGAGCTGGAAGTATAATTTAATCTCTTTATGTAAAGTGTGAATAATTATCTCAGTGAAAGGTTTTTGAGTAAAACCACAATTTTTTAATACATATTACTAGGGGTGTAATAGATACAGACTTAGATATTTCTCTTTGCTTTCTTGACATGACATTGGACATTAAGTGGATGCATTATATTTCTTCAAACAGACTGGAATATACATTTGCTTAAATAAAGAAATTCTAGCACTTTTCTTTGCAATTCATTGTACAAATAACAAAGTAAAGAGCAGAAAATTGTCCTTTGGGTGACTGCTATCTAATAATAACTAAATAAATACTAATAATACCAATAATAACTAAATTTTAAAAAATGGAGAAGCCTTGGAAAAATTAGTACTATAGTTGAGAAAGTGTTTTTAGCCTGAAAAAAGTACCATTCTTTCAAACAGGCCTGAATCTTCCTTAATGATACAATTATATGTAAAGCTGAGTGTCTGCTCAGCAATTCACGTCTGCACGTTATGCAGCTAAATGTTTGCACTTTCATCTGAGATGCATTTATTTTGCTGCTTTGATCTGTTTTGGGGGCTGAAAGGCAAACAGAGTAATTGAGTCTTTTCCAAGTTCAAATTTTTCTAGCTGTGTAGTAGACAGTGACTTCAGACTGTAACTGCAATACTCTATTTAGGAATTGTTTTCTGATGGAGAGATCTACTAGTCTTAGAGCTGAGATCCTCCTTCTGTGTACCTAGTCCATTAGATTACTGCTATCAAAGTACAGCACATTTTATTGTAAATAAAGAAGTGATACATCATGTGCCACAGCCAGCCTTAGACTTCTTAGCCAAGTTTTTGGAGAATGACTGTAAAGAGCTTTCAGTACAAGCTCAGAGCAATGGCCAAGTGTGGATACACTGAAGGGCTCCTTAACCACAGCAAAGAATTGGTAATCATTTGGCCTGTTACAAGTTTAAATCAGAGTAATTAACTGACACATCGATCCACAGGAAAAAGAAACCCACTAAAAGCACTCAAGGTGTCTCTTACAATAGAGAAATAAACTGAGTGTTGAAATTAAAATTTAATATACTCTTTATTCCAAAATGAAAAGTTTGTTAGGAAAAAAATATTTTTAAACCCAAAGTGAGAAACTAATTCAATAGATTCCATTTGCAATTTTAACAATTTAATACTTGAAATCAATATAAATTATTTAGCTGACATAATGACATAATTAATAATATAAAGTTGCTTCTGTTCCCTAGGTTTCGTTTGTATTTATAGTGTACTTTTTTGTAGTACTCAAATTTGCATAAAAACATGCATAGTAAATGCAACTTTATGTTTCTTTTGATGTTAAGGTTTCAATTCTTTTTTTAAGTGAAATGTGCCCTTTATGAGGTTTTTGGTTGTTTGGTTTTTTTAATTTGGAGTATGTAATTTCTGCTTCTGTGATATCATTCTTTGATCTTTTTATATCCAGGACAACAGTACACAATAGGTGAGCGTTTCTCATATCAGCTGAGATAATTTGTTATCTCTTGTTTCTTACTGTTGCTGATATAGAGCCCTGACAAGGGCTCTGTAAAAACAGGCACTCGTCCAAGGGCTGCTGATGACTTAATCAAGCCATAATATCAGCAAGCGAGGGAAGGAGGCTTTATGTCCACTGCAGTTTTAGATTGTGTTGATTGGAAGGCCTAAAACTAATTTCAGTTGCTGCATGACTCCATCCTGTTGGCACTCAGGGGAATGAGGGTATGCAGGCAAAGTGATTTCAGCTATGCCCTATCGGCCAAAGTGATGTGAATGTTTTTAGGCAAGCACAGAAAGATTACCTCTTGGTGTCATGCCCTGAAGTAACTTTTAAGAAATGTTCACGCTGTGAAAAATAAAGGCCTTTCACCCAGAAAAATTCTGCACAGGTACATGCACACATATTTGGTAGTTGCAATACACAAGATTCAGGACAGATCTGGGGAGGCTGGAGTTATGTTCCCTTCTTCACTTGTTCTTACTCGGTGGCAGATCTGCTGGTGTATATTCACATGCATGGCACACTCCTGTGCTATCGCCTCTTTGTGATCAATGGAATGATGAAACAGCAGTGTATGGAAAACTCTTCAGGTTAATCCTTCACTCAGTAATTTTGTGGTTTGGTTTGCAGTTGACAGGCTGCTTTTTGTTTTGTGCTAGCTGCAGAGATGCTGCTGTTGCAAGCAGTGCTAAACTGGAGGAGGTTACTGGGGGAAAACTGTCATATTTGGAGTACCCTGAGTTAATGGTCGTGGCAAAAACAGAAGTGCCATAATAGGTACAGTTCCATGTCCTTGTCTGTCTCCTTCCTTCTGGTCCTTTCAGGTTCAGAAACTATGTAAAGGTCAAGATCTCACTTCAAACAAGTTTTTCCTATAAGCAAGTCTCCTTCTGGTTTACTTTGAGTGTTAACATTTGTACCTGACCAGAGTAGATGCAAACAACTCAGTGTGCTGTGACTAAACTGTTTCTTTTCTCAGGGAGCTTCTTAGCCCAGTTTTGCCTGTTTATGCTGACTCTGTTCACGTCCCACTGGAGAGATGTTGTGTTTAAATTCACTTGTGATTGACCTTACTCCAACATTGCTATAGAAAAGGGCCAAGATATTTTTTTTTTATCCTTTTTATAACTCCTGGCTCTCTTTCTGTACTGAAGTAATTAGCCTGAGCTGACCTCTAGCCAAATGTTTCTGTGGTCAAGTTTCAGCTGGCTTGAGGACAGTCAGCTGCTGTAATTTTTTTTTTTTTCCTGATTTTAACTCTGTTCATTCTTGCAGGCTGCTGGAGTAGGGTAAGACATAGAATATAATTCTTTAGAATAATATGTTTCAGAAACTTTAAGGTTTTTATTTTTTTTTCTGTTGAATAAGAGGCACTGCATTAGTGCCATTTGTCTTTCATAGGCACATAGGGTTGGTGTTGGGAGGTAGATACTACTGGATTTTAAAGGGTCAGTTTTGTCCTAATGCCTACAGAGAAGCTGTCTCTTGCTAGGTTAACAGAGAAGCCTCTGGACAATACTGCTCCTGTTGACAGCAAGCTCTCAAGAGTGTCTTAGAGGAAGGGCAGTGGGTCATTATGGAACAGACCTTTGAGAACGTTCTGCAAGGCAGTAGTTGTCTGATGGTGATGCAGGTGGCACTTCAGAGGACCTTTCTCTCAGGATTTTTATTCTGTACCACCAAAAGCAGTATTGTCATGGGGCAGCTCCTGCTTTCCACCAGATTTTCTCCCATGAGCCTGGAACCATGGCATTGTGGCTCTCACTTCATCTCAAATACTGCTAGAAGTGGCCCTCATAACTGCAGCCCAGCCGAGCTTATGGTGTTTGTGCTGGATGCGGAGGGCACGTCCCTGCTGCTTCACACCCTGTGCAGAGCTCCATTGGCCTGGGTGAGGCCTCGAGTACAAGCCCTATCCCAAGGAGATAGCAGCTCCAAGGAGATAGCATAACTTGGTCTTTTACAGAGGCTCTTGCACAAAGGGTGGAGCATCATGCATCCGTATTTTCAGAGCAGTTACTGTTTTTGAGCTCTGTCCTGTCCATATTGGGTATGTTCAGAGGATACCAGTTGGATATTTTTCACAGACACAACTTGTCTGAATGGATAACTCAGTGGGATATCCCATGTGGTTTTAGGCAAAGCCAAGACAGTGTTTTGTCTTGCTGAGATTCTGGCATATGTGAGAGTCTGCTGAAGAAACATAGTTTGTTTCTATACTGTGTTTTACTAACAAAAGGGCAAAGGATGAAGCAGCAATTTTGTTAATCTCTGATGTTTAGGAACGCAAATTAATCCTGTGCCCTGTTTCAGAGAGAGGGTTGTTTTCGTCAAGGTCTGTGGCTGAGCAGGGAATTTCCCAATAATTGTAGAATTGCTCTTAAACAAGTAATAGCTGCTGCTGGAGGGTGGCTGTGCCCTCCCCTCCACCCTGACTGCTCATTCCCTCGCCTGTGCTGCCCCAGCTCTGCTCCTGGACTGTGTCTTTGAGGAGTCCTGATAAAACCGGTCTACAAGCAGGTTCATTACAATAAATGTTTATGGATTCATTTTAACTGGAACAATCTCCTGATGGAGTTCATTGTGTTGCAGGTATGTAAACAAGTCTACCACTGCAGGAGGGAGCAGCAGTACTGGAAGAGGATTGTTTTCCTCTGCAATAACAAGTGCAGTGTGTGTTTGTTGACCTCTGTGATGTGTTTCCAGGCTCCTGGGTTAGTGCTTCAGCTGTCAAACCACCCTTCTTGGAAGGAGGCTGAGATGGCCACCAGTCAGGTGTCCAGGGATGGAGGGGATAGTCATGCTGTGACAGCTGCACGTGGGGACCAGCCCTGGTTCTACCAGAGTTGTTTGGTGTGGCTATGAAAAGTGAAACTGTGTGCTCCGAATGATGGATTCTGATCACATTTGTTCTCACAGGAAGACTCCTGTGAGAATTTGCCCTTCTCTTATGGCTGTTACTAGGCAGGAAAAAGTAGAAAGTCTTGGAAAACAAGTAGTTGGAAGATAAGCAGAGGCTGATGGATGTGGGAGAACAGGAAAGTGGGAATAGGAAGGCAGAACGGAATGCCTTGGTACTGGGAAAGGAGAGTTGTAAATTATGTGACATTGTTCTCAATGTGAAAGAGAAAATAAAACTTTAGGGAGAAAGTGGGAGAGCTGAATGGGAGAAGAGACTGATGGGGTAGATGTTGTGTAAGAGGAGAAGAACTGGCAAACACAGAGGCACATTTTTGTAGTAGATTTATTAATAACAGATAATAAGAATCCTTTAAACAAGGGTACAGATGAAGCAGGGGGACCGATTGAGCTACCTGAAAATGTAGCTGATCTTGGTCAAACCTTGTACTGTGGTAGTGTAGCTCCTCTACTGAGAGTTAGGAGGACTGTTGGCCTGTGGTTTGCTTCATTAGCTTTGTCCCAGTCTGTGCATTCCAACAGCTGCAGTTTTCCCTTCTCCTGGTCCTGCTCCCCAAGTTGTCTCACTCCCACACTGCCCCAAATCCTCACTGAAGCACTTCCCTTTCTTCCTTTCTTCCTTTCCTCTTTTCCTCCCTTCTTCCCCCCTCCCTCCATCGCTCCCTCTGTGCCCCTCTTTGGAGTGATCCATGTCTGCCCAGCCAGAGAAAAGTCCTGCAGGTGCTTGGGCAGTCCAAAGAGCTCCTATAGCTCTTCTCTCAGTGTAGCAGCCCCATGCCCATTCAGGCTGGCCCAAGCTTGTCTGAGTGGTGCTGCTAGGCATCCTTGTCCTGATGTGTGTGAGGTGGGGAGCATTTCCTGGCTTGCCTTTGCAGGTCTGGCTTAGGTTTTAATAGTATAGAGCAGTTTGAGTAAATGCCAACTCGTGGAGTTGGGTTATTTTCTGTACTGTGATTCCTTCTGTTCTCTTAGTGTAAGAAAATTGAGGGAATTACCTTTTAAATTCAGCATTACTGTAGCTTTGCATACTCTGCATTCTTGTGTTTTATGGTCTTTAACCTAATTCAAACTTTGATAACTGTACTAAGCAACTGACTAGTTTTTGACACCCAGATTTGATAGCATACATTGTTACTTGATAACAGCTACTTAGAGATTGTTACTCATTAGTTGGCTTGGTTCTTTGGACACTTGTGATTTAATCTCCTGTTAGATAAAGAAATAAAATCTCTAACTGAAAACAGTCCAGTGTAGAATCCAGATCTGTCATACAAATTTACAGTCAGAAGTGGAAGTAGAGCTATTCTCACTCTCCTGCCTCTCTCAGAAGAGTGTTGGTGTATGGTGCTGGTTTGCACATAACAAAAACACGCTGCCTGACTTGTTTAAACATCCGTGCTCATTTTAGCATGTGTGTGGTAGCTTTAGTTTTGAAGGCTCTGGTAATCTCCATGGCTATAAATGGTCAGGTTATAATCCATGGTATGGATGTTTTCCCCATACTTCCATAGGACACCACGTGACGTTTTAGGGAGCAAGGTACCATCTTGTGCAGATGTCTGCAAATCCACCACAGAGCAGCTGCTGCCCTTCACCATTGTTACCAGATGCTGGTGATAATGGCAAGAGCAAAGTAGAGCCTCAGAACAGGGTTGTGCAGTGGGGTTGTACGATGTGTGTGCATGTGTGACACGAGTGAATTAAGGAAAACAAGGAGTGTGCTTTTTTTGGGGAAGTTGTAAAGGCTTGCTGGTTCATGCTGGGATTGTAAGCGTTTGCATTCTTGGAGGTTTTAAAGTAATTTGCAGATGCAGTCTATCAATTGACAATACTTGGTTTTTCCTCCCTCTGTATTTAATGGACTAGAGATGCATAAGCTACTTCTCTTGTAAATACAGTATTTTCTATCTGTTCCAGACTGCAGGATGATGTATTATTTTATGAGGTAATGAACAATAAACTAAATGTACTTCTGTTTTAAATCCAATCAAAAATTCAATAAAACTAGATGATAGCTTAAATGTCGTATCATATTAGTAATATTTGTTTGTAAAGAAACTCTCATTGTCTTTTGTTATTACAGAGTTAGGAGTATGGATCTTCGGCATCTGCTGTTTACTTTGGCACTGATCTGTGCAAATGACTCACTTTCTGCAGGTGATGGTAAGTTTTATGATGCTTTTCCATGCCTTTATGTGTGTAGATGTATAAATATGTAGCTTTATTTAAAGTGTATTTTTATATTGAATTTTTAATGACTGTGCAACTTTCTTGACCGCAGTAACCCAGGTACATAATGTAACAAATGCATCAGTTAATCTTTCTGTAAATATAGTGGGTGAGGCTGGGACATGTTGCAAAATGAAGGTGAATTTCATAGACAGTTTTTGATGTGAAAGCAAGATGAAATTGAAAGACTGAAAGAATTGTATGGGATTTATTTTTTTAATATGAACTAGTGTTTTTTTACTAAACAAGTCTTCTAGCATATTCATATTTTTAGTTTAGTATATTCATATCTTAAGTATAGTACTTAGTATAAGTATAGGACTAAGTATTTGGACATACAGAATAAACATTTGAAGACCGTATGCTTTGAATCTCAGGCCAATAGGAACAAGTTTCATAAGAAATAAACTTAGTAACTTTTGGGTAAAGATTATGGGATTTCAAGAGAATGTGTACCCTCAACCAGCCACCTCGGACTGGTCTTTAACTCATTTAACAGAACACATGAACTTCAATGAGACTTGATCTGCTTATGCTTGCTATGATCTAATTATCTAAAGAAATGCAGCTCAGCCTGGTTGGCTCTGTGCTGTTCTGGTCTTCAGAACAGACAGCAGTAACAGTTTTCCATAATAACTAATTTTATGCAGACATGTCACTGCTTCTCCCAGAGCTACAGAGCAGCTGCAGCTCTGCAATCAGGTGCCTCTCCTGACTTCCTAATCAAAATCTGTGTTAGCAGAGCAAGTCAGAAAGGGCAGTTTGTCAAGAAGTTTTATTAAAATGGGATGAAAACAGCTTCCACAGGTAACTCTAAATAAAATGATACCATTTGCAATGAAAATTTCTGATATCTGAATTTTTTTTTCTTTAGGTCCATACTTTAGTTTTACTGAGTGCAAATTAAACATCTATAGACTTGCAAGCCATGTTTCATCGGCCTTTCTAGTGCTAGTTTTAAAGTATGGTAGTAAGCTGAAAGATGATGACATAGTTGCCTGTAGTCATAACTGGCTTACATTTTAAAGGTACAACCATTGCTCTTTGTCTTGATACAGTTCTGTATTTTCTTGGAGTTGCATACTTTGAATTTCTTGCTATCTTGTATACATTGAAGCACTGGAGAGGCATACGGGGTGTTACTTTGATGTTAATGGAGACATTAGGCTCAAATAGGAAATAATTAAAACTCAGGTGATCAGTTCTCGGACAATTCTTCTATAAAGTTCATTCTGTTTATTAACAAACAGGCTTGGATACAGAAAACACAAGTGTCTGTTTATTTACTTCTATGTGTGTGGCTCAAATGCTTGTCCTCTGTGTTATCAGAAAAAGAATCTATAAGGTGCTAGTTAAGGCATTTTCTTTAACATTTACCAAACATATACACATGCACCAGCTCCTATTCATTGCCACGACAGAATGGTCAGTGGAACAAAAATTAATGTGTCCTGGCTTCATCCTCTCCCCCGCCATGTCTGCATTTTACAGTAGACTCATTCAACAGTCAAAAATAATCCCCAGGGCAGTCTACTGGACAGACTGATTTCTCTCTTGAGTTTTAAGAGCACATGAGGATTATATGATCCTTGGCAGATGAGCTGTGGTCCAGATGTCCTAGCTGCAGTAAAAATCTGTGTTATAAATAAAACTTGACCACAGCATCGTCTTTGTGGGACTTTGTCTGTGCTGATGAAATAGTAACTTCCATGAGATTACCCTCAGAACCAAAAAATTAAGAATATTTTGGTTGTTTCTGTGCTTAAATGCAAGACACAGTACTAAATATTTATGTCCTGATTTGTTGTGCTATTAAAGATCGTGTGTGAAGGGAATTGCTTTGTTTAGTTATTGCTAATGACTAAATTGCTTCTAATTCTTTGGGCACATGCTCAGGTGAGAATGTCAGAGAAGGAAGTATAAATTGAACAGCAGTATTTGAGATAACAGTATGAAAGAACATCCATTTGCTGTTCTTTTGGGATTTAGGACAGAGTATTAGATAAGATTTGTTTATTACGTGTTTGGTTTTTTTTCCTCCCATGTGAATGTGCTCATATCTACCAAAGTTCTCATGAGGTTCCAGCCCCATTCAGGTCATGAATCCTGACAATCTTACAGTGCTCTACCCAGCACAGTGTTGCTGAGACCTTTGGATAAACTTAATTAAATGTGCTCTATACTTGTACCATATCTGATATGTTGCCTGGTGACTGGATCTATGGTGTCATGGTTCCCTAAAAAATTCACTTCGGTAGTTCTATTTCTTCTGGCAGCAGGAGAGATAAAAATTACATAGTCTTGGTAGTCTTGTACCAAAGCCCAGTACTGAACCAGTGTAATACAGCCTTGTGCATGAGATGCTTTCATGTCTTGAAAATAAACAAAGTGTAAGTTCAGCTTTCCAATAGTGCTTGGAGCTGGCTTTGTGCCATGGGGTCAGATCCACCCAAGACAGAGTGAAATCTCATACAAGTTTCCTTCTGGCAGGATCAAGGGTGTGAGGCCAGCAGTTGACTAGGCAACTGCACAACATTTGAGACCAGATACTGGACATTTAGTCACCTATTTGCCATCTCCAGGCTAGTGTCCAATTCTGCTGGAGGCTTTCTACTGATTTAGCCTGTTTTTCATCCTCTCCTCTTGCAAAGAAGCTGGCTTCCAGCTCCCTAAACTGAGACTGCAGCTAGCATGGAGTGAGAGGGGTGCCCACTGTCTCTGAGAGGGGGATGCTCAGGGTGGCCAGGTGTGTCCACTGCCCCCAGTCTCTGACTGTAATTCAGGGCTGAGCAGGTCTGGGACTTTCAGCCTTTCACCAGGGTTGCTGACCCTCGTGCTGTCCATGCCCTTGAGCTGCCTGATGTACAGTGACAAGGTCAGAACAGAGGCAGTGGTAGAAAGAAAGTAAAGGCTGCAGTGACAGGAAGGGAATTTCTAATAGGTGCATAATTACCATAGGTAAATGGGTTTTGTGCCTTCAGGATTGGAAAGCACGAGGGCCATTTTCAGAGCTGATTAAGACATTTTTTTCAGCAGAATTAGGCTTCAAGGTTGCTTTGAAGATGGGTAATTGTGTGATTTTGACTTTTTGGTTTAATTTAGTTAATTAGATGCACAAACAAGAAAGAGTGCTGCCTCATAAGCAGATGTACATCTGTGCAGTATTAATTGTAGTTCAAAAAATATATATAAAAGCTTATATTTGCATACAAATACACAGTTTGTATTTGAGATTTTACATTAATGTAACTGGGGTGTTTCAAAACGATATCCAGGATTCACCAAGGTATTTTGGTTTACTATACCTGCTGACATTAGAAGCAGTTAAGGGGAATTTATCCAGACACAGACTGAAATATGTTTAGGAAGCAGAATGAAAGTTGTGATATTGTTTGCTTGTTCCTTTTCTACGTCTGATGATTATAAGTCAAATAAGGACATAGAGAAATAAACTGGGAACTAGTCCCAGCTAATAAAACAATACATAAGCTTAAGCAGCTCCAAAATGAATTTCTTCCCAGTGAAAAAAGGGAGAAATGTCTTTTACCATATTTTTATGCTAGATCAAAGTTAATTCCAGACTGTTACACTTATGTTAATTTATCCTCTGAAACAGCTTTAGAAAGGTATTCATATTTAATTATAGCACAAGAAAAATAATTTTGAGTGAACTGATTTTGTACAATGACAATTTTAAGACCAACAACCGTTATATTATTGTTCATTTTATCTAATTGGATTTAAAAAAAAATTTTCTCTTTTTCCATCACAGCTTTTAAATTTGTTTTATGAATGTGCTATGCCCAAATAGTCTATTTTCATAACTTTTATTTAAGAAATGGACTTAGTTACTTACCTTTCTGAAACAAATACAGTCTAATTTTAATTTCCATCAGGATGTCCTTTGTTTTACTGGTGTCTGTTGTTGTACTTTGATGCTTTGTGTGCATTACACATTGATGATAAACCATCTAACTATATGTGTGCACTGGGTATCAGCGCTCCAGTTTCAGAACTGGAGATAGAATCCATAACCCATGCATAAGACTTCAGTGTCATTGAAGACATGCCTGAGCAGCCAAGACTTCTGTGCAGGGCTGCCAGGGATACCAGCAGACCTGCAGGACATTTGCATCTTCCTGGGGTGGTCAGAAGCTTACAGAGCTCTCTTAAAAACCTTATGCCCAGGTATCTGGTACATAATTACCGTGTATTTTCAGGTAATTAAATCAACCCTATCAGCTACTCTATGTTCCAGGGCCTGTTTTCACTAGCTCTCTGACTGTTGGGAGCTTGGACACCTAAGGATTCATCACAGGGATATCCTCTAGGTACTCAAGAAGTCTGCATAAAACTTGTAGATAGCACACCTGTGCCTTTTAAGCAGAAGCTGGAAGGCAGGCAGAGTGTCCTGGGCAGTCTGAGATAGCTGCAGATGTTTAGACAAGTGTATTTTGCCCTATGTGGCATAAAGGGAGCTAAATTTAGGTGTTTTTGTTTTGAACTGAGCCTCATCTTTGCAGCTGACTTGTTTCAATGTGCATTATTCTAGTTGCTTTCTTCTGGGTACTGTCATAGCTATTCAGCCACAGACTGTAGGTTTTCTGCTACTGCCAAGGTGAGGGGTCTTCTCACTGGATTGATGGGAAAGCACGTGGGGTCTTGCTGTCACCATGAAGTTTAGGAGCAGCCACATATTGTCTAAAGGCTTTTGTGACATGTGAAGGAATTCTTAGAATTAAATTAAGCAGAAAGGTGCCTTTGAGTAGCAGCATATTCTCTTCTAGGACAGTGAAAATTGCCCATCAGTTCATGGAGTCAGGAGGTACCTGGCCTGAACCATTCAGAAAAATGGTCGTGTCTGTAAACATGTTTTGTGATTTAGATGAACTCAAATTTTATAGATGTGGTTAGTAACAAACCATTTCTTAACTTCTTTCATAATCACAAAGACTAGATATATTTGCATATATTACAATCCTCATCTTGTTAGGAAGGGACAAAAGGACAGAATCTTCCTTAGCTTGAGCTGCCAACACTCTTGCCTTCTCTTGGTGAACAGTAGTGCCATAATACGGTTGGTAGTCATTTTTTCACAGTGGTCATTTTCTCTTCTTCATTCTCTTGGTTTGGTTCATCTTTCCTATGGTCTTTCTCTGTTTTGCCTGTTTTTTCATTTAAATGCAGCTAAATATGGAGCATAAGTCCAAGCAGAGCTGGCAGTAAAATCTGAGAAACTGAAAACCACGATCCGTGTGATGCATCCTCTTGTATGTGGATGGGGGCAGAGCTGTTGAGAAGCAGGTTTAAAACCTCCACCTGAAAACAAAGCCTTTAGAAGAGTTGCCCTATTTGCCTATTTTAAGCATTTCCAAGCAAGAAATGTGTTCCATTATGTAGAAGAAATTGCTACAGACACATTCCAAGAGCCAGAATCAGAAACCTTGGCACAGAGAAGCATAAGTTATACCAGTGTGATCAGGCTAAGCCAGTTCGGCTGAAGAGAAGATTCATTTTGGCAGAGAGAAAAATAGTATTTCCATCATCACTTTCCATTGGGATTAAAGATGGCTTTGATGACTCGCAGAAAAGTCCAAGAGAAGGCCAAGGAAGTGCACTTCTGAGTTACTTTTACCACTCTTGCTTCCTACCCAGTAGTATATATTTCAGGTAAACCATTTGTCAGGGCCTGTGTGACAGTATCTCCTGGGGAAGAAAGGATTTCACTTTGCCTGTCTCTCTTTTACAGAAAACCATCTGGGATTTCTAAATGTGGAAAACACATGCTGAAAATTAATTGCAGACAGTTTTTATAAAAAACCTCAGAAAATAAAGAGCCTTTTAAGGTGTTTGAAGCCTGAAATTGTGCCCCAAAATGTCTGTGTTTAGGCTTGCATCTGAGTAGATCCAATGGTTTAAATGCTAACCTGAGATGCAGAAACTTGTCTCCTTTGTCCTGTCTTCCAAACCACATCTGTGACTCCAGCATTTACTGAAGATTTTCAAGCCTTTGAATATCTTCACCCGGAAGCCGGCCAAAAACACTTCATGGACAATCAGCTTCAATCAGACACCCTGTAAAATAACGTACATGCCAAAGTTTCCCCATCCAGTTATCTCTGTCATCCTTAATATTTCTATTGTGTGTATTTCCTTCATTGCTCTTTTGTTGCTATCATATTTTCTTCTCTGTTAAACACAGACTTGCCAATTTGCTGTCCTCTGATTGCTGTGTTTTGAGGCAATTTGCAAGAATTAGCAACTCATCAGTGGTTAGTGCCTGCTGTAGAAGGAGAGGTCAGTCTTTCTCCCTCCCAGTGGCAAAGCTTGTGATCCCAGCAGGTCTCTGCTCTCCCAGGCAGACTTACAGACTGCAGGCTAGCCACCAACATGCACACTGGTCCTCCTGTGAGCCAGAACTGCTCCTCCTCTACCAGGACTGAGCTGCATGCAGAACCACTGACTGATGGAGGCCACTTTTGTCTTGATTTCAGAGGAGTGAGGCCAGTTTGAAACACGAACTTTTGCCCACACATGCAGTGAAGCCTGTGTATTTATGGAGGAAGATCAGATGATGGAAATTATACAAAACCTTGCACAGCAGTTTGTTACCACTGTCTAAGAGGCTAACAAGTGAGAAAGTTCCTACTTACAATCTTAGCTTTAACTCCACTTTGTATTTTAAATGTAATTGTGTATTTAATGTGAATTAGAGAAATGGTGTGTACTGCGCTAGCCAAATCAATGCAGTGAATAAACTAACTTTGCAGCAGGGGAAGGAAAAGTAGCTCTAGCAAATAAACACTAGTCTGTATTATAAAAGCGGACTATGTGAGTTATAATGAATCGTTCCATACAGTAAAGTACACACAGAGAAAATGTCTTTCAATACCATCCATCTCTATCAGGAAAAAGAACCTCTAGTTGCTGCATATTCATAGTACGTAATGAAATGCTCCTGAAAAGGGGTGACTTTTTCAATTAATTTAAACAATGATGCAGTTATTGTGCAGTAACTTGCACCACACATTTAAAACACAAGAGATTTTTACAACCAGGAGACTCTCTGCAATTTTGCACATTCGTTATCCATGTTGTGACCGCAGGGCTTGTACTGGAAACGGAGTAAAAGTGCGACTAGAATTTGGAGAGCTGTGATTGAACAGACCTGGCTTCTGTAAATCAGGGAGTATTGTGTGCACCTCAGCAGTATTTTGGCACAAGGGGGTCCCTCAACTACTCCAAGGGATCCAAAGTGAACGAGAAACATTCTAGAGCAGGAGTTCCCAAGATGCCATTCTTGACTCAGAGTGACTCTGACAGCTTTGCACTGGCCACCATCTGCACCAGAATCAGATGATTCTCAGGGTTGCAGCAGAACTTTCAGCACAGCTGGGTAGTTTTGGAGCTGGAGCCACCATCTGAAGTGTGCCTAATTCCAGCCTTGAGGAATTTTTGGTCGCTTGGGCTCCAGAGACTCCCCTGTCTCCAACCCTGGCAACTGCCCCAGTCTTCCTTGTTACTCTGGCACACTAAACTGGTACCCAGGTGATTATCGACTTCTGAGGATGGAAAGGGGAATGGGAATGAGATGCTGTTGGGAGCTTGGCTGTGGTGTGACCCTTCACAACAAGTTTCTGGCAAGGTAGCCCTCGGAGAACAAAAGTACCTGACACAATGTTTCCCTTGTGTACTACTGGAGAGGTGCACAGCATGAACTATGGGAGAATGATGCTGTAGGTGAGAGGAAGAGCGGCAAACTCTGAGTAGGACTCTCGAGCTTCTGAACCTGGAACAAGTCCTGCTATTTAGCAAGATGGAGGTTTCTCTACTTTGCTTGCTATTCTCACTTTTTGTAGAAGCACAATCAAGTCGTAACATCAATGGTCAGTTTTCTTCAGAACATCTAACAGATTTTCTCTACTGGGGATTTTGAATTCTTCCTGCATAATGCACTGAAGACTTTCTTTTTTAGAAGTACGGGGTTTTTTTTTTACAGATACTTAAGGGTCTTCTACCAAGTCGTTTGTGCAAAGGGATGTTGAAAAGCCATAATGTAGGCTGATAAAGCTGGTGGGCTTCTAAAGAGCCATACATAATGCTGATTCAGTCCTGTGATTCATTCTCATTAAGCTGGTCAGGGAGACAGACAGCTGTTCACTCCCTGCCATGTGGATTTTGTGAGAGCCCTTGATACAGCGCTGTAAGCAATGGTTCCTTAAAAAAACACCAGGTATGAAATGGAAGGACTTGTATGGTTTAAAGAATTAATCGAAAGGGGGGAAAAAAGAATAGGTGAGCTCTCACATGCAGGGGTATCTCCTGTCTCCTCTTGTGCAGGGAGGCATTGAATGGAGGTCTGTGTTGCTGGCAGAGCTGTGTGGTAGGACAGGCTGGAAAGCAGCGCAGTTCTGCGAGGCACTGCCGAGGCAGTGAGGGAGAAGGATGCAGTGGGGCTGCTGGAGCCCCACAGCCCTGTGCACAAACACTGGGCACAGCACTGCTGGAATGGGGCAGTGGGGCTGCCCAGGGAAACGCCACAGATTCACCCAGACCAAAAGTGTGTCTTCTGTGGGCTATCCCAAGCTGTACCCTGAGCATATTCAGAGAAACATGCTGAAAGGAAATATGTTCATTTTGTATTTGGTCTGGGATTTTGTTTATTTATTACTCCACTAGAAATGTGTAGTCTTGGCTTTAGGGCTGACACAGAAACTTCAGAAGCAGATTTGAAAACTGACTTGGATCAAAAATTTACCCTTGAATCCCTATCTGCTAGAACCCTCCTCGATATTGCACTTTGTAAAGACTAAATAACAAGACCAATTATGTGCCTGGCAGGCAAACACCATGTGCATCATGTTGCTTTTAAGATACACTTTGTGTTTGCTACCTATGCCTACTGTATAACAGGAAAATCAGACAGTATTTAATAAATAGTAAATATTTTAAAAAATTTTGTACAAATAAAATAATGTCATTATACCCTTTGAATTTGTGTCTGGTCTCCTTGTAGCTGAAACACTGAACAAAGAATAATGTGATAATTTACTTTTAACAGGAAAACTTCAAGTGTTAAGGAACCAAATGTAGGTAATAACTGTAAATGTTAACATGATCTATTTATTGTTTGCTGTTAGTGATCAATTAGTTAATAGTCAATGTAATTACTTCAGCAATTATGCTATGTCAACTATAATACTGTTTTAATACTGTATAGGTTTTAATTCAAACCATCTGTTTTAATCCTTGTATATATCCTGGGTTGATCTTTGCTTGCAGTGAAGTGTTTTTCTGGAAGTTAAAAGTAATTATTAACGGAATGGAAATTATTAGTGGTTCATGGTTTGGCAAGGAAAATAAATGCCTTTTCAAGTTCTTGGTGTCTCTTTTAGAGAGCTCCTGCACCAGAAATGGTTGAGGCTGGAGTGCAACACAGAGTATTTTCTGTCATAGTCTGTGTGATATTTGGGGTTCATCGTGTTTGGAAGTGTAAGTCACTGATCTGATTATTCTCCACCACTTAATTAAGCCCATTTATTTCACAGGGCAAAGGAAATATGGGTGGTTTATTAAAGGGGAGGGATAAAACACTGGGGAAGAATGTCAGAAATGCTAGCGTGTATACAAAACCAACATAATTTACTTTCTAGTGAGCTGTGTCATTCTCCAGTGTACTCTTCAGTGGCTTTGTAGAGGATGTTTGGTCTTGTTAACTTGTTGAGTCAGCTTTGACTGTAACTGTCCTGTCTAAAATTGCCCTGTTACCCAAGGATGTCTGCACCTGGCTCCAGAACTCAGCCTTCATGCTGTGAAGATCTGTTAAGCCACTTTGCAGTAAAAAGAGAAGCATCTAGGGCAACTCCAAAAGTAGTGAAATAGATGTGAGATCAATAATCCTGTCTGATTTCATAGCTATTACACAAGAGGAAACTGTAGAAGTTTATCAGAAAAACCCAAGGTATCTCCTTGTACTCTTGTCACATGCCCTTCAGCACACCTAGGGACCCTCAGAACTCAATTAAGTCCTGGCTGGATCATGCCATACTTTACAGATGTAGAGGGCAAGACTTTGCTCTAGAAAGGATGCACTGGAAGCTTTTCAGGCTGTCCAGCTGTCACAGCTGACTCTGTTTAACCTCCCATTCTTGGCCAAGCCAGTTAAGCACAGTTAAATCATTGTCTACAAAAATATTTGTAATAATATTGCAAGAACCCTCCTGACAGAGACTTCACGTTAAGACCAGTAACAGAGACAAAGCTGTCAGAATTTCATGTGGTGACCCAAAACATGCACCTGATATTATGTACTTTTCCAAGGCTGTGAATACTGTTCATAGTTTAAAGCAGATTTTTCTCTGGTGTGTCTTTTTTGTCTCCCTGAATCAAAAAACATTTGTTTTTTACCAGGAGGAACATGCATTACAGAATCTGGCACGTTTGCAAGTGGTACAAGCTTGTGAATGTTTTGTTGAGATAAGTGAGTGACAGCTTCCAGTTGGTGTTCTGCAGGAGGTGAGGGTTTCTTTCCAGAAGCCCTGACCATCTCAAAATAACTATATTCTCCTTGCAGAGCTCCCAGTCTGACCTGTTATCTTATCCCCTCAGTACAGCAGTGCTGATATTCTGCTACACCAGTTTTTCTAGCTAATTGTCTCAAATGGCAGTTTTAGTTACAGGAAGGACTGAAAGGATTACATCTATCAGAGTTAGCATTTTGTCAGTGTTGTCCAGCATTATAACAGAAGACTTGATTGTAAATTGTTGTTAAATGCAGTTTTTCAGTTGTGACAGCATGTTACCACTGGAATTCAGCTTACTTTTTGTTCCAATTTTTTAAGCCAAAAAGGGCATTTTTTCTTAAGAGAATAAGGCTGTGTTTTCTTCTGTTTTAGAGAAGTGTCAACAGTTAAGGCCCCGCTATTTAATTTCATTATACCCCCTGGAAATTTCTCAAGAAACATGAGTTATGACCATGTCAATGCTTTTCACTTTATGGGTTTCACATCTCAGCAACTCGCAAAGATGTGTGAAATACAATTAACAGTTCCAGTAGTCCCAAGATACCTATATATAAGCACTGGCTTTCTAGACACAGCATTGTTTTTCCCAAGGTCATAGCTATCCCTAAAGGAAACAGAGTATTAGCCTTAATATGTGGCTCTTAACCCTGTTTAAGAACACAAGTGGGACCTGATTAAAATAGTATATGGCTTACACTGGTAGGAGTCCTTGATCTAAAGAGAGCTGGCTTCTGTATGTTGTTCTGATTGCTGTGGGAATACCATTATGCACTCAATTGTAGTTTATGAAAAGCTGCTGTAGTCTTCTAACAAATCACTTTTAGAAAAGCCCTGAATCCATCATATTGTTGCTGGAGGTAAAGCTGCCATGACTTACATAACATACAGCATTTCCTGGTTGTTAATGCACTGTAGCATTTAAATGCAGCATGTTAGAAAGACATTATTTTTTTACAAAAATACATAAAAATTAATCTTCCTTCCTTTTAATCATGTCAAGGCTAATGTATTAAATAAGGAATAAAATTTATTCCATATTTGAGATGGCTACTGGGTAGATAGGTCCCTAGGAGGTTCAGGCTGTCCTGAGTTCTCAGCTGTTTATTTCAGTGCTAAGGCGTGAGTGAGCTGCGGAGTTAGTTGGGGATTTTTTCTTTGTGTGGGTGGTTCTCACCTGGTTGGCGTGAAATTACAAATTATGTATCTTTTTGTTTCTTGGAGGGAAGCATTTACCTGAACTGTCACTGACGTGACAGACAGTCATGACAGTTGACAGACATACCTGTCACTAGTCTCAGCACAAAAGCAATAGGTGGCAATAATCTGACATCTCCAGATAAGGCTGAGGCATGTTGGCAGAAATGGTGAGCTTCCAAAGCCATTTACTTGTCCTAAAGAAGGTAAAATTCCTGTGACTCCAGCAAGAGTAATAGTTCTATAATAACGACACTGGTCTGAAACAAGCTTTCAGCAGCCGGCTTTGCCATAGAAATTCCTCTGTGTCCTTGAAAAATTGATTAATATCTGTGTTCTGGCTCCCTCACTGAAAAGTGAGGAGGCACTTCAGGGATAAACTTCTTAATCTGTTTGAGTTTATCAGATATTATGGTGAATGAAATTGCTGAGGTTGCACAACCTCCTCTGTCAACAGCATTGTATTTATTGTGCAGAGCAAAAGGATAGAAAATTGTGTCTCCTCTTCCAGTGCTCCTGAAGCTGGCAGGCCCTGTCCTCTGCCAAGGCAGGGAAAGGTGTCTGTATGCTTGTCAGGAGGTAAGGGACGCCACCTGCAAGCAGAGAAAGCACTGAAGTGTCCTCCAGTGCATATATTTTTCCTGAGTAAAGCTACATACTTGCAGAAACTATGCTTTTCTTCCAACAGGCAAGGACTTATGCTAATGTGGGCCCATAACTAATTGTTGCCATGGGAAACTCCGAAATGGCCACCCACGCTTTTATATCTGAATGGAGCTTGTGTTCAGATGTACTGTTCCATCTGTGGGTCAGCATACGCAGATTAGTGTGTATATATGTTTCTTCCCTGGTGTAGCATGGCCAAGCTGAATTATGAAAGGTTGCCTTTCATGTTAAAGATTCTGAAAGCATCAACCTCCCCTGGAACACTCTGTCTTGTGGGGCTGCTCCAGTGCTGACATGCCCAGAGTAGCCCGTGGTGCTCCTTCCGTTCATTGGTGTGCTCAGAGCTGACAGAAAGGCACAGGCAGTCTTAGGAAATTTTCACTTTAATTGTTGCCAGCGTGACCCTGCAGCCCTTGTCCCCACAGAATAAAATGTGATGCAAACACAAAAATGCAAATGCTGGAGCTTTTCAAAGAAGAAAGTATGCTGGTTTGAATTATAAACCCGTTTTCACCTTTTCTTATACTCAGGCTGTATTGTCCTGTGTGAAGTTTTGTAAAATACTTGCACTGTGAAATGTGCACTTCATTTGGAGAATCCCACTCAGATGACTAAAGTTTGGAGAAGCTGGAAATGACCTAGCCATCTTTGGTGGCAGGTAGTGACCGAGGTGTCTGCTTGACAGGAGAAGGCAATGTCCCTGGCACACGGTTTCTACTAATCAGCAAGTGCTTGTGGAAGGTACTTGGACAAGCAGGTGCTCTAATCAATTCTAGATGTACTTGTTGATAGGTTAAATTTGACTTATTTTTAAGCTGCTTAGTTTTTGAAAGCTTTTTAAGGTCTGCTACTGAAGCAAAGCTACTTGCTAGCAAGCAGCATGTAGAATCACTAGGCTCAAGAAGCAAGGACTTCTCTCACTGTACCATTGTCCTTTCAAAGCAGATATGTGTGAAGCAGATTCAAACATATTGATGAAATGTTGTGGAAAAGGCTGCATTGTCACTGGCTGAGCTGCACATTTGCTTTGGACCATGAATTTGGCACCATTTATTGAGACGAAAGAAACACCAGCAGTAGAGTGCAATGCTTGGCTCCCTCCCTGCCTTCAAAACAGTCTAACCTGCCAATTTCTTCTGCATACCCAAATACTGACTAGATTAATAGAAGTGTTAATTATAGCATCATTTGAGACAGCAAGCTAGCACTTGTTCCTGTCTAGCACTTTCATGGTGTGTGAGCACCTTTAGCCACCAGCAGCTCTTTTTGTAAGTGCAGGATAAGCCACAGCTGTCACAGGAGTGTGAGCCTTAATGATCCCCTAACTGTGTGTGACTTTGTATAATTTATGAAGTTGTTCCCCTGATTTCCTCCTTTTTTGTTTTGAAAGATTTTTTTTAAGTCTGAAGAAATACAGACTACACATGGCTATGAATTTAATTTTATTGTGATTATGATTTATTATGGTACTACAGGTGACTAGATATACTTAGTGGGATTTTGAGATGTGATTTACACCTAATTGTCACATCGTTGCTATGCTTGCATTTCCTTAAATGACAATTTTGCTTTAAAGTGAGAGAGCTCACAAAAACTTTAGCTATAGTAAATGTACATACTGACAGTATAGACTTCCAGTAGGACATTGAGGTGCTGGAGTGAGTCCAGAGAAGGGTGGCAGAGCTGGTGAAGGGTCAGCTGGGGAGGACAAGTCCTGTGGGGAGCATCTGAGGGATCTGGGGGTGTTTTGCCTGGAGAAGAGGAGGCTCAGGGGTGACCTTGTCACTCTGCACAACTGCCTGGAAGGAGACTGTGGCCAGGTGGGGTTGGCCTCTTCTCCCAGGCAACCAGTGCCAGGTAGAGAGCCCATGGCCTCAAACTGTGCCAGGGTAGGTTTATGTTGGACATTGGGAAGAACTCTTTCACAGAAGGGATGACTGAACACTGGGATGGACTGCCCAGGGACGTGGTGGCATCACCATCCCTGGAGATGTTTAAGACTGGAAGTGGCACTCACTGCCATGGTCTGGTTGACAAGGTGGTGTTCAGTCACAGGTTGGACTTGATTTCAGACATCTTTTCCAACTTAATAGATTCTGTAATATTGAAAGTGAGAGTACCAAGCTAAACACCTCTGCATGTAGGCCACCTGATGCTCATTATCTCCTTTTCCTAGACTTGAGTAATTTATTAATGAAAAAAAGACCTTACAAAAAGAATGTGAGTTTAAAACATATTTTATAAAAGTTTCATTATTTTTAAATGATTGTAAAAAATTTTAAGAATTAGTTAAACTGAATTGCATAAATGAGACAGAGACCTGTTCAAGCTACAAAAGATTTCATGATCTTGGAAAGAACCTTTTTTAGTGAAATATCAATATTGAAGTTGTAAAAGAAGACTTTTGTTTTTTCACCCTCAAGGTTACTTATCTAACTGCTATCTGTATTTTTGATGAGTTACCATAACATTTTGTATTTGTGTTACTCAGGCCACTTAAAATATCGTATAGATTTCCAAGTAGATAAATCCCTGCTTTCGATTCTTTTAAATGCAATTGCAGATGTTTGTCACATTATAGCTGTAGTTGTAGAACCATGAGCACAAGAGTTTCTAATTTACTTCATTTTTCTTTCATTTTTTGAAGTGCCTTGCTGGAGAAAATGGATTCTTAGATGTATGGGTTACTTTAAAGCATGAAATGTTCTACATAGGAACGTATTCCAGATGTAATATTTTAACTTTTTGCCAAAGTATCTTTTGAAAAATTAAGAAATTTTTGTAATAAAAGTATTTTAATAAGTTAGTAAACTGTACATAGTTGCTTTTTGAACAACAAAATTCTTCTGTTTTAAGTGTTTGCAAAACAGTTGTATAGAATTTTTTGTTGTTGTTGTAGTGTGTTGTGTGTTCTTCTTTTTCTTTTCATCCATTACTGTGAACTTTAATCATATTGAGTTTTGCCCAAAGGTTTCCTGTGTTCCAGCTTTTAAGCTGCTTAACTTGTGTAAATACATTAGGGCTGTTCTAAACCATTAAAAACAAGGAGAGATGGATGTGTGCAAAGTTCAAATGTGTTCTGCTGGCTTTTATCATCAGCGTGAATCATACAGCAATTTAGAAGCTTAAAATAGTTCGTTGTTCATAAAACACAAAATACAGAAAATGAAATCTCTTTAGAGGAGACAGAAATATGTATTGAGCATTTCGTTCAGTGTTGTGGGAGGTTTCTTACTGTAAGGGAAATTTGTATGTTTGTATGGTTTCTCTTTTTTTAAAATTTAATTACTTTTGGTGTATTTAGAGTGGTGTGTGTTGAAAGCTGTTGAAACTGAAATCCATCTTTCATCCTCAAGGATGGAGTAGTATGGAAAGTTTAAAATACATGCTTCCAGGACGGATTTGGATCACAATTATTGCCCAAGTCAGGATTCGGTTTTCCTGCTGAATTAGTGTGTCTTCTTTTTCTGTTATTTTCTGAGACTGCTAGTTTAACATTTCATACAGAATGAGTGAATAAAAATGCTCAGAAAACTTACAAAGCCCCAGAAATTACATTTTGTGGGCCAAATACAGAGCCTCCAGTCCGAAGTGTCCATGACATAGGATGAGCACTGCTGAGTGACAACCAAAATATCACAGTGTCACCAGTGTGATTTTCATACCGAATCCAAAACACAGCACTGTACCAGCTGCTAGGAACAAAGCTAGCTCTATCTCAGCTGAAACCAGGACACAGCTCTTCCCTAAAAGCTGTAGGCACAGTGTGCCAAATCAGCAAAGCTGAGTGGGGGAGTACAGGAGAGTGTATGACATCTCATAGGCCATTGCAATTGATGGGAATTTTTTTTCATCTTGAATTGTCATTAGTGTACAGACACAAAACAGTAGACACTTGTAAAGTGACCATTAATAGGAGGGACCCCATTCACATCTGTGTTGGGAAAAGTTAATCCCTTAGAGGTGCAGGGGAGGCAGTACTTGAATTGACAGGCAGCTAGACAACAGAGAGCAGTCAGTGAGATGAGGTGATATTTGTGTGGGGACTTGTACTTTTCTGTGCATTCATAAACAACTCAGCAGAGGAGGCAAATGCTGAAGTTTGCAAAACAAGAAGTTTGTTGATGCCTCACTAAACAATAAAGGACCAGCTAAGAGGCTGCAGAAAGTCCTTACAAGGCAAATGCCTGGGTAATAAATCATTAGCAAGCAATGCTTGGTGTAGATAAATGTAGATGCTTGTAGGCAAAATACGACCCTAACATGGCACATAAATTCATGCACTCCAAATGTTATGACTCAGAGATGGGATTTTGCTGTGGTGACAGGGTGTCCCCAGGAAGGTCAGCTCACTGCTTGTCACAGCTCCATTCCTCCCCGCCCCAAAGACATAGAGCAGAACTGGAAAAGTGAAGAGAAGTCCAATAGGGATGAACAAAGCTCTGGAACAGATTCCCTGAAGGTCTTCCTTCACCTTCAATTTTCCTGAGCTGTTACTCCTCAAGTGCTCCTACAACTGATGTCCTGAAATGAAGAAACAAGAGCCTCAACACCAAAGGTGTCTCTCACTGGTGCTCAAAGCACTACCTGATGGCAGACACAGGTTGCATGAAGCCATACCCTGGAGAGAAGAAGGCTGCTGGCTAATTTTACACTGTTTCAGTGCGTGCAAATTAGTGAAAGTAATGCTGGTTGGGTCTAGTCACTCTTATACTAATTATTGCATCTGTCACAAGCTTTCTGGAGGAACATGGTCAAAACTAGTTGATTGAGACAAATACTACACAGCCAGTTTTTAAAAGAGCACTGTAAAAGAGTAAGGGCCTCAGAAGTCCTACTTTTCTGTGGTTGTTTTGTTTGTCTGCCAATCTTGAGCTAGAGTGTAAAAAAATTTTGCCCAGATGAAAACTCAGTTATTGAGCAGGAGTAACAGAAATGTAGTAGAGAATAAGGGCAGCTCCTGTTATGTTATGTTCTCCTCCTTTCTGGTATTTGTGCTATTTCCACAAAAAATACTGGAAATTGTCTAGTCTGTAGTCAGCTTGAGGGAGTCCTTGGCTCCTCTTCTGCTCTTGGTATGAAATGAGTCCCATTCCAGTTAGGGTAAAAAACAAGAAAATAAAAACAAGCACAGGGAAAAAACACGAGAAGAAAAATTTCAGAACATTTCAGAACAAGGATGGGCAGCACTCAGTGTTTCTTCTCCATAGTTCCTTCTACAGCCAGGTTTTTCCAGCTGAGGAGGCTTTATCCATTCTCAAGAATTGCAGCCCCATCCAAGAACACATGCTCTTGGCAGCAAGCTGGTCCCATGTAGCAAGAAAACTGAAAATAGCTTTCCTAAGGGAGAAACTTTAGGCATGGCTATCTAATGTTGTTAGCTTTTAGACTATTTATTTTGTGTGATTAGAGAATTAGAGATTAAGGGTGGGGGGTTGTGCTAGTTTGTTTTTTTTTTCTTTCTCCTCAAAAATAAGCAGCAGAACAGTTTGGCCACAAAGATAAATTATATCAAACCTGCTGCTGCATATGTAATCCAAATTTTCAGTCTGTAGTTTTGAATTATGTGGAAAAAATTCAGTCAGTGACATCAATGTTCAGTCTTTGTTTTGAACTGTTTTGTACACAGAGTTGGCTTTCTTTCCAGTTTTCTCGTTTATGTTAAGAGCAAAGAGGTACAGCTAACAATAATGTTGAATAAATAGATCAAGAAAACCTTAAGAGTTTTGTTGGGGGAAAAAAAGTGGAATTTGGATCACAATTTATTTCTAACACAACTATCTGTTTTCAAGTAATTGTTAGCAGTGCCTGTTAATGTAAAGCAATCTAACCAGCCATTGCTGTGGGAGGATTATGACCTGGTCACCCATTCAAGGCAAGACACAGTGTCATTTAAAAACAAATCCTCAGACTGTGCTGGTGCTGCAGCTTGATTCAAAATAGGTGGAATACTTTAGCAGTAGTAGTAGTAGAGTGAGTTGTGATAAATGATCCTTAGGAAGCTCTTGGTGTCTTCGTATGCAGTGCAGACACAGTAACAGAACCATATATAGAGGGAAAAATGACTGGTGTATATGCTTTTTTGAGAGGACCTTACATTTGAGAATATCAAAATACTTAATAGAGATTTAATACAGAATGACAACAGGTTTCATTAATATTATTTTAATTTAATTGCTGAGGGAAACAGTAGTATAAAGAAACAGTGATTTTCCAGAGCTGTGATGATTGAGAATGTGCAGACTGGGCAGAGAAACAATGGAGAGGTGGGTTTCTCATTTTACTGACTTTTGCATATTTCTATTATATTAGTAATGAAAGTGATATTTTTAAAGTATGTGCTATACTAGATAGAGTATAATTTGGTAATTGAGAGAACATCTGGTTCTGACTTTTAGTTACTGGAAGGGAAGATCAATAGATTATTGTGTATGCAAGTCAAATCTGGTGTTTTGGGAAGGGGTGGAAGAAAATGTTTTCATGTTTCTTTTAATTTTGGGTTTTGCTTAACTTCAGATACTATTTCCCTCACTGAAAGCATGAAGTAGAGACATTTTGTTTGCAATGCTGGTAACACTCTTTCTATTTTATCAGCTTTCAGTCTGGTGAGATCAAAAATCCTATCAAGTATTGACAGCTTCACTTATTGACCAAATGTGATTTATACAAATACTTTGGATTTTCTGAATCACTTTCTTGGTAGAATGATTTAAATGTTGACTGAAACCTGAAAAATATATGAAAAATGTGCAAAGAAAAAAATTTCATGGTATGAATGTGCTGTTTGGTAATACTCAATTTATGACAGTGCACTCTCTGCTGATGCTCACAGCAGAGTTCTTCTTGAGAGATTGTTCCATGTGACATAAAAGAGAAGAAAAACATAAAAGGAGAAGAGATGAATGGTGATAGAAGAGTTTGAAAGCTAGCCAGACAGTGGACCACTCTTATCAAGAGCAATACTCCTTTAGTAATTGTAATGATAGTGACATCATTTGATATGTATTAAGTTGAAAGGTAGGTCCAATATTGTCTGTATTCTGAAAGAGTACAGACAATACAGAGTTAGCTGATTTTAAATTACATTTCTATTAAATACTTGTAGAGGTAGATTTTCACTCTTGCTCTGTTTTGCATGTTATAGTCCTATGCAGGTAATTTATTTATTTCTGACAGAACATTTGCATTTCAAATGATTGGGTATGGCTGTTACACACTAATTTCCTTCTACAAGGAGCTGAAAATCCTTTGCACCCAACAGCACACAGAATTAAAGGCACTTCCTGGGTTTACTTTACTTCATCAGAGAAAATGATGAACATTATTAAGTGTTTCAGAGCAGGAAGCATGGGCAATGGTGATTTGTGCTGAATGATACCAATTCTGCCAGATCCATGGCACTAAGCATTCACTGAGTACAACATAGACTGCAGCCAAAGAAAATACTGGAAGACCAGAGCAATTAAAAACTGTGAATTGAGTATGAAACTTTCTGGAAAAAGAAGGGATAAATGAAGAAGGCTGAATCTGCTGTTAAAATATTATTTCTGCATTTGAATTCAGAATATGTTCAAGAAGAAAAGTATTTTAGGCTTTTTCTTTTCTAGTAGAATAAAGGAATTTGTAGCAACTAGATATCTTTAATGTAAAGTAACATGACAAAAAGGCAAAATTGTTATTGTCTGGACCTCTGTGCATGAGTTCTGTACATACCACAGTCAGCATAAGAACCCATTCCTGTGTTTTGGAAATCCGGGATACAAAACACAAATGTATTAATGCTTTGAACTAGGTTGCCTCCAGAAAAAAGCAAACAAATTCTTTTTAGGGTCAGGAAATAGTAAAGTTTCTCATCATGATGACTGTGTGATTTGACCCTCCTGTCTGCTATCACAAGCTGGACAGTCTTGTTTGTGCTTTAGGAAGAATTAAGATCCTTATTAAGGCGTTTCTCTAAATAGCAGTCCACTCTAACACCAAATCATGGCTTACCTTGGTCTTATGAGCAGATAGAACTAGACTCTTCATGGAGTACTGTCATGGAAGTTGGAGATGTTTTTTTCTATGTCAGGATAGTGAGCCCTAAATCTCTGCTGGTTGTCACTATTTGTTGATTTATAACATTTGTCCTGGACACAGTAAGCTGTTCCATTTGTCAATAGGACTTAGAGTTCTCATAAAAAGTTTTCCCTCTTAATGAGTGGCACCATTTTTTACTGACAGAAGCACAAGCATTTTAAGCAATGGTTTTCAGATTTGTTTTCTTTTGTGTGGAATAAGTGGTTCCAGGGAAACACTAAGATTTACTGTTGGAAATGCTTATGGTGCATTTACAGAAATGTGCAACAATCATTTTCCTAGTCTTGCTGCCAGATGTCTGAGAGGCCTATTTCTAAATGTTATTATGATGAAAAGACTGGAGTAAGATTTCATACATTGTTCTACAAATACCCATTTTCTAGCTCAGTTGCAAATTGTTTCGAGGTCTTTTGCATAAAGGAAACAGACGAGTATATGGAAGGTTAGGTCAAATTACACATGATTTGTCCACTAGATGGAAACAGAAGCAGCAAGTGCGTGTAATTTTTTGTGTATTCAACGGAATGTTTTTATCTCTTGTCTTCACATGAGAGAGAGTAAATAAAGCAATTTTTAGGATTGCAGTTCAAGTCAAGAATGAACTGGACAGCAGAGTATGGCTGACGTGGACTAATAATGCACAAAAGAGCTGAAGTAAGGGAGGGGAAGGGTAAGAATGACAATATGAAGAAAGTGAAAATCAGGGACACTCTGAAAATACTGTATAAATTGAAGCTGCAAAATGCCGGCTCATCAAGAAGGGCAGAGTGTGGCAGAATATGTAAGATTGTTTTGATTCTCTTTTTGTCAGCGTTTACTCATTCTTTGTTCCTTCCAACAGGGAAAAAAAATTATCTTGAGTCTTCAAATGTGTCTGGAGTGATTAGGTTTAAGAAAGCCTTGATTCAGAAAAGCCCTAGCAGTTCTTACCACATCTCTAGATTTTACTGTTTTCATCCAAAGTAGAACTTCTGAAGCCCACTTTATGAAACAGAAGAACAACAGCCTTCTTAGTTAACAGTTCTGTATGTAACAGTTCTGTTCTGTATGGCCTCTTCTGAGTCATAGAAACTTTCAGTCACAGAATAATTTAAATCAAAAGAAAACTCTTCAGGTCTCTAGTCCACCCACCTGCTGAAAGCAGGGCTGAATTTAAACTTGAATCAGGTTGCTCAGGGCTTTGTCAATTTTGAATATTCCACAAAGTGTCTGGCAAACCTATTCCTGTCCTTGATCACCCTGACTGTGGGGCAAAAACCCGAATTTTTGTGTCTAAACAGAATTTCCAGTACAGGAACTTCCTCACTGCCTTCACCAGTTCCAGAACTAGCACAGTCTCCACAGCTGAAGCTGCCATCGACCTTCACATCCCTTACCAACTCTTCCTTAACTGTAGGCCCTGCAAAGCATTTCCTTCAGCTGTCTTGCCTAGTGTCTGAATTAAAAAATTGTCACCAACAGGCTCAGTTAACCTGGGTACCAGAAGTAAATTGGGAAATTTTCAACACCTGTACCTAGAGATGCTTTGGAGATAGAGTGACAGTAACACAAGAATGACAGGCATGCTTCAACCATGACTGAGCTTATAATAAAACTGATGTCCATCCGATTTTACACGTCTCCTGTTTCTCTCCACTGGTTGTAAAGGCTGCTGACTCTGCTATATACATCATGGGTACCTAAAATTGAATTCAATTAGTCATGCCTTTGTTGACATAAATGACCACATCTCTATGTAACTCATGGGTATTGTAATCCTGCAAGATGAAGTACAAACTTACTGAATATGATAGTTGCAGTACTCTGAAGAACCTGTCCCATTTGGGGATGTCATTGGGCATTAGCAGCACCATGTTTACCATTTAACTTTAGCAAGAAGATACTTTAATTTACTAGAACACTTTTATTGGTATTAACTATCCTGTTGGCTTGCTCCAAAATGTTTGCAAATTGAACTAATGTAGGCTGTAAATGCTTTCTTGTCTGCTCTGCACGTGTCCTGACAAGTTGATAACTTTATCTGCCATTTCTGTTCCACAGTGCCATACTATAGTTTTTGGCTGAATTAGGCAGTATCACTTTGTTGTTCAGTCTGTGAAAGCCTAGACAGAGTTTTTACAACTGTTTATAGAAAAGGTTGGTCATGGATAGGTATGTGGAAAAATGCCAATCTGACAGGGAGTTTAAAAAAAAAAAAAAATTCAGCATCTTGGGAAGAAACCTGAATCTGCACAGACACACACTGGCCTTCTGTAGAGGGTTCACAGGCTCTTTTCCTTCTGTTTTGCTGTGTATAAAAAATAATAAGAATGGAGTGAAAAGGTGTTTCTAACTTGCAGGCTTCCTTTCCCTGCCAAAGAGTGTCATTCTCCAACCAGCCTCAATATCCCTCCTTAATTAGTAACAGATGCAGCAGTACGTGCACAAGCGTTGTGTCAGGAGGACATTTAGAATCATAGCAGAAGGTGCTGTGCCAGATAGGAAAGGAGCATGTGAAGCTGGAGCAGGGAGTTGTTAGGAGGGTTCAACAGTTGTTTTGTAAAGATAGGGAGGGAAACGGGGCAGCTGTTATGGGATTTTAGGTAACGTTGCACATCAGGCACATGACTCCAGCTTCTCTGCACCATCAGTCTTTATCTGTTATTTAGATTTGTCAGAAATGCATAGGAGTTACAAGAGATTCCTCCATTATTGGCCTTCAAAATTATGCTTAAAGCATTTAAGCATTCTCCTCCTGTCTGCAAATGGAGAAGCTTTATAGCAGTTTAATGTCCACATTTCTTTCCCTCTTTTTCTTTTGCTATCACATTTTTGTGTATGGAAAGCAGACAAGGTGCAAAGATATTAGTGATTGTACCAGTACAGGTAGAAGAAGCAAAGAACATAGCAGCACATAAAATTAAACCAAAAAAATATTTTTTTATCCCTTCTTTTAGCAGTGCTGTTACTATACTGGTGGTATTTTATTACTTCTGATTATGTTAAGAATACAGTAATTGACCATATATATATAATAGAAATTGCTATTGAGGTTTTAAATATACTTGCAACAATCTCAACATATTTAGCCCCTCGATTCCAAATTCTAATTTTGAAAACTTTTGGGGTTTGGTTTGGTTCAGTGGTCTTTTGTTGTTATTGTTTTCGTTCTAGTATGGTTTTTTCATGGTGGCTGTGATTTTATTATTACTCTAGAATAGTAAACTTATAAATATATGGAGTTACATTGCAAAGTTTTTGCAAGTCTCACTAGACACCATGACTGCAATCCTTTATATACCAGATAGGCTGTAATTTATAAGTACTGGTGTTTTCAGTGCATTTTTCTGTGACTTTGTAGACTAATCCAAAATACTCAATTTTTAAATTTATTATCTGTGAAAGAGATTTAAATGTATTTTTAAATATATTTGGACAAGTTGAATCATGAATGAGCATTGAAGTGCAGAGCCTTTGATGGGCACTGACCAAGGGGGTAGAGTGGCACCTCTGGTGTCATGTGGATAAGGAGTGTCAGGCAGTATTGATGCATCTCAGCTGCCCACTGCCCCTCCTGAAATACTCTGTGGAGGAAGGATGCCTCCAGGAAACCTGGACTTGAGCCTTCCCAAAGCCATTAACAATGGTTTTGGCATTAGGAATACAGGAGTGAGGTCGGCTTGCAGCAGCAAGCACTGTCAGAAATACATGGTTTCTGTTGTCCTTCGGGAATACCACAACTGGTATCACGGGGTTCCCGCTTTCCTCATTGTTCCTCTGTACAATGAAAAGTGAGGAGTTAGGCTTCCTGACAAGAACTCACTGTGACCTGACAAATCCATAAAACCCTTTGTGACGGCTACAGGACGGTGCCACAGGATAAGGTAACTGCCCTTACTGTGCTGGAGGAGCTTTCATCAGTTACTGTTTCCCAAGAGTTGGATAATTGGGAGAGCTACTCTGTAGACCACTTCAAACAGACTGGTGTTCATCACAAGAAGTGTTTCCAATTCTTAAGTGTACAAAGTGATTAATGAGGCTTTTCAGAAATATTTTTCAGAAGCACATTAAAATCATCTCAGTTCACAGAAATAGGGGGCTTTGCCAGATGTGGAATATTCTAAAAGAAAGTACTTGTGGCTTAAAATTTGTAACCCTGTACTTATACCCAACATGCTTTCAGGTGGGGTGTAAGTACCCAAACACCCTGGGACATTTTCTACCTAATAGTTATATTATTGCATAAATTTTTTTTTAATCTTACTGTACAACATACCTACAGAAACTGCCCTGTGCTGTGTGGTAATTACTGGCTAGATCTACCACTTTGCTTGCAATCATTTTCTTTAATGAATCACGAAGGATCTGTAAAATTTATTCATAATATTTATATTACTGTTGTTAAGCTAGTGTGTTCTTGTGGGATTGAGCAATCTGGAGAGCTTTATAAATACTTGCAAATATTGCTGACAAGCTGGAGGCAGTCCAGTGAGGGCAGGAACACACAATAAACAAGAGAAGTGCAAGAAACTGGCTTTATTTTTTGGTACCTACAGGAGCTTTCATGGACAAGGCAGTTTCTTCTGAGAGGTATACACAAAAAGTAGGGAGTGGCAATGGTTCACAAACTGCAAGAAAAGATGACTCGCATGAGCATAAGAAAAACATTCTTCTGCAGACAGAAAAGGTTTTGCCAGAGAGGACACAGGATCTCTGTCTTCAAAGTGCTTGAAGCAGGACAGTACAAGGCCCTCAGCATACTGATCTAACTTGAAAGGTCCTATTTAGGCTGTGAGGCTAAACAGGATGACCCCCAAGAAGTCCCTCCTAACCTAAATTGTTTTTCTCATCAAGAGATGCATCATAAATAAACACAACTTTATGTCTTCCTCTGCGCTTGCAAGCTCACTGATGGCAGAATGAGTGTAGGCAGTGGTGCTAAGATGTTACGTGGTTACATTTTGCCTCAGTCTTCCTACTGAAATATTCACAGTTGCCTGTAGTTTACCCCGGAATTTTCTTTTACACTGTATGTAAAAGCGTATGCTCAAATTCTGGAGGTGCTCCTGCAAGAACTCTCAGTTCTGTATGTGTGTGCTCAGTAGAAACTTGCTTCCACTTAAGAAACTAAAATCACCAAAGCCCCTGACATCACAGTTTGCTTAGGCTCTCCCAGCAATTAGCACTGACGAGCCTGTGTGTGCTCCCGAAGGAGGGTGTCAGAGCACGCCGTGTCCCCGGGCTGCACAGATGAAGCAGAGTTTCTGCAGCAGCCAGAGCCAGCTGCTGTGGGCTGGGATGTGGCCAAGCCTGGGAAGCGAGAGCAGGAAGCCTGTCTCTTGTGTGCGTTCAGTGACCCCTTCGTTGGTGCCAGAGCAGTGTGGAGGAGGGAATAGGTTCAAATTTAGTGGGGACAAAACCTAAACTGGGAGGAAGGGATACAGGCAAGTATGCAAAAATACAGATGCTGTATTTTTGCAGCTGTGTGGATGTGAGCTGAAGGCATCTCAGTGGCCCTGTAGATGCCTATCTGCTTTACTTAAGCACTTCCATGCATTTGCAGCTCCTTCCTGTAGTGATGTCTCCATATGCCAGGAGAATATTCTTGAAATATTGAAATTTTGTCTGGATAGTCCTTTAGAATAAGCTTACCTGAAGCACAGTTGAACCCGTCTCTCTGTACAGCCTGTACCTGTTACCTGCTGCTGTTAACATCATGCAGGTATTCCCTAAAGGTGATCTTGCATTGCATAACTTCGGGGCAGATGAGGGTCTGTGTTGGCTGAGACATGCAGTGCTGGGTACACAGCCAGACAGCCAGCTGGACCTGTTTTTGACAGGGTGAAAGAGAAGGCACCTGCACAGCAGCTTGCTGTGTGTTAAAGGACCGTGGTGACACACAAAGAAAAGATAAAGATGGTCTGAATGGAAAAGAGGGGCTGAGTACAACTTGAGTGGATTCTGTGATAAGAGCAGGGAGCAAATGCAGGTTTGTAATACTGAGGCCTGAGATCACACTAGCAAAGAAATTCACAGAAACTCTCTGCATAATGCCTACAGCCTGCTTTCATCCAAAGCCTGAATTAGAACTGTATTTCTGTCTCATCAGTGCTTCACGCTGAAGGGATGTAAATCTCACAGATGTAAAGCGCATGTCAAAGCAAAGGACATATGGAGTGCCAGCAATTAGGCATTTCCCATCCTGGCAGGGTTGTTGCGGTTGGAATTCAGGAAGGTTGGCTCATATTTATTCCATATTTTCTTCCTATGTACATAAGTGTGTTTTTTTCACTGTGCAGTAGAGCAGCAGCAAAGGAAAACATAAATCTGCTGGTGACTGAGTTTAATCTAGGCGCTGCACCAGAAGCACACTAGTTTGGTCTCCTTAGAAGTAACATGTTAGCTTTAAGAAGTTAGAGAGGGAACGTTTTGTTACATTTCTCTTCTCAGTTTAATCTGAACAGGCCTGTACTACGTTTTGCAGAAGGGTCCCATGGGGAAATTGTCTAGGTACACCCTGTTCTGCATGACTAAGCATGGCAGAGCTGGCCCCTCCCTGTGTTCATTTGATAATTAATTTGCGTCCTTTTTAGTGATAGTGCTTAGGAGTCACTATGATCTTGACATGCCTAAATTACAACCCAGCTTTCTAAAAAGCTGTTGAAATGTTAATGGTTATTCAGTGTATCTTTGATGTGAACTTAAAAGACAGTTTTCATAGAAGAAATTGCCATTGTGTCAACAAGAGATTTCTCACCAGAGTGCGTGTGACAAAAGTAAATCCATTTGTAAATTCTGTAACAAATGACTAAATGCTGTAACACCCACATTATGCAAGGAAGTTAGTAAGGATGACAAGGATTCTGTGGCAGCAGTTTGGAGAAAGCTTTGCAGTATTTTAAGGTCTTGATACCTTCTCATTTGTAATACTTGTCAGTTTTTGTTTGATGTGTTTCTTGTTGCAGTCTTTAAACACAGATTGGTAAGTTTTCACAGTCGCATAGCAGACCTGTGGCTCTCATGGTTCAGATGGCAAAACAGAAGTCACACAACTCAAAATATATTTTCTGAATTTTAGTAGTGACCTCTGTTGTCTCTATAGCAAAAACTCAGTGTTCCCTGTAGAGCAGGCAGGACAACTGTTGGATGCACCCTAATTGAAGATACCAAGATAGATGCTTTCATAAATCTTTTGGGATGATTTTTTTTCTCTCCCTGGATTAGCTCATTTCCACCATCCCACTTTAGGAGGTTTGCTAGGAACTCTTGGTCCTAAATAGAAAACAGAACTGTGTCCTGCAACCACACCAGGGTCTGTCCCTCAGCAGGCAGTCTGCTGCCGTTCAGAAATGATGTGTCACACATTTCCTCATGCACCCATCAGAGGGAGTGTTCACTTGAAGTCAAGCAGTGTGGAATATCAAAAAGAAAATTAAACAAAATAGGGGTAGAGGGAAGATGTCAAGAGGATGGATGAGGCTCTGCTGAGCAATAGGACAAGAGGGCAGAAACTGATGTGCAGGAAGTTCCACCTGAAAAAAAGGAAGAACTTCTGAACTTCCTTATTGTGCAGTGACTGGAACAGATTTCCCAGGAAGGCTGTGGAGTCTCCCATGACGGAGATATCCAAGAATGATCTGGACAGAGTGTTGTGCCGTGTGCTCCGAGATGGCCCTGACTGGGCAGGGGTGTTGGACCAGATGACTCACAGTGGGCCCTTCCAACTTGACCCATCCTGTGAGAGCACCTTGAGGAAAAATGCACGGAACACATCAGTGGAAACAAAGACATTAGGGAGGAAAGGGGATGAGAAAAGAAGAAAATGAGAAGTGCAAAAAGATTTCTGTCACTAAGTGACAAAAACTGAGACACTGAATGCTCTGAAACAGCATGAAGGGGAATGTTTTCTCTGATCTTCCCATCACAAGAATGTCAGCTCTTGTCTTTTTTACAGACTGGGCTTAAAAAGTCCTAGCGTTGCCTTTCTTTTGACTCTCACCTTCCTAAGTGCCTGGCATCAAGTGTGCTCAGTTTTCATTGAAATTGTACACTTGGATTAGATTATTCCACTAGGCACATTTTCTTCCTGTTGTGTCCAGGGCCCTACTGCACTATAACACAGTGTTCAGAAATTGATTTAATTCTTGCCACAGACTTGATTCTTGAGGGATTGAAAATGAGTTATTTTTGGCTCTTCTGAGACTTTACAGGCTTACAAGCCATGATAGCCCCCTTCCCTCTTCTTCATCCCTCCTGTTAATCTCTCAAACTGATCATAGTCTGTCAACAGTGACTGGATCCCAAACCTGTGCATCCTCTGCCTTATCTTCATGTGTAGTTCAGAAATCAGACAGAATAAATGCTGCAAGAACTGATCCACAAGATTTGCAAGGGGAGATGGTGGCATGTGGGCTGGGGCAGATCATAATCAGCAATAAATAAGTCTTTCTCCATCTATCTCTGGTACAATCTCAGCAGCAGAATAAGCATAAGGCAAAAGCTTAGGGAATACTCTGTTCCTTTAGTTCTTCAAATGACTCCTGCTTGTCATAGCTCTGCCTGGAATTCAGACAGGTTGGCTGTGGAACTTCCAGTTGCTGCTGGCTATTGGAAGTGGCGGATTTAGAGCAGTCAAAAAGCCACCATGAATGCTGTATTTATTCTGGTAATGGAAAAATTATAAGAAGGGTTTTTTTCACAAGGGAATACCTACTGGTCTTTATTGGTCCTAAATGACTGCTTGTTAAGAGGCTTTATTGAGCTGCCTTTCGTTTCATTTGGTATGTCCTTCCTTAAAACAAATTGCCTATTTTTGTAAAAGATGCTAAAGAAACTACTTTGCCTGTGGCCTTAACAGGGAAATGCAGCTTAGACTTCCCATTCTTGGCTGCACTCCCACACTGGTGCTTATATAATAATTTGTAAGTGAGCCTGAGAGGTGCCATTTGGAGACAGAAGACAGGGTAGAGTTCAAGAGAAGAGTAGAGGGCTTTACACCTTTAAAAACTGTGAATTTCATGCTACCTCTGCCATACACCTCCTTCTGAGCTCTCTGTGTGTACATTGTACATAACTTGGGTTTTCTTCTGGCAGTAAAATAGGAATTGTTGGCACAGAGCTGTGAACTGACATGAGCTTGCCCAGTATTTCTTTTCTAAAGTAAAGAGCTTGTATCATGTTTGTATTACATAACAAGTTTTATTAATTTTGTGATGTACTGACAAGGGATAACAAAACTAGGTTGACTAATTAAATAAATTGTAATTTACTATGTAGTAGAAAACATATTTTGAACTACCACAAGTTACTACTCATGTCTGTCTTCCTTGCAGGCCTGTCTTTTCAAAAGCATTTTGAAACAGTAATAGCTGTGCCAGTGAAAACTAAAATTCTATTAGCTTTGTATCCTATCTCCTGTATCTCCAGTGGTTGCTTGCCAAATGCACAGCAAAGAACAGCAGAGTGGAGCAATCACTGAACAGCAGAGTGGAGCAATTCCTCCAGTGTTGTGAGTCTGTGGGGTTTGGAGCCAGAGGTGGTACCTTGATATTCATTAGCTTGGAATTCTTTTTCATGTAAAGTTGACAGTTGCCCTCTTAAACGTGCAGATGTAGAAAATTTTAGGATCCTAAATGCCATTTAGTAAGGATCTTCACAGCTCAGCTACAAGCTGTGTGGAAAAATGTGTCTTTTTGTTCCTTTAATCTACTAATTCCTAGTTGCATTAGCTTTCCTTTTGGTTTGTGGTTTTTAGGTTGTTTCTTTTTGGGGGGGGGGGGGGGGGGGGGCTTCTTTGGTTTTGGGGGGGGTGTTTGGTTTGTTGGTTGGGTTTTGGTTTTTTTTTTTTAATTTAAAGAGACAGTGACTAATCAGTCAGGTCATCTCTTCTTCCTAGTTTTGTAAATTGCACTACTTAGCTATCTCTTTTCCAGACAGGGAAGTCCTAGCATATTTCTTTTAAAAGATCTGTTCTTAAGCTTCTTTTGGTAGGCTTGTCTGAAAGCAGTTTAGGATAGGATGTTGACTTTACTTTCCAACTCTGATGAAGCCAGGAAAGGAGATGCACCTAGGGGAGGACAGGAGGACAGAGAGCCCCGTCCTGCAAATCAGCTGCTGTCAAATGTAATAGCAGCTGTTTGGAAGAAGTTTACAGGCTTGCTGCAGTGGCAGTGGGTGATGGTTCTTTGACTTACCTTCTACAAGGCAGCATTAGATATGCCTTTGTAACGTCGCTTCTCTATATGCTTAAGCAACTGATACTTTAATCTGCCCCTCACTTAACCTGGTTTGGAAAGGGCTTGGCACTTTTATGGGAAAAAGGATCCTGATTTGAGCTCAAAATATCTGCTGAATGATTTCTAAAAGAAGAAAACTTGTAAAAACATATTTGATTTATGGTTCAGTGAGACATACGTAGGCATGTTTGGGGGCCAGGTGTAGATTAATCTGTCAGCATTTTGCCACTGTCATAGGAATTTCCAACATGTGCCACCATGTTCCATGCCCTTAGGACTCAAAAGGGATCACTCCTGTGTTTGGTTTCCCAGCTCAGATAACAGCACAAACATCTCACCAACATGAGACCTACACTGACCTATAATAGCATTATATAAGCAATCGCTGCAAGAAAAGTTTATCTGTGCCTCATGTGATAAAATTGTGCCTTGTGCCAGGGACCAGTGCAAATTTAGGAACAATGTGAAGCCTATAGTGGAATTGGAGCAAATTTCCACAAAATTATTTGGTGTTTCTAATTCAAAACGAAGAACCCAGAATACTTGCAATGAGCAAACCACTAAGGAATCACCAAACCATTTCAGGTGGAGATTTCCATAGAAAAGAGGCACCTGATACTGAGATTGTCACCTCAAATAAATATGTTAGAGCAAAGATTAAAACATTCAAATACTACATTTTGTAGTGGGATTTGTAAAGAAGACTTAGGTGATGGCATTGTTAGCTCTGCTACTGACACACGTTTTATTTTAACATACTTCTGTTGTCTTATATCTGTTTTGTCACGTGGATCTACTCTCACTACTCTTCCCATCTTCCAACAATTTTTCTCTCTTACACTAAGATAAGGTCACAAAAACTACTAAAGTTTTTGAGTTTTGTTTTACAGTTGTCCCTGCAGTCTCTGGAGTACCATCATTTTCCTTTTTCTCTTCATTGAAATATTTGATTTAACTTGAATGCCTTCCTCAAGCTTAATCATCTAGAAATTAACCTGGAAATCTTACATGGCATACTGTAGTATTTCCCATTTTCTTTGGTTTCTGGTTTTGTTGGAATAATTTTTACATTGGAAATTGTATTTTAACTCATAATTTGACTTTTCATTTTATTCTTCTTAGTAGAACTAACAAACATAGTTAAAGATTAAGAAAAATTGAAGGATTATAAAAAATATTCAATTTTTCATATTTTAAATAAGGCAAAGCTGGACATTAAACTTACATAAAACTTTGTGCTGCTGTTGTTTCCTAAACCAGCTTGCTTATTTGTCTTTAATGTACATGGTTCTCAGATGCCTAAGTTGCTGGAGCTGGCTATACAGTCAACACAGAAATGTTCTTCCAAATTTCAGGTTCATTTAATTGGTATAAATGGTTCTCATTAAGTTCATGTGTGGCATGTGAAGACAGTACAAGTTGATTTCTTTTGTCTTTCATGCTCATTCCTGCTGCTGGAGCCACACCACAAGCCAAGACAAGGGACCAAATGTACTTCTGCTTGTGCCTGTTACTCCACCCAATGTACCCCTGAATCATGTTTAAGCTGTGCAAAATCACTGGCACTCAGCCTTAAGGCACCTCATGAGGAACAAGGGTGGTTTCTTGTTTTCTTTATTCCCCAAAATACATGCTTTCACTAACAGGGAAAGAATTGGGCTCATCTGTGCCTGGTTGCTTGTTTCCAAACCATGGCTGCCTTCCCACATGCCTGGCAAAATTTTTTTTTGCAGTCACGTGGAAGGCTGGCTTGATAAACTGATATAAAATACTCCTTCCCCCACCATGCCCCCAGCCATCCTGCCCCCACCCCCGAGGCAGCAGTCAGCTGCTTCCCTTGCCTAGCCCATTATGGTCATACAGGGAGAGCAAGTGGCCTTGGAGCCTCCTTCTTCCTGCAGCACAGCCGGCTGTGCCTGCTGGAGGAGCCGGCAAGGAGCTGCTTTGGGCAGGGAGGAGAGATCAGCATCTCCAGGTGGCAGATCACTATCTTCCTATGGCAGATCAAAGCACCTCAGCTCCTTGCTTCGGGGCATGAATTAAGCCTTTTGAAGTCAGAAGGACAGATTCCATGTCTTTGCACCCAGGAAGCATGCCAAGAAGCCCAGGGAGAAGGAAAGTGGTAGAGCCCGCACAGAACAAGGAAAGCTTTAGGGCAACAGCAGTGGCATGTATCCATAGCACCTGGGGAAGGGTTCAGTGGGGCCGTTTTGACATCACCGTGCTACAGATGTTAAAGAAAGGATGCCAGGCTTGTTTGTAGAGATCAGGAGCAACTGATTGCATCATGGAAAGATTCCCTGTGCTCTCTTGCTTCGATAGTAGCAGGAAACCCACAGAGAGATTATCCAACTTGTACCTATTAAATATCCTGTGTCTCCTGCTTAAGGCAAACACATTGGTTTAGGAAGTGATTTGATTTACTGTTTAGATTTCTTATAATATGTCTTGAGATGTTGAAGGAAGTCCCTGATAGCCGGGGATACTTCCTGGGCAACAAAGGGACCGAGCTGTGTGTAGCAGAGTTGTAGAGGGAAGTGGGTTTGGCTGCACATGAGAAGTAGGACACAGGGTTTGTGAGGATGTTCATTATTGGATTTATGGCTAATACAGTATCTAACTATTGGTAGTGCAGTATAATCTATTGCAATGAATGATAGTATCTAAAGAGTTGCAAGCAGGTTCAGCTGGAAACATACAGGTTTACAGTCTTCAGCCTTGCAGACTTCTCAACTGCAAAACAGCAAAGCACCTATGGAGATGCTCTAGGATCTTTTCTCCATATTTGGTTGAATCTTACCCACTTTTACTCAGATATCCAAAAAGGAGTGTTCCATCTTTGACCCTGCAGGCATCCCTGGCAGGGAGGAGGCCTCCCCCCAGAAGCTGCCTACAGCCGTGGGAGGCCAGTTTGCCCACTTGTCCCAGTCTCCAGCAGCATTTCATACTGGCTGATGTGCTCCCAAGTAAATGCAAACATGTCAGCTCTCCCATCTCTGGAATGCATTGATTGTGCAGTCATAAAGACAGCTCCTCCTGCAATACCCACCTGGTGTTCCTATGTTAGGAAGAACCACGCTGAACATCAGGGAAAAGGAAAAAAGGGTGGGAGGGACGGGGAGGATGGGCTTGGGGGCAAGGGGGCTGTGATGATGTGTGTGTGCACAGTCCCAGCTGTCTTCAGTCGCTGTCATACTGATCAAAGTCAGCATAGGTGAGGTCCTGGGAGTCTGACATTATGGTAAAACTGTGTCAGATGGTCGTACCGAAATGCATTGTTGGTCCTGTAAGTGTCAAGAAGGGCTTTCGAGCTGTGGATTGTGACCTCTCTGTTAATTTTGTGTTTTCGTTGCCCAAGAGCAGCAGTATGTACTCCAAAATCCCTTGTGGAGCTGATCCTGACTGCATGTGGTGCAGCAGAGGGAACACGGTGCTGTTGTGGGGAATATAATCTGTCACGTTTCAGTTGCCCTCTCTTCTTAGAGCAGTTGCCATTTTTTTTCTGCTTGCTTTCTCCAGGACAAAATGTATGTAGATCATGTCTGCACGTCTCTTTTTCTTTGAGTCTTGAAGCAGTTAAGTTGCTTGGCTGGCTGGTGAGAAAAGGAACAGAGATACATATTGTAAAATACAGATGGAATGTTCTGTGTCACCAGTGAGGCCTCTGTCTCCATGTCAGGCCCTCTTGTTTATTGTATTACTCTTCTGTCTCAGGGAAGAAGGGTGAGCCTAATATTAATGCATAGAGAACCATTACTGGATATAACTGCTTGGACATATTTTTATTTTTTAAAGCTAAGCTGTTATGTATTTCTGCTTCCTATTGTTTTGTGAAAGGTTAATTTGCTAAAGAGATCTCTGTCATTGCCTGGACACTGTCTGATGTGATCCGTATTTTTTCTTACTTTTTCCAAAGAAACAGCTGACAGCATCTGCAGAGAAAATTATCGTCACATTTCCTATGTTACTAACATTTTTTCCTATTTTGAAATTAAAACAGTTAGTAGTAGTAGTAGTGGTAGAAGTAGTAGTAGAAGTAGTAGTAATGGTATACTTACATGTATTTTTATTGTCTCTGTCTGTACTAGGCCTACATGCAGAAGCTAGTAATATAAAACTGTGTACTATACTAGTACTATATCTTGTGCAGACACAGCAGAAATTATTTGCACTTAATTTCTGGGATAACCATCAGAATGTGATGGCTGATGCCATTCAGTATAATTTTTTCTTGGTCACTGAAATAAGCAAGGTGACAGAAACCCAGAAGTTCACCATAAACTCAGAACTTCACAGATTTTGATGCTGACTTGAGTTTTGAATGTCACCTCTGCAGTTTTCCTATTCCCTCTGGGGACTGTCTTTACATGTGGTGCAGTGCAAAGTTGGTGGAAGCAATCAGCAAAGTTGATGGAAGCAAAGTTGGTGGAGATAGCCTCTCTAGGCATAATTATTTTTTCCAAAGCCTAACCGCATTCCCTATTTTAACATGACTTTTAGCCCAGCTATGAAAGGAAGGTGATGAAAGTCACAGGGGATCCCCTGCTCAGAGAACTCCAACTCAGCTTTGAAGGCCATGGGAAAACCTGTAACACTTTCCTGGCTATACTCAGCTGGATTGCAAGCTGAAGAAGAATTTGTCTGTACTGATGCAAATAAGCTTCCAAGCTTGAAGCGCTGAGCTCAGCTTTCCTGAGTTTAATCCAGCTGTGACCAGCATTAAACAGTAATGAACATCTGCCAAGGAAGGGCTTTTTAGTGGAAATAATGTCGTTCTTTTGGTAGAATCTTTACTGCAGTGTTTTAGAAAACAAATCCATGTTTTTCACAGTTTGCAAAGTTCAACTATAATGGTTGATGTAAACCTGTCCAACCTGTTCAGCATCAGTCTGGCCTCAAAATCAATGACAGAGAACAAACATTATGGGCTTTTATTGACAAGTTTACTTCTTAGACATGTCGGTAAGTGCAAGTAGGTCTAAAATGTTGCAACATTTTAAACAGACTTTATGTTTGCTTTTGCTATTTAATCCTTTTCCTCAGTTTTGAGCTTTTTCAGATCTAACATTTTGCTGTGACTTCTGCCTTTCTGTTGAGTTTCTTGAATGTCAACTTTGCACAGGAATATTTTGCTATTTCTTTTTATGTTTTCATTAAAAATTAATTTTGTAGCTACTCAGAATAGCAAGGGTCAAATATTTTGAAAGAAGCAGTGTTTGTTTAGAATTGGAGGGGTTTTGTCACTTAGAGCTTGTGAATGAGCCTAGGCTGGTTCTTAAGGTAGGTGCCAATTTGTGCAGTCCCTTCTGACTTTTTGGAAAACCATTATAAATATACACCTATGGCTGTAATATAGACTAATTGGTGTCACTTATTTCCCTTGAATAGCAACATTTGTGCATTGGCTTTTTGTTCTCAGGCTTCTGTTTAAGCTTCTTTCTATAACATGCATTTAAAAAGCTGATTCCAGGTAGGTGTCATAAGATTTATTCAATGCTTGGCTTCTTGTCTTCTTTCTGCACACTTTTCTTCCTTTTTTTTCCTTACATCTTTTTCCATCTACTTTTTGTGGGCTGCTTTTACCTCAGCATAATAACATCTGCAGTAACTGAAAGTACAGGAATATTTAAATGTTGTATGAGTGGTTCAGCAGTGTACATCTCAAGGTAAGGATTCTGCAACTGTCTCCTGACAAATTCTGTGAAACACGTACCATAATGTATAATCCATCTCACCTTTCCAAAATTGCACTGGCTCTGCAGGACCATCAAGACTTAGCAATTATTTAAATAAACTGAGACATTATGATTTGCTCTATAATCAAGAATTGTACCTAAGTAAAGAGTAACATTTCATAAGGTCACTCTTGTTGCTATAACAGAAACAGCTGTCTGTAAAGCAAAAATATGGGAATAATTACAAAGATTTTTCTGATCCAAATTTGAATTGCATTCAAGAAATGCATTCAGCTTTGGGATATAATTTAGTCATCAGTTATTCATTTTTCCCTCTTCAGATACTGCTTTACCACTGAAATCTGATCAAACATACAGTTCGTCTTTTAGCTCAGCAGATTTTTGTTTTATATAAGTACACTACTGAAAATGAACCAAAGCTGGTTAGTTTTCCTTTTGTTTTCCTTCACATATCAACATTGCACATTATTTGCTTTGAAATAGATTTTTGCATTTACTTTTTGGCCTGATGTTTTCTAGTCCTGTCATTTAGTCTCTGTTTCCTTAAACTCTATCAGTTTACCCTTCGACATTTCTTAAATTGAAAAACTTAGTAAAATACAGTTCATAACATATCAAATTTAGAAGACCTGTATGACAGCATATTGCATTGGTAAAATAAAATCACAAATAGAAAAATCTCACAAACCATTCTTTATATTCCTGTTGAGAGTATCTTGGACTTCTGTGAACAATAAAAAAAAATGTACGGCTGATATTTGTCCATAGGCATTGGGATCTAACAGTTTCTGCCTTAGGAAGATCCACTTCTAGTATGATGCTGAAAAGCTGGATCTCAAAAATGCAGGAAAATTTAAAGATCCTTCAGAAATTATCTGCTAAGAACAAACATATGCTTATTGATGATTACAAATATTCTACACCTCAAAAATTTGGAAAATAGTGCTGTCAATGTCTTCCTGTTGAAAAAGAAGTCATAATGTTCTATTTTGTAGTTCACTGTGTTGTAGTTTGTAGTGTGTTGCACACTGTATTTGGGCCTGCCAGGACTAGTACCAGAAACATGGTGACTTCTATAAAACTTCCTTGAACACATGTTCTGAGGCAATTTCTTAGAAAGAATTTAAATATTCTGAGCAAAACTGGTAAATGTGAAACAAGGCTGCCAACATTAATTGTAGCAGGAAATTAAAGAGTTAACTTTCTACCCGAAACTAAACTGGATTTTGTTTTTTTCTCGGTCTGAGACTTGTGTAACTCCATTTTACCTGCTGATGTTGATTTATACAGTAGTACAACCAGCACTAAATAGAGAGGAATTTTTCTCTGACACTGAACAATTTCCTGAAGTAAAACTTCATATCATCACTCAGGGAGGGTCTCACATGACTCATCCTCACAGGTTTTATGTATTCATTGTTTTAAAGACAAGTCTAACACTCTTGAACTCATCATGTTTTTCTCTTCACCTGTAGAGGGAGTGAATTAATCACGTAATCTCATGTTCATTGGTGTGCCAAAAATCTAGTTTTGGTCATTTTATATAATTACAGCTTGCAGTTTTTGATGAGGAGATGGTGTGATTATTACATTATTGTTTATACCTGTCTGAGTAGCAAACTCTTACTGTGCAGGGGTAGATGGAATCATCACAATTCTGAGACTGTATCAGGAAAATCTGGCTAAGTGCACAGAAGTGGTCTGTGACTTGTTTTAAGATCAATCTTCTCTTACTAAGGCACTGGAGCAAAATCACAGCTTCTGGCTTTATTGGTGTGTTTGTTGACATTTACAAAGTAGCTGAGGATACTGAAAGAAAACTCAAGAGAGCCTGGAAATTTGGGCAGGAAGGGAGGTGAGGCATGGTTACTGTAGGAGACAAGTTGGTCAGTACCTGCCTTCAGGGTTTCCAAAATTACAGGGTCTCTAGAAATCCTACACCCAGTGACAATGAATAGCACAGACATCAGTGACTAATCACCTGCATCTAGAAAACTGATTGCAAATGGAGCTTTCTAACTGACTGGCACTTGGTGTGTCTTTAATGTGCGTCTGACACATCTAAGCAAGTTGTTGATGGCAGGATTTTCTGAGTAACCATTTAGGATTTAGCAACTGCTCTTCCTTCGAACCATCTGAACTCAGCTGAGGGTCGCTCACAAAGCAAACCTCTCTGCTGCTCTTGTTTCTCCCCTGCAAAAAGCAGTATTTTTGGGGAGATGATGTGTAATTGTTTAGTGATAACTTGAATGAGAGCAGTTGCAAAAGTCTTCATGAATTGTGTGTAAAATGTTCATAACCTCCTGACTTGAACTGCATATTGAAGAGCTTCTAGAAGAGAATGAAGTCTCTTACTATAAATGGTATGTAAGTCTGTTTCCTGACTGACCTCTATTTCTTTGATTGTTTTAAAGGCTCATTAGATCTTCCCTTATTGATAGTGACTATTAATCTTTTGTTAAACTAAATAAAGCATGAGAAATGTATTCCTTTTGCATGAGTGGCACTCAGGGGAATGAAACCCTCCTTGGAGAATAGCATTGTTAAAAGTCTGTGCTTTTATCAGAAATGAAGTCTACTTAGGCATGCTAAAGACTACAGTAACTCAAGAGACCTAGGTTGGTCTTTAGTTATCTTGAATATTTGGGCTTGGTTTCTTTCCTGTCAGGAAATGTCTGTATTTTCAAATTTTAAAAATCACATCTTCCCTCTAAACACCTCCTGTAGTCATTTGAAAAGACTAGTTTATGAAATGTCATTGGAGGAAAATGGAAAACAAGCCAGATGGGACAGTCTCATTCTTTAATAGTCACCAAACTTCAAGAATATCTCAGGAGCCTTTATTTCAAGTATTGTAAAGTACTTCAAGTATTCTGTCTGTGAGCCTTCCCTATGTAAGCTCTGAAGCTCAGGGCTGACAGCACTGGATTCTTAGAAAGACAAAACAGATGCCAGAGAAAGTCAAGTTCAGCAGAGGATACATAATGTAAATAAATCATTTTTGGCAGTCTATCAAAAAAAAAATCCTCTATAAATCTGTCCACTGTGATTTTGAATATGACTGTTTTGTCCAAATCTCCTCTGCAGTAGTAAAATAAGGATTAGACTGGAGGCTTACTTCTGGCCACCCAGTGCCACAGAGATGATCAGAAGATCTTTTAGGTTCGGAGCCAGATGACAGTAATAAAAGCTGAAGGAAAATATGTGTTATTCCCTTAAGCCCAACTCACTTCTTAGTCATGAGTGTCCCCTGTTTGTATGTTCTCTGGTGTTCTGTTCATCCTAGTTCTGAATTGCCAGTACTTCTGGGGGTGGGGCTGTGTTTTTCCGCTGTTGATTTAATTCCATCAGTCTAACATCATTGACATGAGCTCTTCTCTTGTTTGGTATTTACATCATCCTGAATTTCAGATAAAGTCAAAAAGCATTCAACTCAGCAACTTTCCCATTTTGGGAAGAACTTCAGATACTCCCTGTTTGTAATTTACAGCTGTGTCACATACATTTCCTTTCATGTGCAGGAATCCAGCTGGGATCCAAACATATGTCAAATCATGGCTGTGTGAACTGCTTGGTACTCCAATTTCTTGGTTGGGGTTTTTTCAAATAAAACTTGTTTGCAAATTTTCTGGACTTTTAAATGATCTGTCACAATATTGGCTTAATTTCTGACCATTAGGAGGTGGAGGTTGTTGCTTTATAAATACTATTAAAAGGACAGTCATAGTAGGACTATTAGAACTTTGCTTAAAAGGAGACAGAACTGTTGTCACAGTGATTTTCATTTTGAAACCTACTAAAAAGAGCTTTCTTACAAAAGGAAAAGCCCTGCAAAACTGCAAAGACTCATGTTCTTGTTAGATTTGAAGGTAAAAGGAGGAGAAAACAATTATTTTATTCATCTTGGGTTTAGGTTTTAAATTTCACTTTGAAGTTGGAAATTCATAATTCACAATTCACTGCAATGATAAAGCTCTGAATTAGAGAATGAATAAACATCCTGGCCATAGTAATAAAACAGACACTTTAAAAAGCACAGGAGAAATATGGCATAACAGAATATTCTAAAATACTCAATTCCCTTTTCTTTGGGATCCAAAAGAAAGTGTTATGGTCTAAAGGTGCAAAAAGAGTGAAAATATAAGTGCCTGTATACTTCACAGTCTGTCTAAAGATGAAATTGGTGTTTGTCATGATGAAGAATTGTGAAGAATCACTAGACTTGCAGTCTTCAAAAAGTTTTCAATCATCAGTGCCACAGGAATCCTTGGACTGCTTTGAGGACTCAGCTTCTGTTGGGTGCCTGTGGCCCTGCTTGCTTAGGATGTTTTTTGTAATAGCACTTCTCAGGGAATGGCTCAGTAAAATCCTGTGGAGTTTCATTCCAGGTGAAGGTAACAGCCTTCTGTTCCTAGTAACAGCCCCCATATAATTTTTATCTTCATAGTTTTAAATTGCTATATGGTGACTGTAACAGGGAACTTCCCTCTGGACTAAGGAACAAATTGTTGCTGCCTTTTGGGATGCCCTTCAAAGATATTCAGATAGTTGTTCTGTGGATAGAACCGGAATTTTTACTTCATTTGAATAAAAACCAAATTTTACTGCTTCAAATGGAGATGGTTTAAAATCTCTGTAGAGTACAAGGTAGGATTTTTCTGCCATGTATGAAAGAGATACTGCAAATATACCAGACAGCCATTGTTTTGAAGAATGGTTAAAATCTGCAGAAGTCAGAAATAACTTGAAGGTTTAACAGTGGAGAGATTAACTCTGATCTCTTAAAAGCAGTGTGAATTAAAAGGACTGAATGTCAAGAACAAGGCCAGATTGGGGGCCATATTTCTGTGAGTTGCTTCATTCAAATGTAGCAAGGTTGTGGACAGGAGATAAACAACAAGAAATATCAGGACACATTTCTGCATAACCAGCACTGTTTTGATGGCGTTTGGGACATAGTGTCATTGTCATCCTACCCATGGAGTTTGGGGTATAATATCACTGTTAGTGCACGGCAGCATTTTGGCTGTGAATGAAACCTGGCAGACTCACAGCCCTGCTTTCATGGAGCACTGATTGTATTAAACCTGATGTCTGACATCTGGATTTGTGAGGAAGACCTCAGTCTTTCTGCTGTGCTGTCATTATTCTGCAGTTGTCCTTAACAGGTTTGCAGTGTCAGTGCTTGCTTGTCTCTTTTCACGCTGCCCTTGCGACCACCTGCTTTCTCCTGCAGTCTGTTACCTTAGTATCTCTCTTGGGTGATCCCAGGTACATGCAGTTTCTGCTCTCTACATTATCAGGGTATGCATGTGCCAGATTCAGAAGTTGTCTTCACTGCTTGAACTGAGTAACAGTGACTGCAGGCTTACATCAGCTCACATGTTTCATTTGTATTTTTTCAATGTTATGATTGTTCTGCCTTACTTCAAGTCTTTTGCTGCCCTTACTTGCCTTCCTGTCATAACCACTTATGCCCTCTTGTGCTCTTTTTTATCAAACATGTCATTTTCTCATTCTTTTCACCTGTGTCTTTGTTCTCCTTTTTCTTTTTCTCCCTGTTTTGGCTCCATTTGTGCACTCCCACTGCAGGTTAGCTGTGCTGTGGCTTTTCCTGTGTTAAAACACTCTCTATATTGTTCTCAGGCTGGCACTTGTGCTGTTTGTTTCCTAACACCGCTGCACAGACATTTGCTGCTGCCAGGTTTTGCAAGGTGTGCTCCACAGTACCCTGCCCACCATGTGCTCCATGCCCCAGCCACCTCCACCAGGCTCTGGGGCTCAAGGCTTGGTCCCCCCTTATCCCCTGGTCAGACCAAGACCTGGCTAGCCTTACCCAATCCCAGTAGCTACTGCAGTGCAAAGTGCCCCATCTGCACAGTTTCTTGTTTAAAGGAAGGGAGCTAATGTTAAAACAGGGAAGTAAGTTGTAACATTTAGGCAGGACCAGTAAGATGTGCCCTAGAGTGACTTTTCATTGTTTTGTCAAGTTGCAGTTCTTAAACCTGACAGTCTTACTCCCCATGTTCTCTGAGTAATCTCTTAAGAGTTTGGGAAGGTGTTAGGGCCTGGATTGGGAATGCCAAGTTGAACTTTAGCTTCTCTTTCTGGAAAGCCTGTCTTTCTGGTGCTGGTTCTGGGCACCAATCTGATAGTTTTGGAGGGCCCACATCTCAGCAAGGATAACCCCTCATCGCTGCATGGTGGGGAGCAATGCGTTTGATTTTAGACCGCTGTTAACTTTGAACTGGGCTTCAGACTAGAAATTGCTAATACATATGCAGGAGAAAGAAGGATATTGAAAATTTTTATCAGTACTGAAAAATTTGTTTGCACTGAGAAGGGCATGGAAGACCATTTGTGGTGTTTGCTAATTGCACATTCTGTTTGACCACAGGACCTCATTTGTGCCTCCATATTTCCTCACCTGCCCTACGACATGATGCTAGTCAATACTGAACATCTCCATCAATGGCTGTAACAGATAAAAGCATTACAGATTTTTTTTTTTTTTTGTACATAATTTCTTGAAAAGGTCATTTCAATTTAAGTTACCATTATGTAAGCAATGAAGAGAGAATTGGAAATGGGTTTGTTACATTAACTGCCTTTCATTTACAATTACCATGACCTTTGGGTTTGCTTCTCTCTATTTGTTGTATATGAAGGCAGCCCCAGTAGACAGTGATTTCTGCAACAGAAATCACTTGATTCCACCACTGCACATGGGAGGGGATGATTTGGAAAGCACATACTGTGGAACATGGCAAATGTGCACATCCACTCTCCTCCCTGTACTGTCTCATGGGCAATGGTACCGAGTAATGCTGTGTGACTGTTTTTCCCTCAATCCTGAGCTTTATTTACTTTGTTTGTGGGTACTACCCTTACATGTGTGAGGCACATTGATTTCTGTTCTGTGGATGCTTAATAGCATAGAAGGTGTGGGAAAGAAACCAGGACAGCTGTTGGACTTCTATGCTATGGAATAAGCTCAGTTTCTCTTGGCTTTTGTGCTTTTAACCACATCAGGCTCACTTGACTAAAGATAGAAGAAGTTTTTTTTCTGAAATAACAGCCAGAATAGTTATATGTTTTGCAGGGATGCCTACATAATGTATTTTGAGGTAGCAGTCACCAAATTAATGTTCAATGCAGAGGTAAACATCCCACTTTCATTCTTCTAAGAAAAACATCTGAATTTATCATGAACTATTAAAACACTTAGACTTACTCCATGGGCATAATATTCTCTTACATAGCATTTCCGTTGTATTTTCACTGTGATACAGCATATCAGAGTAATTAATTAAGCTTTCCTTTGTTTCTGTCAAGTATTTTGTACAAAAGGATCTGATTTATTACTGATATTAAATAAATTTTATTCTTTTCCACAAAAAATTGTTCCAGAACTCATTGGTCCTGTATGGGTCCCTTCTATTTAGGGCAAAAACTGGGTCAGATTAGCAAGCAGCCTGATGGAGAGGTGACCTGGTTGTTGTCTCCCTGTCCTGCATCTCCGCCCTCTGTATAGGATGTCTGACAATTTATTAGTACTAGATTGTACCTATTCAATATATCATCCACTGACACCAAATGTGGTTCATTTTACTGCCTAATTTAAACAAATTAGAATTTCCTGGTAGCACAGAAATCAACTGGCTCTTATTAAATGACCCAACCTTTGATGAGCCTGCTGGATTCAGGAGCAGGACTTAATTGACAGAGCATTTACTGCCAATGTACAAATGTGAGCTACAGGAAATAGCACTCCAGCTCTTCATAGCTGTTTTCAGTGTTAACTGTAATGAATTCCCTTCTTTGCCATTTCCCCCTTCCTCTATTGCACTCTAGCAGTGACACATTGTATGTCCTTTGAGAATGGATTATATGAAGAGATGTGCTGTTGCATAAGATTTCATTTATCAGTGATTTTCATATTGGGATATGTTATTCTTCTGTGAGTTTAACTTTGCTGTAGGTTTGACTGGTACAGGAAGTTCTGATAATGGATAATTCTACTTGAAGCTGCTAAAATTCACAACTAGAAACACCTCCTTTTGTTCAGCAAAAGTGCAGCCCCTTTTATCATTTTGTGTTTAGTTAGCTTGATTTTTATCAATCAGTCATATGCTTATTATCATTTCACCTACCAAAGTCCTACACCAATAAGCGGGATATTTCTGTACAATTTGTGTACTCCTCCATGGTTGTCCCTGCAGAAGTACTAGAGGACTGGTGGCAGTAGGACTTTCTCCAAGATGATGATAAACTGTATTGCTACCCCCCAGTTACACATGTCAGTTCTTTACTCTTCCACACTTCCAGCTCCTTTTAAAGTTATATTTTATTAGAGGGACTTTTAAGGAAGGGCAGAAAGGGGGAAGAAAAAGAAAATAAAAAAGTAAATTCAATCTCTAAAAGAATTTGCCTTCTCACATTTTCCGTGTTTTTTCCTGTTGAAATGACATATTTGGTCAAGCCATTATCTTGAGTTAAGCGAGTGGTTTTATTAATGACAGTTTGACTGGAACTTACTGGATTAGATAGGAAATGAGCAAGTGTGCATCCATGCTTTGTTTTGATCTTCTTTGTTTTGCTCTTCTAGTCTATTTAAAATCTCGGTTTGACAGCCTTTACTTTCAGTACCCTGCTGTCTTTATGCCTAAATGCATTCAGCTGAGCTATTGCTTACAGTTATCACATTCTAGGACAGTTTGTTCAGATGGAGCTCACACAGGGTGCACAGTGCTGATAATTGACTTGTGTGGGAAACAAGGAATTCATGAGCTCTACCCCAGGAATGCCAAGCCTTACACAAGTTAATATGCTAAAGTTTTCTTCAGTCAGTCACAAAATCTGTGGCTGGAAACTTGACACGGTAACTGGAAATGTTTATCATAAGATAATATTTCTTTCAAATAGTCTTAAAATAAAAATACATGTATTCATATAAACTGGTTAACCAGGAATACTAACAAAAATACTCCCTGTTCAAAAAATCTTGGGACTGTTGAAGGAACATCTGTGAGAGAAAGAATTAATGGTCCTGTCATGATGAAGTGGAAAAGAGAGACTTTGGGATACATTCCTCTGAAGTTAGGATGTAAGAGACCAAGTCTTAACCAGTATTCTGCATTGCTAATCCTCTCCATTGTAAAAGATTCTGGTTGTGCTATGATCTGTTTTCCTAAAAGAGTTTTTATCTCTGAAAGTGTGCATAAAGCTGGTAAATTCCAGAGAATTGATCAGTAGAGCCTATATCTAAGATTCTGCTGGACCTCTCAAAATCTAAGTGAAGTTTGATTCAATTTGGTTCATTTCATTATGTGAAAAAATGACTGTGACTTTATTGAAACCCTACAGATGAGAACATGGTCTGCATGGTCTTTAAATATTATATGTTCTAGCTATAAATACAACTATAAATACATCAACAGAAACACTCCAATATATCATTTTCTCAAATTCTTAATGTGTTGCAGTAAAAATAACTATATTTGCATGTGGCTGAGGATAGAAACAGGAAAACCCATAGCATGTACTTCTTTGCACACTATCTGTTTGTAGAAGAAGGGAGAGACACGTGTCTTCTTGATTATAGGTATCATGCAAGTGAGAATTTTATTCATGTCTTTGAAGTGAAAGCAGAAAATTTCATTAATTTTTCTTGTTCTGTTTTAAAACAGTTTTTTCTTTGTTTTGCTTTTATATAATTATTTGATTTTCAATTAAATAAGAAAATTCAAATTTGAAAGCTGGAACACTCGCACTTTTAAAAGTTACAAATAAAATACTGTTCTTGAATCTTTTATTCTGTTTGATTTTGGATTTATGTTAAAATGATTTGCAGTTTCATGATCATGTGCTGTTTTTAACAAAGACATCTATTACATGGAAATTGTTTGACAAATGATGTAAAACTGTGTAAAAGCTCAAATCAACTTCAATCCCAGTACCATTCTGAAGTTTTGCCAAAGCTGTCAAACACTAAATATCACACTAAAAAAAATCAGACACAATAGTAAAATGTTCTGTTTCAATATTTTCTGGGAAAAGAAGAGAGCAATTTTTTTCCCTTTGCAGCAACAGTTAATTTCAAAATTTGTTTCAGTTTTAAACTGAAAGTTATTTAAAGTTGAGTGAAATAGAACATGCTGGCTAAGAAAAAAGCCAGCTTTTTTCTTTCCAATCAAATTTGTTATTTTAGGGTGGCAAGATGAATTCTCAATGCTTTGGGGAGGCAGGAGAGGGAAGGGGAGGGCAGAGAGGTTTAATCTAACCAGCTTGTGAAATCTATTTACAGACATGTTCTCAGTCCTTGTTCATTGTCCAGAGTGTAAAATCAGACAATTTCACGGGATGAGCAAAACAGAAATTCATAATACTCATGTACTAGTTAGTGCCTGACATGAATGCTTGGCAATGTGTAATATAATGTACACAATTTAAACCATTGAGCCCAAGAAATACAGATTGCTCAGGCATGGAGTGGCTGTGTCTGTTCTAAGCCATAAATAAAGGAGTCAGCGTTCATGAAGGCCACAGTATCCTCTTGTGTAGCAGGAAGTGCTAGTGCTTGTGGATGACTGTATCTTAATACTTTTTCTGACTTTGAAGGAAAATATCTTGTATCAAGTATTATCACACAATCACAGAATGGTGTGTGCTGGAAGGCACCTGTAAAGATCCTCTAGTCCAGCCCACCTGCAATCACCCAGGATGACTTCAACTAGACCAGGATGCTCAGAGGCCTGTCCAACCTAGTCTTGAATGTTTCCTGGGTGGGGCACCCAGGAAATGGGGTGGGCACCCACCTCTCTGAGCAATCTGTTCTAGGGTTTCACCGCCCTGACACTAACACATTTCTTCCTTATATCTTGTATGAAATTCTGATACTGCCAAAACCTTCACAAAGAACTTTGCATGCAGGGTCTAGTAGCACCATGTTATTCCATTTTCAGGGATCATTTCACCACACATAAATACTTGACTAACATCTGCATCTTGAGTGCATTTTGGAGAAATTTTATTGAATAAATGATCGTATTCCCAGATAGTCTGTGAAGAGAGGTAGACAGTTCCATGTACATTTGATTTTCCTCTGAAAGCTTTTCAGGCCAAATAGGGAACATTGGCAATTAGAACCTTCAAAATCAGGAAAATGTTAAGGCTTGACTTTGGAAGCAGCGAATCATACCTACAACTTTTGCATTTATACTTCTCACAAGGGTTGATGTGGCTGACTTATGGTAGCAGTCATTTTATGAGCTTTCATCGTTTTGGTTTTGACAAAGAATAGAAATTATGGATATAGAAGTGGCATGTGGCAGAACCTGCCCATGCTTAGAAGCCCCCTTAGTGCCCTCAGAACAAGGTTGTAGCCACACAGCATTGTGCACACGAAGCTGAGCTCAGCTCAAGGTAGCTTCTGTCATGAGCAGGCATCGTGAAATGCATCAGCTGGGTATGTGCTAAGCTGTGGTGAGTGGGATGGAAGCTCTGCAGTGCCACACCTTCAAATCAAGTGAAGTGCTAATTCAGGTGTATCTGTACAGAACTGACCAAACTGGGGACAGTCAGCTAGTCCAAAGGCAATGAGCCCACTGTGCTCAGCCTTGGTGAGGCCTCCCTGTGTGCAGTGTTGGGCCCTGCAGTTTAAGAAGATTTGAATGTCCTTGATTGCATCTTGAGGAGGGGAGCAAAGCTGATAAGAGGGCTAGTGACAGGACATGTGGGAATGTTTCAAAACTACACCTGAGGGCTTTGGACTAGACATTAGGACAAGATTCTTTAAGTGATCAAACTCTGGAACAGGCATCCTAGAGAGGTGGTCGATGCTCCAAGTCTGCCAGTGTTTGGGAGGCATTTGGACAGTGCCCTTAAAAACAGACTTTAACCTTGGGTTAGCCTTAAGGTGGTCAGGTGGTTGGACTGGATGATTGTTTTAGGTCTCTTCCATCTGAAACAGACTTTTCTCTTCTGTTCAGTTACGGCTGTAGGGCTGGCAAATCCCTATGCCAAGTCAAACTATGACAATATTCACTTCTACACAGTCCAAAAGAGAGCTTGACACATCTTTCAGATGTATGGCTTCTATAGTCATCTACATGTATGCTCGTAAGAATTTAAATCTTGCCTCATTGTACATAAGGGATTGGAAGAAAATGTAATTATTCATTAAAGGTGCTGAGTTTCATTTTAACAGCAGGTTAGTCTGGGGTTTGGATTTGTTTAATGTGTATCCTTCTGTCCCCTCCTTTTTTTTCTGACAGACCATTTGCAGTGGCCACAAATCAGCAAATGCAGATCACCTGAAATGGAGACATTTTCATGTTTTTGGACTGCTGGAAATTTTTATAACCTCACTGTTCCAAGAATACTACAGCTGTTGTACAAGAAGAGGTAATAAAAGCTGAAACAGGAAAAGAGAAAAGTAATTTATTTTGTCATGCTTGTTAGGTTGCTACTGTTAATTTTTTTGCTGCGATATGAGCCATACTGTTTTTAAGGCTGTAAGTCCATTTTTTAAGTTTTAAGTACATTTTTTCCAATGTTAGAATTTATTGGTGGTTATTGAGCAATTTGCAGCAAGTAGCATAATTTGACAGATAATTAAGCACACATTCTTAATAAATTTAGGTTCAGGTTGCAGAATCCAAAACTGAACACTATATGGCTTGGGTAAGGATTTTTTAATAGGCAACTTCAGTTTATTATTTATCCTTCTAACCTGCAGCACTGAGATTCCTTATATGTGTGCACAAATGTGGAGGTTGGATACAGGCCTTTCAAATTTTTATTAAAGTTTTATGAAGTCCCCATTGATCAATTGCTGTGATAAAGTCTGAATGTACAGGTCCAGGGGAAAAGCCTGCTGTGATACAGGGATAATGTTCCATTGAGTCCTGCTCAATTATGATTCAGCTCCAGTTTAAGCTTTTTTAAATTTTCAGGTTGCTCCAATAATTAGCCAGAAAAAGGACGTAGACATTACCAGTAATGGCTATTAAGGAAATAGGCCTTTTGTTCACAGGAATAGGAGGATGTGCATTTCTGTTCCCTCTAATGAACAGGGTTTTGATCTTTTTGATCTACAGATGCTTTTTGATGATGGTAATGATATATTTGCATAGCAGACTTAAGCCTAATGGCAAGGCTGGCTTTCTTAGTTTTTTAGTTTCTGAGACATCTCACAAATCACAGAAACACAGAATAACAGAATCATAAAATGCTTTGGGTTAGAAGGCACCTTAAAGTTTAACTATTTTCCAGGCCATTAAGAGTACATGAGTACCTAAACTCAGCTATGCAGGTTTCTTCAATAGTGGTTTCATTGTAAATCACCATCAATATTGACATGTTTTTATCCCTTTCACGAATTTTACAACTTATCAGTACTGTGTCTTGTAACATCTGTAATTTGTACTTTGTAAGGCCTGTAAATCTCTCTCTCACAAATATTGCATTTTTGTTGTCATTCTAGTAATGAGGAAGACTGGAAAGAATGCCCTGATTATATCACTTCAGGACAAAATAGCTGTTACTTCAATGCCTCCTACACCTCTGTGTGGACCCCATATTGTGTTCAACTTGCCAGTAAAAGTGAAGTATATGATAAAAAATGTTTCAGTGTTGATGAAATAGGTATGCTTCCATTATGTATCTTACCTCTATAAGCTTTTGTATTGCTTAGGCTGTATTTAAATATTGCCTCTCAGAAAAGTTAGTACCTAAAATATATGATACATGGGAAAGGATTTGATTTTGTAACACTGTAAAGTGATCCACACCAGAAAATACTGCCTAGATTGGAAGAAAGCTTAAAGGATAAAAGCAAATATGTGATTTCTTTTTCTCAAATGTGTGCATGCTCAGATGAGCTTGTCTTTGCTTTCACTTTGAGTCCTTTCTAATGGATGCTACATCTCCTTGTAGAGCAAAGTTGGCATTAAAACCTTGATCCTGCAAAGCTCTGGAAGCCAAACACTATTTTTTTCCTGAATCAAATGTAATCTAAAGGATCAGGATGTCTAGTATTTCTAAGCATGGATTTATATTTATGGCAATATGAATCTTGACTGTCTGGGACTTCACAGATGTTATTGCTTGTTCAGAGTGGTAGTGTACTACCATTAACTGCATATCCAGATAATTTATTCCTACAGGTGATTAGAATACCCAATACTCTCTTTTATTCAACTGAGCATTCATTCTTAATCTTCTTTATTAGTTGTTTGGATGAGATTTGTGCAGAACATATCTACTGCCAATTGGCAGGGTGCCTTCTTGTTATCAAACTTGGAATAGCTTTGACATTGCAATATATTCGATTTTAATCAGAAAATACATGGTTATTATACTTTTTAAGTCCTGAAATAATTTATCAGTATGTAGTAAGAATGGTTCTTAACCTTTCACACTGAAAACTGGCTGTTTTATTCAAAATACTCTGTTTAAACAGTACTACCTGATCCCCCTGTCCACCTTAACTGGACTCTGCTAAATACAAGTCAGACTGGGATCCATGGGGATATCCAGGTAAGATGGGATCCACCACCAACAGCAGATGTTCGGAAGGGATGGATTACTCTGGAATATGAATTGCAGTACAAAGAAGTTAATGAGACAAAATGGAAGGAGGTATGAACCAAATATTTCTTATACATTAGTCACAGTGCAGTGCAGGCTTGTTCTATCCCTAACACTCTTGTACCACTATGAAAAACATGTTTGTACTTGCTAATTAGACAATGCCTTTTTTCTTAAACAATATACCTACATTTTTTTCTGACACTTTCTAGCAAATACTGTAACTTTATGTGTCAAGATGGCTTACAGGCAGGATAATGAAAAACCCAGAAACACCTGTGCTAGATTAGTAAGTATAGGAAGAGTCATATATATGCAAGTGTTTTCAATGTTAAAATATTTATCTATTGTTTTCTTAAGCTTCAACTATTTAAAAAGTGCTTGGTGTTTCAGTAGTCCAAACAAGAATATTTTGTTTGGTAAATATCACCATGTCAATCCAGATTCTTCAGAGTACCTGTAAACTTTTAATACTTATAATTTGGAAGGAAGGAAGGAAGGAAGGAAGGAAGGAAGGAAGGAAGGAAGGAAGGAAGGAAGGAAGGAAGGAAGGAAGGAAGGAAGGAAGGAAGGAAGGAAGGAAGGAAGGAAGGAAGGAAGGAAGGAAGGAAGTGTCGGAAGGAAGTGTCGGAAGGAAGGAAGGAAGTGTCGGAAGGAAGGAAGGAAGGAAGGAAGGAAGGAAGGAAGGAAGGAAGGAAGGAAGGAAGGAAGGAAGGAAGGAAGGAAGGAAGGAAGGAAGGAAGGAAGGAAGGAAGGAAGGAAGGAAGGAAGGAAGGAAGGAAGGAACTGACTTTGAATTACAATTTAAAATTGATGCAATAAGCAAATAAAAATAATGCAACATATATAAGACTTACAGATTTCATACCAGACATCAAGAGGAAGTTTTTGGATAGTTTGTGAAAATATAAAATACTATATTATAAATATTTTAAGTTTACTTTTTCAAAATCTCTTAACTTCTCATGTAGTTAGTTTTTCTGTTATAGGGGAGATATTGTACCCATCTTACCTGAATGCATAGGCTAAATGACAGTGTGTCATGGCATATTTGCATTTGGAGAGCTCTTCTTCAATGCAGTAAGAACATCATGTCAGAGCAGAATCCTTCCTTTGCTGTCTTATTAATATGAACTGAGTTAACTGACAGAAAAAAAAAAACAGATAATATTGTTACAAATTTGTCATTAACTACAAAGGGAAAATTTAAACAATTTGAACATAGCCAGATTTACCAGTTGAAATGTAGTCAAACTGGTTTGCTCGCCTTCACCTGTGAAAGACCTTGGGTCCCTCCTCACTTCTGGTCCTTCTCCAGTTAGCATTTTCTCTTTAACCTAATCCTTGTTAACAAGTCTACAGCCAAACAGGCCTATAATGTCTGTAATGATTTTTCCTAATAATTCTCTGTCTTTCTATCTATACTGGTTTAATATATTAGCCTGTTTATAAATATATATATACTTAATATATTAGCCTCTATTTTAAAGCCTATAAAATGTGTTAAGTTTAGGCAGTAAATCAATAATCTTTAAGAAGCTGAAAATCTGCAGATGTTCAAAAGCAAGAAGGCAGGTATGTCTCTAAAAATGCAGAGTTTTATGGTTTTTTAAAAAAGAGTTTCGATATCAGTCATATAAATACCCTAATAAAGCTTTGTTCTTGCTCCAGTACCATCAATAATCCCAGAATGCTTTGAGAATAGTTCTTCTCAGGAGAACAAAGATTTGAAGATCAGTGTTCTTTCTGAACACAGATAAGGAATTCCTGATTGTGATACTTGCCTCAAGAGACAAAGTATTATAGATTATGTTGGACTTAACCTGTGTATACTGTAAGGTTTTGTAAGCCTTTCATTTTAGGAATATAAAATGGTATAATTCACTGAGACACTATGAGAGCACAAAAGACAAATTTCTGAACAAAATCCTGGTCTGGCCTAGGACAAGAGCAAATTTCTGAATGACAGCATTGGAGCAATGCTACAATTTCACTCTTTGGATTCCTTGCTGCAAATGCCTTCTCTAATGGGTGTTGAAGCACATTAAGACATAAATGTCTGGTTATAGATGGTCAAGTTATATATGTCTAGTTATTACTAGTTTTTTACACAAAGGACAATCCTTGACTGCTTAAATATACCATAATGCTTTGCACATATAACTAATAAAAAAAATAATTTATAGTACTTATTATCCCTTACTAAGGGATAATAAGTCCCCCCTCACTAAGACTTACTAAGGATTACTAAGTCCCTTACTAAGGCTTGTTTGTAATTTTTTTATATTTTTTGGGATGATTCATTGCTTTTTCATGGATAGCCTTTATTATTTTTTAATATATTTACTAATTGAAAATAAATAATTTCAAAATTGAAAGAAGATTAAACATTAACTATTAAGTGTTAAAACAGTAAGTTATAGTGATAAGAGGACCAAAATTAATTTCTGAGAAACATTCTAAACTAATAAAATCTGCCCTGACATAATGGGTATCCATGAAACAGAGACAAATTATTGGTTACCTTTTATGATGTCTCTCTCATATGGCTTTTACTTGAATTAATCCATGACAGATGCTGTTAGTTCATGTATTTACTTCATGCTGAACTTTCCCCACTCCATACATCCTGCTGCATCCAGGAGTCTTTCATAAAGGCTCTGATTTATTCTTCTTGGCTTTTTCCAAGTGACACCATTATTTGGGATGCATGTAAACTTATCCATAAAACTTAGGTGAACTATTTCTTTGTGGCTTAATACCATGAAATAGGTATATATTAAACATCCTTCCCAATAGTTTCCAAATGGATATTCTTCACATTAAAGACATTGGTGATGTACAGCAATGGTTCTCCACAATGCTCAACTGCTAGGAGAGAAAAGCAGTCTGTCTCCTCCAAATCTGACTGGTTGGTTGTAAGAACATAGGAGTCTGGAGTCACCAGGAATCAGACAACTCCATAGATCATACCTACCAATAAATATTGTCTCAAGTTGAGGTTATGCAGCTGTAGAGATTATAGGACTCTATTGTTCTGAATAGAACTGAAGTTTCCTTCAAATTCCCAAAGGCTTCTGTTTTTCAGATATTTTATGTTCTAGCCATGATGCTTTTTTTCTGGTATCATATTTGATTCTGACCTAAAAGTAGAATATAATTTCTGCCACATGGATTTCTATTTTGAGGAAATTTTCCTTATTTTGTATACTTTTGTAGGGTTATTGGACTGAAAATGCATATTCTTAGAGGTGTAATAGAAAAAGGCAGAAATTTCACCTAATAAGGCCTCCAATGTGATTTCCTAAACAGTTTGATTTTCAGAAGTATCTAAGTATGTTTCAGCTAATGTAGAAGTTTCAAAGACCACAATCTGATGCCAGCTGTAAGACAGTCTCCATTATCACATTTTGTATAAAGCTGAAGATTTTGGAGGCCTATACATTGTTCTCAAAATAAAAACATTTATAACATGCATGGTTATAACCATTAAATCTGTAGTTGAGATTGCAGTAGTTTTAGAAGTCCCATGTTATTTTAACAGCAGTTTTGGCATTCTGCAATCAGTAATGTTTTGTTATAACAGTAAAAAGGATTTACAGCCTGAAAGATCAGTGAAAGATGTTCACACCAGACTGTATCTACAGAGCTTGGATTTTCTGCTTTTGGTCCCCTGAATCACAGAAAAGCCTGATAACTCCTAAATAGTGTGAATGTTCTCTGAACTCTTCTTGTGCTATCTTTAAAATGCCCAGTAGCAAAAAATGCCTTCAGAACTCAAGCAGCACTGTAAAATTTCCAGTACAACTCAAACAAATAAATCACAGTTTTTCTGTCTTTACAGTTAAAACCCAGGCTCTCAACAATGGTTCCACTGTACTCTCTGAAGACAGCAAGAGATTATGAGATACGAATCCGATCAAGACAACGAACCTCTGAAAAATTTGGGGAGTTCAGTGAAATCCTCTATGTGTCATTTTCTCAACTAGGGATTGGATGTGATCATTGTACAGAAGGTAAATAAGCAAAGTGTTTTTATAGTGATTCTTGTCTTTTTGGTGATGGGGTGGAGGGTGGTTTCAAGCATGTCATATGGTTGAATCCATAGATATTCCAGCCTACTACATAAGAATCATTGGGAGAGATTGAGAATGTTCAAGTTCCATATACAAGTTCAGAAGTAAACTCAGCAAGACTGTTTCACAGATCATCAGAGAGCTAAAATACAATTAGCTTTAAGAATCAGAAGTAACTGCTATTGCACATCTCAAAGAGTCTAAACCAGAATTAAATCTCAAACTTCATCATCTAAAATGAGCATTTTAGTTGGGAAGAGAAGAATTGTGATTTCTTGTAATACTGTTGGTGAAGTTTTTTTCTAGAATTCTGTGCTTTTCTAATCATCCTGATATACTATCAAGGGCAGTTAGTATTTTTCTCATTCTTGCTTATGTCTGGTACTCATTTTCAAGTGCTGTTAAAGACAAAAGAAAAATCAGCCATTGAGAGTCACATTTTTTCTGTTGAAGGAATGAGAACACTTTTCCAGAAGTGTTCTCAGGTCTGAGCTACTAAATTAAGTCTTCAAAATATAAAGTCTCTAGCTAGTAATTTTAACAAGCTTCTTCACATAACTTTCTGAGTTATTAGTGAAGGTGTTATATACAACAACCTGTAACCCTTATCTTTCAAAATCTGGCTAGATTCTCCTTTTTAGTTCTTCCTATTATTAGTTCTCATTTCTAGTTTATAGGAACAGTCAATGTTCTGTACATGTGACATTTTTTTATTAACCTTATCCAGTGGTAGTGGTTTTCCTATGAATAAAATTAAAATACTTGGAAAATCTAAGGCCATCCTAAGGCCAGTTTTCTTCAGTCACTACAACTCAGATTCTCCAAGGTGATCTTAATCCACACACTTCACACAGCAGCAGTGAGCTGATTAGATTGAGAATTAATTTTTGCTTCTTTTGTATGTCACTTTCAGGAACACAGAATTAAACTTTAGATACATTTCATGTATTTATAATTTAAAGTCTTCTAATGCAATGTTCTAACATCTTAAAGGAGCTGGACATTTGCTGGTCTCACTGATGTGACAATGAGTTACTCAAATAGAGACCTGTTTACCACAGACATATCCATATAGGACTTTATTGATACTGGAAAGCATGTCTTGTCAAAATCTGAGCTGGGAACACAAAACTCAAACTCCTGATTTTTTTTTTTTTTTGTTTGTTTGTTTTTTTCTCTGAAAGGTTGTTTTTGATCATATATAGAGTTGTAAAGCTTTCTGTCCAGTGTTCCTTGGCCCAAAAAAATAAGAGTGAAATTTCTCTAGGAAATTTTAAATTATGAAAAAATGCAAAAATTCTAAGACTAAAGCTAGAAAAAATTTCTCTATGCTTTGTAATTTACGATGTAATATTAATAATAATGGAATTGCTAGTATTTAAGAGATAAAACATTTCATTTATCAGCATTGTTCTTAACTTCTACTAAATTGCATTTCTCAATTAATTTCTAAATTCTTTGTAGCCACCTGCATAGTAGATAAAGGGGCTTTTTTTTCAGTTGATTCAGTTGGTTCACAAAATAATTAATGTTCAACCTTTAGAAAGAGAAGTGGTATGTTTTTGGACACCACCATAGCTTAGTTTTTGTGAGAGAAAAATAGTTTGCTTGTGATTTTGTGTGCTATTAGTAATGTTCTCTCAGCTTGAATGAACAAGTATTAGCATGATCTGTGGCATTATATGCCCTCAGGACTACTGATACCATGTTCCAAGCAGGCAGAATGTTCCTCATGGCTGGTTTTGCTATAGACATTATCTTTATTAAGATCTTGTTTAGATTTATGAAATCAGTCTTGTGTAGCAAGGAGTCTCAGTGGACTCATAAATGCATGGAAACTGCTGAGACCAAAAGCTGCCATGGATTAGGAATGATACTTCCCAATTCATTGCCGTGACTGAGCCTCTCCCAAATCACACTCTGCTCACTCAGTCCCTCTTCCTCTTTCTGCTCCAGTGGGAAGGAGTTGAGAACTGATAACACAAGAAGTGAAGATCACAGGCCAAGATGTGAGTGATTTACTGGAAACAGCAATGAGATAAGAAAACAAACAGTAAAAGCAGAAGTATTAATAGCAAAAGTATGAAGAAGAGAGGGTGGTTCACACCCTCTGAGTGAGAGATGCTCACTGCAGAGTCAACAAGCAATATCAGACAATGTCACCACATTTTTCAACCAGAAGTCATACCCTTCTTCTTGGAAGGCAGGGAGTCCCTTTGTCTGTCCCTGGCCGTGACATGAGGTGGCATCCAAGAACCTCCAAGTGCTGGCCAGAACTAGGACAAAAGCACATTTTTATTTCTGCTGAACATAGACTGCTGCTTGATTTCACATTTAAGTTACAGAAATTTTCATCAGTTTTTACCACTGTGGAATCCTCAGGTGGTGGAAGACAAGGCTGAAGTTAAAGATGTGACAGAGATGAAGACTCCTGCTTACATGTTCATGTTTTGTTCTTTCAGAAGTTGAGTTTCCATGGTTCTTAGTTGTTGTCTTTGGAGTGTGTGGGCTGGCTGTAACAGTGATCTCAATCATGCTGTCTAAACAACCAAGGTAGAGACTTTTTATTTGTTTGACTTTATGTATCTGTAGCTTTAAAAAAAAGCTAAAAAAATTTTTTTTCAATTATTTCAAATCTAGGGAACAAGAAACGATTTTGAGCATTTTTGTCTATTCTTGTAAATTACATAGAACTATGATTAGTATGTATGGGGTCTTCAGCATGGTAGTCTGATTATCTTGATCTTCCTCTTTCACTGCAGTACATTTTATTCTGCAGAATTTACATGATTGATTTACTTACGCTTTGAAGGGGGCTGTTTTTTTATTCACTCAAATTTTGAACATACTATTTTTTATTCACACGCTGTTTAAAAGTTTAATACAAACCTATGTCTATGTATTTGATTTTGTTCTTAGACCATTCCACTAAACTCTACTTCTTGAAGCCAAGGGAAAGAGCTTGAGTCATAGGGCAATTTTTGGTCTCTTTGGATAAACTGCAGTTCCTGTAGATAACAGGAATAAAATGAAACTAAGCCCAGAATTGCATTGTTTGTAAAAATTATAAAATGGTGTCATATACAAAAAGGAAAGATTGAAACATACATAAAAATAACAGGTCTTAAAATTAATTAATCCCCTATTATGTGTTTTCAGGGATAGGTTTTGGCAGAATTCAACTTGGATGTCATATCAGTACTGTTGTACACTATGGAGCAACACCAAGTGCACACATGCGTGTTTTCAGTGGTCTTGTGTATACACTTTGAAAATGAACACTAAGTAGTTTTGCACATACCAAAAAATAGGGAAATTTCATTTCACATACTGAAATTAAAACAATATGGTGCATTTGAAGCAGACCTAAAACATTTTTTTTTCCATTAAGCAGTAATATTTTATTAAGGCAAGCTCTATGCTTTGACAGAGTTTAATTTCAGGAAGCCATTCCCTGCAATAGCATCCCAATCCCAGATTTAAGAGCAAGGCTCCTCACACAATTTATGACAAAAGCTTGATGTATCAGAATGGAGCAACGTGCATGTAGCACCAGGAGCTAAGGTCAGCACACTGAACAACAGGCGGCTTAGTCTTAGAAAATCCTCAAGTCTGGGGTATATATCTGATCAGAGTTTATAAATATCTTCCATGCTAATCATGAAGGCTGGAAGAAGCTTTTCTCCACTGAGGACCTCATGTGGAAAGTTTTTTTGGACTGTGGGTGTGTGCCCTTTCCTTCAAACTCGAGCCTGCAAAGGTTTTCCATAATGCAAATTATATCCAGGCTTGGTTTCCTCCTGATTCTGAAAGATATCAATTCATATTTTCCTCAGTTATGATCTCACAGGCTCTGAACAAGTGTCTGTAGGACAGATGCCATAGGTTTAGGTCATTAGAGTTGAGAGATGAAAGCTTGAATTATTCTAGGCTAAGGAAGGAGCAGAGCACAGTTCTCCCTCCCAAATGTCTTCTCCAGGCAGTGAGTGGTAAAATTCTTTGTCTGTTTCATTAGAAGCAATGCCCAGTCCTGTCAGAATACCTGATTTGTGGATTCAACTGTAAAGCACAAGTTCTAACCCTGAGAGCCCAACCAGTTTACACTGCCTCTCCAGAGATTAGGTGGAAAATTACTGGATTTCTGGCTCTCACCAGGCTTTCTGGGCAGAACACTGAGGATCTGCTCAAAACCAGAAATATCTGAGGAATTTGGACGTGCCATGGTTAAGCCAAAGGTGCCGAAATTTCTCTCCAGGCCCTCTTTAAGACATCTGTGACCCTCCCTGGACCTCACCAATGTCCCTAAAAAGGCAGCAACACTAATATCTGGATTTGTATTTACCATTTCCCACACCTTACTTTCTAAAATAGGCAATTAACCCAGTATAAAGAGAATTTTGAATTTTACTTTTTTTTATCTGTTTACAAAAGAAGCAGAGAGGTAACATGGAGGAGACAGGCATGACCAGCTACTGTTGGATTTTGATTAAGGGATAATCATCCTTCTATTAGAATTGGGGGGGCAGAGGGAGTGGTTTGGTTTGGTTTTTTTGGCCCCCTAAAATTTAGGAATGCACTTTATGAAGGATTAGAAAAATACGTATTCCCACAGCCTGCAAATGCCCAATCAAGTTACTAGACCTTTCTCCAAAAGGGTAAACCCCTGCCTTAATTACATATTATTTGTTGCACTAATAATTCAAGAAGCTGAACTGTCATAGAGACGGCAAAATACTAGCCTAAATTTTTGCAGATGTTTTTCAGTTTTATTTATTAGTTCTAAAGTAATTCACTCTTTCCACTAATTCCCATTTTCTGTTCCCCTATTTAAATTTATTGGGCATATGCAAGGCTACTGTGTCCCTGACAAAAAATTTGGAAAGGTCACCACATACTGAGGTTTGTATCAGGTTGCATTGAAAAGCATGTAAAAAGGGAATGTATTCAGAGAGCTCTAGGAATTTACTCTCTTTCTATACAGCATTGAATTGTCAAAGACCAGGCTCCAAAATGGATTCCCACATCAATTTAATTGATTACAAAAAGGAAGTTTGCAGAAAACTTGTTTCTTAATTTGCAATGAGAGAAAATATTCTTTTCCTTAGGAGTATTTGAAATTTTATTTTCAAACATTTAAGTTTTGAAGTGATTAAATATAAATGCAATGTAAGCCTGTCTTCTTTGTAACTTCCTCAAAAAAGACCACTGTCAATTAAAAACCTTTTTATTTTTTTTAGGTTAAAAATGCTTATTTTTCCTCCGGTGCCAGTTCCAAAGATTAAAGGGATTGACCCAGATCTTTTGAAGGTAATATTGAACTCTAAAATCTACAGTGAGAATCTTTGCAGTAGGAGCAGATAACAACTGTTTTCCCAGGCAGAAAAATTTTGTAGAAGAAAATTCTGACATCTGGGGAGTTGCATAGAATTAGTTTGCATAAAATAATTTTTAATGCCTTTGCAATTATTACATAACTACAGTCATCTTTACATAAGTCAACATTATAAAAAGGACAAGCATTTCTATTACTTCCTTTATAAAATTCTTTTTTGTTTGCTTTGTAGAAAGGAAAGCTAGATGAGGTGAATTCCATCTTAGCCTGCCATGACAACTACAAGACGCAGCTATATAGTGATGACTTGTGGGTTGAGTTTATTGAGTTGGACATAGAAGACCCTGATGAAAAGAACAGAGCCTCAGACACTGACAGGCTCCTGAGTGAAGATCATCTGAAATCTCACAGCTCCTTGGGAGTGAAGGATGATGATTCTGGACGGGCCAGTTGTTGTGAACCAGATATTCCAGAGACAGACTTCAGCGCAAGTGACACATGTGATGCCACCTCTGATAGTGATCAGTTCAAAAAGGCTACTGAAAAAGAAGAAGATCTCTTGTGCCTTGACAGACAAGATAATGACGAGTCACTTCCAAGCCTTGCCAACACAGACCTGCAACGCCAGCATAGGAATACTCAGTCTGAGAACAGCCACCTGTGGGCACCCTTTGGAGACAGCGCTGAGTCACCCCGTCCGTCAGTCCATGCCCAGATAAGCAACCAGAATTCACTGGCAAGTACTGACTTTTATGCTCAAGTGAGTGATATTACTCCAGCAGGCAGGGTTGTACTTTCACCAGGGCAGAAATCCAAGTTGGGGAGAGCACAGCGTGAAGCCTGCACAGAACAAAACTTCACCATGGACAACACCTATTTCTGTGAGGCAGATGTGAAAAAATGCATTGCTGTGACTTCCCAGGAAGAGAATGAGCCACATGCTCAGGAACAAGGCTACAATGAAGACGGTTACTTCACCACAGAGAGCCTTACCACTACTGTTGCCAATCTAGGAGCTTCAACAGCAGCACCCCCAAGCTCAGAGATGCCTGTCGCAGACTATACATCGATCCACATCGTTCAGTCTCCACAAGGTCTTGTGCTCAATGCCACCGCGCTGCCGGTGCCAGACAAGGAATTCAATGTGTCTTGTGGCTATGTGAGCACAGACCAGCTGAATAAAATCATGCCATAGCTCTTTTTTTCACTAGGTGTGTGTAGTGTTTCACAGCAGAGAGTCAGTTTTGGGCTTGTATGCTGAAACCAAAATGAAGTCTAAAAGTTTTTCGTGGTTCCTATAATTTTATCTGAAATGTTGCAGCGTAAAATATACATCAAAATATTCCTATTGTGTCCTGTAAATATTATCTATGAATTTGTCTTGAGGCTGTTTTGTCTTGTTCTTGTGGGTGTTGATTTTTGTGAAATTAAACATTGAAATTACTGTTTAATGTACAGTAAATTGTGCATTTTGATAAAGCTAAAAATCAGGTGGTTTAAAGTGTAAGAATTTAGAAAAAAACTGCTGTTGGCAGACATCTTTATATCAATAGTTGGGAACTGATCATATAGGTGAAAACACAAAAGTAGCCTGAGTAAATAACACATCTATTTTGGTTTATACAAATTGGTAAAATATATTTTAATACTTTGGTCATAAAACCATAAATGTTTTCTATTACACCAAATAACGCAGTTCAATTATGGTGACCCATTTAAGTAATGTAATTGCTGCAGTCCTAAAAAGGAGTTTTCTGTTTTTTAAAATTTTGTTCACAGCTAAAAGAAAAATAGGTTTTTACAGAGCCATTTTATACCTCCAAAGAAACCTATATAAAGATTTTTGAATATTGTAGGAACTTAAAAGTAACTGATTCTATTACTTTCTTACAGTAACTATTATAAAAATACACATGTAATTTAAAGTTCTATGTAAAATTTTAAAATATACAGCATATTTGGGCAAATTATTCTGTTCCTCATCAGATTCTAGTTAATGGTAATAATAATACACTTTTTATAAACAAAATCTTGTTGACCACAGTATTAAACACTGTGCAACTAAATTTTCACTGAATATTTTTGAGAACACGTGAATAAGCTCTGATAACTTAGCAGCATAGTATCTTCATATTTGACCAACTTCTGAAGCCCTTCCAGAGCCAAAGGTATCATTATTACATTTATTAGTCTGTGCCACATAAAGTCTTTATTTAAAAAAAATAAATTAAGGACTTCAGAAGTTAGCCAGCAGTTAATTTTTAAATATATAACAGGATTAAAATACTTCAGTGGAACAAGGGGATCAAGTGCAGTATTGTTCAAACGTGGTTTTTGTTTTTGCAGCCTAACAGCATCTCCTGTGACTGTGTTAGGCAGACTTTCAGAAGGAAAGGAGAGAAAACTGAAACTCAGTGGGGAAGCTAGCTCTCTTTGTTCTTGCATGTTAAGAACCTAACAGAGCTTTGCAATTAACTCTTATTGTTTCAAGAGTTACCTTCCTAGGCCATGGTTTCATCACAGCAGGGTTCTTCTTAGAAGGCAAATAGGAACATTCATTTCTTTACTCTGACCTGAACAGAAGTGTATGATGTGCAACAAATTCAGGTCTTGCTTATGATGTCTCCAACTGAACTCACTGATGCTCTTTTTGTGACCAAGTGCTACACAACTGGGCCCAACTACTGGGTGGGATTTTTAAGTTTAGCACGTACTTTATGGTAAATGTGCATTAGATATTCTGCTAATTTGCTGCTATAATTTTCTAACAGCTGCATTATTTAGTTTCATATAAAATTTCATAGATGATAGACACTAATGCAAGTAATGCCTATGTGTGTGTTTGAAAGAAGTTTCTTACTCTGTTTCTATTGCCAAAAATAGTTAAATACCTCAGTCAAACTCAGAATGTCATTTTGGTACTTTACTGGTCACACAAGCCATGATATGCCGGTCAGAAAATGTGTCTTTCAGTTTCTATTTAACTTTCTCTATGTTAGTGTTTTGTTTGTTTTTCTCAAAGTTTAATAAATGTATTGTCTTTGATCTGTCTGGACACAATGTGTTTTTTTTGCAGATCATTAATTTTTTTAAATGGATAATAGAGATTTTATTAGGATAAATCAAATATTTCTCATAGAATAAAATATAAAGCTACTTTCCTTAGAATAGAAACAATGCCTTATGTAATCATTGTTTTCACTAATGGATGTGTATGGAGACATAGGACATACTGCACCCAGAGCTGGCCAAGATGTGTTGCCAGTTTAGCTGACCCATTTACATGCTGCTGGAACATCCTATGATTGGCAGGCTAGTCCCCAGCCTGTACTGGTGCATGGGTTTATTCTTCCCCAGCTGCAGGACCCTGCAAATTTGCCTTTGTGGAACTTCATTAGGTTCCTCTCCACACTGCTCTCTGCCTGTCCAGATCTCACACAGCCTCCTGGAGTGTCAACCCCTCCTCCCAGCCCTGTGGCATCCTCAAACTTGTCCCTTCATCCCAGTGCCTTCAGCCAGGTCACTGATCAATGAGCTGAACAAGATGGACCCAGTACTGAGCCCTGGGGAACACGGCTGACTGCAGCACTCCGCACTGCTGATCACAACCCTCTGAGCTCTGACAGTCAATTCTCAACCCACCGCATTGTCTGCTCATCAACCCATGCTTCCTGAGCTTCTTCTAAGGATGTTACAGGAGATAGTGTTAAAAAGCCTTGCAGAAATCCAGGTAGACAACATCCACTGCTCTCCCCTCATCTACCCAGCCAAGCATTACATATTAGAAGGCTTTTTTATTCCCTATGCTGCTTGAATTGATCTACAAACATTCCAGGGAAATAACTGGGCATGCAGGTCTCCCAGAAGGGGTGCAGGTGAATTACCACAACCACACACACACAGACACCCCTTCCTTGAGGTGGTTGGTGTGTTGGTTATTACTTTAGAAGGCAGCTAGGGAACATTTGTCACTGCTCTGGTTGGCCTGGTCTATTCCTAATTGGATGGAATGATGTAAGCATTGCCATTTTGGATCCCACCCAAAAAGTCCTTCACATTAAAGCCTGTCTCAAACACATTGGCCAATCTGCATGTAAAGTGCCTGCACATGTTCCCTTTCTTGGAATGACATTTTGTTCATAGATTATGTGGCAGACTTTAACCTGTTCTAGAATCTCTATTCAGAAACCATGTTGGTTATCAAAAGCAAGAACTCAAGTTGTTCTGCTGCCTGTCTGTTGGTGACAGCAAGAAGCCACCTTGGTTTGGAAAAGTTTGGATTTGAGTCTCTTTTTATCCATCAAAGAAAATGTAAATTTCCGAGGCTTAGTGTTACAAGAAACTGAAAAAAGCTTCATCTATACTAGTTTCCATTAAGATAAGAAATAATTTTGTCAAGCATAATGACTTACACTACTATTCTTTACTACTTAGGGTGAAATATTTTTTCTGACTTATGATAGAGGGAGTGAGATCAGCAGATTATGGGAGCTGTTCAGTCTGAATGAAAATTAACATTATAAAAGGTATATTTTCTTTTTAAGAATGAAGCACTAAAGAAGAGTTGAGTGCTCTTTACACCTGCCATGATTTTAGAAATGCTTCAATTCATTGATGGCAGTCTCTATTGGGAACACTTTACTGTCATTTACAGTTTAATATATTTAATTACATATGCATCAGCATAGTTGTAAGAATGGGAAGTAATTCTCTGGTTCAAAGAAAAACTTCAAACCATATGACATTTAGCAACAGGCAACTTTCTTTCCTTTGAGATTTGCTCAGGGGCCTATTACCAGGCCCCTGAGGAGTGCCTGACGCAGACTACCTGATCTGAGAGGAAGAGGCAGAAAAGGGAGAAAAAAAGGCATCCTGGCCTGTATCAGGAGCAGTGTGGCCAGCAGGAGCAGGGAGGTCATTCTCCCCTGTTCTCAGCACTGGTGAGACCAAACCCTGAGTGCTGTGTCCAGCTCTGGCCCCTCAGTGTGGGAAGGACGTTGAGACGCTCGAGCGCGTCCAGAGGAGGCAACGGGGCTGGTGAGGGGCTGGGAACACAAACCCTGCCAGGAGCCACTGAGGGAGCTGGGGGTGTTCACCTGGAGAAGAGGAGACTCAGGGGTGCCCTTATCACCATCTACAGCTTCCTGAAAGAGGCTGTAGTCGGGTGGGGTTGGTCTCTTTCTCCAGGCAGCAGCTGACAGAACAAGAGGACACAGCCTTAAGCTGCACCAAGGGAAATATAGGTTGGATGTGAGGAAAAAGTTATTTTATGGAAAGAGTGATAAAGTTCTGGAATGGCCTGACTGGGAAAGTGGTGGAGTCACCATCCCTGGATGTGTTTAAAAAAAGACTGGATGTGGCACTCGGTGCCATGGTTTAGTTGAGGTGTTAGGGCATGGGTAGGACTCGCTGATCTTGAAGGTCTCCTCCAACCTAGACATTCTGTGAATTTGGTGGAAATGTTTGGAGCATTATACTATTTTTATTACAGAAGAAATGCAAACTTGGGTGGTGGGAAAAGAAGTAAACACTACAGAATCTTAGTTTTGCAATACCAATTTTTCAGTTTAACTCAGAATATCTATATCACCAAGATGGTGGAATTGGTAAGAATTTAACCAGCTTTTATAATCAATTGACTATTAGGAGATACAAGTGGATATAGTTCTCTCTTGGAACTGACTCTGTCTAAATGTAATTTAGCAGTACAAATTCTTCTCTCTGACTAATCATTATTAATTGCATACACAGTCAGTGCTTTAACTGCCATAGAAACCATACCCTCAGGCCACAGAGAAGCAAGATGTAATCCAAATCCATTTCTGTGATTAGTATACTACTTAAACACTCTGGCATAACTGTACTGAGCGAGTGCTTCCTTATCTTCTCTAATCAGGGCTATTAGAGTAGGTAACATGCAGAAGCAGAAGAGAAACTGTACCAGCAGTGTCAGAGAAACAGGCACAGCAGAGTGGCTGCCAGCAGTCAGTAGGATAAGCAGATGCAGTTATTAAAATTGATGCATCTAGTAAACTGGCGCACTGTTTTACAGGTTTAATTTTTTTATCACTACAGTATTTGGTATTTCTTTTGCATAATATAAGCTTCTTTACCCTAATACTTGAAAATTAGCTGACTAATGATACATTACCTTCCTGCAATTAGTCTGAGAAAGCAGATCATCACACATCATGTGGTAATTTGTGAGAGAACATAGGTGAACTCCCCTCTTTGACACTGGAGGAAATAAAAGTCTGCAGAAGGCTTAGGGGAGTAAAAGCAAAGTTGATGAGCTTATGCTTACAACTTTCTATAGCTTCCCATCACAATGCTACAGATGATGGTCCCACTACTGTTCCTGGTCTGCTTTTGAGCTCGTACTCAAGGAGTACGAAGGAAATTAAATCTGTTCGATAACAGACACCCGAGAGCTAGACATGCCAGGAAACTGATTTGTCTTTTTTTTTTTTTAGTAGTCATTTCAACAGATTTTTCTTTTTAATATATATTATTTCCCCTGAATACAAAACCTTACAATATTATACTAGAAAGACATAAATTATAGAACAATACAGTGTCGGTTAACTTCCTCATACTAAAACTTTTCAGATCTTTTTCCCAGCAGCTATCCGTGTAGCGTGTACATTGCTACAGTCTCAAGTTACAGAGGAAATACCAACCTTGCCCTTTTGAATGAAAAACTCCTTCAGGAACTAATTCTGTGAGCCAACTAAATGTACTTTCCTTGGCAGAGTAAGGCTCAGGCTTGGAAATTTACTAAAGACAACATGATTTCTAGCTAAAACTGTGGTACCAAATGAGTACGTCTAACCCTTCTTCAACAGACATCTGAGCACATCTGAGGTATGGTTGCTACCCAGAGATCATGATGAGCATCCTATCCTCCACCTGTGGCCTAGCTGTGTTGGGTTCCTTAAGCCAAGATTTTAACAATGTGATGGAATTCTTTCTTTTTCACAGCATATTTTTTGGTGGAATGAGAAAGATTTACTGTTGCCCTGAAATGCCATGAAAATTTTAAGTGACATTTTCTGCACGTTGCTGGAACAACGTGCAACTCTTGATAAGCTCCTGTATTAACAGCAATTAGATTTGTAAACCTACTGTGTTTGAAGAGGCAAAATTTTACTTAGTTACGGTTCATACACTTTGTAGTCACAGTCACATACCATGAACAGACTAGCCAAAGAATGACCTATTTTATTAAAAGCTCCAGGGACACATGGTCTCTTGATTTTGTAGTATAAATAATGGCAAAATTGTGTCACTCTTTTGAATGTGGTTTGTATTGCTTAGCTGATCTCTACCAATCAGCAATCAATCAATTACAACAACCTTCTGAATTTACTTTGTTGAGGAATGTATGAAATTACTATTTAGAAGCAAAAATGTATGCTCTCAACTTGGCACTGAAATTAAGCACTGTCATAAACAGAAATACAACAGACACATGTCTCTTTACAAGTTACATTCCTGATTCCGCAGGGAATGGTGTAGCAAATTATGCACAAGGCACAAGTATTCCTTTCTCACAAGACTGCCCCCAACTGTTTAACTTCCATAGGCGAAGGACTAATAGTCAATGGAGGGAAAAGTAAGAAAACAAAGAAAATATCATCCAAATGGACAGCTTCAGATAGGATCAATAAGACAAGATTTGAGAATTGCTGGAAAATGTACTCCCTTACAAAAGATCCTATGGTGTACTGTTAGAGCATGGCGCTAACAACACGGAGATCATAGGTTTGATCCCTGTACTGGCCACTCACTTTAGATCTGGTGATCCTTCTGGGTCCCTTCAATCTCAGAATATTCTGTGATTTCAGAGAAATGTATTTCAGATAATATGCTCCTTGCCAGACATTTGCATGGTTTAAACACTCACCACCAACCTGGGTTTTTTAGGTGTAGAAGAAAACTAGGTCAGAAATTCAGTATTACTTTAAAAGTACAAGAGATCCAGAATTACAAATAAATTGTAAGAATATAAATTGTAAGAATATAATAAGCTACATTTGTGCTTAAATCTGAAATATAATAGTTTGACCCATCAGCATACAACAGATAAATCCAATGTAGATGGGAAAGCACAGGAATACATGTGAGATTACGCAGAAAGCCAGGAAGCAACCCAATCACTTCTCTTGAGTTCATTCTTCTTTCTCTATTATTCTTTGTCTCTGAGATCCATCAGTCATCTTTGTCATAGCCTATTTATAATGGATAGAATATCTGTTAAATGCTTCCAAGAAAAGACTGTGAGTTTTTGTAGGCTTGCACCATGACTTGCAGGACAGAGTTTTGACATGACTGGAATGCTGACATGGATGCAGTATAAATAGTAAATAGTAATTTGTAAAGTGAAAATCTTCTGAGGATAAAATTATCATAATGACTTCAAGATTTTCAGCAAGATCATGAATCTGGTTTTGCATAACTACATTCTCTGTGAAAGTGGATCCAAATGGTTGATACTGATACATTCTAATGAAGAATAATTGACTACTAAAGAACTCAGGGCACAAGAATAACAATATAGATAGAACTCTCTTCCCTGTAGCATAGATTAAACTTTTATTTTAATGTAGTTGAATTATTTAGTCAAGGTATATGATTTCTGTTTTGCCATAGATACATACATATCCAGAGAAACTGTGTCTGTCCCATCACTGGAAGTCTTTAGGGCCAGGCTGGATGGAGTTCTCAGCAACCTGAGCCAGCAAAAAGTGTCCCCCTGGGGACACCAGGGGGATAGAAACTACAGTACCTTTAAGGCCCCTTCCAACCCAGGCCATTCTATGATTCTGTGATCTATGGAAAAAAAACTGTGTCAGAAAAAGAGCAATGACCTCTGCTACAAATCAAAGCTTTCCCTCCTGCTTGGGTGATGGTTGAAACTTTTAAAACAAAAGTGTTGGTCTGACCAGCTAAATGACTGCAAGGTTCTCAGACTCTAATGACATACAAGGGGCTTTTTGACTCTTGGAAACAGCACATATGTTTTCGCAACAAAGCACTGGAACAGGCTACCTCCATTCCATATAGCTAAGTATTTTATTATGAGTTATGCTTCCGATGAACACAGGCTATTCTGGACAAAGACCTGTAGACAGCAAGATACAGTGAGATAGTTTTCCATCTGTAGTAATTTGGGAAGTTATTTCTCAAAACAAACAAAAGCCATTTTACACTGAACATGTAAAACAGTTCACAAAGAAGATTGTGTGGGTTTTCACAGATTCACTGAATGATACACATTTTAGGAGATTTCACTTGTCATTTAGCTTGTGTTTACTTTCTTTCTTTTTTCTTTTTTTTGGTTCATATTGCATCACAGAACATTCCTGTTAAAATTGCAAGGTATGGGATTCATATAAGGAACATAAGAAATTTACTGCTTACCAGTCTCAAGTTACAAAAAATGAAACTTTTATTCTAATCTAAATGCTAATCTCTAATGCTAAACCATTTTTTTTCAACTACTGAAGCTATAAAGCAGAGATTAGGTCATCCTTTGACAAGCAAAAAGACACAAGAACGGAGGAAAAAAATACTTTGTGAGCAGAAATTTCTGTTCTGTTTCTGAAGAAAATAACAGCTAAAACACATGCTAAAGTAAGCGACTATTTGTTTTCCCCTTAAGACTCCCATGCCAATACTTAGGTAACAAACACAAAATCAACTTTTTTCCCTGAGGTGATTTTTATGGTTACAGATACTGTTTTAGCAGGTATATTTGCTCATATACATTGATATATTTATTTATATATTTATCTATTTTAAATGTTGTACCATATTACCATACTGGACTATGTGGTGGGTCGACCCTGGCTGGATAACCGGTACCTACCAGTGCTGCTCTATCACTCCCCTCTGCAACTGGACAGGGGGGCAAAAGTATAACAATAGGTTCCTGAGTTGAAATAAAAACAGAGAGATCACTCATCAATTATCACAGGCAAAACAGACTTGACTTGGGGGAAAACAGATTGAATTTATTACAAATCAAAACCAGGCCAGGATAATGAGAAACAAATCTTAAAAACACTTTCCACCCACACCTCCCTCCTTTCCCAGCTCTACTTCCTCCCCACCAATGGTGCAGGAAGACAGAAATGGGGGTTATGGTCACATCACCACATGTTGGTCCTACTGCTGCTCAGGGAGAAGAGTCCTTCCCCTTCTTCAGGGTGGAGTCCCTCCCATGGGAGACAGCTCTCCATTAACTTCTCCAGTGTCAGTCTTTCCCATGAGCTGCAGTTCTTAATGAACTGCTCCAGCATGGGTCCTTTTCCATGGGGTGCAGTCCTTCAAGAACAGCTTGCTCCAGTGTGGGTCCCCCACAGGGTCACTGGCCCTACCAGCAAACCTGCCACACCACGCCAGGAGCGTGCTCCAGCACGGACTTCCCACAGGGTCACAGCCTTCATCTGGGCATTCACGTGCTCTGGCACTGACCCCCAAGAGCTGCAGGGGCACAGCTGCCTCACCAGGGTCTCAGCACGGGCTGCAGGGGAATCTGCTCCAGTGCCTGAAGCACCTCCTGCCCCTCCTCCTGCACTAACCTTGGTTTCTGCAGAGTGGTTCCTCTCTCATACTCTCACTCCTCTCTTCTCTGGCCACAATTACAACTGCATGGTAATTTTTTTCCTTTTTAAATACATAATCACAGAGGTGGTTCTACTATCTCCAATGGGACTGGCCTCGGCCAGAGATGACTCTGTCTTGGAACCAGTGCACACTGGCTCTGACAGACGTGGGGAAAGCCTCTGGCAGCATCTCAAAGAAGCCACTCCTGTAGCTCTCCCCACTCTTCCTCTGCTACCAAAACTTTGCCATACAAACCCAATACAAATAAACACCTATTTGTATGTATTTTGTGTATATTTCTGCTTTCATTGTTTGGACAAATTTAAACATTTTGGAGAATGCAACAGAAATGGGTACTTCTATACCAAACACCCTTTCAGACAGCTTTCATCTCCTAAACCAGAAAAACAAATCCTTTTCTCAAAAGGAATATAACATGTCAAACAGTACATTGATGCTCCAGATAAATGACAGTACAATTTACACTCCATCTTATTAAGTTACTCTGCAATCTGACACTAAAGTCCACGTGGTACTTTACCAAACACTGGGATGAGTGCTCTGGCAGTCTAGAGCAGGTTAAAACCTATACTCTTCCTTCCACGTCTTCTTCAGAAAAAGACAAAACAATTTTGTAAACTGCATTGAATCTTGCAAAGCTTTACTTTGTGAAAGAATCTGACACATCCATTTGAGATGGCTAGGGTTGTACAGAAGGTTGTTAAAGACCATCAAAATGGCATGAAGATCACTAAAACACTGCTCAAGCCCATGCCTCACCATGAGATTTTAAATGTACATAGATTGTGTTGTTTGTGAGAAACAATATGAAACAATGTCTTGTCACAGGTCTTTGGTGCAGCAGTTTCACTTACAGGGATGCTCACAATGGCAATAAAAGGCATCAGTGTTTTCCATATGTGTCAGAACCTCGCTGTATGTTGCAGTATGCATCGTCAGCTACCTGCTGCTTTCCTGCCTAATACACCATGGATGTCAAACATTTTTTCAGTGACCACCAGACACTTGAACTGCCTTGCACAAAAAGTTACTACCCTATAAAAGGACAAAAAAAAATTAGAACAAACTCTAAATGAACTACAGATTAAAATCTCATCTTTTGGAAGCATGCAGTGTTAAACTGCTTATTTTAGCAACAATATTTTAAAAGCTAAAACAAAAGAATATTTTCTGACTGTTAAACCTTTTACAAGCTAAATGTTCTAGCCCTGGCTTATAGACTTCATTCCATGTATTTCTGTGTCAAAATCTGTCAAACATTTTTCCCTCAATGTTTATTTTCTGCACTTTTGCCCAGTTCACAGTAATCACCTTCTCAGAAGTCGAATGACGTATTTACACACAGCTCATTTAGTATAGCTTTATTACAAATATAACATGTGGACACTGATGTATCACAAATATAACGTGGACACTAAAAATTTTGTCTAATCATAAAACCTGGATTTTAGACTTCACTTCCAGTCTTCCTATGGATGTAATCCACACAACAAAAATACAGCTAAATAACACAAAAAACAATCTGGGCGATATACTGTGGTTTACTGTGCGGTAAAATGCCCACTACTCAAGAGTTTGGTGGGGTTTTCTCTCTTTAGTAACCATCAGTGGACCTTTTTCTAGGTCTAAAAGGAACATTAATTGCTGTGATTAACGATTTTATTAACTTTAATTACAAATTTTTAATTCAAATTTTTGGAAGTACCAAACCTTTTAAAAATTTTGTGCCATTTACAAGGACAACTGAAACTATGAAAGAGGTTTTGTAAAAATTGGTACGTGGAACAAGAAAAGTGAGCTAGAAAACGTGAGTAGCATGTACCAAGTTCCCTGGGTACCTCCTCTATTAATATCTGCCCATGACACACTTGGCACTGTGTCCTTCCCCCATTGATATCTCAGCTGCAGACCTTCTAGCTATGAAAATTATTTTTATCAATTTGCCTAGTCAATGTCCCAGTGCACACAACCAACCCACAGATGTTCTGATAAAGCAGCTGCCTGCCAAACAGCATGTGTGACCGTGACTGGTAGGTTGTTATTCTTCTGGGTGTTTGCAGGCACAGAAGGTCCTGCATTCACCCACATCTCCTGATTTGCACAACAGACAGTTCTGTTCATGGGGACAGCACCAAAAAGTATTCAAGACATAACATCTTCCCACTCTATTCAAGACAAAAACTGTTTATCTGAGAAAGCTGTGGAGTATTTAGCATTTTGGACAAGAAGTCCATTTATACTCTAGAATCTCAAAAGATAAGTGTGTATGCCTCAATGTGTATGTCTTGAACATGGATATCTGGATTGCTGTGGAGCCAAGAAAGCACAGCTGGTAATAACAGACAAGAATTGTTGGTAGTCACTAAAGATTGTAAAGGCACTAACACAGTGTGAGAAAGAACATGAAGTGGCTGGAGAAGGGGCCATGTGGAGGTAGTGCCGCACTTTTCCAGGACAAACACTGTTGTTCCAGTTTCTGGAGCACAACCTAGCACAGCACAAATGCAGGAATGAGGCCAAGAAGTGGGAATGGACTATAGAGGAGATCAAGACTACCCAAGACCCCTTCCCTTCCCTTCCCTTCCCTTCCCTTCCCTTCCCTTCCCTTCCCTTCCCTTCCCTTCCCTTCCCTTCCCTTCCCTTCCCTTCCCTTCCCTTCCCTTCCCTCTTCATCTTACCCCTTTAACCCACTCCCATGTGCTCACAGAGTAGGTCAGGAGCTGACATACCACTTCACACTTCTGTAGACCCCCTGACTTTCGTCGTTCTGTTCAACTACAAGCATTTATGAGTCTCGGCTACTCCTTTCTGCTTAAGGGTGAAATGCCACATACTAGACTGCAGCTTGGGCTCCAGGAATGCAATTATAAAGCCTATTTCTGTAAAATACCTAGGTCCATAAAGTAAATTAACACCTGTCTAATGAGGACACATCCATGATTTAAGGGGGAGCCCCATCGCACCTGAGGGGAGGCTGTAAGCACGTCGGGGTCGGCCGAGCCCACCAGCGGGGGAGGAGGGGAGGGCGCGCCCCCGCAGGGCCGGTGGTGGTACGCTCCGCCGGCGGGGCGGGGTTTCCCGCCGTGGAGGGCGCGCGCGCTCCCCTCAGGAGCCTGAGGCGCGGCGGCGAAGGCGAGGAGCGGGAGAGGACGGGAGGGCTGGACGTGCCTGCTGCTGAATAATTCCTACATTCAGTTAATATCTGTGTCTCTCTCTCACTCTGTATGTGTGTGTATATATATATGTATGTTTCACTGCCATATGCAGCAAAAAATCGAAAACAACTTTCAAAACGGGATCATCAGCTACAATAGTTTTAAAAGCGGGAAAGCATGGGTGGCAAGGGGTCAAAGAGGCGTTAAAAGAAGGTGTCACTGCAGTCAAACCCACGATTTAAATCTGTAATTTTTTTCCCCAGTGACATAAATATCAGTTCAAAACAGGAGTGGGAGGTTTGACAAAAAGTGCCTTTTGAAGACATAATGTGTAATAGTAATATGCACAAAAATAACAGTGATGAGTTTTCCTGCTGGAAAAAAATACAACATTAATAATACAACATCATTTTTAATTTACTGTTCCAGTTCAGCAGGAGTTTTGTACCCAGTGGTACTGTTGCCAAGTGCTGAGCACATCCTGTCTTCCGAGAAAACAAGTGATGCCATAGAATAAGGAAACACACAAACAAAACAACTCAACGTGGCAGCTCCCTGAATTCAATCCTCTGTCTAAATGTGGAGAGTGGAACACAGTTTTAAAAGTATAATGAAAAAAATGGTGATTGACAAGCATAAGATGCTGCCCATGATAAGGATTGGAAAAGTCAAAAGACTGATATTCATAGTGTACATTTAAATTATTGTCTAACAGAATATTAAGATGGGTAATTGTTTTAAAAATTTGAGTGTCCTGAATACATATTTTAAACCCCAATTTGACAAATCATTGCATTGTAATAAGTTGCAAGTAATTAAGATTACTAATTAATTTAAAGACAAAACCCCCATTGATTTAACTAAGCATTAGTTTTTCAAAGTTTACTATATTCTGTTAATTTAAAACTGTTAATTTAAAAAACTGAGCTTTGGCTTATGAATTAGTTTTATTTTCACTAAGGAAGGAGTAGACGGAAGGAAAAAATCTTAAACAGAGCCAGTATCTTACTGCTTTGTTCATGAAGTTACATACACATAAAAGCTTGTAAATATTGAATGACTGAGAAAATTACTCAACTATGTAATTTTGGTTTTTGCTTAGTGTTATGCATTTACCTATTTCTGCCTAGCTGTACTGCAAGTATTTCTGTCTGGAAACTCATTCAGTTTCCAGGTAGTGAACACATTTTAACTTCAGGTTCATCTCCCTGATTGCAATTTTTTTGTTATTTGTCAAAATGCTGTTCACACATTTCCACATAAAAGTGGTGATTTTGTTTGGACCAAATGGTTTCCCAGTAGGTATTGGAATTTTTGTCTCATGGAGCCTGATGTTGAGAAATGGTTTGAATATTTTTAGAAGCATTCATGTTCTGTATTTCAGACCCATCTTGCAAATATATGTTGAAGATTCTGTAAGTAGGATTTATAAATATAGGGGTTATGTTAAAAATCTAGAACTATATGGGTGCCTTTCAAAATAGTCTTTTTATTCTGCAGCAAGGTTTATGTGTTGCAGTGCCTATCACTGATTTAGCTCTTGTTTTTTATAAGAAAATATGTAAGCACCTTTAAACCTGAGTAGCCAAGTATTAGAGCATCTACACAGGTAAAAGATGCTGAATTAATATGTGCCTGGTGCATTATTCTGTCTATGGAAGTGGATCCAGGTTAACTTTTTAATTGCAGCAAACTTTCCAAATTCAACCACAATATATCAGTTTGGCAGGTATTGTTTGGGCTTTCTGACCATCATGGTATTTCCCAGAAATGCAAGATTTTAAATAGGCTGTAGTTTAGCTTCAATGCAAAAATGTTTTAAACTTTCAAAGAGTCTTCTTTGTTCTTCTTACATTTTTGCCTAAGAATTTACATGGTTTGAATGATAAATATATTAATTTATAGATTTTTTAAACATATATCTATGATAATCTAAATTATCTAGTAATAATTTGATTATATGATCCAGAAATAAATGAATCATAATGATGAAGAAACTATGAAGAAAACCAGTGTAGTGAACCTTGATAAACTTTTATGTGACTTCTCAGAGATTGAAAAGGTAAGTGAAGAAGGTAAAAAATGTTGAGACTGCCATCTATAATTATTGTGTGGCATTTTCAAAATCTTTCTGAAAATTTTAAGTTGTGTCAGCTCTCTAAGTTGTTGTATCAGCTTACTGTTATGCCTTGTATTACCAGCTTCCTTTGGAAGCCTGTTTGTATTGACTGTATCCTGGAGACATAGGAGTAGATTCTGAGTGAAATCTGAGAAGCCTTTGTTTCTGTGCTAGAACTTTAATCATCCAGAGGCCAGATTGGCTTTCTCAGGAAGACTATGGAAGACGGTGTTGAAGATTAACTGCATTACACTGCTTTCCTAGAATCACAGAGTTGTTTGGGCCAGAAGGGACCTTATAGACCCCCAAGTTCCAACTTCCCTCTGTAGGAAGGGACACCTCTCACTAGACCAGGTGGCCCTAGTGCTGGGGTATCCTTTCAGAAGTTGTTCCATGTTCTAGAAAAATGTCATTGCCTTGTCAGGAGCATGAATTCCTACATTTCGTATGCACTGAGCTTCCGTTATCTTACATGGCTGTCATTTCTCAAAAGATTGACCCACTGAGGAAAATCAGTTATGTGTTTCTTTTTAGACTGATGTTGATCAGCTTTCTGCTGATTTCCTGGTCACCCAATCCATACTAGAGGTAGCATCAAAGGAGCACCTGAAATAAATTTAGCAGTTCTCTTGGAATAAACTTATTATACCAGTTCCTATTCCCACATACTGTTCAAGTTGTTGCTCTGCAAGAGTGTTGACAGCCTCATATGAAAAGCAGTAGAAAGAATCTTGCAGAGGATTGATCCAGACTCTGGGCTACAAGACTGAGAGGAAAATAGTTGATAACTCATGATGTAAGTCAGCATTCTTAGTTCTGCAGGGTAAACTTGGAACAGTAAAGGATCTCAAGTCTAGTATAATTCTTCTCCATAAAGGAATACCCTGAATGGGAAATATTACAGGCTTGGACTGCAGAATTGTGGAATTGTTAAATTTTTTATTCACTTAAAACTCAAAACTTTAAACATGTTAATATAATGTTAGTCCTTCTCCAATTTTCTAGAAAATATCAGAAATTAATGACGCAAATAACCTACTGATTCATCAGCTGGAAAAATGTAGCAGATTGCTAACATTAAGCCAATCAAAGGAGGAATCAGTAAAAGAGGGTAAGTTATTTTATTTGAAAGATATGATTTTTGCATGTATTCAAGAAGTTCTGAGAGATATTTCCATTATTTTCAGCCATAAAAAAGAACACAGCAAGGATCTAAGATACTGTGGGAAAAGCAGTAATGCTTAACCCTGAATCACGTAATGAAATCCATCTCATAGTAAATATTAATATTCATATTAATGTTATGAGGATTCAGACTGTTCAATAAATGCTAATAAAACATCATTTACCATTTATCGGTGGGAATTATAAATCTATAATCATAATTTTAAAAATTAAAAAGTTGTGAAACAGAAGAGGAATTACAGGGAAAACTATAAAATTAACATTTGTTTTATTCTAGAACTGTTTTCAGATGACTATTTGAAATGAGAAACAATATCTAGTGCTTAGCATGGATTTGTGGTTGCATATTCTTCTGTAGTTTGTAAAGTAGCTGAAAGGTGCATCTTTTGTAGGACTTTCATCTCTAAAAGCCTGCTAAAAGTTTGGAAGCAAGGTAGGAATAAACTTAGTTTCACACAGGAGGGAGATTGCCAGTTGGGTTTTATTTCAGTCTTCACTGGGACTTGAATAATTTAGCATAATCAGAAATTGAGCGTTGAAATTAAGCTATTGAGTGAGTGAAGATAGTTTATGATAATCTCTTCGGACGTACCAAAAACTCATGGTACAAGATGACAGGGGAGATGGAGACCCGTAGCAGCACAAATGAGAGGCATTTTGTATAAACAATGGTTGATGTTAGTCAGTTGCTTTTCAGGAAAGATATCTTGGGGTCCTCTAAACACTTCTGTTAAAATATATGTATTCTCTTAAAATATCCGTAGACAAAGAAGCAAAGACAGTGGTAGGCATCATGATGAAAGAAAAAGAGAAATTAGCATTGTGACTCTGTAAGGTCTGTGATTTTTATGTCATGTTCTGGTCCACCCATCTCAAAATAGACAATAGCAGAACTAGAAAAGGTAACAGAGAAGGAGGCAAGGCTTGGTATTGCTAGGAGGGAGCAAGGTACAAGGAATCAGGAACTACTCCTAACACAAAGACCATGTATGTAGGGGCTTAACCATGCAAGGCTCACTCCCACTGTGCCCATGCAGGGCTGGCCCAGTGAGGACTGCCATGGTCCCCCAAAGGGCTACATTACCAAACAAGTCTGTACTGATGAGAGTGACTCAGGAGGCTGAGTCAGAATGGAGTTCAGAAGTGGTAACAAAGGCCAGACATGGCCCAAGGATCTCTACTTAGTCCCAAGTGAAGAGGCAGATCTGATATCAAGCCAGAAAATCATTCTCGAGGTCATGACCAGGGTCTAGTGTGTGGCTGTCACACAGCTGCAGCATAGGCCAAGGGCAAAAGCCTGTTTACAAGCAGCTCCCATGGGAAGAATGGATGGCTATTTCTGAATCTGCTGCCAGCCTTTTTTTCAATGTCACCATCTATACTCTTTCTAAGATGGCCTTGTGCCCAGCCAAACACCCAGAACGTGCATGGGGGAAAATGCAACTGGGGCTTTCACAGGTTTGGTCACAATTTTGGGACATTTGAGGGAGGACTTCAGTTGGCTGGAAACTTTTCAGCCAAGACAAAGAATAGAGCCGATATGACTCATAGCTTTAAAATTGTGAATGACACAGAGAAAGTGATTGCAGAATAGAATATTCATTGTCTAATGTAATAAAAAAACTAGATGGAAATAAAACTTGTGTATTTATTTAAAGCTGACAAAAGGAGGAGCTTTGCCACGCATTACAAAATGAAGTTAAATCCGTTCCACAGAAGCCTGTGCATAACAGAAATATACATTAATCCAAAAAAATTGGAAAAAAATAATGGAAAAAACCAAATTTTTTAAACACAAAGACAGTATTTCTCATTGTTCCCCTTCATTCTGTATTTGGAAAGTTGAGAGGATGTACTAATGATAGTATTTTTCTAGCTTTTTTTTCATCTTTACTGAATTATCTTGTCGTGTGTATTGTGAAGTGGCATAGTGAACTAGATGGAACTTTGGTTTGAGTCAGAAACACTTGTTTCTCTACTAAGCACAAAAGTCAGACAGTGCAGGACAGTCACTCAGAAACAGAAGAGGCTTCTTTATTGATGAAACCAGAAAGGAGTGGGTTTATATAAAACAGTTTGTAAAAAAGGAAAGGGAAAGGTGGACAAAAAGAAGAAATAATTCTTGCTGTAGAACTTATGATGTAAAAGGTAGCAGAGAAGGTGAAAGAGACAACTCAGGAAACCAGAGCTGCTGAGATGACTGCCACAAGAGGAATAGACTGAAAACAGATCAAAGTCAGAAGAGAGATCTGAGCTTTGTAAACAGTATTGCCTCACTTTCATGAGATGAGAGAAATTATTGGTGAGATAGTTATGCTGATATAAGTGAAGAGAACAGCCTCTGGACCTTCTTTTGAAACGCAGGATGTAAAAAAGTGTGGGTGGCAGAAGTCCAAGTAAAAATACCAGAGCACTCAGCCTGAAATATGAACTAATGTTTCAGCAACAGGGATAGTCAGGAAAAAACAAACCTTAACAATATTGAAGTCATAGGGATAGTGCAGATATAGACAGGAGGCAGAATTGCTGTAAGACAAGGATCCAGGTCAATGAGTAAGAGTAACTGCAGAGATGATAGTAACATTGACAAAAACAAGTGAAAAGCAGGAACTTGGAACAACTTGAGACATCCAGGAGGTGATACTCAAAGCTGTTTGATGATAATGAAGCAAAATATGCATAAGATGCCAAAGGGATAGAATGTATTTAGAAATAAAGGCAATCATGGCTGCTCTGTTAGGTTAAGCTCAGAAAGGTGGCAGAGTCTCCCCCGCTGGAGCCATTCAAGAACCATCTGGTTGCAGTCCTGTGCCATGTGCTCTGGGATGGCCCTGCCTGAGCAGAGTTTGGGCCAGATGACCGAGTAAGGGCCCTTTCTGTGGTTCTGTGATTCTGTACTTACCAGTAAGGTAAACTATTAGATTAATGCACTTACCAATAAGGTAAACCCTTCAAATATCAGGGCATGAAATGCTTGCAAGTTTATAGTTTTGAACTGTATTCATTATTGGTGCTCATAAAGCAGAGTTTCAAAAAAACATCTTGGACAAAAAATTGACGTAAACTGTGGCAGAGACTGCCACAGGAACCTTCAGGCAAACAGTTAACATGTTACTGGAGATGAACAGAGCCTGTGAATAGTGGTGGTGACATTAGGAGTATTTCAAAAGGATGTGAAATGCTGATGTAGTTATTATCAACTAGTAAGTCTATAATAATTCTAAACCATTTTTATTTTTCTTTTTACAATTGATAGAAGTTATCTTTGCACCTTTATTAAATTGACCTTTCACATTGACCCTTCAAAAGAGGTAATAGCATATGTGGTATTCAGAATCAGAGCACTACAGCTTTTGCATCTAATAGTTAAATTCTTTATAAAAAACTTTTGGAAGGTCAAAGCACTGTGGAATTAAAAGAGACCCCAAATCCTCTTTAATATTGATGGGGCTATAGAGTGATCCTCTGCAGCGCTGGAGAGGCACAAGGGACCAAATACAGCACTGATACTTTCAATCTTTACCCTGGCAATAGCTGTCTGAACAAACTGTAGTTGTGAGAATGGCTTTTTAGAGTGACATTGCCAGTTGTGGCTTGGAAAAAAATATTTCTCCTCGCCTTATGTCCCAAGCTGTTTCCCAGAACCCAACTCAGCCACAGCTCCTGAAGTATCTTTTGAAAAGTTGGTCCACAGGCGACAGAAGTTGCTTACAGCAGAGGAGCAGGAAGAAAGAGTGCTGTGGAAGGATAGGCTGTTGTTCCACCTATCCTGAAGGGTTTGTGGCTACTAGTGGTAGTGGGATGAGGAAGTGGAATTTTATCCTGGCTGAAGAACACTTTGTTTTAAGAAACAACAACAACAAAAAATAGTATTTCTCACCCCAAGAAATCTCCAACAAGTGAGAATCTGAGGACTTCTTGATATCCTTGTGAAAAGTCTTTCCTGGAACTGTTTAAGGTAAAAGAAGATTGGAAATTCTGAAAAAAAAGACAAAGGAAGAAAGAAAACATCTAAAAATCAAGGGAGAGGGCAGTGAAACACTTCTATCCAAGATAAGGTGGGACTAGAAAAGCAGCTTGGCCTGTGTATACACTTTCTGAAAGGTCATAAATTAACTTTATTTTCTCTTGATACATTCTTGGCTAAAATATGAGATTCAAAAAAACAATTTTTGTTTTGTGTACATCATTGCAGATCCATTTTAGACAAATACAAGTCTGACATCTTTGTTTTCTACTCCTAAACCTTTTCTGTGGTGGCTGAATAGATTCTTGTGATGCTACAGTTCTGAATTTAATTCTAATGTATTTTTCTAAAAGAAAGCAATCACATTTTTATCTGTGAAACTCTTAAGGAGGTTCTATTTAGCATCTTGAGGGTTGCACATTTGTTTATTTAGCATTTCTAAGGCTTTAAAGGAAAAAATGGTTGATATAATTGCACTATAAAAAATCAATTATAAATGCGGATGAACACTTATGCTGTTCAGTCTTTCTGCATGTAGGCAGTATTCCTTACAGGGAACGAGCTACACAGGATCCATAGCAGATGCTATGACAGTGATCCGTGAGACTGCAAATGTTAAGAAAAATTCTGCTTCTTTTCCTTAATGTAGGCAAGCAAAACTTGTGGGTTCCCAGGAATTTTTTTCTAGTCACAACTTTAAGTACTTCTAGTCACAACTTTAAGTACATATGAGATTTGCAAAGATATGTCCTTTAAAGATAATAAAGATAAGCAGATATTCTTGGGACTGTACAAAAGAGTGGCTTACACTTAAACACTTGTGATTCTTTTTAAAGACCAGCTGCTGCTCTAGTGTTGACTCAGATGTCTTTCCAAATTGTGCATGAATTACAAGCATCTGAGTTAATTTCCATACATTTTCAAATGGGAGGAAATTTGTAGTAGAACTAGTTGGTACAGACGGGCATGCTGATCTCGTCATTCCAACTTGGAATAGGATTTTTTCCGGAGTTGCTCTTAATCCGGCACAGGAACTAAGGGGCAGGCAATGTTTCTGTGCTGCTCGTGCTCCCTCTACTGTTTTTTTTGGAAGCTCGGAACGGAAAAAGGTATCTGGCTAACGTATTCGGCTGCAAGACAAGCTGACTTGATGGAAGATCAGGCTGACGGTCAAAAAAGACAGAGCAGAAAACTGAACCTGTTAGCTGGGATCTTAGTTCATCCTCCTCACTTGTAAGGTAGTCTTTAGTGATACGATAGACAGTTTTCAAATGGGCTTTATTGTGATGAGTAACTGTTATTTAGCGAAGTTTTATGTGTTGTCAGAATTAAAAGCCACTTAAGAAAAACAGTGGTACTCAGAAAAGAGAAAGAAAAGTTTTAAAAGTAAGCAACCTCAGTTGTCGAGCCTCCACTGTTCTCAGTCTTTGACAGTTTTGTGACTCTACTGATAAACTTACAATGAACATAAGTGATAAAAGTCATATTAATGAAAACCAAATCCATTATTACAGGAAGTACACATTGTGTTTGAATATTAAAAATACAGTTTTAAAAATAAAATTATGAAATACAACTATGTAAACTGATAAGAGCTTGGATGTATAATTCTGTTGAATGGAGCCATAGCACATATTCTGGATCTCTCAAAGCTTATGTTGAGCCATAAGATGAATGTTACATGCATCAAGAAAGGGATAAAAACAGGGTGAGAGACTGCAATGAGTGGATTCTCTTGGTCTTGTTAAAAGAAAAGAAATACTTGGCAAAGAAATACTGTCAGGAAAGTAAGTCTCAGTTTCATTAAATACATCAAATTGCTGGAAGGCTGATATGGAAAACGTCCAGTATTGCCCAGAAAACAAAAAGATACTTGTTTTCTGACTAGAAACAAACATGTTGTACTTTCATGAAATTGTATTGCTTCATAAAATTGATTTTAATCAGTCATCAAACTAAAAGCTAAAATTAAGCAGTATCCACGTAATAATAATCTGTTATTTCTACACTCAGTAAAAAGACTTAGAGTAATACTTAACCAAAATTATTATAAAATATTTGATAAAATTTTGTAAACAAAATGTAAATAATATAGTAAACAAAAATACTGTATCTTTCATTTCTTTCAGAATGTAGTGCTCTCCAGAATGTGATAAAAGGTCTAACACAAACCATTGAAAACCAGTGTAATGTGAAAGGTAAAGACAAAAACTGCTATTTTATACATATGCTGTACTGTAATTTCGAATGAGCAGGCATTTAATTTTTTCATTTACGTTTACTGAACTTTTTCAGACACAGAAAGTTACTGGCAGGCAAAGAGAAATAAAAAAAAATTATCTAAAATCAGTCTTGTGCAGTAATAAATGTCTATTGCATTATTGCCATAGTTAACTTAGTAACTGCCTCTGGGAGGTTATTTTTATCAATAGTTGGGCTTTAAATTCATTGTAGTGTAACACAGGCAATTTTACAAAAGGTAAGAAAGTATCATTCAGCTGTTGGATTGTAGACTATTCAAGTCTTTATGCACAGTTTTTATCACAGTGTTAAACCAGCGTGTCTTAATCCTTACTATATAATGTTATGAAATGTTATTGCTGTTATCCACATTGCCAACTACTCATTTTTACTTTAAAAAAAAAAATATTTGCTATATCTTCATACTACAGCTCAGCAGTACACCATGTAGTTAATTTTATAACCATTATGCATTCAAGGCATATCAGTATATATATTAATAAACCTCTAACATTGGAAGTGTACAGATGTTTTTAATACTCAAATTGATATTAATAATAAAAAAAATCTATTTTCTTTAAATTCTGTGTTTGCATAGTTTTCTGACTTTTGGGAAACAGGTACTTAATAACTTGCAACTTCCCATTTGAAACTGTTGTAGCCATGATACTACTTTTATATTTTCTGAGTCAAAGAAGTTTGCATCTAGATGTTCTTGAATGCATCATTTATCAGAAGACTAAAGAAAGTTCTAAGTAGTAATACCAAGTAAATATTATGATTAAACTTAAACTATGATTTTTCTTGTTAAAAAATGGAAACAGACATATAGTTCTGTAATGATTATAATATCTACAAAAAAAGTTTCTCAAAGTTCAGCCAAGTCAAAAAATGCAAGTAATTTCCTTATTCCTCTTTCATGCTAAAGAAATTGTCAAAATGTACTTTTTAGTGTACCATATAGTTTTTGTTTATGTAGATGAAAATGATAGACTGAAGGGAACCATTCACATCTTGGAAGATAAATTAAAGACTTGTGAAGAGGTATGTCACATATTATCATTCTTTAGGTAAAGGAATAATACTGCATCTCTATTATGCTGTATATCTTTTTGGTTAGGGTTTCCTATTGATTCTCTTATTGGTGCTCTTCTGCTAATGTTTTTCATGTGTAAAAAGAGAAGGGTTATTCTCCTGCCAGCAACCATGTGAGAAGGTGTTAGAAGAACTAAGAGGTTAAAACTCCTTAGTCCTGAGAGCTTCAGCTCAATCTAAGATGCACTTGGGGTACTTTGGCTCAATCTAAGATGCACTTGGGGTTTTTTTAGCTGTATTTAGCTTTAAATTCAACTTCACCTTCATCATTCTAATCCCTTGTAATCCTTGCCCCCAAAAAAAAATTCATGTGGAAATAGGGTTTTCACATTGAAGATGTCTCGTTGTGCTTCCAGAGAATCAGGAGTGGTCCGAATTTTGTCCAGTTTATTCAAGAATAAATACTACAAAGATAATAGGTCTCTATTTCTAATCTGTACCTCATAATAAATTCCATATATTATCTCTGTACTTTGTATCTATGGCACTCATTTTTGCAAAGGAGGTAAAACCAGCAGCACTAGTCACAGTTCTCTGTTTTCATAGTTCTCTCTGTGGAGAGTGCAGATCTGTTATCTGTTTAGGATCAGGAATCTCACTGATGATTTCCTTTGCCTGTGTTTGTGCTATGAGATAAACTTAAATATTAGTACCAGTAGAGCTATTATCTTGACTGTTCCAGTAAAAAATGAGTAATGCCTTCTGAAGGATGTGATAAACTATTGTTCCACCCATTAAACACATGTGTGAGCATGGTGGGACTTCCTGGTGTCATTCTGAAGGTGCCTGACCATGTCCCCATATCCTGATCCCCAGTCAGTGACTGCCTTGGTGACTATCCCCAGGCATTGCTCTGGTGAGTGGCAATCTTGTCAGAAGGCTGCAACAAGAGCTTTGGAGTCAGCACCTCAACAGTGGCAGCTACATACAATTCCTTTAAAATTCTGGAGTAGTTACCAGAGTAAATGTATAACTGGCATCTTCAAACTTTAAATGTCAGTGCCAGCAGCATCACTGCTGCTGGTGTCACTGATGTGTCTCCTGCTGCCAACAGGAAGTTGTGGAATTCTTTGTATAAGCAATACTAAAAAAACTCACACTTGAATCATGCAATCCTTGAGTCAAAAATCCACTAAGGTGAAACTGTTGTCCCTTAACTAACTGCATCATTGTGTCAGATCCTATTCTTGGGAAAGGAATATTACCTCTCCATTTGCCTGTGCTCCTAAGTACAGTTTCTGATTTTATGTTAACAGATGGCAATAATACAATGAAATCTGCTATGTTTTTCATCTGTGGACTTCAGCCAGACTGTGTAAGAAGTAATTGGGTATTTAAATTTAGAAGATTGAGGATAAAACAAGTACTGAATTACAGAGTACTGTATATTTTTACATGATGGTTGTGCTTTGCAGAAGGCTAAGAGCACAGAAACTGCAAGATCTTTATAAAGCATTTTACCCTCACAGGAGTATAAGGATCAAATTGAGAAACTCATGACAGAAATTAAAAACAAAGAGGAAGACCACAAATTAGAAATAACACAGCTGAATTGTGATACAAGGAAAAAATGTAAGTTCCTTGAAGACTGAACACTTTAGCAATGAGTAAAACATACTGTCACCAGTAGATGCTATATTTTGTCTGAGATAAATCTGAGTTCCACTTCTTAGTGGAAACCTGTGAGTGCTAGAAGTGGGCAGTGTTTAATGGAATTTTATCTTTGATGAAGAGAGCAGACAGTGGTAATGAAGCAATAGTACAGCAACATGGGATGAGCAGAAATTCCCAGGTAGTTAGAACAAATGCTGTGAATATGGGCATAAAAATCAGAAAGAATGAAATTTTGAGTTAAGTGTCAACTGGAACCTTGCTTAAAACTGTAAGCTAGATTGCTGTTCAAATCTTCTATCTGTGTTCAGGAGAGTAGAACATTATCTTCACAAATAAATAATACTTCAATGAGGAAAAAATGGCTTCTATGTTCATTTGCCCCATTAGAGATATAACCTTAAAAAGTAGGATTTTTTTGGTCATCCATATAGGTGCAAACAAGGAAGGTTTTTGTAAATGATATGCCTTTTTTAAAAAGACACCATTTTCCTGCTGTCTTTTTAAAAGGATGGTGTGGTTTTTATGTAGTTTCAGTATGATTTTTGCTTGAATTGTCTTCCAGTGAAATGTTGACCTGATGTTCAGGAAAGTTTTAATATTTGGAAAGTGATGTTAATTTTTCCTCTATTATAATTTTGGTGTTACTGTGTTGCTAGTTGAAGTAAAAGAAATGGAGTATAGAGAAGAGAGAGAGAAAAAAGAACTGGAAATATTAGAGCTAACTAGACAGCTGAAAATTCAAAATGAAGAGAAGCAGAATGAAATAATTAAACTGCAGATAGAGGTATGCATTACAAAGCTGATTTAAAGATGAACTGGGCATTGGGTAAACTTCAAAGAAACTATAGTGAAAAAATATTAATTAGTACTTAACAAAGTAATATGATGGAATCTAGAAAACTTAATTATTTATTGTCTTTATGAGGATCAGTGGCAGGTAGTCCCTTCCACAATGGTAACTGACTCCTGCTCAGGAGTCAAATTCCACCTACTGTATAGGGAGATTGAAGGTTGCTCTCTTCTTGTTCCAAATTAAATTACGTAGATTTTGAGCTATTAAAAAATTCAACAATGTTTTCTGCTTAACTTTCTTGGTTTTAATTTCTGAATGGTGAGAATATAAAAATTTTTAAATAAAATTCAAACAAAAATTTCTAATCCTGCAGAGATTTAAGAGAGAGCATTCAACATGTATTTCATCACTCATGTTTTAAAACGCTCTCATTACAGAAAGAATTAAAGAAATATTTCAAACCTTTCACACAAAAAAGAAATAAGGTGTGGAAGTGTTCAGGCTAACTTATCCTTGGAACATAAGAGAAGAATGATGGTTCTGAAGGATTCTAGCATCTTCTGTATTTTCTCCTCCTGTTGATATGTGGCTGAGAAGCCTTCAATTTATTCTTTTTTTCAGAAGCATCTTTTTTATCTACATGGTTTTAGTTAATCATATTTGTACTACTTTTGCAAAACTTTGAGACTTTTTTTGGTAAAAATGCAGCTTGTAACTGCTTTCTTTTTAAAATAAACATAGGTAGCCTTGTTTTTCTAGACTTGATAGAAAGGCTTACTGCTACTACCCTCAGGTTAAAAATGTAACTAATAAAAACTGAAAATTACACTTGACATATTTAATATACCTTTCCCCCACCCCATTCATTCTCACCATTTTTTCTTTGCCTGATTCTTTCAGTTCAATGCTAAATTGGCAAGAGCTCAGGATAAAACCACCAAGTCCTTTTCAGAGGCTTCAGTCTTACCACAAAGTATCTATCGAAGGGTAGGTGCTTTCATAGTGTGTAGCACTATGGACAGAGATATTGTTCAGGGTGTTTGAACAGGAGTTCCCTGGGGTTTCTCCATGTGTTTTCTCCCACACACCCCTCCCACCTCTACATAACTCAATTCATAGAATCATAGAACAATTTAAGATAGAAAAGGCTTTTAAGATCATCACCTCCAACTGTCATGGCTCTTGACATGATACTACTGCAGGCAAGGAACAACAAAAAGCAATATGTGAGGTGGTTTTACTACAGAATTGTTAACCTGGAAACTTAAACTGGAACTGACATCAGTGACACTGATATAATATTCTGCATATGCTTTGTTTTTTGGCCTAAGACTTTGGGATGGCAGAAAAACAGGATTCTGGAAAAATAGTTTTTGTAATACAAAAATAGTTGTATTACAATACAAATAGTTTTTGTGACACAAAATACCGAGGAATATATTTGTATTAGAATATGTCTTACTTGCAATAGCAAAATGAATTGTTACATGATTTTATGTGATGTTTAAGAATGAAGCCTTTGCCTGTACTTTTTCAGAAGCTGCAGCATCTCCAGGAAGAGAAAAACAAGGAAATTGAAATTCTCCGAAACACCATAAGAGACTTGGAGCAACGTCTTAATAAAGGCCAAGACCTGCCCTTCAAACGGAGGAGATTCTGAGTAAATGACTTGAAGGATTTCAGTGTTTCAAATTCTGCATCTCAAAATAAAAACAAGATATGAAGAAAGTATGTTTTATTGAAAACATTCTTGTCAGACATTCCAAAGACAAACATTCTGTATATATTCAAAGCTACTCTCTTGCTAATCAGCATTCACAATAAAAAGATTCAGGTTTTGTAGGAGTCGTAATTTCCCTATTAAACCATCATTAATTATGGTGTATGCTTTCATAGCAGTTTTCTTTTCTTGAATATTCTCTTCTTCATTCAGGAATCCTTCAAACAACTGGATTTACTTCTATTCAGTTAATCAAACATTAGGAATGCTAGGGTACAGACAGAGAAGTTATACAAGTTTAAGTGGTATGGTAATTGATACAGATTGCTAATTGGTACAGACTTATCAAATTCAGCACTGTTACAAACAAAGATCAACATTACACCAAGATTAAACTTGTTTCATCCCATCCACTTTTGATTCTGACTCTCAGTTGTTGACACTACTCACTTCAGGATTATCTAATTGATTTAGTAGGATTTTGCAGGCTGTAGCAGTTATGTATTAATGGATGCTCTTACTATATCTAAGAGTCAAAAGCTTTGTCAAAGTTAAGTACATCAATCTCTTACTTAAAAATAAAGTAGTCACTGTCTGTATATTACATTTTTTATGTGGAATTATTCTGTCACATTGCTTAGGAGTAAGTTTTGCTTGTACATGATTTGTATCCCCAGGTTAGAAAAAAAAAAAAAACCAAACTCAACCTTCAAATCTATTGTCTTCCTAATAAAAAATGATTAAAATATCTTTCTTGGTTATCTTCTGTTCTTGATTGCAAAACATCAGACAGGAGCCCCTAGGTCATAGTTTATGCTCCTGTCCTCACAAATGCAAGCAGAATGTTAGAAGAGAAACAAAAAAGACAAATTAATCAAGACTGCAGACACCTTCCCAGTGGAACTGAAAAACAAACCAGGGGTCAACTAAATTCCTTTAAATCATGAAACTTTTTACTGCTGGAATTTGACAGATATTCAATCATTCTAAGAGCACTGCTCTAAAAATACACTTCTTTGCAACATACTCATACCTGTCAGCACAATTTTGAATTTGGGGCAATAAAAACCACTTAATCTGTTTGTTTTACTGCTCTTGCAAATATATTAACTGAGTTAGTGTGACTCCCTTGTTTCTGGAAGGTGCTTAGTTTGTTTTTCAGGATCAGTTCCTTGCCTTTTCCTGTCACTGTCAGGTGTCACTAGTTTCACTTGCTCCTGCTGGTGATGAATGTCAGGCAGCAGAGAGCAGACGACACTGTCAAGACTCAGTGATGTCCTCTGCTGCCAGCTGCCCATGTCACCTGCAAGAATTTGGTAGTGCTCCACGACACTGTCAGGTGACAGAATTCCCTAACTCTTCAAACAGAAGGTGTCGACAATGACAGGATCAGCTACTAGAGGTAGAGTCTGATCCTGTCTGCCAATTTCAAGTTAACTGGTTTTTGCAGCTGTTTTTCCCTTTCTTTCGTAGTTTTTTATCTTGTGGAATTTCCACAATTTCTCCTGGAGGGGCAGTGTCTACGTGCTCCTGGCTACCTATCTGATCGTGTCTGTGACGGCCAAAAAGCCTGTGGCGCCAGCCACTGTGAGGATGATGATGTCTCTCAGTTTCAGCAGCAGCCTGGTGGTTCTCATGTTTGGGATCATGACTGCCCTGCTGATGGTGGTGGTGATGGTGGCGGCGGTGGTGGTGTCCATGTCTGTGCGGGTTGGGATGGGAATGCTGATCTGTCGGCTTGGCTTCTATCTCTGACAGCTCTTCAACTGCTTTTTTAGTGATGTTTTCACATACACCATCAACATCAGGTTCCTGCAAAACAGATGCTTGCATTAAATACAGGCACTGTATTCAATTAAACTAGCTGTAAAGTATTAACTGACATTTTTGCAGAGCATGAAAGGCACTTCTAAGTTATTTGTGCTGCTTTGCTGAAAGTATGAACATATCAAAAATAGCCTTGTGCTGTCACACCACTATCAACTAGACAGGGCTTTTTAGCAATTATAATTCCAGTAATTGATAATAAGTATTCTTATCCTAGATCCTATATCTGACCTTTTGTCTACATTTAGCCAAAATGCTGCACAATGGGAGCAAAAATTTTTCTTGAACTTCCATGAAGTATGTACATTTCTTGATAATCCTTTTAAGTGTTTCTGGTCTTGAATGATTCATTAAAGAAAACTACCCTTCTTTTATAGCAGAAACAATAATTTTTCACCTTGTATTATCACTTTTTAAAAATAACTCCTGTAGACTGTGTTTAAATGCAAAGTACAACGAACAGTAAGGCAAAGCAGCTTGAGTTTGATTCTTGGGTTTTAAAAAAAAATACGTGCTTACCCATCTCACAAAATTAGAGTAGTTAATTGCTCACTACCTCCATAGCAATACAAACAGAATTACTCTCCAAGATTGCATTTACATTTCTGACAGTTACTTGTGTTTCTATCAGAACAGGAATTCAGATAGTCAATCAGTCTGTTCGAAATCAAATACAATTCACTTAGAAAAATGTTTAAAAGCTATCTGTCAAGATGCATGAAATGCATAAATTCAAAATCATATATTTTTTGATTAATCACACTGAAATAATTTTTTAATATCAATCAAATCCACTTTTCTATTGTACACAGAATGAGACAAGCAAATACCATGTAAGAGCAGTTTCCACACTTGTTTTCGCAGTATGCAATCTTAATAGATTCTTCCACATACTGAAAATGCAGGAAGGAGTAGGGCATACCCAGATGATACACTAGACGGCCGCATCTAAAGAGAGAAAGAACTCTGTGGTTACAACTACAACTAAATCTCTCTTCTTATGATATCTCACTTTACTTGCATCAATCCACACACACAGTATAGTTCCACAGGGAGTGTTTCTGTTCCAGTTGCAGTATCTCCCTTACAAATTCTCATCTGCATTGACCAGGATGTGAGGCATGATTTCTGCCTCATGTGGTAGCTGCACTGCCAGAAGCCTTGTCCTAGAGTGGCCTTAAAGACTGGCAGAGGCGCACTCGTTATAGATCCATTGGGATAATGAGAGGGGTTCTTTGCATAGTGGTAGCTGCATCCTTACCAGGTGTTTTTTATGCAACCTGACAGGTCTTTTGACTGGGATGGACACCGTGGTGCACCTGGATTACTGATTTATTGTGCATGAGGCGATTGTTATGGTGCCCACTTGCCCCAAGTCTGCACTTGAGTGTTCTGATATGCACTTGACTAAACAACTGATCTGCTCAAAGGAGCTGGTGAAAATGCAGAACCTGTACACAAGGGCAGCACGTTCAGTGCCAACACACAGTTCCCTGGCCTTAGCTCCCCACATGTGGACTGCACGTTTAGAACCAGCAGCAGGCAAAGTTTTTGTGGCTAAGGCCCAATAAGAACACAGGTTCCTAGACCCATCATGGATCATGGCCAGGATAGTGCTAAGCCAATTCATAATGTACTCCTACCCCATGTGTCAAGAGCACTAAAATGGTCAACCTTTCAAATGCTCTGGGAAAAGTGTCTGGGCCCCCTCCCAGATAAAATACCACACTGTGCTGTTTGTCTGTTGTATGACATCAGCCTTCCTTACTTGGGCATATTTGCTGCTGTAATATTCAAGATCATTCATCCCACAAAACTAATGCAGCTAATTTTTTAAAATTCATCACATTACAGAAAAAGAATAACTTTCTAACTCTGTATTAATCTTATTTATGGTTTAGTACAAACTTGGAATGTTCATTACAATAATATAAAGTAACAAGGATAGACATGTTTCAAGTGTCGGATTTTTCAAGTAACTACCATCACATCAAAACCAAAAAATTGGGATTTCAACTACAGTTCCTCCTGATGCTGCCAAAATATACTTGTGGCAGAATCCTATGTCAAAAAGCAACTTTCTTCTGAAGTTTTAAGTTTTATCTAAGACTCATTTTTTCTTATGTCTACGTGGCATTTTCAACAACTCTCATCAAGAAGTTTTCATGAGATAAAAGATTCTACTTTGATATGCATGGATGTAATAAAGTTATATAAATACACTACAATAATATGAACATTACCAAATTTTTCACTCACTTATGTTCATCTAAATCCATGGCAATTATAAAGAACAAAATTATTTATTCAAAAATTACTTATGCAAAAGCAGATTTTGCTTTTGTAACTTTGTTTTTCCAGTAAATACTACCACTTAAGTTCAACTTAGGAGCTGAGCATGATGTCTTTATTATTTGCACACCAATGAAATAATATAGAGGTTTGCAAAATAATACTCAAAATATATGCAAATATTTTCCCATCTTTGTCTGTAAGCACACACCTGTCATAGATGAGAAAGTCATCCTTGTTTCCATTTAAAGTAGTCCAGACATCCTCTTGATGCTCATCTTGCTGGTAGACAGTAATGTAGTCTGAAACACGTTCTTTTAGTAGGTGAAATTCCCTCCGGGATTGAGCTCCCTGATGGTTGACAACCACATACGAGATGTTGACCAGTCCTTCATTCTCTAACTTTACTCGCAGATCCTCCAAACTAGTGGGAATGTAAAGAAGCAAGATCATAAATCAGTAGAGAATCATAAGATTTGACACAAAAGTCAATATGTTCCATCTTGCTTTTATTACAGAAGTATGATGTGGAGTTTCTTCCCTTTCATTTGCTTTTTGCCTATGGAATTGCTCTAGAAAACGTTTATTTTTCAGTTATGAGAAATAGTCTAGAATGTGGAAGATTCTTCAAATTTTTTTCTTAAATGTGAGAACCAAACCCAACTACTTTGAAAGCCAAATACAAAGCCCCCTTTTAACTTTGATGGAGCCACAGATTTACCACTATGTTTTTAAATCAAATTCTTAATAAACTTGCAAAGCCTACTATGATATGTAAGTTGTGCAGCCTAGAGGGGCAAACTAAGGTGTTCTCACTGTGACTAAAATCCAAATCTGAAACTGGCACTATGAATTTTTAGGCCAAAATAATTTCACAATCCCTAAATAAATCAAAGATAAAAGCTTTATGCAATTCCTCTTTGGCTCAGCTTGAAATTATTTTATTACTATTGTTACTGTCATGATAGCTAATTATTTGCAAGGAGTAAATTCTAGAAAATAGAGCACCAATGTCCCAGGTCTTGGAAGAAAACCTGGCACTGATGACTTCCTTGAATGCTTCATCAATTTTTTGACAGGACAGTATTTACCTTAACTTCCAGATTTTTAAAATATGTACAGGATCTCTAAATGCAGGCTGAAAAGCCACATGAAAAGCACATCTTTTTGGTTTATTTTTTCCCCTACAGGGCTTACATAAGAAATCAGTGATCACAGATCTCTCTATTTCAGGTGATCTAACCATGTTAAAGAATTGTGATATTTCTTGGATTCACAATTTTTCCTACATTAATCATCTGTTGCTGTTTCTGTTGAGTGTTCCTGTAGTTTGGGTTTCATTAATGTCAAGTTGATCATAATATTTATTATGTAGGAAACCTAATTTGGAGAAGATGATCTGCCAGTCAGGAGAAGGTAAAGAGATAAAGAATCCTACCCACTGGCACAGAACCCTTCTGCTGATAGGGAGCCAGGTCACTGGGTCACACATCCCAGCTGTGATGGTGGCATTTGGGGCAGCTAGAGTTCATGGAATGCATCTGTGGCAGGGCACACGTAGCATTCTCAGCTGGATAGCAAAAATCCGGACAAGATCCACACTTACCTGGAAGCCTGCCGCAGGCACAAAAATCAGCTAGCCTGGAGGAGAGCCACCACTGTCACCGAGCCTCTGGAGTTCCACATCGGGTCCTCCTCCCCAATACGCCATTCTGGGGGCTCCTGGCAGTTCTGGATCTCTGTCCCTCCTCCTGGGAGGAGACAGAGGGCCAGAACTAGCCCCAGACCTGCCCACATGGCTGGGCTTTACCTGAGAAGAGAGAAAATAAAGTAAGGCCAATGCCTAAACAATGTTCAGACTCTGTAATTCCCATAAGAAAACAAAACAGCATATTGGCTCCATTCAGTTAAAAAAAAAAAAAAAGAAAGAAATTAAAAAGAAAATAAAAAGAAACAAATCTCCTCTAAGAATAAATTTGAGCTTCTGTTTACTGCTTAATTTCTGTGGTTTTACAGTAGAGATCCTCCATAATAGAGGTAAGTGTTTTTTCTTTGTGGTGCTTGAAGGATTTTGTGTTTTTTTTGTTACTGTGTTTGAACAGCTACAAAGTAAACATTCAGAATAACTGGAATTTTTTTTCAGTACTACTAATCTTTCTCTTTGTAATTTGTTTTTGACCATTTTTAACACTTCAGTGATTTTAAAGCTGCCTTGTTTCTTCTTTTTTGAAATAAATTGTGGTAAGCCTGTTTATGTCAGGAATAATATAGACCAGTTCACTCCAGTTACAGAGTAATTCCATTGTCTTAAAAGCATACTCACCAACCACTGATTTCAGTACACAGTAAGTAATAGAGAACATAGCAGAAAATAATAAAGAAGACTTATTTCTACAAGTCAGTCTAGAGTATCTGGACCCCACTGAGAAAAAGCTATGAAGAAGTCAAGCACCAGAAAGAATTTTGCAAAAACCAGAAATGAAAACTGAATTTCGGGACTCCCCAGATCTTATAAAATCTCGTATCCATACTTAGTTCAGTTAATGTTTATGAAAATCAAAGCATATAAGAAATTCTATAATTACCTTTTCATTTTATTCCATTAACATCCAAATTTTGGTATTATCAAGAAATACTTAAAATCTTACTTAAAATTTTAAACATAAAAATACTTAAAATTTAAAATACTTTAAAAAAATTTTAAACATAAAAAATTATAAAGCTGCTTCCCAACTTGTCATAGGTTGTGGAATTGTACAGTTTCACCACTACATCAAAGACTGACAGTGACCACAAAACAGTTTGGAAACAATAAATTCTGATAAATAATACATGTTCCATCCATCTTGTCATAGCCTAAAAGATTAATAATAATTGACCTTTTGAAACAAGAGTGATTTGTTGCTGCTTTTGTGAAAACCAGCTGTCCCTGGCAGTTCTAGGTAAAGTACTTTGAAGACTAAACTGTGGTCCAGTATATACCAACACAGCCTTTTTCCATTCTTTCCACACATCAGGAAAGCAGCCTGCCTTTATATCTATTACGAACACATGAGACTCTCATGACATTTTTATATCCTTCCTTGCCTTTCCACTGCCTTCTGCTGCACTGGCATGCAGCGCCCAGCAACAGCTGTCTGCCCTGCGAGCTGCAGGAGAGCCATGTCCTGCCTTATACTTCTCTTCTTATTTCAACTTTCTACTTAGTTTCCAATGGAAATTTCCACAGTCAGCCTTTTCAGCCAAAGAACCAAGCAAACACTCTGCCAAATCTTAAGTCATGAAGCTCTTTCACAGCAAACCCAGCACACTTACCCTTTTCTCCTCCCCCTTCTTGGCAGCTCTGCCCGGCTCCGCTGCAGAAGGAAACAGCGCGGGGGGAAAAGGGCTGTGGTATTTATATGGCTCTTGTTTATCTCATTTTGCAGACGCGGTTCAAAGTTCAGGGAGCTTTTTCTGAACGACTCTGCAAGCAAAGGAAACCCCTTGAGCGAAAAGTACCCAAAATATTTCTCCATTAACTAATCCCAAGTGGAAACCATTTATTGTGCGTAATAGTGAAGCATTTTTACTATCATGACTTCAAATATTTTGTTATGCAGTTTGTCAGTCACCCCAGTCAGCTGGAGGTAGTGGTACAGTCACAGGAGGGGGCTGGGCCGAGGAGTGATTTTCTAAACACAGTGGTAACCACAGTGAGGGGGGGAAGGCACTTCTCTATTTACAAAAACGCTGAGCTAGCAGGTTTTTTCTCGTGTGCTTTATCTGATATTTGCCTTAGAGAATGTTGTGCTCCATCTGAGGGCATGTGCATACTGAGCTCCTTTGGCCCAGCTGCTCTTGATTATATCATTCTGCTTTCAAACTTTTCTCTATAGAACCTCCCAGTTCGTCAACTTTGTTGAAAGCTAGAGCCCAGAACTTCAGACATTTAAATCAGTGCAGCTACATGAAAGTCATGGAGCTCTAGCTACTGTCAATAGGTACCTGAGCCTCCATATTTCACTTTTATATTTTCTTAACCCCAGGATCGCTGAGATATCTATGGACATCCAGGTTAAGCTGTTTCCATACTCTCTTTCCTTGGTGAGAGAATTGTTTGTGCATGATGTTTTACTTCAACAGCAGTTTGCTTTGCTTTGATTTCCTCCAATGTACATGTTACATGTGTTTATGGGGAAATCAATGTTTAAAAAGTTGGTGTGCCCTCACAGTTCAAGGTGGGGAGGTTGATACTGCTTAGATCTATGGCTTGAGGCATCTTCTGCACAGATAAGCATTTTGCTTTAGGCTGGATTGAGATAGGGAACTGCTGACCTCGGGGGTTTCTGCTGTAGAAGTCCTATGCACTTCTTTTCCACTGGTCAGTGGAAAGAATGAGAAAGATCTGAACTTCAGTAGTCTTGGAAGACAGAATGCAGAAAACAGATAGACTTCATATTAGACCTGAAGTTCTTTTAAGAAGTGGAGCGTGCTTATATTCCTTATATTGTTAGGGAGACACATCTTGCATTCTTTGCTGGGTTGGTACAAAACCCTCTTATGTGCAATAGTGCCCTTTACTGTTTCAGTTGAGAGACAATTTGCTCACCTCCTGCTTCAGGTGTTGGGGTTCATTCCCAGCACTGATAAAATCCTGTAAGGTTGGCTGGAGGTATTTGGTGTGCACCACATCCACCAATTCTTGCATGAGCACAGAGGCAGCCAAAAAATGAAGCAGGTACAGCTCTGTTAAGAGGGCTAATAAAAATGATGCAGCTCACTGGTGACTGACAGTTGTTCTCTTGCCAATTACAGCAACACAGGTGGAGACACTCTCAAAGGAAGAGCAATACTCCATCTCCATTTCTTTGTAGAGAAGATGTGGAGAAGGTTTGATTAACAAGTGCTGAACTTATAAACTATGGGTAATACCACTGAGTGCTGCTGAGACATGCAATTCACAAGTACTGAAGAACTCAGAGTTCAGGCAAAGTACATGGAGCTGAAGCAGCTGTCATATAAAACAAGTACCTTGCTGTGGAAAGCACACTGAAGATAGAAATAGACAGTGGTCACTATTCAAAAGTTAGTATTTCCTCCCATACAGTATGCAGACACCTGCAGACCCTCAGATGCCTTACTGAGAGATGAGAAGCACATGTTGCTAGCAATTATCCTTGTGACAATAAATACTATATGTAGTATTATTATTATATTTATTATAACCCTTATAATATTAAGATTACTTCAATTATATTCAAAGTAGTAGGCCATAAGCATCTTACTTTTTAATGTTCACCCTACCTTAGATCATTGCTCTGCCTCAGTAAATATTGAGGAGAAAAGTTCCTCTGTCTTAAAGCAAGTGGTAGGAAATATTATAATCTTGGATGTGGATTAAAATAGATGTAATTAATTTGGTTTAGAAATGTACAAACTAAATATGCATAAACTTCAGTCTGAAGCATTACTGTTTCTGAGTAGAAAAAAAAATCTGCTTCCACAGATGTTTTTAATGCACATAGATAAAGCTGTTAATAATTGTCAAATTAACAGTCTAGGAGTCTGATCATTCCATTTTTTATATTAATCCCCTTTCTGTTCATAGGTTTCTGTAGCCCTTTGTCTATAGCTTGTAAAGAAACAATCATCTTAAATAATAATTTTTGCTTTCCACTGCAAATATTTTCTTGTTGTTGAGTTTGGTCCAATATCACGGCAGGAGGCAAGTTATGAACTCTAATTTGGACAAGCCCTCAGTTTGGAACAATAATTTTTTTAATGATCATCCTGTTTCTACTCACTTTCTTTCTTCTTTGGGGGAGGTTAATAGTTCTGGTGGAAATAACAGCCCCCTTCTTTTCTTATTGAACATAAACTTTCCCCTTTTCTGACATGTTCCAAACTTTTCAAAACATCAGAGCACAGAAATATCATTTTGTTGTTTCTGTTATCTAGACTGGTAATGTACATACTTCTTGGGAAAAGAAAAACCAAAAATACATAAAAAACCCCAACACAATGCCATAATCCCAAAGGACAAGGAATTGTGGCTCTCAGAAATTACATTCTGGTAACACCTGCTGAGGAGATTTGTAACGCGCAAATGCTGCAAGGATGGGGGCAGAACACAGATTCAGCATGAACCCAATTGTGAGGACTTAGGTCTTCAGTGCCTGTTTTGCTCTTGTGACTGAAGGATGTCATAAACACAGAATTCAAAGTCCACTTGCAAATCTTAATTGCTTACTGGTTCTTCTCTGTCTTCTCTGACAACTGTGTCAACTCAGGGTAGCTACTCATGCCTTATATGGAAAATATGACAACAGCAGAAGGCTGGTAGAGTCACGTAATGCTAATATAAAGAAATGTCCATCAGTTTATGAGGAACAAACATGAATAAATGCTGTAAAATAAAGGGTCACTTAAGTGAAGGGCAAAAAGATACAATGAAGTAAAGTAAATCACAGCATAAGGTAACTAAATGCACACTTCTCAGAATTCAAAGGAAGGAACTAAAGCTGACATCTTCTGATAAAGGCCTAAAGATTGTTTCAGTGAACAAAGGAATAGCTGATACATGCAATTGTCCACTTATAAATAAAATGAGACTTAAAGGAGCCCTGATCTAGCAAAATGTTTGCTAGATGTCTGCTTGGAAATTCCCTTACAATACGGAAGTACCTTTCTCTGCTTGAATCTATCTGTATCACACTGTAAGTAGGAAGGGAAATGTTTTATCAGATGTGTCCTCAATCACAATAATTGCACAGATTACAAAGGCAAACAGACCCTAGTTGCTGAATAGCTACGTCTGTTCTCAGTTCCTTACAGGCTCTGTTTACTTTCTGCATTTATCTTGCAATAATTCTATCAGTCCACAAATTCTCCAAATCACTGCAGTGAGCTTAAAACCAGTTTGAAGTTCTTCATTTGAAGGAAGAAAAAATTTGCTGATGATACCCAAGAGGTGGTTTAGAAGATCATAGCTGTAGGAAATCTTGCACATGTTTGTATTTTTACCAGTGTCTTTAGTAACACTTGGGAGTCCTGTGATCCATAGAGGATAATTGAAAATTCCTTCAGTTTGCTGTGACTCTGCTTGGGCTCCTGGTGCTTGCTATAGTAAACCAAGAAACAAATGTTGTCATGCAGTGCCCAAAACAGGGTATCTGTACAGATCTCATATCCCACACAATGATCCTCCTTCTATGGGAATGATACAGTTGCAGCAGGAATTTAGCAGGCAGCTTTAGACCCTCCAATATAATTCACTGAGTGAATACATAAAATGGTTAGGGATCTGGACCAATGAACACATAGAAAGTTTAAAAAAACCTCTCTGTTACACTGCATTCAGATATTTCTCTTTACATTAACAGATCAGGCGTCCCAAGGGAGTAGAACTGTAATCAAAACCTCAGAAGTACCATCAGCAATACATAAAATTCCTTTTAACTCTTTATACACAATAAACCTCCTTAGGAGATGCAGCGGAAAATGATTCATCAGCTAAATTCACAGTGGTTCATTCTAGGTGACTCCATTTAAATGCTTCTCTCCAGAAATACCTGTACGAGCAAGTTGTTGTTAATGATTTACAATAGGTCATGCAGGCACAGTTCACTGCACTGAACCCTAGCTGTAGAATGGAAGTTAAGAAAGCCCAGTACATGGGATTCAGTGACCATATACAGTTGGCCTGATGGGAAGTTCAAGTCTGTCCTCTGCTTATCTCTTGTGAAATACATTAAAACTGAAGTGAAAACTGGTCCCAGCTAATGAACAAGAGATGTCTGATGTATAAAAAAATCCTCTTTCAAGAACTGTTGAACTGTGATTAAAAAATGGATTATGTGGTTTTGGTTAAATTTCTCTTTGTGGCTCTGTGTTCCTCTCTTTTCCTGGTAATACAGAAGTGGCTGCGAACATTATCTGCAAGAGATGTTAGGAGCATTATGGGCAGATTCAGATATCTGAGTGCAAGATGGAGATTGTCATATGTGGAATGAAATCTGACAAACTAAAATACTGATGCCTTCAAATACACGATATTGACAGTTGATTGCTAATGGTACTTCTTTTCAAGTAGCAGGGTCAGAGGAGGCCACAAAGATGCTGAGAAGGTTGGAGCACCTCAGCAGCAAGGATAGGCTCAAAGAGTTGGAGTGAAAAAGAGACAGCTTCAGGGACACCTCACTGAGGTCTTTCAGTACCTAAAGTGGGCTGAAAAAAAGAGAGAGAGGGACTTTTTACATGGGCAGGTAGTGACAGGGAAAGGGGCAATGGTTTTAAACTGAAAGAGGGAATGTTTAAGTTAGATGGTTGCCTGACTTAATGAAAGTGGGTGGACTAGATGATTTTTATGGTCCCCTCCAACCCAAACCCTTCTATAATTCTGTGGTTCTATTATATACTCTAATATTACAGAATTTAGCACTTCCAGAAGGTTTCCAAGCTTTTCCTATCTCATGAAAAGTTCACATTTTTGCTGAAAATTACAATTATTAACTAACATAAAGCTATTTTTGTGTATTTTGGCTGAAATATGTATAACAGAAGCCCTCAATCTTCTGATATTACAGCCCTGTATTTTGCTTTCCAGAGATGCAGTTGTTGAAAGTAACGATGAAGGCAAAGTAAAGTTTTGAATATAAAATATGACTTTTGTATAACATTGATAATGGGCCAACAAAGACAAGAGACACTATATCTGACAAATATATTAGCCATACCTTGACACTGGCAGTCTTCCTGTTCTCCTTACAGCTTTGGTTTTCCCAGTCTTTAGAAAAGGCAGAATTAGAGTAGTAGATCTGCAACTGCATTCAGGAAAAAAGGATGCAGAATGCAATGCAGAGGAAATAACTAAGTGTTTGAAAGAAAGAGAAGTGAGAGAAGATTTGAGCACATTTTGTCTGAGGACATGTTTGGAAGTCACCTGCACAAGCCATCACACTACTACATATCACTACAAATGGCAAGATATGGGAAAATATGCCCTGCAAAATTCAAGCATCCACTATTGGTTGTTTTTACAAAATTACCATGATTTCTTAAGTTCACATGTATTTGGATGGACTTCTTGTTCTTGGCTCATCTGAGAATTCACACTGGACTGGGTTCATATCATGTTGTCTAATTAAAGGCAGTAACAGTAACACCCACTTTTGTGTCTCCTCATCCCATTTCAAAAGCATTGGCTAAACCTGTGGAACTTGAAAGATAAGTCCTGGTCCCATCAAGAAACAGCCATCATAATGCCTCAATAGTTCTTCAGTCGGTGGGGGTTGTATGGATGCTCATTTGTTAGAGCTGATGTAGAACTACAGCAGAGATGAGTCCCAGGTTGGCATTTTACTTTTTTTCCCAGTTTACATTTTACTTTGGTAAATCCACATTTCTACCTGACCTCTAGTTTAATTTTTTAATGTCTGCCTGTTGGCAGGAAGATGTTCATAATATTATTCATGTATGCCTTGTATTATTTGCTAATTATTATGTATATATCAGCCACATAATTGTCTTAAGGATTGTATTTTAGGAGGTGTAGTACCTGCCACAGAGCCCAGAGTCTGCACCCCACAGCCATCTTTGGACATCAGCATTTTATCCACCCCATTAAACTGCAAGCTGAAATTTTCTGACCTTTTTCTTGTCAGGGGAAAAAAATCAAACAAAAAACCAAACAAGAAACCCAACAAAAAACCCCAACAAAAAACCACAATATCAAAAAACCCCACCTAAGCAAGATTTTTTTTGCTGCTGATCCTGCATTATAATCCTTGCCAGACTTCCTGTAAAACCTCAAAAAAAGGAAACAAAATATGACTGTGAAGTGAAAAAAAATTTGTAATGATTTAAGAATCATGCAGTAAAGTTGCTGAACATTCTCTTTAGCTAACAGGAAGAGAGACAGACCAAAAAACAAAATGCAAAAGTGATCCCATGACTCCATGAAGTAATAATTAACATTAAACACTCTTTAATTGTATTCCCCTTTTTGCAAAGGCTTCTTGCTTGTAAATGTTGTTAACTTTCGTTAATTCCTTAACACAGCTGTCTGCCTACGTAAGTTACAAAGTACAAAACTAAAGGACAGTGAGGAATTTCAGTTGTCCTGAAGCCAACACAGGACTTCATTTCCACTGTTCAGGCAAATCATTATGCAGTCAGCTGCTCAGGCACTGTTTGAGGCATACAGTGTGGATCATGTGTGATCCACATCATGTGGATCATGGCCTTAAAAACTGAAGTGACACAACAGACAGACGCTGGGTAGTCTTCCAGTAGCATGTGTGCTTTGGTAGCTGCTCCACCTGTGAGTCTACAAAGGGAGTACTCACATAACAATCAGCACAGTCCAGTCAATGTTACACAGAGCACACATTGTCTTGCACAGATAGAAGATGCACTTGATGGATGGAAGGCTGTGCCAGAAATAAAAAAGTTCTTGAAGGGAAAATATTCTTCTAGAAAACAGGAAGAATTCTAGGTTGCCCAGCTTTCCAACTTTTTATTGCTCTTAATCTTATCTTAATTGCATGTGGAATGACTCCCTAACTGTCTCCAGGTTCTGGAGTAAAGTTTATAGTGAACATTTTATGCCCCTATCAGCCAAACATAATTTTGCACAGCAATAGTATGATTCATAGGTCTACAATTTTGTAGGAAGATTACTGTCCTGAAAGAGGAGTAATATAAAATTATCTGTTAATGTTTCTGCATGTATAATACGTGGATGTACAGTTGTGGGCTAGGTCAAAATTTATTCTTACAATTTAGCTTTAACCCCTTCCAGACTCTGTAGATTTTCATGGATTGTGAAAGAGCTTGAAAAAAGCCACCACATTTCAAGTCCTGATGCGCTGTGACCACTGTTGCTTATCAAAAAAACCCCACAAAACAAAAATATTTTTGCAAATAAGGTTAAAGATTTGGCTGTGAAACATGTAGGTCAGTCTGAGAGGTGCTACCTAAATATATGAAATCTGTAATAATATTGTCTGTGTATGTTATTTCTACTCATGATGCACAATGCATACCCATGCAAAACTGCCCAGTTATATGTATTTTAATAATAAATACAGATAACTTTTTAACAGAGATCTTCTTTAAGAGATTCTCCAGACAAGTCCTGAATAGACAAAGTCTGCTGAATTGATATGATCTTCCAACACAACCCATTTTATATTTATATGTATGATTCTATATTATGGGATTAAAAGGAAAAAAAATAGCTAAGTACTTTATATCTCATTTCTTTAGGCATTCTTCTTGTAATCCTGCACAATCCTACAGTTTATGAAACTGAGGGACAGTAAGTTGCTGGACTTGCTTCTTCCTCCAGATATTTAAAATTATACGAAAGAAAATATTTACGTAAGAACTAGAATTCAACTACATCGCTTGCAGTGTTCAACAGACACTGATCTCCCTGATTTCACCAGTCAGCTGCTCTTTCTGGGGTCACAAAAATATGAGACTTGTAAACAGTAGATAAGACTTGGCATGGAGCTTGTACATCAGCAGATAATACTGAATAGATATAAATGCACATCCTGTCCTAGCTGGACATTTCCTCTGAAAATAGATAATGAAGGAACAGGCTGACACGTTTGTGTCACAGGACTAAGGTTTAAATATTTTTGATATCAATCCACAATTGTACACATTACAGCTTTCAAGCATTGCATTTTATAGTTAGATTATCATTTTGACTTCCATTAACTCCTTATATCTTCCCTTCACTCTACAACTAATAAAGAAATAAGGAGGATTAACAGATTAGCTCTCTGTCAGAAGCACAATCCATGTTTCTTTTCCTTTAAAACTTTTTAAACAGATGCTGATATTACTGCCCTCGGCATACCTATCAAAGGGGCCCCACAGAAATGTTTTCCTCTTGCATAACAGCACATATCTGGCTTGCTCTAGGCATGACAGCAAAGCCTTCTCATGCACAGAACAAGTCCCTCCTGTGCGAGGGAGACGTACTGACTCGTCTGATGCAGAGATTTCTTGCAAATGATTGATAACACTACAGGAATGAGCAGCTGAATTCGTTAGAATTTTTCCAATAGAAGAGACCAGTACAGGCCTCATTGCAGCTACCTGTATTCTGCCTGGTGAATAATTTGGTTTTGATGTGGGAGATCTGGGTGTGCCATGAGTGCACTAAGGAGTTTCAAAACTGTTTTGGGAGCCAGGCAGAACTGTCCAGCAAGCTGGATGTAGGTCAGAGGCTGCCAGGTGGATGGCCTTGCACCAGATGAGCTAATGGTCCCTTTTGACCTTCATTTATTATCTGAGTCACCTGTTTTTGGACAACAGTTATCTGCTCAATGCTGCACATAAGCAGGCCTCCTGAATATTTGATTTCACATCTCCAGTTTGTTAGTTCCTACATTTCCTCAGACAAAGAGGTGTTTCCTTTATTAAAGAAGGGGAATATGTGATTCACAATTTTCTGCTATTAGTGTAGTACTCATTTTTGTCTGTTTGGTACTTCACAGCTCCTCCTGGGAGAGGGTCACAATGCTCGGGCTGGACAGATGCTCTCAGCCCTGTTCAATGCCGCTGTGAGAGGCTGGAGTAGAAGAGAACATCTACACTTCTGTAATTTTTCCAAACTCAGCTGAATGTTATGTCCAGAAGATGTACCATGTTATTTTAATCAATACAGGATTCTCTAGTGTCATTGAGGTGATTCTGGAAAAGGAAAAAAACATAGGTAATTTTTAGGCATGGCTAATACAGCTTGAACTAAAGATATTGATCAAGATCCTTTAGATGTTTTCTTAACATACTCTTCCTTATGTAAATAAAATGCAGGTAGTTTCCAGGTAGTTTCCAGACTTATTTGCATTACTTTGTAACATTGCTCTTGGAAATCTTGGAGGTAGCACTGGGAAACAACACACCCATCTCTGGGAGAGGAAAAGGAGAACATAAGACTTACGGCTTAGTCAGTGTAATTTTATACTTGAAAAGCTATCAGGACCAAGTATGAACTGTTCATTTAAAACCTTCAGCCTAACATCACAGTAAAACTAGATAGGGGAAGCCATAGGAAAAAAAGAAATACAGTGGAGAATGCCATGAGAGAGAAAGTAAATGGTCAGAACAAACCATACATTAATCAAAAACAAGCATGATGCCAACACTGGACAAGTAGAAGGTGCTGGGATGGAAAATTTTAATTCTTGTTTTGTGCTCTGCTGCAGTGATAGCTTTAGCAACATTTCTATTTGGATTATAAACTATCGGAGATACAGTTCTTCCACTTAGATCTCTGCTAGTTTAAAACAACCTTCATATATTTTTAAATGCAGGAGGCATCAACATTGCTTATGTACTGTTGTGTACCAGAAAAGAAGAATGGGTGTGGCAGGCAACTCCTAGGTTGCAAATAACTGTCTGAGCAGACCTACTGACAAGATCAATAGCACTGTTATGATAACAAGGCCATTGAGCAATAAGCACCATGGGAAAGGGATGGAGTTCATAAACAAGTCAATTTTCAGGAATTAACATGGGCAAGCTAATTAGAACCACTGCACGAGGCTGCTCTTCTCTTGTCAGCTTCAGTGTAGAGGCTGTCAAAGGGATGATCGTGCTGACAAATTAAATTATTATACTGGTTTACTTGGATTGAGTACATTTTCATCTGGTGCCAGGACATGAAACATGGATGAGTAGGGGTCCCCTGAAGACTCCAGTGTAGAAAAGAAACCTGAATTTCACACTGTCAGCGCTCAGGAAGGATGGCAGAAGGGCTGCTTGCAGACTCTGACTAGGGTGCCTCAGCCAAATAGCGCAGGAGCTGTGTTGGAGCTGCAAGGTGCTGCCTGGGCCTTTCCTTCCGCAGCCGTGGGCACCTGGAGGGGCTCAGCTGGGCCACACAGAGGCTTGCTGGGCCTTGTGGCACTTCAGACTTTTCAGCTTTTGACGCTGCTTCATGACACCCATTTTGGACACAGCTCAATCTGAATTATAAAGTAACAGAGGGTTATGGAACTGCATGGAAGAGTGGCTGTGTAACAGAGTTGAGGGACACGGGATGAAGGGAATCCTGTGGGTATGAGTCCTGCCTGTGAGGGTGCATGTGGCCCTAACACCTGTCTTCCAAAATGTTCTGGCCTGCCACTCTAAGAAACACTGCAATATAGCTGCAAAGTGCATCTAGAAGGGGAGACACAGGCATTCCTCATCAAGAGGAACAGAGTTGAACAACAAAGATGATCAGGGGACTGGAGCATCTCTGCTATGAGGACAGGCTGAGGGAGCTGTCCCTGTGCAGCCTTGAGAAGAGACAGCTGAGAGGGGACCCCATCAGTGTCTGTCAGGGTCTGCAGGGAGGAGTCAGAGCAGGGACCGGGCTCTGCTCGCTGCTGCCGAGCAATGGGACAAGGGACAATGGGCAGTGAGGGGGGCACAGGAAATTCCACCTGAACACGGGGAAGAATTCTACAGCACAGGGGACCAAGTACTGGAACAGATTGCCCAGAGATTCTGTGGAGTCTCATTTCACAGATCCTGAAGAACTGTCTGGAGACAATCCCGTGCCATGTGCTCTGGATGATCCTGCTTGAGCAGGGAGGCTGGAGGCTGACCCGCTGTGGTCCCCTCCAGCCCGACCTCAGTTCTGTCACTCTGAACCGGTCGCACGGCACAAATGGACTACAACTTCCGGCATGCCCCGGGCCGCGGAGCCCCGCCCCCACCGTGCGCGCGCCCTGTCGCGTGGAAGGTGAGCGCGGGGCAGGCCGGGAATGCGAGTCGGGATTGGCCGGCGCGCGCCCCGCTTTCCAGCTTGCCGGGCAGCAGGAAGCGGCGGCGGTGGAGCGGGAAGCGGCGCGGCGAGGAGCTGCTCCCGGTGAGTCCCCGGCGGAACCGCCTCCCCACCCCTCGGAGCGCCGCGTCGTCGGGCCGCGACCCGGCCGGGAATTGAAAAGGGATCGATTTAATGCGCGCTTTGATGACGTAATAAGGACTAACGAGGCGGCAGCGCTGCCGCGCGCCAGGCTCGGGCCGGCAGCGGTCAGGTTCCCTCTCGGGGCGTCCCGCCCGACCCCCGTGCCTGCCGGCGCCGTCCGCACCGCGCCCGGATCCCCCGTGCGCGGCGAGCCCTGGGCGCGGGCCAGGCCTTCCGCCTTCGCCCGCTCCGGGCACTCGGCGGCCGCTCATTGGCTTCTGCGCCCGGGGCGAGTGCTGCCCGCGCCTCGCGATTGGCGGGGGTCGCGCTGAATGACACCGGCGACCGCCAATGAGGCCGCGGGTGGCCGCGGGGAGCGCGGGCCGCAGCCCGCGGGAGGCGCGCGCGGGTGGCGGGAGCCCCGGGTGGGGCGGCTGGGGGTGGGGGCGCCGCCTGGCGGTCGTTGTGCCCACGATCCTGGCGGGAGCGGCACCCACCCCGCGTCCGCGGTTTGGGGCCGAGGTGCAGGATCGGGATCATCGGGATCGTGGCTGCGCCGTGTCTGAGCGTTGGTTTTGAGGAGAACGTGCGGCAGAGTGCATGAGTAATTCTTGCTTCTGCACTGCCCAGCCCGCGGCTCCCCCTTTCCCAAGATGGCGGTGCTGTGGGCACGCCGCATCGGCTCCTGCGGGTCACCCGAGCCGCCCCAGCACTGCCCCGCCCGCGCCGCTGGGATCCATGTGCGCGAAACTAACATCTGGTGCCTGGAACCCGAGGAGCTCCTGATGTAGCCCAGGAGAGTTGTAATAATAGCATGTTTCATTGAGACGGGTTTATAAAAGCAGCTCGGCGAATCGTATGCACATCACATGAAAAGCGTGCGGGGTTACAGGCTCATAAGGCTAAGGCAGTATTTCGATGAGTCTTTCAAGGATATTGCACAGACGATTGAAGCGTTCCACTCTCTGTCGCTCATTTGTGAGCCCACTCATAAGTGGGAATTTGGATCGCTTCTGTCCGTATTCCTCGGCTGCTTTATTTTCCCAACTGTACTTTCCACTCCTTCCTCCAAAGCAGTCACGCTCTTACTGAACATGTGCTGTTTTGTCAGGCCTTTTTCTGCAGTATGACCGAGGTTTTTAAAATGAGAAGGCTCAATGAATGCTGCAACGGCATTTAAATAGCACAGTAAATTCACGTTTTTAATAGTTCTTTGTAGGTTAATGAACTGACATAAATTGTATGTTTCTCACGATTTTGTAAGAATTCTAAGAAAGAAACTTTTTAAAGTATCTTGTGTTTGCTAGGCTAAGGTTGCTCTCTTATTTTCAGGTTTGGGGTGTTTCCTTTAAGATATCCCTACGGTAAAGGAAAAACCATCGGTGATGGAAATCACGAGAGTTGGAGATCAAATTTTTGGTTTTAGGAATTATGCTTTTAATTGCAAGTCATCTGGCCTTTTATAATGTGTCAGAAATGGGCAAGAAGAATTAAACTGTGAGTTATGTAGCTGACACCTTCCCACAGGAGACTTTATGTGAAATACCAGATGGTGAAAGAAAGGCAGGAATTTCTGGTTGTCTTAGACCCACCAAAACAGATGAGGTGAAGAGAATACAGCAGCAGCAGCATCTGCTTCCTTCCACCTCATCTTCTCTTGCAGGCTGGGCTCCTCTGCCCACTTGAAGACCCTGACAGTTGTTTCTGTTGCAAAATACGGAGTATGCAGAATTTTCTTAAGGAAGGATTTGCTTTGATGTTTGATCTTTGTGTACTGTCAAGCCTCTTCAGCAAGAAAGGAGATTTAATCCATGATACAGAGAGTGGCCCACAAGCTCTAAGTAATGTCTAAAGTGTTAGAAAAACGAATTGCTTGTGGGTAAAGTTGCCTTCTTAAGCCCATGAAGACATACTTCAGTGATCTCTGTACCTAAGGGCAGGCTAACAAAGCCTGGGAAAATGGGTGTACCACTGATAGTGGACACAGAAGATCTAGAATTTAGAGGCCACAGGGACATGTAGCAGAAACCCCAGAATAAGGAAGAAACTAATAAAGCAAGCTTAGCAATGTTGTTGGAATTGGCTGGGTAACAGGTAATTCTTCTGGTTGGGGAAGATTGCAGCGACCAACCTAAGAAACCTGCTGATCCAAAAGAAGAGAGGGCTGAGTATGTGGACTAATTAGCATGGGAAGCAAGAAAACCATTAACCAGTAGAAGAGAGAATACCAATTAATTAGAGAACTATGTTACTTGTAACCAGTGAACACTAATCCTTTTGCTTGCTAAAATGTATAATTAGCAAAAAGTTTTTTATAGTTGGTTCTTGATTTGTGGAATTGCACTAGACACCCAGGCTTGTGCAACTTGAAATAAATAATATGTGTGACCTCGAGTGTGTCGTTATTGCCTCGTTGCACACTAGGTAACAAATCCGACTTTTGTGGGCAGCGTTTCTGTGGTTGGCAACATAGCAGTAGCAGGTAGGGCTGGACTTCCCTAAGTAGCTGCTTCTGCAAGTAGCTGCTTCTGCTCTACTTATTTCATTCTCTTGGTATGACTTCTTCATGGATGACTTTTTTTTGTGAGACAAGAAGGAGTGTGTTTTGTGGCGTAAACAGAAACTCCATAATTCTTTTTTTCTGCAGCATTCTAAGTGTAAGCCACATTAGTGTGGGAGTTGAAAATGAGCATTGCTTCATGAATCTGAAGTAATTTTGCCTGGAGGTAATTTGTTGCTTTCGTTGAAACACTTGGATGTTCTGCTGAGGTTCTTCTGCATATGCAGCAGACTACTGTCTGCACCTCATCTACAGGCACCGAGTTCTGCTAAACCTCTCCGGGTCTGAGATCCTCTGCAACTCCCACCCCCAGCTGTTTTCATTGTGTTAGTAAGGGAGGAAGGGCTGTCTGACTACAAGCATTATACATCAAAAGGCTGGCAAAGAATATTTCACTTTACAGAGGAAGAAGTGTAAGTAGGATGGATGAATAAGCTTGTGAGCAGATGAAATCTCTGGCAATTGTAATGCGCTCAGAAACTGAAAATTGCTGCTGTATTAAATCCGTATTTAAAGGAAGTAAACAACTTGTGCTCATGAGCTGCAAAGTGTGAGTTAAATATAAAAGTTTTAAGAACTGTCTGTTACCGAGGGGCTTGGTGGGATTGCAAGAACCAAATGAGGATTTTGAGATTATGCTGAAGTGGTGTTGAATGCGTAGCTGTGGAGGTGTTGCATCCCTGTAGTATTTGTTTTGAGGGTGGTGGGTCCCTGCTGAATCTGTAGGATAAAGAAATACCCACTTTGGCTGTTTCTTCATGTGTCCAAATAAGACAATATTCCACATCCTTAACTGTGCCATTTCCTACCTGTCAGGTAACATTGAGTAAAAAACCTGCAAGCAAGACAGTTTTTGGTTTTATAGTAGTGGCAAAGTGCTAGTTAGTTCACATTTGTATAATAACCTGACTCTGCGCAGTATTTACTGACTGGCACAGTATTCTTACTCTCATACCACATTTGTTTGGCAGACCAGGCCTTTTGCCATGGAAGCTGAGGAAACGATGGAATGTATCCAGGAATTCCCTGAGCACTATAAAGTTATTTTGGATAGACTGAATGAACAACGTGAGCAGGACCAGTTTACAGATATCACTCTGATCGTCGATGGTATGTACAGGCTTGAGAACGAGTTGATATTCAGAGAATTCTGAAAGCTGTCCTGGGATGCTCTTGGATTTTTCATGGTCAGGTGTCAGATGGGGCTGTGAACCAGTTCTTGGTTCTGTACCTGTGTGCAAGTTACTTGCAAAGTTTCATGATAGTGGTTGGTAATTTTGCTTCTGTTTTCCCAAACAAGAGACTAAAATGTTTTCAGATAGAAGCCCTTTTTGAAACTGTTGTGGTATATTTAATGTGCTAAGGATTCCCAAAACATTGTTAAAATACTTTTCTCTGACTTGAGCTGCCTGACTGCATGCAGAGAACTTTTAACACATACTGTGTTTAAATGAAAAAACACCCACACCTTGAAATAATATTTACTTTTCACAGCAGCTTCTCTGGTATCTGTGTGCTATTTTAATGTATACTTTAAAAAGGGTAGAAGCACACACTTTTTGTATGTGTTCTAAGGGCATAAGAACTGTTCTAAAAGGATGATGAAGATACAAGTGCTTATTATTTCCTTAGAAAAGGTGGTATGTGGTAGATCATTTAAGTCTGCTTATATTCCAAACATGTTTTAGAATGGATGAACACTACAGGGAATATAGGCAGTGTCCACTAGGACAGATTTAGCTAAAGGAGTCGCACCTGATCTTTAAAAGGATAGCAGCAACTCACTTGAAGAAAAAGGATCCTACAGAGTCCAGAATAGAAGGAGGTAAGCAAATGAAGAAAAAAAATATTCTTCAGGGACAGCCACAGTTTCCCTGATAGCACTTGCCCTGATTGTTTGCTTCTGCTCTATCTTTACCAAATCCAGAACTCAGAGCTGGTTTTGTGTGCAGCTGTGTAGTTCTAATCTGTGTTGCTTCCTTTGTCCCTGTACCACTGAGCCCTATGAATGTGAATGCCTCCTCTGGGGAGAAGAAATATAGACTCTGGAAGACAGAAAGAATAGAGCAGAACCACTTTTGTTCTGTGGTGTTTATACTGGCGGTGGTGATAACATATATCAGTCTGTAAGAGCAACAAAAACATGAGGCATACAGAGCTGAGCCCAAGACATACCAAGAAAAGTTTGCATAGAAATTTCCAATAATTCATTTGTTAAATATCTGAAAGTGAGTGAGTGAGTGAGTGAGTGAGTGAGTGAGTGAGTGAGTGAGTGAGTGAGTGAGTTCTCCAGCTGGTTGAGTTGCAGAGCTTTAGCAAGGTCAGCAATGTCAGCAAGGTTCTGTGTGAGAAGGGACAAGCCAGTTGCAGTACTATCCTGTGTTACAAAGAGAATCACTCAGTATATGCTGCTGGAATAACGTTTACACTGGGTGGTGTTTTTTTCTACATCTGCACTATAAAGGGAGGAAGGTGTTACCTTAAACCAAACTTTTTGTCTCCCTTTGCAGGTCACCATTTTAAAGCTCATAAGGCAGTTCTTGCTGCCTGTAGCCAGTTCTTCCACAAATTCTTCCAAGATTTCACTCAGGAGCCTTTGGTGGAGATTGAAGGTAATCTGATTTGTGCAAATTAAAGCATTCAGAGTTGTGTGCTCAAGATAGAAATTATTGTAGCATCCTAAGTAGAAGCTAGTGCATAGAGTCAGAGAATGTTTAGGATTGGAGTATAGAATGTTGAGATCATCTAGGCCCAACCTCCCGTTCCATGGGAAGGCATGCCTCCCAGTAGACCAGGTTGGTAAAGGCTGTATCCAGTCTGGCTTTGAACACTTGAACATGCTTGGTTATTGAAAGTTAACTTTCAAGATCTTAGTTCTTGGATTGTTCTGAGACAGTTACCATCACTGGAAAAATCCTCTGAAGAAAAATCAAACTGATAACAGAATTAAATATATTGGAAGGGAAAATGAGGGATTATGTGGTGCTTTTCCCCCCTTCTTTCCTCTAATACATGTCCAGTGAAGGTCAGGCAGACCCTTTATATATTGTTAGGATTAGCAGTACTACACAAAAGCTTTCCCAGAAAAAAGCCATTCTGTCAGCTGAAAAAGGCTGTCAGTGATGGCAAATGCCTTGGCTGGGATGCAAGAGCAAGGCAAACATGGGGTAATAGTTATGTGATAGGCAGGGAGGAAATGAAAATCCTGGAGCAGCATTTCAGCCTCCAGGAATAGTATTTTTGTGTTTAAATCTATATATTATTGAAACAGCTTTTTGTCCATCTTATAATTCCTTTTATCTTTGTCGTGGTAAAACTCCACAGTTGTTCCAGACTATGTTTCTCTAGTAGGTTTTTTTGTTAGGCCAACATGAGTGAGGTTGGAGCTATGTGATTATAAAGATCTCTTCCAACCCAGACCATTCAGTGGAGCCATTTAAGGGTATGACATTTATGAAACTGGTGACTACAGGGCTGTTATCAAAATGGTGTGCAGGCAAGTGTGTAAGATTCATTGGGAAGATGAGGATGCAGAATAGGTAAAGGTAACTTGTTTCTCTTGCCTGTACACAGGTGTAAGTAACATGGCATTTCGTCACTTAATTGAGTTCACCTATACAGCAAAGCTAATGGTACAAGGTGAGGAAGAAGCAAATGATGTTTGGAAAGCTGCAGAGTATCTACAGATGCTAGAAGCAATCAAAGCACTTGAAATCAGGTAAGCACACAAGCCTCTTTTTCTTTCCAACACTGAAGGAGTCTCAATAAGGCTTTTGCAAGAACTGGCTGCCAGTATTTTGCAGTGCTGTTCCTTATACTGGAACCTCCTTGAGTTGTGTAGAACCATATATTCTTCTACTGTAACATACGGTTCAGAATTACAGGGTAAAACAAGATTGTCACATTCATTGGGCTAGAACTCGATGAAAAGTGCCGTGGCTTCTAGATGTTGCTGATGTTGTAGGGCTGTGACTGTGTGGTAGCTGATAGTTGGTCTCTGTGCTGTCTGATGGCCCATACCTGATTGACAGCTGGCTGTGCAGTGACGATGTGTCTCTGGTAATCAGACTATCTTAACAAGTTTGTGCTTGTTTTGATTTTGTGGTGCTTGTTTTGTTTTGTGGTGTTTGTTTTGTTTTGTGGTGTTTTGATTTCTTACAGCTTTCTGTTATTTATTAGAGAATAAACTGTGATCTTCAAACCTCTTGCTGCAAAATTAACCTCTCAAACTTCTTGAATGAATGTAACTATTAAAGTCAGTTTTATGTGGGTTCAATACTCAGTCAAATATTGCTGCAGCACCTGTTATCCAGTACCAGGAACTGTAATCCATTGCCAAAGTCTAGCTTGAAAAAAGTGGATGCCAGTCCCATCATGCTGTTTTCATCAGTCCCATCATGCTGTTTTCATCCCCTTTCTTCTATTTCACTTCCATAAAGTACTCTCATGTTCTCATTCCTTCTGCATGCTACACTAGTAGTTGCTTTTGGTACGTGATCCAGGAGCTCCTTGCAATGTACCTGTGATCTGGTAGACATTAGAAATCCAGGCTATGTGAAACTGGGTTTAGCTACTCTGTTTTCCGATGTGTGAATAGACTAAGGTGCCATTTATAAACTATGGCCTGCATTACATCATTAGTTACACATCTTGCAGTACTTACTTGGAGATACTGGGCAAAGTCTTGTCTCTTGTTACTAGAAAGCCTGGAAGTGATGGGGAGTGCATTACATGAAATGATTCATCATGATGCAGAAGGTTGAAAATCACAGCTTACTCTAGTCAATCTATTTGATGGGAAGATAGCCACTTATTTTTGAAACTGATGATCAGTAGTAAAACCTCCAGCACAGTAGTGCTGTGGATGACTTGAAAACATTGACCCACTCATCTTTGTCTATGTTTGAGATGCCATGCCATCCGTGACATTTTGGAGGAAGGGGATTGTGTGTGTGTTATGCAGTGAGAACAGCACAGAACTGAGGGTTGTGTTTGAGCCCAGAAAATTAAACTAGAATACTTCTTTCACATCCAAGTGGCTTTTTTTAATGTCAGCTATTAGCAGTGTGCCTTTCTGAATTATAGGATGTTAACCCTTGTGCGTATAATTGTTGTGTGAAGTCACAGCTAAAGTGTTTTCTTGACAAGCTCTAAGTACTGCTTGCAGTTGCACACAATCCAGAGCTTAAGAAGTGAATGGCATAGGAGGGACTTAAACCTTATTTCTGAGCAGGCTGGCCAAAGAATTTATTTTAGAGGAATTTTCTTTCCAAGTACAGAATTTCACAAATTTTTAGATAAGTCGTTTACTGCCTTTTCTTCTTGCTAGATGCTTTGTATCATTGAAGTAGAGCTATTTAAAATATTTTATCAGTTTAACAATGTTATTTTACTGCACTGAGGAGTGTAGATTAAGGACAAATTAGCTCCTGATGTGCACACAGATTACATGTCTGATGTGCACACAGATAATCTGGTTGTCATTCGACTTCAAGAAACAGCTAGGGCAGTGTTGAATGCAAAACCTAGATTACTAGGCAGGAATTATTATGTCATTGTTAATTGATTTTAACCATGTTTATGCTTTTCAGGAACAAAGAAAATTCATCACCCTTAGAATCAAATGAAGCACAAGGTAAAAATAAACCAAAAAAGAGGAAGATTGCTGAAACCTCTAATGTTATCACAGAAACACTGCCATCTGCAGAATCAGAGCCTGTTGAAATTGAGGTTGAGATTGCTGAAGGGGCGATGAAAGTGGAGGATGACAGCATTGAAACCCTTGAAGAAGTAGCTTCTGCAGAGCAATCCATAAAGTACATACAGACAACAGGTACATCAGATGAATCTGCTTTGGCTCTTTTGGCAGATATCACCAGCAAGTATCGTCAGGGAGAGAGAAAATGCCAGATGCAAGAAGAAGGTGATAGTGCAACTGACCCCTCGTGCAAACAGGTAGAAGGTATTGAATTTGTGGAACTTCAGCTGTCACACATGAACAATTTATTCCACTGTGAGAAATGTAACCGTTCATTTAAATTGTTTTACCATTTTAAGGAACACATGAAAACACACTCTACTGAGAATTACAAATGTGACATATGCAATAAAAGATACCTACGGGAGAGTGCTTTGAAACAGCACCTCACCTGTTACCACCTTGATGAAGGTGGTGCCAGCAAGAAACAAAGACCTGGCAAGAAAATACATGTATGCCAGTACTGTGACAAGCAGTTTGACCATTTTGGGCATTTTAAAGAGCACCTTCGGAAGCACACAGGTAAGAACACTGCACAGAAGTCCCGTGCTTGTGGCTTTCATCTAGTATTTTGGGCTTTTGCATATTTTGGGAAAATAGATAACATGCTGAAGAGAATAAATGGGTTCTGAGTGCTAGAAATACTTGGCTTCTAGTTATAACTAAAATGGTGGTGTGTCTTTTTGATTGTTCATGGTTTTTTTGTTTTCCATTGATGTTGGAAACTTTTGGGGGATTGAGTTGATTAAAAATAGGCACCTAAAACCAGAAAGTAGTAAGGAAGCTTCTCTGTCAAGTCTATTTTAAATCTTAGAGATTTTTTTTTTAAATTTCCCTTAAGTCATGTTCCCTTTTTCAGAAATTCAGAAGTTCCTCCAAACTGAGGAACTACTTTTATTTTCAAAATTTTCTAGTAAATATTTCTGTTGAAATATTATTTGAATCACAATCTTCTTTGTGGAATACAGTCTAGAGAGTTTCTTTATCTAACAGAACTTCTGAGCAAATGCCTGTTAGACATAAAATACTCTCAAAGAATTACATCTTGTACCATCATGCTTGGAAAGTTTCACATTTGTTCTTGTCTCATCTCATCTATGATTTGAATATGATTTGAATTTTCTTGGTTATTTAAGGAAAACTACTAAAACTGGCAAAACATTCCTAGTCATTATAGTACACTTTTTTTACTGTGAAATCTGCCTCTGAAATCTGGGTAGCAAAAATCTTTTGAGTACAAGATTTGATTTGTGGTCCTCCCCTTCTTCTTTTTAGTACAGGAGATTACATCTTCATCTCAGTGAAGAGTCAGCTGACTGAACAGACACTGAAAATGACACAGATAACTGAATGTAAAATATATGTCATCTTGATCTTCCAGATGTTTTTGTTTAATATGGCAGTCATGAGTCATTAGTAAAAGTTTAATGGAAGGTAGCAGCTCTATTTCTTTTGCAGCTTGTTATTGTTAAGGCCTTTTAATTAGACTCTGTCTGTGTACGGGACTGCTGAGTATTGATATATGGCGGTGTCCAGTCTATTTCCAATAGTCTCTTAAAGTTCCTTTTAACAAGCTTTGGGAAGTCCTTATCCCCTGTAAAGCAGGGAGTGTTTCTCCATTACAGGCAATTCAAACAGGTGCTAGTTAGCAAAAATCTATTTGGAAAAAAAATTGTAGCAGATAACCAGAGTAATCCAAACTATGTAATATGTTGGTTGCTCTTGCAAAGAACATTTTCGATTCAAAGCAAGTTAGCTGATCACAAGAGGTACAAAATACTTACTAAATATATATTGATCTAATAAGTATAACATATGGAATCTAATTACTTAGTGTAGCATTTTCAAAAGCCTTAAGCTTAAAATAAGAACAGATATCAGCATTTACTGCGGTCTCCTAAGGAGAATGAAAAAGCTCCCATTCTCTTACAGGCTTTCTAAATTCTGAGTTCTGTACAGCACTGGTTGAATGCTAAAATGAACTTGAAAGGCCTGTGAGAAAAAATGTCCTAAAAATATTTTATCCTGTTGTTGCTCAATCACTATACCAGCAATTACATTAAAATAGCAGTGGGGCAGTAATAGGATAATAAAATGGCTTGGGTTGGAAGGGACCCTACACGTCATTTAGTTTGACCCTCTGGGGCCATGGGAAGGGTACCTTCCACTAGACCAGGTTGCTGTGAGCCATATCCAGCCTGGCCCTGAAGATTTCTCATGGAGGGGATAACCACAGCTTCTCTGGGAAACTTGTTCTAATCCATCACCACCCTCTGAGAAAATAATTTTTTTCCTAATATTTAACCTAAAGCTACTCATTTCAGTTTAAGGCCATTCCACCTTTGTCATTATCACTACATTCTCTTTTAAGTCCCTTTCCAGCCTTCCTGTAGACTGCCTATAGGCACTGGAATGTGCTCTTAGATCTCCTTGAAGCCTTTTCTTCCTCAGCCTGAACAACCCTAAGGCTCTCAGCCTGTCTTCACAGCAGAGCTACCAGGAGGATCTCCTCCGTGATTTTTAGGGCATGGAGGTGAGACTGACTGGCCTGTAGTTCCTGAGCTCTTCCTTATGGCCCTGTTTTGAAAGGGCTGTGCTTCTGCTTTTTCAGTCGTCTTGAACTTCACCAGACTGCCACTCCTCAAATTTTATGGATAGTTGATTAACAGCTTCCTTCACCAGCTCTCTCAAGACCAGCTGATGCACCTCATCAGGTCCCATGGACTTCCTTTTTGTGTTTGAGTTTGTCCAGAAGCTCTTTAGTCATCCATGCATGCTTTGTAGAATCATACAATTACAGAATGTTTTGCATTGATAGGAGCCTTGAAGATCATCTAGTTCCAAACCCACTAGCTGCTTGGGCAAAGTCCATGATTTTTGACCTGCAACACTGAAGGCAGTTCAGCATCCTCTGCCGTTCCTGTAGTACCCTCTCCAAAAATGTAACATTTTGTAACCATTGAGGGGAATGTTCCCACCATTTAACATCTTTTTGTAGCTTTCAGGTGTATTAGGGGCACTTCAGCTACTTGTGAATTTCTTTTGAAAAGCTAATTAGGAACTTGTAAATATTTCTGAAGATTGTTTTTCCACTGCAATATCCAGTAAGTATTGCATGCCTGAAAATGCAGGCTTTTTAACTAGCTAGGATTGATCCTAATGAAATTCACTGAAATGGTTCAGCCTCTTTTGGAGTTCATTAGCTGTTTGTTTCAGTAGTGGTTCATTTTCTGGAGCTCAGTTTCAAGCATAAGCTGTTGTTACTGAAAATAAAAGGTTGTACTATTTAAATTCTTCCTTCTTTAACATGTCACTTTGTATATTGACTTACGTTGATTCTTTAATTGTAACTATTATCAGATGAAAAGTGTGAAATAGCTCCTATTTCTTTAAATATTTTGCCAGAACAGTAATATAATTTCCATAAATATCTTAAAAGCTACTGGTTATTGTTACATTGATTTTCTTCTAAATGAGACTTATGACTCTACATCAGGTTTTTTGTCCTTTTATATTGTATTTTCATCTCTTTTTCTGCAGAATAATCCCGTTGGCCACATCTTTACAGTGCATTTATCAACTTAGATGTGAGAGAAAGAGAGGGAGAGACCTGAAAGAAGACTGGGGGTTTTATACACTGACAAATCCTTGTATCTGTCTCAACAGGTGAAAAACCCTTTGAATGTCCAAACTGCCATGAACGGTTTGCTCGGAATAGCACACTGAAATGTCACCTGACAGCTTGTCAGTCTGGAGCTGGTGCTAAAAAGGGAAGAAAGAAGCTGTATGAATGTCAGGTGGGTAATGGAAATAGGTTAGATACCTCCTTCCTTCAAGGAGCATGGGAGGACTGAACAGGAAAGGCAATGAGAGTGGCTTATGTCTCTAAGAGCTACTTCAGTAAAATAATATTGAATCACAGAATCACAGAATATGCTGGTTTGGAAGGGACCCACAAGGATTGACTCCAACTTCCAGCCTTGCACAGGACACCCCAAGTTACACCCTGTGCTTGAGGGCAATATCCAAACACTTCTTGGGCTCTGTCAGGCTGGTGCTGTGACCACTGCCCTGGGGAGCTGTTCCAGTGCCCAAATACCCTCTGGGTGAAGAAACTTTTTTGATATCCAGCCTAACCTTCCCCTGGCACAACTTCAGGCCATTCCCTTGGGTCTTGTCACTGGTCACCACAGAGAAGAGATCAGTGCCTGCCCCTCCTCTTCTAACGAGGAAGTTGCAGACAGTAGTTTGTGGTCTTTGGATCACATTCAACCACAATATGCAGATAAATCCTCACATGCAAGTATCTCCATTTAAAATCTGGAATTACGGATGTGGAGCCTCATAAGACTTACAATCATAAAGATTCTTCTGGGTAGGCTGCATTTTACATTTGCTTCTTTTTCAAGGCTCTTGATACACTGTCCTAGGCCTTTCCCACTTCTATGCATGCTTCACTAAAGGTAAAGCCCAAAGTAAAGTCCAAAATACAAATTATTATTTAATTTCTTGTTCTGTTATTCTCTGTTTGATACCAAACACACTGATTTTGTCTGGAAAGTAATTCAAATTTATGATGGCAGTCTGTAGTATTTTTTAAGCAAAATAGATGCTGTAGAGATTGCTGGGGTACTTGGTCACTATATGTAACTGACATTTGAAAAACTGTTGAGATAAATCTTACTTCACTTTTAAAGAGCTGATTCAAGTCATAACTCATTTTGTAAACTTCCTCATCCTCTCACAGATGTTGTAAATGTGGATTTGTGTCCCTTCAGCCTGCAGGAACTGCAGCAATTCTTGGATAAAATTTTAGTTTTTAGAACTAAATTTGAAGAAATCTTTGTTCACTGAACAAAGACGAGAGAAAAAGTTGTGGTTTCCTTTTGTGCTCCTCAGGTGTATGCCTTGAATACTGAATTAGATTCTGAGTGGCAAGAACAGTAATTTTGTGCCTGGGCATTGCTGATAGTCATTATCTTTATGTATGACTAAGTAATTTTGAGTGCTTATCTATAATATTAGTATTTTTAAAATACTAAATACTACTGTTATTACTAATATTACTAATATTAGTGTTTTAAAAATACTAATATTATAGATACATATGTGCAATCTCTTTCTGAAATGTGAGCCTGGGGGAAAAAAATGTGTGGCAATAGTATTACAACCCATTTTAGCAGACTTCAGCAGCAAAATGGAGATGTTTGTCTTGACTACATAGACCTGCTCTTGAGTTAATCCTGTCAGATACTCTCTCCATTACCTTTCTGTGCAGTTACTGAAAATTATGAAGAGACAGAACATCCTCTTTCAAAACTGTTTGTCAGCAGTGAAGGGGTGTTGATATGTGTGTTCTTGTTGCTTTCTACAGTGAAACATATTTCCATGGACAAAGACTTCTGAGCCTGTGGGTTTTTTTACTCCAAGCCTGACTCTACCCACTCTTCTGTCTCCTCTGTTCTGCATCTCTTTTATTTCTGCAGTCTCTTTCTGTTGTTTCCCAGCTATTTACCTCCTGTGCCAGCTGAAGGGAATGGAGCTCAGGTGCTTTGTGAAAACAGAATGTCTGATGTTGAGGCAGTACTTTTGGCTGGAAGAGAATGCGAGGGATGGAGTTTTAAGTTTTAGCTGCTGAAATCATTCAAGTGGGTTTTTTTAATCACAAAATGAGAGAGTTCAGCCTAGCCTGTTAAACCTCACGATGTCATGAGCAAGTGAAAGCTGATAAGGAAAAGTTGTTCAGTAGTACTGCATCTAGAATGTCAGTAAAACAATAGTTTGCATTACACTTGCAGTGCACGCCATTAAGGCATAAATATTTTTCCACCCAAAACTCTAGTGCCAGATATGTATTGATTGGGGTATGGTACTTACATGAATATCAGATGAGAAAACTTTAAAATGCTCTACTGACTTGTGAATTTTATAGGTATCTTATGCATGCACAACTCAAAATAGCTCACCATTCTTAAAAAAGGAATGAATAAATATCAAGTCTTATGTTCATTTGAAGCTTTCGTCTCAGCTTTTACCTCTAAAATGTATGTTTTTTGAATCCACGTAGCAAGAAGCTATACAATGTGAAGCCATGATCTCATACAGGCACTGTTTTTTGTCACATTTCTGTTGGCACTGTTTAAGATGCTGTATCTTTTGTTTCAGGTTTGTAACAGCGTGTTTAACAGCTGGGATCAGTTCAAAGACCACTTGGTAATACACACTGGTGACAAGCCCAACCACTGTACCTTATGTGATCTGTGGTTTATGCAAGGCAGTGAGCTGAGAAGGCATCTCAAAGAAATGCACAATATTTCAGAACTATTAGTGACAGAAGAGGTTCTTCCAGTGGAAGCTATGGAAGCTGAACCAGTAACGTCAATGACAATAATAGAACAAGTTGAGCAAGTGCATGTCCTACCAGTAATTCAGGTACAAGTGGATCCTGCACAGGTAACTGTGGAACAGATGCACCAGGATCTCATACAGGACAATCAAGTGAAAGGCACACAGATGGAGGAACTACAGGAACAGGTGCAAATTAGTTACTTGGAAGTTGAACATATTCAGACTGAACAAGGTGCTGAAGTTCATGTGGAGCAGTTACATGTTGAGCATGTAAATCAAATACAGATGGAAGAAGTACAGGCAGAACTTATAGATGGAACAGACCTTGAACAAGTAGAATATCGAAGTGATGATCAAGGAGAAACAGAAGAAAAGGATCACAATCAAGCAGATGATGCAGATAAGGAACATCATGAGCAACCTGAAGACTTAAAAACACAACAGTTAGTGGATACACAAAATGCAAAAGTGGATGAGTAGGACACATAATGACACTGCAGTTTTAGGAATGAAATACCAAATTATTTTTGTTAACTTTTACATTGGTTTTTGAACTGTCACTGGTCACCTTTCCAATATGCTGTCCATAGGGAGCTGGACAAGTGGACCAAAATTAGCTTTCTTCATGTACAATTAAACTTCTCTCATATGTGAAAAATACTTCCCCATTCATGTAGTGCCATGAAACAGAAACTACCACAAGACACGGACAACTTTGTGAGATTTTTAGCAATGAATAGCTTGTATCATTGTATCATTACACCATTCCTGGGCATATGCAAAAGTAATTTCACCTCTTCTCCTCTTGCAGTAGAAGCAAAGTCTTGTATAAATTTCCAGGATGTCTGCGGCAGGAGAGTCAGTAAAATCTGAGGGGTTCTGCTGTAAGTGGCAATTACATACCTGTGAATTTTTGGATCTTAACTTTCAGGCTGGGCTAAAAGCACTGTTGCTGGAGGTCTCTGAGCACAAAAGTCTTGTGCCTTTTCAACACTGAGTGGTTAAATTTCCACAAAGTTTCTAGAGTTTTTGAGAACTTAGTTCTGTGAAAGGCAGTGTAGGTAATGTTTTAGTGCTTTATTTTTTTGCTTGAAATTGCCTGTTACTGATTTTCTTTTTGCATTAAATTTAGAGGTGGGGGGCTGAGGGAGGGAACAGACTTCACTTGGAGGCAGCAGGACACATTAAATGGGACATTTAAAACTAGGAAGAGCTTGGTGAAGTCTCTGATAAACATGATTTGGAAGAAAGCTACGAGCAGGCTCTTCTTTTATAAATAATCATTTTTGAAAATGAATATGTTTAAACATAAACAAAGAGACTTGTGTATATGGTATCAGGTTCTTGGGTTTTTTGAAATTAAATTCTGACACTTGACAAAAAGATGTGCTAAACATAAAACTAAAAGCCATAGGTATGAGTGCTAAACTGGATTGAAAAGTAGAAGTGTAAATAGTTTAATCAATATTAGAAAATAAAATAATACCAACCATTAAATGTTGCATTATTTGTTTCATCCAATATATTAGAAACAACTGAATGAGTGGCAATTAAGTGCCAAGTTCCAGTGTTAACGATCAATCTCATTTTTAATATGATTAATAGCTTTTTACTGTAAAGTTAGATTCTTTTAGAAAATGCTTGTTTGGTCAAGGATTTTTAGAATGTCTTAAATTACTGCTGGAGGTTAGAGGTGCTCCAAACTCCTGAAGAAACTTTATTTTTCAAGCCTTAAATTAAGGGAAGAATTTTTGCAAGGACAGTCCCTACTGCTCTTGGTAATACTATAGATCTTAGTTAAAATCAGGCTTTTCTATTCCATCTTCAAATGCTGAACTGTTTCCTGGTATTCATGCTTTTATTTAGTTTCATTCAATATTATTGTGTTTCATCATAGCCTTTGAGAAACTGTTGCAAAAGAAACATTGATGACAATTAAAATTTCAAACAATTTGATTTATGTAACTTGCATTTTTTTTTAAATTGTTTTGCATTTTCTGAGATGCAAATAATCTGTGATGAGATTCTGTGCAGGGGAAAGGATGTGGCCCAATGTTTTTAATGAGAATAAATTTTAGGTATTATGCTTATACCTGGCTTCTGATAAGTCTTCAGATAACACAGAGGGGACTGGCCTGTTTGGTTAGCTGCCCATCTCTATACCTTTTAGGTATAAATGCATACAGACAAAGTCTGTTTCGGTGGAATCAAAGGAACAATCTGACTGTGCACCTAACCAACAAAATAAACTTCTGTTTAGTTTTTTAGTCGAGTGTAAATTGAAGAATTCCATGCTATTGCCAGCAAGGCCGTGGTTGGTAAGCACAGTGTCCTGTTTCTTGGCTCTGTTTGCTCTCCCCTTTCCAACAGCGGGGATTTGTAGTAGAGGAGCGGTGCTCTGCGGTTCTGCCCAGCGCAGTCCGTCCCGACTACCCGTGAGGCCCGGCAGGAGCACGGGCTCCCCTCGTCACCCCGAGGGACATGGAGGAAAGCTCTCCTCTAGAAATAACTCTGCTCAGAGGGCGGTTCTTCCTCCCCGGTAACTTCCTTCCCAAATGACTGAAGCCCAGATTCTTGCCAGAGCAGCCCTTCGTGCCCCTTCCCAGCCAGCGCAGCCCGCAGGAGCAGGGAAGGCAGCGGCGCCCTGGCAGCTCCCGGGCCGCGCCGCCGGAGGCGGGGAAATGGCGCGGCCGCCGAGAGCAGCAAATGGCGGTGCCGGGCGGGGCCGATGGCCGCGGCAGGATCGCGGGAAGGGCCGGGCCGGCGGGGCCCAGCGGGGCTGGGAGGAGGCGGCGGCAGGCAACCGGATCTTTCCGCAGGGAGCTCAGGCAAGGGCCGGGAGCCGCGGGCTGGCGGCCGAGCCTCCCCGCCAGCCTCCGCCGCAATGCCGCCGGAGGTGTTCAGTAGTGTCAGTAATGTGGTAGTGTCAGCGCGTCGCTGCTGTTTTACCCCGTGTGTTGGTTTGCTTAGAGACGAAGTACACTGGCGAAGTGGAATCATGGAGACACTCCAATCCCACCTGGACGCCTTGCTGTGTCACTTGCTCCAGGTGATCTTGCCTTGGCAGGGGCTTGCGCTGGATGATGTCCAGAGGCCCTCAACCCTAGAGAATCTGCGTTTTCCCCGCAGAGGTTACTGGTGCAGAGTCCCGCATCTTCCTAATGCTGAGCCTCTTCATCATGAGGCAGTACCTGGTGTGAGCCCCCAGGGTTCCAGTTGCTAATTAAATGCAGATTGTTTGAGGCATACGCGCGTTTTATCTGAGACTGTCTCAGACTAGGGGCTGTCTGGAGTCTGAGGAAAAAACGTTCTGATTCAAAGAAATTTCATCCCACGTTTGACCTACAAAATACCCGACAAGTTCCGTGGGAGGAGCAGGGACATGCTGCAGTGTTTTATGGGTTGGATTGTTAATTTGGACAGTGCCGTCCTGTTCTACAGCTTCATAGCACGAGGGACTGTCCCCATCAGAGCAAACCTGTCGTTTCGGGACCTGCTCCTTTGAGGATGTAGTCTGGCATCTCAGTTCATCTACAACAAGTAGATTTGTTGATATTATGGATGCACAGGTGTTCTAGCCTGTTTAGGTTGTCCCAGTTCAGAAAAACTAAAAACTGGTGCTTGTTATCAAAAGAGTATTTGCTCATATGTATATTTAAAAAATCCACCTTCATTTAAGAAATCTAATTCTGTCATAAAGGGCCCTAAATAACATATATTTTTTTCTTGCACTAAGTAATTTCTTTTAAAGTATTTTGTCACATCTACAGCCGTTCCAGGGCCTGAGCAATCTCATAAATAGAAATGAGTAAATAATTTGGTTGAGATTATTTATTTTTCCTGAATGTGTTATATTTTATCATCTACTGTCTTTCATTCATTGATTTTTTTTTCTAAATAGTGCCTTGTCGAACAAATAGCGGTGAAGACTTTAAGAGTTTAGTCCTAGATAGGCAGTCTGTTTGGGAGTTAGGAAATAAAATACTTGAACATGCCAGTTCTCCTATTCTTACAGTTGCTTGTTTGGGATCTTTTCACAGTGTTGTTTTAATACTGCAGCTCTGGGTTGGGTGTTTAAAAAAATGTCCACTTGTGGAGTCATTAGCTTTGCCAGATGGAAAAACAGTGATTTTTTGAACTGACACAAGATCTCTACTACTGGAAATACAAATAATTCATTATAACACATTAAAATGTATTGATTCTGTTTTGAAGGCAGTTAAGTTGCACTGGCAGATAATTGGGTTTTTCATACTGCAGCCACATTACAATAAACTGATATGTTGGCCCTTTTTGAAAAAGGATTTTTCTTTGGTTCCTGTAGGTTAAACTTCATGGAAGCATTTTCTGGACTTTACCACTGAGAAAATGCTCTGAACTGGGGCCACTGCAAGTTCCCACTCCATGAGGTACTGACCCAAGGAAGTACAGAACTGAGACAGCTGTAGTGCTTTATCTGCAGGAGGTACATGTGACGGACATGTCTGTAAGATACACATTCGGAAGGTGCTCTTTGTGGGAGGATTTGGGGTTGTTGCCCTTTTTTGGGCCAGGTTACACTAGGGTGGAAGAACACAACCAAGGACAGCTTACGATTTTGAACGATACTGACAAGTGGTGGGATTAGCTCCTTACAGCTGGAACACCACACAATTTCTTCATGGCCAGTTTTATGTCCACTGTTGTTCCAAAACCCTAGCAACTGGGTGTGTTTGCTTCTCTTCCTGATATTTTCTGTGAGTTGAGAAATAAACTTAACCTTTGAAATTTTTGGCTAACGCTGAGAAAATCTCCAGCGTGGTTCTTCTGTGTGTTTGAAAGAAAATAGTCCTTCATGCATAGATAGCTCTCTCTTAGGACAGATGGCAAATATTATTTAGCTCAGCCTCTAACTTACTGTGGAGTACCTAAGTGGCTTTTCCCTCTTTTTAATTTTTTTTCAGTGTTTTTTATGGTTACACAGACTAATAATCCTGTGGGCAGGCAGTGATGGAACTGAAAATACTGTCCAGTTTTCTGACTTTCTCTCCTGAAGCAAGAAACCAAAGAGTCTTCTCAATGCAAGGAAAACAAGTTACCAAACTCCGAAATAGAAATCAGTGTGTTGCTTGCTTGAAATATGAGAGGACTATGCCTAGTGTGGGAAGTATAGGGTAGTACTCACTTTCTTATGTTGTTAAAATAAACACAAATTTACTCAGTGCCCTGGAACATTATTTGGAAACCACTAATATTTTCTAAGAAATTACACCTTTTGCATAGTATCCAAGGATTTTCATTGCTTGCAGGATTAGTGCATCATATGAGCATCTCTTCTGGTTGTGAATTGGTATTTTAAGATGCAGACAGAGTTAGAGATTATACCAATCTAGATATCTGCAATGAAATAATTGAAAGTATGACTGTGCTAGTGGTAAATCTTGTTAGTGTTGCATGGAGGCAGATCTGCTCTGTGTGGGGAGAATTACTGGGATACATTTTCTGCTGGTTGTCATGGGAATCACAAATCCACGCAGCTGTACAGCAGTGCATTGATCTGTGCGTGCAGTGTAATCCAGTTTCCAAATTAGGCCATCAGTTCTGAGCAGATTGATAACAGCTGGATTAAATGCTCTCCATTCACTCCACTGGAAGTAGTGCCCAGAGTCCAGCCAATGCACCTCAGATCTGCTCAGAAAGACACAGTGTTATAGCATGGAGCAATTTCATGTTGTAATGGCAGTGTATGACTTGCCTCAGTGTCCCAGGCCCCATGTTTTTCAGGTGTTTATAATAAGTAATTGTTCTCAGCCTGCATTATTATGTCATTTATGTTTTAGAGATTGTATCAAAAGTATAAGGACTCTTTAGTCCCTCATTAAGATAGCCTGGTTATTACACTGTGCAGCAATGTGTGCTGATACTATCATGACTTTAAAGCTCTAATTGCAAAGTAAGATTGTGTTTAATCTGGAAGGCATTTAGAAACCTGCAAGCAATTTGGTAGTAGAGTGTGCTTGAAAACTATTTGAACAATTCAGGACAACTACTACTGATGTACTACTGACCTGATCCCTCTTTTATTATTTTGCAATTACTAGATTTTTTTTTTTTTTTGCAATTAGTATTATTACTTCCACTGCATTTCCTGTAGCTTGCTGAAATGTACTTATGAACTTCAGTGTTAGAGAAAGTTCTCACAAAGATGAGCAAGCAGTTTGTATGTACAAGGTGGCCTCTTTGAGAGGCTGTGTTTCTGTAAAGTCACAGGCCTGTCCGCTACAGCAGGCCTGTAGATAGGGCAGTTTTTTGGACAGCACAATTGAAAAAAACCCATTTTTCTTTGTCGCACAGAAGTTGATTGTACTGCCAGTTTTCTCTGCCCTGCCAGGCCACCGTGAATTGAGCTAATTGTGGGCTGAGAGGAGTAGCATGAAACTGGGCTCAGAATGTAACTGTGCTTCTCATTTTCAGTTTCATTTTTACACACAACAGAGTGGTGTAAGTTTGGGGTTTTCTCGTTGGTTGTGGGTTCCATAGAATTCTCATTTAGAAGCTTGGTTTTCCAGAACTCAGGTTGAAGAGTCTGTTTTAGCTCGTGCCCAAGTCCAAAAATTATAGTGTAGGACTGAGCCTGGGGCTCTGCTCCTAAATAAAGTTCCACTTCTCTGCCCAAGCATGGCGTAATTGCACCGAAGGAGAGCTGATCACTGAGCAGTCAGTGTTTAATTCCTAGCGGCACATTTCTGTTAGCATTTAATGGGGAAGTCTTGCTTTACTTGCTCTCAGCAGTGTGCAGGGTTGTTTAAGATACCAAAAAGCATGCCACAGGGAGCACAGGGATTTCAGTTTTCCAGGGATGTTAAGCATTGCACAGCTGCAGCATCACACTGAACACAGGCACTGCAGACCTCTGTGCCTGTACATGTTGTGTCCCTCTGCCTGGACGGGAGCACATTCAGCCTGGACTTCCTTTACCTGTGCTGCTGCAGCAAGGGCAGAGGGCAGCTGCACTCTCCTCATTAAGCGCTTGTGTTTGTAACTGGAACTGCATTTCTGCAGGGGCTGCCCCTGGAGAGCCGCACTGAGGCTGGGGGCATCCATGACAGGTTGAAAAATGCTCAGGTTCTGCAAGGATCAGATTTTGAAAAAAACAGCAATGGAAAGTAGTTCAGAAGTAGTACTAATGCAAAGTGTCAGCTCTTTTGCAGGATATGAATGGCTAATTTTTATCTTAATGTGAAGTGTAATCAGCTCCATTTGGAGATTTCTCTTGACAGTATTTCATTTGTAATTAAGATTGACAACTTGTGGAGTAATGATTTTCAGAAGTATTTTATTTCAATGTTTTTGTTCTTCTTCTTCCTTGGGGTTTTGAGTTTTGGCTTTTTATTTTTTTTAATATCTCATGTTTTTGTGTCCCAACCGCCTTTTGGCTGCTTGATACCACTTGAAACAGCTGATAACCTTGCTAAGTAGAAAAAATGAAAATGCAAATTTCCCTTAATAATCAAGAGCAGGAGCATCAGTACAAGCTGGGGTTTTCCCAGATGTGGATTATATCATCCTCTTTGCTGGTCTTTGGTGACCCAGGATCCAGTGACCCTCTGAGAATGTGTTTGGTAGAAAGATGAAAGATTGAAGTTAAGAACTACCTGTAGCCCTACTCATGACATGAAAGTATAGACGTTAAGCGAAGTATATTGAATATTTATGGAGATATATGTTGGAGTTGCTGAAATTTCTGTACTTAGCAGAACGAGCACATTGACACTGAAGCTTAATTCTTGCTAAATATCACATTACTTTATTCAGGTGTCTTCCACAGAGCTGCGCCCATAACCCTGATGTTGAAAAATTATTTCTTAACTTTCCTTCACATGAGGATGTGATAGTTGCATACATAACTTTTGTGTTTGTAAATTGCTACATGGATCTGCATTACAGTTGTTGAACTGCCTTCTCTCCAGCTTTCTAGAAATTTGCATTAATGGTTTTCAGTGCTTAGAGGATAGTTGAGCAGTGACAGTACATTGAAAGGCTGCATCTGAATTCCTTCTTCTGGGTTCAGGACAGGGATTCAAATACACCACTAAGGTCTGTGTAAGTTGCCAGTTGTGAGACTCTTTTTGAGAAGCTCTTTTGATGTGAGTTCTGTTGGTTTTGTTTGTTCTGTTTAAAAGCATACAGAACTTGTTTTGTTCAGATGTACCTGCTTCAGCTGGCAGACACTGGAGTGACAATTAGTTGCAATACAGTTCCCCAGCAATTTTATCCTTCAGAAGTGCTTTGTGAAGTTTGGCAGCTTTAGCACTGGGAATTCACTTTTTTTGGTTTTGGTCTCCACTAATCCTCCCAACAGTAAATATAGCATGGCATGTGAAAGGGATTTCAAGGCTGTGAACAGATGTCTGCCAAGGCCTCTGAAGTTTTAAAGATTATTTGCACTCATGTTCTATGTACAATTTGTACAGTCAAGTTTTACATCTGCTACCGTAATTTTCATCTGTGTAAGACATTCTACCAATAGAGGGATTGACAAATGCATGTCAGTACAGAAGCAACACGGACATGCTCAACAGATGTCTGTTTTATCTGATTATTGAAGTGCAAGCACTAGGTCACCCAGTGAAACCACTGAGGAAGGATGAAAAAAAGCCTCTATTAACAGTATTTTTTCTGTGTTCCTTGAATTACTAAGTTAGAAATCAGAATTAAAAGAAAGACTAAATTACTTGGTAATAATAATTGCATGAAAACTCTGTTAGAATTGGAATTCCCATGTTGGGAACTCATCTTTATCAAGCAATATGAGTTGTCTCTGTATACATTTTTTTTTCATCTGATTCAGTAGTATTGCAAAACTTTTTAAAGCTCAGAACTCTGTCTTACATTTAGTGCTGTAGTAAGAATTTCCAGAATTATTAAATGTATTGTTGATTCCTTTACATGATGAGAAATTCCATTGTTGGTACTCAAATAGAAAATGTGAACAGATCCTCTCTTCGTCAGAAATGAGGCTCCATTGTTTTCATTACATCCATTGGGCTTGCAGGTGTGGTCTAGCAATCTTTAAGGTTCAATTTCACCTTTGTGGTCATTTGTGTGTGATTGTCTTGGGCATACAGCAACAATTCACTAAAGCTTTTGGCTTAACTCCTTTACTTCTGTACAGTGAACTGTACATACAAGCAGTAATTTTTGTGCATTTTTTTGTTACAAAGGAAAAATATGTAAAACATCTTAAAGGAATATTAGAAGTATCATTATCAGGAGTAAAAAGCAGGAACTGTGACACTGTCTAGAGTAAACAATAAGTCTATGTGCATGTCTAATTTACTTTTCTTGGCCAAGAAGAAAGCACAGCAAGGAGCTGTTTAGTTTTTGCTAGGCTTTGGATTGGCAGTGCACACACGTGGTGTGTATGTTCAGTTCTGTATCATGTCTATGAAAAATCATGGAATTCTGTATCAAGAGTGCAAGAGGTACAGGATATAGGCTTGATGCTGGTTCTGAATTGGGAGTGGGCTTTCAAATTAATGATTTTCTGATTTTTATGTTGAATAAATGACTCTACAATGTTAAATAATAGAATGGTAAATAACTGTATGTTTGTCTTTAGAGTGGTTAGGTGTGCCTCTAGGTTGAAAAATGAGAGACACTGAGAGACATGAGAGAAATATATGAGGTTCTTTGGCCTAGTTAACGAAATTATGCCAGCCATGTGCTTTAGAGGTTATGAGAATAATCTCTTTCCAGTCCTGTTGAGCTCTGCATGGTGTCATCAGATTAAATGGTGTGATTAGTACTGGGTTAAGTACTAATTATATGAAGAGGATGCAAGAGATATGCATTTTCTTTCTTTTTCTCTGTCAGCTAGTGCTGTGGCACTGAGAAATGGTGCTGCTGTGGAGAGACACAAGAGTAAATATTGTCAATGAATGTTTAGTCAGAGACCTTTGGAGGAACCAGAAAAAGCAGTTAATCCTTAAGCTGCAATCATAAGATCTTGGTGCCAGCAAAGCAGTTCTAGCTCTCGTACATCACCAGGTAATTATACCAGGACAGTATTGTGTCTCCTCTAGATGCTTGCTGGAGAATTTCTTCAAACACACCTCTTCTGAGCTGCTCGTGGGTCTGCTCCCTGAGAGGTTTCAGACTCTTAATGGACTTATTTACTAGATTGAAGATATAGGAAATCAAACAAATCCCTTTTACCTGAAAATACAGCCATTAGAACCTTTGACTCTTCGCATTTTTTCATCTCCTGACCTGTTTCCTGCTATCACACTGTGGTGCGAAAATTACATAATGTCATTTGTAAAATGATGTGAAGAGTAAAAAGATTTTGGTCTTGATGCTGCGGCTCCTCATTATGCATTTTTTTAATAATCAGGAAGATGGAGGGGTGCCCTTTCTCCAGAAAAAAATGTTGTCATCATGCCTTTGAGCTTGGGGCGATGCACCCAGCACACGAGAAGTTTGCCTTTTACTGCCAGAGGCTTTGACTGTCATCCTGACAGCAGGTGACATCCTGCCCAGGCTGTTATCCTGACCAGCACCTGACAAGTCAGGGTTTCTCCTGAGAGAATGGGTCCTTCTGGATTGCCAGCTGTGCTTTTTTCAGATTTCAGAGCAACATAAGCATTTCTTGTTTTATCTTGCTGGCCTCCTGGTGTTAGCCTGCTGGGTTTGGAAAAACTGAACAGAGTGTTCCTCCCTGTCTCTAGTTCCTATTTTCCTCTATTTGCAAAAGCTGTCCTAGAAACCTTATCAGGTTTTATAACTTTATATTTTTAAACGCACAGTCACATGAACCACTAGTGTGTGCCTTTAGTAGTATACAAAAGCATAATTATGGTTTTAAAACCTTTTTTTTTTTCTTGGAATGTTTGCCTGCTGGCAAATAATTTCATGTACATACCACTTAAACAGGAGTTTCATTCTTAAGTGTCTCAACAAAACTCCCACTCAATAGATTTTATAGTTTACAGTGATAAATGGAAAAAAAATTAGTTGTACTCAAGCAACTTGCACCATTAAAGTAGTATAGACTCTTATGATATTTTGACTCTATCAATTTTCTTTCTCTTTTCTTTCTCTTTTCTCAAACACTAGTTGTGAACTAATTCAACTGATTGTTCTCCTATTGTCTTTTCCCCTCCACTTTACAAAGTAAAATTAAACTAGACGTTTTTAATTTTCATTGAGTTCTGCTGCACTCAGGCAGCTGCTTTTCCTTGAGCTGATAGAAGGCTGCTGGAAAGGGGTGCAACATTAAGCAAATCCAGGAGAGATTAGTCAGAGAATGAAATGCTTGCAGCATTACATTGTTGTTTATTTAAAAACAGATTGCAATTTCAGAACTTTAGTGTAATAGGAATAGTTTATAAAGTCATCTGCATATCTCTAGTCTCAGATACATTTCTGGATTCTAATCTGAAATTCTCCTGCAGATTTCTTTATGGAAAAAATTGAGGAAAGGTGAGGAACTGGAGTCTCTTACCTACAGATTTTTCAATAAATGTAAGATTTTGGATTGTGTTATGTGTGGGGTGGTTGTCCACAGAACAGTATCATGAGAGTGGATGCTTGCAGGGAAGATTATAGCTGAAAGATGTTCTGAAATTTGCTTATGCTATACTTATGCATATATGCTTTCTGCTTCCTTAGTGAATCTGTGCTCCCTGAAATCATGGAATGTAATTAGTATCTGTGTAATACCGTAGAGTTATATGTAATGATGGAGTTACATGTAATACCATGGACTTAATTTCCATTTTTGCAGATTTGTCAAAATCTCTTCCCTAGGCTTGAACATTGCGTGTGTTACTCATTACTATTCTGACAAAGTATCAACTGTTACTATCTTTTTTACTCAGATTTGCTCTGTTTTTTCTAAGGAAACATAGTTCACATAACCGTTCATTCTCACAGTAATAGTAGTAGTGGGAGCAGCAGTAATAATAATAATAGTAATAATAGTAATAATAATAATAATAATAGTCTGAGTTCCAGGACACATGCTCAATATGATTACACATACTCTATGAGGTACACATACTCTATAAGATTAGCTAATGAAATTAAATGCTAGCAAAATTTATTAACAATAATCATTAAATTCAAGAAAGTTTTTGCTGTATGAAAAGTAGCATGGCTTTGAGGGATTTGAGATGTGGCAGCTTTTTCACATGACTGTCTTTCAGTGGATCAGTAGTAAGGTCTGTATTGTTTGGAGCTCTGCAGTGTTCCTCTTCTGTAGTTTCCCAGGGTATTGGTCTGTGCCTGCCCTCAAATACTGTGTGCTCTGCTCATCCTCTCAGCAGGAGACATCAGTTGCCTAAATGTGCTGGCAGCTTCCTCAGCACACACTGCTGCACTTGGAAATTCAGTTTGAGACAGCATTATGAATTTTTCACTGCTCCAAAACCAGGGCAGTTAAAAAAAAAAAAAAAAGAAGCTTGTAAAGGAAGCCTAGGATCTAGGATGCATGTGAAGCATTAAGCTGCAATACTGATGTCGAAGTTGCAAAAGAAGAGTAAAATCTAGAGTGCTTCATCTTGTTTGGGTTAGTATCCCTCACTTAGATATGCACCACACTGATGAAACTGATAGAACATTCTATCCACAGTAGGCTGTCTTGAGTATTTTTTGCCTTTGTACTCTTTCCCTAGATCCCAGTTTCAAAAATACCTATTCTGTTCTCAATCCAGTGGAGGAGGAATCTTTAGTGGGAGAGATGTCTTTGATATACAGATAAATGATTTATGACCTGTAGGATGTCAATTAAGATCAGATTTCTTACTGCTAAGCTCCTTGCTGCATCTTGAAGATTTGCTATGCATTAACTAGTTTCCAGAGGTTAATCAAAGCTTCAGCAACACTAGGGAGCTTGTTCATATTCCCCTGCTCTATGGCTCTGTGCCTGCAAGGCTTGAGGAGGTCATATGGATGGCAAACCTGGTAGCAGTGCACTACCAGCAGTGCACAGGTTTGCCAGAGGTTTTTCAGCATGTGGTACCCAAATAGAGTTCCAGAGGTGGGAGCTGGTGTGAAGGGCATGTGGTCTGCATGGGAAGGGGACCCCTTCAGTCTGAGAAGGTGTTTTCCATGTTTTCTGGTGTATTCTAGACATTTCCAGTCTAATGGTCAGTGAGATGAGAAATGCAAATATGTGTCTTTCTACCTAGATTTTTTTCTCTAAAAACTCAAGAAGTTCTCAAAGCTGCAGTTACTTCAGGACGTTTAAAATGGGCAGGAACAGAGAAGTTCCAACAACACTTTCAGGGGATAGTTCTTCAGCATTTTTAAAACCAAGGAGACAGTCTTTATGATGCTGCTCTCCTGACACTTTTATGTGGGTATTAAATTTCTACATCTGTGTCTTCTATTAGAGAGGAATGTAATTACTGTAATGCAGTGTTTTCTTAATACTGATTCAGGGTAAATCTCAGGTGTCTTAGAGATTACTTTGAAAAATTGGAAGCTCCAGTCAGTATAAAGTATATTTCAAAGTGCTGTGCAGGATTTATATATTTTCAAATAGGGCATGGAGAATAATAGCAACTGCTTATCTTCTGCCCAGTCACATTGAAAAATTACCTTAAAATGCTTAATCCTTTATTACTCAGTACTTTTCAGTAGTGCCTATAAAGTGATGCAACTAAATTTGATTACCTTGGAAGAGGTAACCAGAGTTGCTTCTCTTTGCTAAGACCCAGCTACTAAGTGGGGGTAGTGAAAGAAAACTGGGATAGACAAGATGAACCAGAAAATGTCCAGTTGCCCTTGTATGAGAGAACAGTCTAGGTTTCTCTTCTTTGAAAATGACAGGGTAATTTTATTGTAGGCTGTCTTCTTAGCAGTGCATATTTAAATGGCTAAATATGCAATCATTTTCTTGATGTAAGTGAAGACTGATTTCTTTAGTGATTTCAGCAGTACTCTAAGTATTGCCTGTTTCTTACTTCTTGGACTGCAGCTTGCTTATCTAGAGAATTTATTTTATTTTCACTGAAAAACGAGCCAAAGTAGTATTTAGAGAAATAACCAAGTTAGATGTAATTTTTTTCTGTTATTTAAAAGGCTGGTAAAGACTTTGTTGCATCTCTGTTGACTCAGAAATACATGCTTAATGGAAATTTATTTTATCTTGGTAGAACAATTCTGAGGCAAATTGATGTCCTTTGCATTATACCTCAAAGAAAGAAATAAAATAGACTGGCCAGGCTAAAGTTTTGAAGGGGTAAATTTAATTTCAAATAGTCAGACTTCAAATTAATCCCTCCCATGTATTTCAAAGACCTGGGAAATCAATGGGTTCTACTAATAAATTATTTTTTGTCTTTGTTTTTAATGCTATTTTCTGCACAATTCAAAGACTAATTAATTTTAATTCTCTTTCTAGCCGTTTTATCAGTAGTGCTGTGAAAGGATGAAAGGAGTTGCCCTCCTGCACCCCTGCTCCTGTTTTAGTTTTCTATTTCACAAGTCTTAATGTACTTACTTAGTATGTTGATTTTCTTTTCCATATACCCTGGACACTGCAGACAGTGGCTTTGATGTTGAGACTCCACCAGCTGGGCTGCACCCAGCCTGTGTTGGCGGGGTTATGCTAGCTCAGACTGCTGAGGGCTCTGTGCAGCCTTCCTTCTCCTGGCCAAGGGTTTATTCCAGCCTGTTGGCAGGTAACGGGAGACGGGAAGGCGAGTCTGTGCTGCACCCTGACACCCGTGTGACATGAAATGCCTGTCAGCGGCCCTGCAGGACAGCCTGAGCTGCTGCCGCCACGCAGGCCCGGCCACCCCGAGAGGGTGTGTGTGTGCCTGCGCTGGCCCGGCCAGGGCCGGCACCCCGAGCGGCTGTGTGTGACTGCGCCGGCCCGGCCAGGGCTGCCAGCCCGAGCGGCTGAGTGTGTGCCTGCGCTGGCCCGGCCAGGGCTGCCAGCCCGAGCGGGTGAGTGTGTGCCTGCGCTGGCCCGGCCTGGGCAGCCACCCCGAGCGGCTGTGTGTGACTGCGCTGGCCCGGCCAGAGCCGGCACCCCGAGCGGCTGAGTGTGTGCCTGCGCTGGCCCGGCCAGGGCTGCCAGCCCGAGCGGGTGAAGTGTGTGCCTGCACCGGCCCGGCCTGGGCCGGGCGTCCCGCTGGGTCAGTGTCTGTGCGTCAGGCCGTAGCAATCCCGGGCGCAGGACAGTTAGCTTGTTAAAGATCGCTGAGAGATCTTTTAGAGGTGGACCACAAAACAGGCCACACCAGTATGTTTTTTCTCTCGCATCTCTGGTCTTGGCAAGAAGGAAGTTGGACTAAGTAAGCGTGGGAGGTTTAGATCTGCAGTTTTTTGCTACAGTGACCTGTGCTGAATAGTGCTCAGTCAGCAGATCTGGCAAGGGGCTGGTCAGGTAAAAGCCTTGAGAGGTCGTGTTCGATCAGGTGTTTTGCGGAGAAAAAAACAAAACTCTACAACTTTGTGAAAGTTGTAAAGCCGGTATGTTTTTACAGCGCTGGGACGCATGTGGGAATCATTGCCCTAAAATGACATGCGTACCTCTGCGAACTTCAGGTCTCTTTTTATGGCCCTCTCAAGTACGTGTGCTTACAATTTCACAACAGGTTCATACATATTCATTCTACTGATTTCATGTGACACTTGCTACTAATTCTTCAGAAGGAACTCTTGGGTCAGGTTGCCCTGCTCTGTCTGCTCCCCTCCTCCCCCCTTATCTCTTGTCCTTCGGCTGAAGCAGTCCCTCCAAGCTCAGGCCCTTCAAGAGAACGGGCAGTGAGACTAAACAGCAAGCTACAGACTTAATTCAAATATGTATATTTCACCTAAATCAAAATGGATTTCTACCCTGGAAAATTTTTACTCTGTCTCACAGGTTCCAAGGAATTGGGTTTGTCTTTAGGGGTTCATCCCAGAATGACTGTGGGGTCAGTCCAAAAGATGAAGGTTTCAGTCCTTCTGCTGAGGTTAGGGGACACTTGAGTAAGCATCTACCTGTATTCTTCTTCAGTATGAAGGGCTCAGGCTTATTAAACTTTTACCTAGGTTGCAGAGTTCCCTGTTTTTTGCTCTAAGTTACAGTTGAAGAATTAAGTTGCCGGTTAGTGTGTTCCAGTGTAGAGGGGGTTTTTTTGGCTGTTTTTTTCCTTTTTATACCAGAATTCCTTGGGTTTTTTTTGCTTTTTTCTGATAACAGTGCACAGAACAGGCATTTCATTGTGAGAAAGGAGTATGTACAGTACAACTGTTTGTTATCTATTCCTGCTTCCCTTCTTGGTGCTGTGGCCAGTAAGTGAGGTTTTGCACAGAAGCCTTGAAAGTGTTTATATTCCATTTCAACCAGGGTTGCTGCATATGTTAATTTTCCCTGTGTGGGAAAACAATGCCATGTCTTAGGCTAAGAACAACAGAATCATTTATAAAGACCCTTAAGATGATTGAGTCCAATGTGCCATGGTTTGACAGTGCAATTAAGTGCTCCCCAAGCCCTTGCTCCAACTTGGATTTGCCCATAGTCTGTAGTGCCTTAGGGCTGTAGCTGCTTTAAATGGAGCCATGTCTGTGAGCCTCAGTCTCCTCAGGGCTATACCTGCTGCAGGCACAGTCCTTTGAGGTGCACCTGCTCCAGTGTGGCCTGCCTGGGCCATAATCCCTCCAGAGATGTACCTGCTGTGGCACAGTCACAACCACAGCCGCAGCCACTCTGAGAGGTTCCTGCTCCCACCATCTACAGGTCACAGTCCCTTCAGCTCGAGTTCACCCTGCAGCTCCCGCCTGTCCAGTGCAGCAGCACAGAACTGGCAGTTCTGTGATGAGCCAGCCCAGGCTCATCGCTGTGGCTGTTACCAGAGCATTCCCTGGCACAGCAGGAAGCTGATAAAACCGATGTTCTTCATGTCTGGTTTTCATCAAATAATAATTGGCAAACTGAATGCTGTGTCAGCTAACAGTAGTAATTCTGGGATGTATGGATATGGGTGGCATGTGGGCCCCTGGGCAGAGAGAGCAAGGAGTTTCTGGAGGTTCTCCGTGGTCAGTGCCCTGTTAGTATTTTTTTCTACATGAGCTGGGAACAGAGGTCTGTGTTCAGCGTGTAACCATGCTGTATTTTGTATTTTGAATAGTTGGGGTTTGGGGGGGTTTTAAACAATTCATGTGAAGCTCTGGGGTGTATTTTATATAGTCATTCTGTTTTCTGGCATTCACAGAAATGAGACTGAGTGCTTCTCATGTAAATCAAAAAAATGTGCTCAGGACAAACCTTGAACGAATGTTGACTTCCTTTGGCCATAGCAACCATGCACTCAATATTACTTGAGCATAAGCATAGAAGTTGAGCTATTACTTTCCCTGTGGTGTCTGTCTGCAGAGCAGAGCTTTTGTGTCACCTGTGGTCTGTGCTACAGGTCTTGCAGGACTGTTCTGCTGGCCCCTAATCTTTTGTAAAAGATAGGTCTTCTATACACAGGACTATACTAGGTTGTTGGTGTTTTCTTGCAAAAATTGAACATTCAAAGCTGTGACTAAAAAAACAGGGTCGATATTTTTCTAGCAGATGAATTTACAAAAAAAAAAAATCCCTGCTATTTTAAATTCAGTTCTGATCCAGAGCTGGTGCCTGGTGCATATAATCTACTAAGCAGGAGACATGCTGTTCTTCAAGGGAATTTAAAAAAAATTTGACTAATCCCCTACCCTAGGGAAATACCTTAAAAATCCCCACCTCCTCAGACTAGACAGCAGAGGGGCTGAAAAGAGAACTCTAGTGAATGAGTTGTAATATCCAGTGACATCCTCATTAAAAACATCTGGTATTGTGACAGTTTGAGTGGTAGGAGACCTTCCAGTGTAACTTCCTTCACATTCACTCTAATAGAAGCTGCAGCAGTTTAAGCATTCAAAGCTGGGTGGATTTTTGCCTCTGAATGACAGATTTAATGAGAGAGACCAATTTGCCAAACAGTGCTATCAGAGAATACTGCTCTAGCTCCTTCTGTGCTTTCATGTGCTCCATTCTAAGCTTCTTAAACCAGGTCACTTTTTATCTATCTGTCAAAATGGGATTTTAGGAACCAAATTCTCTATACCCAGTGATCTCTTTCTTGGTTTAATTCTTTTTCCCCTCATTCTGAACTTCTTAGAGTTGTGATGCAGGGTTTAAACTGAGTCTGCAGCTGAAGCCTGAGGGTACTTAGCACTTCATAGAATAGGAGGAGAATGTCAATTTAAAAAACGATGTTAAACAACATCAGTGTTAGGTCTTAAAGGATTGATACACTCGTTCACTGTCTTGTGATGTTCTTTGTAGTGGTTTGCTTTTGGTTTTGGTTTTCTTTTACTTGCTTATTTTGTTTTTTAAAGTGGTTATTTGGTCAGATAAATTTTTGTGAAGTTCTTCTGGTCACTGGTCAGCCACACCGGAGAAAAAAAAAAAATCATTGGTCTTCCATTGTATTTGGATCATTCCTGATTTCCTTTTTTTCACTTCTCTCTTAGAATTACTTTTTTATAGTCAGTGCCCTTTTGTATGATATCAGGATAGATTTTGCTGGGTTTGATTACAGGAAAGAATGTAGGCCATAAATAGATGGTATATATGCTGCTAACACCAGGAATACTGAAATAGCTCATCTCAAAAGACAGGGAAAACCTAGCCAGCTGGCCAAGTGCCAGGAGGTTGCAGGGTTGACAGTTACATGTCAAGCCTGAAAGGGAGATTAATGATAGGCTGTGCTCTAAAAAACAGCATGTTGAGCCCCTGGAGAAATTCTGCAGGAGAAAATTCAGGAAGAGCCATGTGCTTATGCCTCAGTGCAGTTTTGGCTTTCTCTTGACTCCTCTGTCCCCACAAGGTTGTGGCATTCCCGTATCGTTTGTCTCTGTGATCCACATGGACTGGGCTAGCTGCCTTCTGTGCCTTGATGGAATGTATTCAGGAGGGGCATGTCTACACAAGTCTGTTTGAAGGAAACTCTTCTTGTTGCACAGTCAGCCTTTTCTGTATAGCCAGTTAACTGCAAGGGCACTGATCATTTTTGCAGAAGATGGCAGTGGTTCTGTGTTTCTTCTTTTGTAGGACCAGAATTGTCCATACCTGCCACTCTGGAGGTTATAGCCATAAGTTACAGCTATTCTTTGGTGGTGAGGATGTCACACCCAGCTAAAGAGACTTGATTAAATAATATCATTTGTACATTGCATGCCTGACCCTGCTCATGGAGGTTTCCAGACTTTTTGTATGGACAACCTGTGCTGCTGTTCTCAAGATAAAAGGGCAGAATGGGGCCAGAGTTCTGCTCTGAGTCACTGTGGCTCTGTACAGCAGACAAATGGCTTCCAAAAGCTCTGCTCTGCTAGAGTGTCACCCACCATTAAAAAACTGTGGAATACAGTCAAGTTTCATATAGTTTTTTATTACCTAGAATACTTTTACAATTGTGATGTCAAACAGGCTAAAGCAGAAAACCTGTGGGCCAGAATTCTGACACTCCTGAAAGAAATTGTCCTTTTCCCAAATGGAGGAAAAACAGTGTAAGATGTGGGGTTTGGGTTTTTCAGTTTGCGTGGGGATGGGATGTCTTTCCACATAAATTTTTTCTTCCAAGGTATAAAGTAATAAAATAAGGGGGAACATTTGGTGCTAAGAAAGAGTGGTTTGGTGGGAGCATACTGAAGGATTTTCTCATTTGTCACTTGGTCTCTTCCCTAATAACAACAGGATTTGGCCACTAGCTGTATATACACATATAGTGCTTGTCTGGAGCTAAACAGGGTTTCACTCTGTTTAGCTCCAGAGAATAATACAATTATGTATTTATTATTTTTATTTTCTGTCAACAATGAAAAGGACTCTTTTCTTCAAACATGAGTAAGCCAGATAGAATTAATGGTAGTAGTAAATTCTCCCTCTCCCTCTGTTCCAGTTACAAACTGCGTCAGCCATTAAGTTTGCAGCACACACAGTAAAGAAGCATCCCTGGTTCAGAGAAGTGACAGAGTCACAGACTCTGAGGGAAAGCCAGGCTTTCTGCCTCACCCTGGGACAGGTTTGTTTGCCTGCAACGTGGCTGCAGCAGAGAGGTAAAGTGACTTTCAGAATTTCTTCAATGTGTCTCAAGGCAGGAGCAGTGTCCTAGAGCATGGGTCAGTCACCTTGGCCTCTCTGTAGGAGCAGATGAGTGCTTCTGTGCCGCTCCAGTTCCCATTTAAAGAAACCATCACCAGCTGCTTTTTCTTTGCACTTAGGTCGTGCCTCTGACCTCTCTTCCTCTTGCTCACGAAGGAGATTGTGAGGTTTAGAGGGCAGCTCCTCCACCTGGCAAATGTCACATGCCCTGTGCTAGTGTGGCACCTTAGGTGACTGTCTGCCTAAGCTTCAGGCAGTGAGTTACTGGTCTGATTCACTCCCCCTCAATCTGGTGCATCTGTCCTGGCAGTCGGGTGTCTCCTGTGTCCGTCAGTCGGGTGTGCTGCAGGCTGGGAGCAGGGGAGGTGAGCACTGCCACTGCCTGAGCTGTCTCAGCTCTGATGCCCCGCTCAGCACCCTCAGGCGTGCAGCTGCGTGATCAGCACTTGCAGATCAACTCCTGGCTTTCAAGGTTAAAATAGAAAGGTAAAGAAGAAAAAAATGGTCTGCTACTTTAAAGGTAAGCAGTTGCTTGAGTATTTAGGGTAAGTACTTCTGTGTCTGTGCTGCCAGAGTTAAACTGATGAAATGGTATGGGTCATGCTGTCATTCAGTGAAGCTGTTATGTAAAGGTTTTAATTACTTTCTTCATCTGTCTGCTCAGGAACACCACGCGTCTGGCAAAATTTTGAGAAGGCTCAAGGCGTTAAAGAAAGCTCATCTAAATAAAGGAGGGTTAACGTGACATTGCAGTTACTTAATCCTGTATTGTCCTGCCATGTGACTGCAGGGATACTGAGGTGCAGCATTTCTTTTGCCTGGTGCACAGATTATGCTTTTCCTGTCATCTTCCAGAATCAGTCGCTTTGTTGAACACACCATGGGAAAGAAACAGAAGGGCAGCGTACTTTTTACAGCAAGGCTTCCACACACAGTGACATTTCCACGGTACAGTGACAAGCTCACAGGCTGAAGAATGAATCAAAGGCAATCCCTACAGTCAGCTTTTGGACTTTTACCAGAATCAAGGAGAACTACGCTCTTAAGGTCAGCTATTCAAAATTAGCTAGAAGTATCTGGATTTATTCAGAGCAGTTAATCAGCTTTCTGTTTGACCCTTATCTATCAAGTTAGTTCTCAAAGGATCAAGCTAAAATCTGAATATTCGTGTCAAATATTTTGCATGTGTCAAGTGTACTGCATAGACAGCAAGCACCTTGCCACTTTCTTGTACAAAGTTTGCTGTTTTAATTGCAAAGCCTCTTTTACCTTGCAGCTGAAGATCCGGACACACTAATCTGTTAGTGAGGAATGGATGTTTTATCTCTGATTTTGGACAGGACATGCAATATGTAGATGTGCCAGATTTGTTTTTGAACGAATTTTCAAACTAGTCTTTGGACTTTCTGTAAGCTGCTATTTTTTTTTTTGTTTTGTTTTGTTTTGCTGCATTTGTCACAGTGTCCATAATGTGCAGGATTGCATATTCATACAGAATTACTTCATTTAAACTTCTCAGGACACCTTGTTAAATGGGGAAGTGATTACCCTATAGACTATGACAACAGGATATGTGAATGAAGGAAGTCTTGGAAAATACCGCTGTTCCAGGTGGCATCACGAGGACAGCAGGGAAGATGATGGGCACCCAGAGTGCCATGAAGGAGATGAAGAGGGCAAACAGCACAGGTTGACCCCATTTGAGAAACTAATGCAGGATATGTCTCATAATGAAAAAGTGGTGAAAGAATTAACGCTGGGAAAGAGAATTGCCTTCTATCGAGTCAGAGGAGAAATAGGAAGTGGGAATTTCTCACAAGTGAAGCTTGGAATTCATTCTCTAACCAAAGGTAGGCATCATTGCATGCTGAGTGACCTATATAAATGGCTTCCTATGGGAGGAAAGAGGCTGTATGAACCTTAAATACACATGTAGAGTTTGTGTGTCTGTGTCTGTGTCTTGGTGTGTATATGTGTCTGTATTTTTAACGTTTTTGGGTTAAACTGTAGACAGGGTCACACATAAATCCTCAGCGTTGGATTCTGCTTTAAGGAAACTAGAAACATTTCCCTACATGGCAGCTATTACAGGTGGAGTTCACTACACTTCATGGAGTTAACACATCCTGTGGCTCAGACACTCCACACTTTGAAGTGTGGTATTGGGCTTCCCCTCCTATTACCTGCCCTGTCCATCCACCCTCTTCCCTGCCCCAGCTCCTGGTCCACAGGGATACAGGTGATGAATGCCCAGGATAGCTGGTTAGGTATGGTACTACCTGCAGCCAGAGACAGCAAGGCTTCCTTTGTTTCATCACAAATTTTACTAGTATGAACAAAAAACTTTATTTGGTTATGGTAGTTTTGGTGAGAAATGCTATGCCCACTTAACTGACTCATTTGCTGATGGTTCTGTACTGTAAAAAGCTAGGATGGGAGCTGTAGGTGTGGGAGGAATGGGTGCAGGGGAACAAGCTCTGGTATCACCAAACTGATGTGTGTGTTGAATTGTCAGTTTTATTGTTTTAATTATACAAAGCTTCTAGGAAGAACTGGAAGGGCTAGGTAACTGCAGTGGACACTTCAGTCATAGGTATAATTAAGAACTTGTCAACAGCTGTCCTGTTTCTTCTTCTGCCTTTGTCTGACAATAATAGAAATTGTTGTTTTCCATCAGGGTGACTAGTTTTCTCTGTATCTTTGTACACTACTATCTTGCTTTTTTTCTAAGAGTCTTTACTTTTCAGTTTGATTGAGTCTCCTTCCCTTCATCGTGGTACAGGTGACAGAACAAGATATGCCCAAAACTGTGTTATCTATTGTTATTTTCTTTAATTACCTCTTTCAGCCCAGATTTAAGGGGGGTGAAAGCTCACAATTATCCCTTGGGTGCAGTGGTTGTTGCACTGGGAATCGTAAGTGGAGAACCGATGGTACTTAATTTTTGATATTTAAGCCTGCCAATAGCCAAGGGTTGCTTTAACTGGATTTTGAGTTTTTGGTTATTCTTGTTTCAGAAAAGCATCTCTGTTCTACTTGGTTCACAAGTTGTTTCCTCTTCTGTGATATTTCTTTTTCTTCTCAAGGTCACTGTTTTGTGCTTACTGTTGGAGGAAACGCTGCTTCTGTACCACAAGGAATGCTAATGAAAGGCAGTTAGAAATTTGATCTGGGTTAACCCTTTGCTGAACTTACTTAGGAGACAGGTTGCTTTAGTATCTGAATACAGCTGATTGAAAAGTTTTGAACTTCAGTGAATACAGTAAGCTCGGACAAATTAAATACCATAACCAAAACTGTACTTTTTCTTTTTCTGGTAAAGGTTATTTTTCAACAGAAATCTCTCAAATTATTTTTCTTTTCTTTGTTTGTAACTTTTTTGGTTAAAATGTTCACTGGAAAGGGAGTTGATTTATTGATGGTAAGTTTATAACTGTCATGAGGAAGGAAGAATGAAAGATAAATATTTTCTGACTCATTCTGCCTGTGAGTTTATCTGTTCCAATAAAATACATGGACATGGACAGAAGAACAGGAACATGCCCATAGGCATTCATGTATACACACTCACCACCACCAAAGATTATTGGTTTTTTTGGTAGATACACATTGTTGTGTTGGCAATGAAATGATGTTCCTGCACAGTGTTAATGAGTGCAAATCTTTTTTAAAAATCTGATTATATAAATAAAAGGCTTCATTATTAATGCTGGTCTGGTCTCTGTGGAAGAGGGTGGTGTATGTGTCAGAGGGCTGTTCAGCTCTTCAGTAACTGCCAGTTTTTATATGGTCTCTCTCCTGTATCATCCTGTATCAAAAGAGGAAACAATTTTGTTTTTTACTAAGATGAGCCTTTGTAAAAATTACATATATATGCTTTTCTGTTGCCCTTGTGATCTGTTGCAGCAGAACACATGATTTCCAGAGAGAGAGGAAAAACTTCAGGATCATACTGGGTGATGAACCAAGTTGTTTCCCTCACAGGGGCTGTCTTGATTTTTTAGAAAGCACAGAAGAATCTTTAGTGCTATGATGTGGACGCTATGTCCCATGTCTTGGACAGGTGCTGTCTTCACTGGATAAAAAGCTGGCTGGCTAGCTGGAAACAGAGTGGTGCTGAATGGAGTTATATCCATCTGGGGCTAGTCACCAGCAGAGTTCCACAGGGCTCAGTATTAGGGCCAGCCCTGATTAATGTTACTCAGTTTGCAGGTAAGAGCACATTAGGTGAGAGTGTTGATCTGCTGGAGGGCAGGAAGTCCCTGCAGAGGGATCTGGACAGGCTGGATCCATGGGCTGAGGCCAGTGAAGTGAGGTTCAACAAGGCCCAGTGCTGGGTCCTGCCCTTGGGTCACAACAGCCCCAGGCAGTGCCAGGGCTGGGACAGAGGGGCTGGAAAGGACCTGGGGGTGCTGGTGACAGCAGCTGAGCACGAGCCAGGCTGTGCCCAGGCGGGCAGGAAGGGCAATGGCATCCTGGCCTGGATCAGCAATGGTGTGGCCAGCAGGGCCAGGGCAGGGATTGTCCCCCTGTGCTGGGCACTGCTGAGGCCACACCTCAAATTCTGTGTTTTATTTGTTTTGGACTCTTCACTAAAAGAGAGACTTTGAAGTGCTGGAGAGTCCAGAGAAGGTCAACAGAACTGGGGCAGGGTCTGGAGCACAAGTCCTGTGAGGAGCAGCTGAGGGAGCTGGGGGTGTTTAGCTTGCAGGAAAGGAGACTCAGGGGAGACCTTATCACTCTCCACAACTGCCTGACAGTAGGCTGTAGCCAGGTGGGGGTTGGCGTCTTCTCCCAGGTAGCAGGGGACAGAGTAAGAGGAAATGGCATCAAATTGTGCCAGGTTGAACATTAGGAAAAAATTCTATACCACAGGGGCGGTCAGGCCTTGGAATGGGCTCCACAATGACTGATGAAGTCACCATCCCTGTAGATACTTAAAAGATGTGTAGATGTGCCATTTAGGGACAATGTTTAGTGGTGGACCTGACAGGTTGGACTTCATGATCTTAGAGTCTTTTCTGATTTATGTTTCCATGTGTGTTGTGTTATTCAGGGGCTTTGCCCACTATATTAACCTGAATTTTGGCAGAGATTTTCTCCAGAAATTCATGGCATTTTCTTGCTAAGGACTGTTAAATTCCTAAGCCCTGTATAACTTCTATTTTACATGCCTTCCATCTGGCAAAGGAAGTGTGAGAGCACAGCTGAATAGAAGCAATTACAGGCATACACACTTTCTAGCTAGTGAGAAGTGTGTCTAATGTGACACACATTGCAAAACCAGGAATGTCCAGGCATCAAGTTTGCTTTTTCTTTTAAGCAATTTTAACTTGGTTTTGTTTGTGTATTTTTTCCTTCTGCCATCACATCATACACCATTTCTTCCTGAAATTGGTATTTCCCAACTTTTTCCTAGTTTCTATTACTAAGATTTCACCTAGCACTTTTCAAACCTCATACACTCCATGTAGTCAGTCAATATCTCTTTCAACTCTTTTTGCAATTATTTTGGTAAATAAACTGCCTGCTAAAAATGTCCTGTTCAGCACAGCTGCTAAGCAAGAGTAATAGAGGATTTGTAAACCTAGCATTGTTTGGAAGCAGAAAGGAAGAGTTTAGAAAAGAAAAGAAACGTGTCAGGTTTCTTTGCATGGAATGCATTTGCAACTGCAGTGATGTAAATTTAAAGGAGCTTGGTCCTGATTTATGGTGGTGTTTGAGTAGGATCAGGCTCTTCATTCAAAATCTTTTTTCCTCTCCTCTTTCCTTTTAAAACATAGCAGGAAAACTTACCAGGAGGAAAGGTAGAGCAAAATGACAGGGTAAAAAAATTAACCCAGAAGATTTTATTTTAAAGCCAAAATGTCCCCAACTTGCATGATTAAGATTGTAAGAGTTGCAAGCATTTAGTTGTGCAAATATAACCTATTGCAAGCTGATGCTCTTTCCTCTTGGCTTAGGCGATCAGTGTGCTATGAACATGACAAGGGTCTTTCACTGGGTCAGCAGTCAGTAGCTGCGTTTCCTCCTGGTTCACCCAGCTCCACACCACACAGGAGGTACCTGCTTCCCTGAGGGGCTCTCCCTCAGGTCTGAGAGAATCTGTGTGACCAGGATAACTGCCTTGTACTCAACACAGATTCCTAAAAACAGGCACGTCAAGGGATAATTCAGCACCTTCCACCGCAAGAATCACATGTGCTTCAAGCATAATCTGCACTTCAGTAGGGAGATCAGTTGATATATGTATCACAGTAAAAATGTAAATATACCAAATATGGAGTTTTCTTGATCCATACAGACACATGCATAAGTATCCTTAACATTCTTTTTTATATGTTGAAATACTAAACTTGAGTTAAAACTTGATAATATTCAGTAAAAAATTGAGTGGTTTTGTACCTGAACATGTGTAAAAATGTAATAGCCTTATCCCTCTTTTCTTAGAGCAACAAGTGAACAATACCTTTTTTTCCTAATTTATTCCCATTTACTAGAAATCAAGGTGAAGTTTTTTCCTGAAAGACTTATTAAAAGTGATGAATTATTAAGAAATCTGTGATTGTTTGACTAAAATAGTCTTGAGGGGAAAAAAACCCAAAACCGAACAACCAAGAATCTCTTCTTCCCAGGAATAAATAGTTGTTTTTATTGCTGTGATCCATTTTAATTTTGCTGTCCTGACAAGTTATACAAAGCCAGTGTAAACCTGTTTTAACCAGACTAATCCTTCAAATACCGGCTGTGTTCAGAAGAGTAAAGACAAAAGCTGTAACCCACAGACTAAAACAGGAACATAAGGGCAACTGTGATTTACCTATTCATATTGCTCTGAGCTACCCTGATGATGTGGTGCAGCAGATATATATAAGTGTTTTGTGGCCTTTGGCTTCAACAGTGTAGGCTTCCAGAAACATGTAGGACTTAACAGCAGCTTTGCATTACCGGAACAGTGTGTGCCAGCTAGATTTGCTGTCTTAGAGCATCCCTGCAACTTACTTCGCTGCTCAGAATAAAATGGCCAAAGCCTCTAAATTCCCCACAAATTTGTCTGCCTGGTCGGAAACAAAGCACACAGATTTCACACCTTCATTAGTCTCCAAGTACCTGGCTCATCTGAGGAGCTCTGAGCAAACAACAAAAGCACAAAAGACTTTACCAGCAGTGAACACCAAAAGCAGATGCTGTACCTTCAAACACGTATAAGCCTGTCACAGCAAAGCACACCAAGGCAGCAGATTATTTGATCAGCCCTTGGCATACTCTACCAGCCTTCAGCTACCACAGCACTGAGTAGGATGTTGTAGACAGAAAGGGGCAGGAGTTGTGTGAAAGATTGCAGGGGCTTAGTAAGTCCCTGCAGCTTAGTTTATACTGATGAGGTGAAATTTTATTGCACTTCTACAACCAAGTATCATGGTATGTAAATGGTATTACTATTTTGTACCTGTTGTATTAACAACATGGAAAAAATGTTTTTCTTCTCAGAGAAAGTTGCAATTAAGATTTTGGACAAGACAAAGCTAGACCGAAAGACTCAACGTTTGCTGTCTCGTGAGATATCCAGCATGGAAAAGCTGCACCACCCAAATATCATCAGGCTGTATGAAGTTGTGGAGACACTCTCAAAACTGCACCTGGTGATGGAATATGCAGGAGGTGGGGAGCTCTTCACTAAAATCAGTACAGAAGGAAAGCTGCTAGAAACAGAGTGTAAAATAATCTTCTCCCAGATTGTGTCTGCTGTGAAGCACATGGTAAGTTGCTCTTACACAGGCATGTTGCCTCTCACTACTCTGAGCTCATTCTGTGGATATTTCTTTTGAATTTCAACAGTAGATTTACTGTTACCCAAAATTACAGTCCCACATTATTAAAAAGCAAAACAGCTAACAGCTATAGAAGAGCCATTAAAGATTTCTGACTGTTTTCACATCCACCTCAAGTTACTGCCTCTCTGTTGACAGCTTTTGGGAGGAGACTGGAAACACCTGGTGGGTGGATTCACCCTTCTAGCACCAGTGTTCTGTTTGCTTTAATGTGCTGTGGGCACCAGTGCTGTGGGCACCAGTTCCTTCCCTCCCTGTTTCAAAATATAGGATCAGTCGCTCTTCCGCTTCCAGAGAGGCTGGTTAGGTGTTGCAAACATCCGTCTTGCTTATTAATGAATGTGTGAATCTGTCACTTAAAGACAGTCAATTCCTGGTCCTCATTTCCATGCAAGTCCGTGAGGTTAACACCCAACAAGTCACTTTTTGCCTGATCTTCAGTATATACACTTAGGATGATGCTGTTTGTGTAGAGCCTAAGCCATCTTGTCAAGGCAGAAAAGGAGCAATTAACTACTTCGGTACATCTCTAAACCTTGCAGAGTAATTACAGCTACTTCAAAAAAATAAAAACATGGAGAGCTGCTTTACAAGTCTGAGAATCAGCTTTCGTTAAAATTGGCTCAGGGTGCCCTCCGGTGGCTCCTGCCCTCCTTGCCACATAACAGTTTCTGGCGAAGTCAGAAACAAGGGTGATCCCAGGTCAGACGTCTGGAGACTGCATCGCACACTACTCGTGGCTTACATAAACAGCATGCGTTTCTTATGTATTTTGATGAAATGATTGCATGTGCTCTAAGTGGTGGATTAGCTTCAACGTTTAATCCATAGGACTGGCACCCTCCAGCTATAGGAATTGAATTTGCATTTTGAAGTTACACCACGTTTATTTCTTAGAATTAAACATAGAGTATCAAGCTGGCCAACATCTTCATTTGTACACAGAGACTTCTGCACATTTCCCTTTTGCTAAGCCATCACATCCAGGCTACATAAATGCTTTCTCCTTGCTGCCAATCCACAAGGACAGAGGATCCCTGGCTGTTAGTGATAAAAGTTGAAATAGGATGCCAAAGGGTTTCTTTATTGCCTCCAGATACTGTATGATGTTACTCCAAAGGATAAGGCAGAGAGTGCTCATCCATTCCTTCTAGTTATTCCAAAGATGAAGCTAAACTCTTACTTAATCAAGGCAGGTATGTCATGACTAAGCAAAGCAAATTCAGTTTGAGTCCTTGGTTACTACTGGCATTCCCAATGGAGAAAAAGTAGAAATTACAGTGTATATATTACAGATTTCTAAAACTAGAACACCAGTAAACTTGGCTATTCAGCAACATAAAGTGCTGTGAAGCCAAACTCTGTGGTCCTTTTCTCCTTCCACCACCAGTTCCTCATAGGACATTAGACAGAATGTAATGGTAGCAAATTTCCTACTTTATCTGTGATAATATTCAATCAGTGAACTAAATGTTTAAATCTGTAAGTTGCATGTAATAACTGCAAAAGCAATTGCCATGAACCCTAAAAAACCAGATTTTGCACATGAAGCTGTCTAGCCTTGTAGGATTAGTCACGCTGCCCTCACACATTTGCTTCATGAAAATAGTTGCTATTAGTTAACAAGTTGAGAGTGCTGTGTTTAAAAATCCCAGCATCCTTCTCCTCCCCCTACTCAATTGTTTTTGTATCCTTGGAGCATTAAGTTAGATTTGTTTAATAATTTTTCCAGTTGCAATGCTAGTTTCAGAATTTGCCCAAGATAACTCCCTTTCTCCTTCAGGCCAATTAATGAATTAGAGGTAGCCATTGAGAACTTTCCTGGGAACAAAACAATACCAACTTCTCCTCTTCTTCCACAGCATGACAATAATATCATTCACCGGGACCTGAAAGCAGAAAATGTCTTCTACGCCAGTAACACTTGTGTTAAGGTGGGAGACTTTGGATTCAGCACAATAAGTAAAAGAGATGAAACTTTGAAAACTTTCTGTGGCTCTCCTCCTTATGCTGCTCCTGAACTCTTCCGAGATGAAAACTATATTGGCATCTATGTAGACATCTGGGCACTGGGAATCCTCTTATACTTCATGATGACAGGCAGCATGCCATTCCGGGCAGATACAGTAGGCAAACTGAAAAAGTGCATTCTTGAAGGGACATACACTTTGCCTCCCTGCCTCTCAGAAAACTGCCAGAAACTGATAAAAGGAGTCCTTCAGCCAGTACCAACCAAGAGATACTCTGTCAAACTGATTATGAACAGTGAATGGATGCAAGGAATACAGTTCCCCAAGCCTTTACAGACATTTAAACTGGATCCAAAGTATTTATCAGATATCAGTACACTAAAAGAAGAAGAAATTGAAGTGAAAAATATTCTAGAAGATCTCGGAATCACAGAACAGCACATTCAGAACAACCGGGGAAGAGATGCACGCAGCTCCATAACGGGGGTCTACAGAATCGTGTTGCACAGAGTACAGAAGAAAAGGGCACTTGAATCTGTTCCTATCATGTCCCAGCCAGATCCAAAAGAAGACAACTCGAGGAACGGAATCACTTCTTACAGTGGCATTAAGCACACATCCAAGCTGTGTTCTATTTTATAAAATTGCACTGCAGGCTTTATGCTCAGCAAATTTGACAAAGGGGATTATTCACTTATCCTTAAGCTGTAGTGTTACTTTTTTTGTAATTTTTGAATAAAACAAAAATGCTTCATTTTCTTTGCATTTCTCAATTAACAGTGAAGCACTCAAAAACAGAGCTCTTGTGCATTTGTTTGACCCTTTCTCCATATACTTGGTATAGCCAGTGCAAGAACCCAGTAACTGCAAAGATCATGAGTGGACAGGATCTTTTAAAAAACACCATGCTACTGCACTTAACCCGTTTGGGAAATTCTCTGCACAGGCACAGGATTCTCTAACAGCTAACTTCTGAAAAGCTGTACCTAAGCTCAACATAATTTCATCAATGCAAACTGGGACAGTTTTTGCAGAGAACTAAATTTAAGCAGAGACCAGACTATAATCTAAACAATTGCAAATTCTTCTTTTGAACTTCCTCATCAAATGTAACAAGTTAATTTTTAAAAAGCATTTTATTTTCTTTCAAGAAACATCAAAGCTATTGTTGGCTGCAGTTCCTAACTTGTCACAATTCCAGAAGACAAATAAGGATTCAGTACTTTATCCCTGTATGTGTGGGTGCCTGACTGGTTGGGCTACCATCAGTTACCCTTCTGACACCTTCCACTGCTTGCACGATTCTGCCACTCTGGAAGTGCTTGGACTCCTGTTGCATTCCAATAAAGAAAAATTTAAGCATACTCCAAAACCCATGTAGTTTTAAGTTCTTGCCTTAGCTCTAGTTACCAGTAGCTGAATGCAAGCAGCAGCAAAATCTGCTTATATTCACTGAGCATTACTGGCTTGTCCTCACTCCTGCCCTCCTGCTTTGGCAGCCAAAGCTCACACAAAGCTGATTGTGACACTTGATCACTGCAAGTTAAAAACTGGACAGTCTGACAACTCCAGTTGTTCTGAGCATCACCAAAATGCAGATGCTCTGATTTTCAGTTTAGTCGCTTATTCTATGCTTAGTTCTTCAACGGCATCAACTCCAGTGCAAAGGACAAGTGTGGCAGCTGTTCTCTGAGCAGGACAGCTGACATGCCTAAGCTAAGAGGCATGTCTCAGTTTAGATACAGAAAGATACCCAACACAAGGTGTACACAGGTACAGCTGGTGCTCTCACATTTAAAGGCAGGATGTCTTATCTGTTATGACACCGAGGAGACAATAATTTCCCTTTAGAGGGAATAATTCATATAAATGGGCAGTGGAATGACTCTGAAAGGCCACGCATGGGAAACTGGACTCAGTGAGGCTCAGGTATGTATGGAGCAAGAACCAAGCCTCCTTCAAAGAATTTCTGAGGGTAAATAAAACAATACCAATTTTTATAAAACAGTAATTAATTCCATTTCATAAAGTGGGTATTAATTCCTCCACTATAAACAGTTTCCATATAAAAGCATTTTAAATTATCTTGAACCATGACCCTGATAAAATTGTTTTACAGCAGCCTAGGCAATTATTTTTTCCACTTCTGTAATGGAGTTACTAAGAAGAAAGATGCAGATGTCCACACAGCTTGTGACCCCACAACTTTAGGTTTTTACCAGAGCCAGCTTCCTCTTTCCTGTTAAAGAAAAAGAAATCCATCCTAAAAAACCAACAAGTCAGCACTACTCCAACAGGTTTCAAATATCTCAAACTTTATTTTAATAAAGGATCAGCCTCACAGACCTGTGAGGCCTGTGCCAGTAGCTCACTTCTTGGCTTGTCCACTGCCAGCAATGGACTTTGTTCCATGACAGTTTGTTTTACAGGTGCCAAGGTTAAGTTTCATGAGGGCAACCTAAACCAAAATACTTGCAAACACTATCATCATGCATTGCTCCATCATTTTCAGCAGAACAAACAGATTAGTATTCATCAACTTATAATAAACAACTATTTTACCAAGGCTTGACTGTACAAATACAGCAAGTTATCAAATCCTAGTGAGTGACAGGTAATACAAACACTTCATAATACACACACAAAAAATGAAATTAACAGAAATAATTTTTGCTACTTTATATTAGATAATGTAGCTTTGTAGAATTAGCAAAGAAATAAATTCAATGAAACTTCATTCTGTACATTAGTTCAACTTAAATATATATATACATATATATGTATGTATATATATATATATTACAAGCTTAAAAGGCTCATACCATAGTTCATTTCCAATCTGGGCTTTAAAAATCTACCAGAATGGACTCCCCATAACCACTGTAAATCTATCTACTGCTTGCAAAATGGATAGCTTTAGCTTGCACGCTGAGGAAGGGGGGAAAGAAATAAAAGACTCCACTCCTACAGTATTATCAATAGTGAGAAGGACTTCAAAGTACAAAGCCAGATTCAAAGCTAGAAAGAATCTTTTGGAAATGTATTATATAAAAGACAACTAATAGGCTAGAGTTCCAGACAAAGTGATAAATATCACTCTCTTCCATAGTTTGCCAATTAAAACAGCTCCACAATAGCTCTAAATTTTATTTGAAAATGTTGCTGTCTTGGATATTCTACTAAACCATCTATTATGGTGTCAAATCAATGATCCCCTTTCTTTAGAATAAAAAATTTACTAACTCCCTTCTTCTTCATCTTTTGTCCCAGTCTCCTGTGACTTAAAATGCAGGTATAAATCACATAAGATGTTAGAAGGAATTACACATAGTAACTAGCACAGTGAATCACAGAGTTTCTTCTAAGAAAACCACTTGTCAGCCTAGCCGTTCTTGATCCAGTCACTTTGACAGGGAAGAGAGGCTCTATTCCAGCAATGGATGTCCTTAGTTCTATGCCTGTCCCAAAGCAATGGGGTGATGGGAGGCAGACTAAAAGATGAAAGGGAAGGTGATAAAGTGAAAGAGAATTGCAGTATTCAGAAGATTGACTGCTTATTGTCAAGGCACTGAGAACCCTAACATTAAAAGCTTGGACTATTTTGCACACAGTTGAGTACTAGTAGAAGTTAACAGTGTAACAGTGTAGGTTTCAAGTCATTTTACATGGAAGAGCAGGCAGAAGATTCCTTTTTTTTTTTTTTCCTTTCTGTGTATGAAGACTTTGTAATAGACTACAGCTACTTCTCAGCAATTAAAAAAGTTCAGACATGTTAAGGAATCCCCACAGCACCTGGCAAGTCCTTCTATCTCCAATATACTCCTGATTTTAGTGTTCTGAAAATGCTATAAAATCAGCACACCATAGTATGATGATTTTTTTCAAGGAGCCTATACAGTTTTTTCATGCTCCAATTAAGTACTAGTGTACACTGAAACTTCAGTGCTACTGCAATCCTTTTTCTCTCTCTCTCACCCTGCCCTCACACCTCATTTCTTTCCCCACCTCACAGAGGTATCTTAATGCTCCCCATTGGAAATGGCGACAGTAACGCCTTCAGATTCTGTTGTTGCAGGGATTCTTGGCACTTTCTTAGCAGGGCTTGGGATGTGCTAAGAAGAAGGGAAAAAAAACATTAAATACAGTTTTCTAGTTCACAGACATTCATACTTCATGGCTAGTCCAACTCTCAAACAACATTCACGCTACAATGGACAGCTTGGCCTTAAGTCAATCAAATTGGTCATGCTTCATGCAAACAGATTGTGTGAGAAGAGCCAGTTTGTTTTTCTTTCATTCTTGTGCAGTTTCGTTCTTTTTATGATGAAATGTACTTTTTAAAATCGCAGTTTCAACTTTTTACTTCTGGCTTGTATGTCACATGCGTTAACAAAGTATTCAATGTAACTTGTAAAACCACTTCCTCTTAACATACATGCACATGCTAAAACAAACATGTAAATGGTTCCACCATTTACATCAAACTTTAAAAGAGTGCCGAGTGTTCACCTCATGAACAATGCCCGGGTGGACAACTCCAACTCTTGCTTCCAGAGGTCCATCACTCATGAGTGGGCGCCGAGCATAAGTTCTCCTGTGTTTTTCATCCACACGCACAAGGTACCATGTTCCTTCAAACAGATCCTCGACTGAACACTGTGGAATATAATTGGCTGTAAGAAAGGGAGTAACACATTGTTAGTTGTTTCCTGGTAAGAGTTTCACCCAACATAGGCCTTTGCAGATTGGATGCACTGAGACAGAAAAAAACAAGCCACCATTTTTACTTCAGACATGTTGGGTGAAATGAATACAAGCTACTTAGAAGCAGAAAGGGATGGACACTTCCTTCATTCTACAACCTAATCATTTAAAATCTGGCAGATTAAGTGATAAGCATTTTGCTCGAGGATTAGGAAAGATAGACATTTATTAGGTTCTTACCCAAATGATGTGTTTCCTGTCTGAGCTTCATGTTTTCAGCAAAGACATCAGGTGCAATACATTTTCTTGAGTCAAGTCTTGTTTTGAGATCAGAAAGGCTGGCAGTTATTTTGTCCAGTGCAGAACCTGCAATAAAGAACCATCCATGTAGGGTAGAGTCAGTACTGAGAACTGCACACTAGTATGTGAAGATTCAAAGTACTTTGCGTTATAGAATCTGAAGTATTAGTAATTTAAAATATTCCCAATTACCAACTCAAAACATTTAACAGAGCTGTAAAACTATTATCTATTTGTTCAAGGAGACACTAAACACTCCCTGAAGCTTGACATTCTCAGTGCAGCATTGCTGTCATTAAGGCACTGCCCTGCAGGTTTCCTTATGCTGGGTTGTGCAACAAGGCATCAAGAGCAAGCTGAGCAAGGGAGGCAGATGACATCACCTCCAGTCACTCACCAGGAGTGGCATCCTGTGTGACCCTGATGGAATACAGGGTAGCAGCAAAACCAGAGCCGTATGAGAACACGCTGATTCTCTGTCCCGCAAGCTGCTCTGGGGAGTACCTGCAAATCATACAACAGCTTTTTAAAGCCAGAATTAAGCCAAAGTTCCAGTTTTAAATAACTAGAAACTGCATCTAGCTTTGGAAAAGCAACCAGCAAATTATAGTGTCTATAATACACATTTAGCATGTACATAAATACTTACTTTTAAAGACACAAATTCAAATACTGCTGTTATGTGCTGAGTTTGAAAGCTGTCGTGAGCAAGACATGCCTGATAAATGCCCCCAGAATATGATGAAGGCAGACATATTTCATTTTTAAGTACACTAAAGCCAAAAAAAATAAACACATGTTGGAAGACAGTATCAGAATAAAGAAAAAAGTAAACTCAGGAGGAGTGGTTTAATGTAAACTTAATATGATTTTTAAAAGGCTGTATTTGAAAAAAAAAAATCAATTAAATACTAGTTTAATTTGGCTTTACTTATTATAGTAAGACAGAGAAGACATTAAGATTTTTTTTCCACTTCAGGAGTGTTTCTAGGGGAAAGAACAGGGGGAAAGCTGGGGCTGAGAACAGACACTACCTTACAAATAAGATCATACTTTGCAAGGCAGTAAGCAGCTGTGTTGCATCAGCTTCTGACATAGATGTTTTCAATCCACATGTCACTTGAACTGAATGTGTGTGCAGAATTGTGTTTTAACTTTAGTTTTTCTACTTAAGGTAATCTCGTAGGGAAAGGTTTGCTAAATGACACTTTCACAAAAGACTTTCTGAAAAAAACCTTTTATGACCTTATTCATAAACGGCTTTTCCCAATTTTATGCTTACTGGGCAAGAAGAGAGGCAAGGCAACCGTAGACTGAAGGGGTATACATATTTCCATTCTGATTGGATACAAGTAATGAAGCTTTGGTTTTCTGGTTGAAGAGCTCTGCACTAGCTTTCATAAAAGCTTTTTCCACATCTCTGTCAAAGTATGTATCTTCAAGTTTTATATCCCTATTCAAAACAGGAAAAAAAAGACCAAAAAAGTAGTTCAGAAACAGTTAATAAAATAGCAGAAAGTAAAAACACATGTTGAATGTGTAACAGATTATGGGAATGAGGTAGACAGCATTCATTCTCACCTGAAAGCTTCCAGACCACTGAAAACACCATTTGCTGTTTCTGGGTTCTGGTCACTGAGAAAGTCATTCAGCAAGAGTCTAGCCACAGATTTCTGTACCAGCTTACAGTACGGAGAGTGGAAGATCATGAATCCAAAGTCATTCAAGGTGAAACGTCTGTCTGTCCCCTCTGGAAGTGGCAGAAGTGTTATGTTACAACCTCTGTTTAGTACTCACTTCAATTATGGAAATAAAGCAGGGAGCTGGCAGGACACCAGTCATCATAACATATTGGCATAGAAGAGACACAAACATACAAGTAACACTAACCACTGCTGTCAAGCGCACTTAACACACCGCACTGCTTCTGTTTAAAAATTCTTTTTTTACCACCATTTGCACCAGCTAACAATATCTGCTCTTTGTCAAGAATAAAAAGCTATGTTTAACAGAATCTCTGTATTTCTACCCAGGATTTTGACATAATAATCTACTTAATTTGCCTCTCTTCACACTTATGTCTCAAATATAATTGAAGCAATTACCAAACATATTGGGTTAAAAGTCAGTATAATTACAGAACATTTAAATATTAACCTGTGTTTCTTAAAAGTTTGGATGGAGGTGGGTAATAGTATGCTTTTAACCAAGGCATTATATCTTACACCAACAAATGCCTGTAGAGACTACTGCTTACAGACTATCAGGAAATTAGCCATGCCAGAACAGAAATAAATAATTTCTTATAGGAGACAACAAATATTTCAATCACTTCAGAACATACAAACATGAAGAGACTCACAGACTAGTTTTTAGATCTGATACTAAAACTGCCTGCGTGGTACATGCTTGAGCACCTGCCAATCTTGCAGTATCATTGGGAGAGGCTACCTACCCTTTTGCCACTGGGCGTGGATTTTGTTGCGATAGACGGTGTAGCAGCGGTCCAATGCACTGAGGTAGCACTGTATGGAGAGCTTGCCATCCACTACAGGATATTCAGAGACCATGTCTGGTTTATAGAAGTCATACGCATGCTGCATGTGAGTTCCACGCAACCCTGGTGGACAGAAATGGACAAAAGCTGAAGTCAGTTGGGATGTGTCAGTTGACACGTGTGGGAAAAGACGAAGTTTTGGCCCCTGTTCAGCAGATTTCCATGGCACTTCTAGCCTTTTAAGGTAAGGTTTCACACAGTCCTCAATGGCCTGTAAAGCAGAGTAGGACTGAGCATGACAAACACATGCAATGAAGGATTGTCATATTGTCCTGGAAGTAGAATGTTGTTTTGTTCAGCTCTAGTATTACTCTATCAATTTTACTGGAGAATCCTCAAGGAAACAAACAAATTGGAGCACTTCTAATTTTTCCCTGCTTCGTCCTGTAACTGGACTTGGTTGAGTTAGCCCAGACCAAGAAGAGATAAAGAACAATTTCTGACATTAGCGGGAGTTAATCTGCTGCTTCAGCAAGGCACAAAAACCAGGGAAGAGGCTCCAGGGCAGATACAGTAATCTGACCTGAACAGTGAAAGCTCTCCCACCGGACTCACCTCTCTCAAAAATCAGCGGTGCATTTGGGCCGACCAGCATTGCAACAGCACCAGCTCCCCCAGTGGGCCTGGCATTTCCTGAGGCATACACAGCAATGTCTCCAGCCACCACGAGGGCATAGCGCCCTGGGAAAAACACACAGGGAAAATAATGAGAAGGAGCCACGAGTCTGGCACATCTTAACACCCATCAGCAATTTTTAGGCTCTAGTTATTGAGGAGATGACACCAAGATTAAAGGGCTGTTCAATTTTGACTTTTCTCCCACATTTCAATTGGCAATCACCTAAATTTACAGAAGACCTTTACATTAGCAGCTATGTCATTATTTATGATGTCACTGAAGTGGCAAATGCTCAGAGCATTTAAGCTCTTTAGAAGAGAAAAACAGTTTACCCTCTGAATTTTATATGGTTAAACATGACCACTGTCATTGCAGGGCAGACTGATGTAAGGATGATGTAACTTTTCAAGAAAATACCCTTGACTTACCATCCCAGGAACTGGACTCAATCCAATTAATTGCATTAAAAAGAGCAGCAGTGCCTCCATAGCATGCATTGGTGGTGTCGATTCCTTCTACATCTGTATTACCAGATTCTTCAAAAAGCTGCATCAGGACAGTCTTCACAGATTTTGATTTGTCAATTATGGTTTCCGTTCCAACTTCTAATCTCCCAATGCAATCATAGGAAAGGTTGTTTCTCTCCATGAGCTTCTGAACCACAGTCAAGCAGAGGGAATTGATATCCTCACGGTCAGAGCAGAACCCCATCCTTGCCTGGCCTAGCCCAATGGTGTACTTCCCAGCATCCACACCATCATACTTCTCCAGCTCTGTCTGGTCAACATACTGAGAGGGAAAATATATTTCCAGTGCCACAATTCCCACATCTTTGGGCCAACAGGATTCAGCATTCACTGGAAGAGACCCAGGCATTGTGGCAGATCTTTAAGAAAAAAAAGAAAACCACAAAACCATGTGATTTACTCACATATATTTAGAGGAGCCTAGTTTTAGTTCCTGTATTTGTAAGGAAAAAGTTGTTTTGCATGTACTCTACAATGTCATTTGCAAAAGGCAAGGCTTTTCTTCTGATGAAGCTTCGGTATGAGCATACTGTAAACATCATTAGTTTTATAAGATTTTTTTTATTAAGTGAAGACACAGATTTCAGCCCTGGAGATGAGCAGATGTAGGTTAAACCAAAGCTATCTTTCTGAAGCAAAAACACACACCGAGTATTAAGTGTTTGAGAAATTAATGTTCAATATCTTACTTCTGCTTATATGCAAAGTCTCAATTTTGCATATAACCAAGCTAGAAACATTGGATACTTTTATTAGTGTTGCTGGTTGAAACCCCTTACTAGAAAGGGGTTTACTTATGACAGGCCAGGACTCTTACTAGAAATTTTGAGTCCTGGCCTGTCTTACCTGGCCCTTTGAAGGCCAGAACTCTTCACAATCATTTTTAGTTTTAAACAAAGCAACATAGGTCACTTTGTTTTGTTTACACTTGCAACAAGGCAGAAATTATTTCTGTGTGGGTTAGGTTTTTTTGTTGTTGTTGTTTTTTGTTTTCGGTGGGAGTGTTTGTGCTCTTTTTGTTTTTTTCATTTGTTGCATACTCTATTCTGGCACTCCAGAACACGGAAACTCCTAATACCATGCCTGGAAGAGTATTTCATGGGCTGAGATGAACAGCTTTCTCCCTGACAGGCCCAGTTTCCTTATTCTAACCCCACAACTTTCCTGTCACCACACCTGGGGATTTACTACTCCCAAGGACACACTACACCCATTACTTCAACCTTTCCTCAATTACACAGCCCGGCACCATCCTCCTCAGCTTACATCCTGACAGGGCACTCGTCCCTTCCGTGCCCAGCTCCAAGCTTCCAGAAGCCAGGACCAGCTGCATAAAGGGACAAAGAACGGCCCTACAGCGCACGGAGCAGTTTTAAGCAAATGAACCAATTTCCCCTTGCTTGTGTCCCCGGCTGCCGCCGCCACTCCCCGCCCCCCACCACCTCAAGGTTATCCATGACCCACCCTGGGGCCGGGCAGGAGCCGCGGGAATGTGCGTGCAGGGTTCGCAGCGCGCCCCAGCCGCAGGCGGAGCCCGGCTCCCCGCAGCCCCGGCCGTGCCGCCCCTGCCCGTGACGCCGCCCGGCCATGCCGTGCCGTGCCGTGGCGCCCCTGCCCCTCACGCCGCCCGGCCGTGCCGTGCCGTGCCCTGCCGCCCCTGCCCCTCACGCCGCCCGCCTCTTACACGCTGCGGAATCCCATAGCCACCTCCTGCCGCGGGCAGTGCGCATGCGCGGCGCGAGCAGTGCGCGCGCGCAGCGGCCGCCGGGACAGCGCGCTCGGCCGGGCCGGCCGGCACGGGGGACGCCTTCGTCGGGAAATAAAACCGAACTGCCCAGCGCCCGAACCCTGGTGCGGGGAGGCTTCCTGTATGGTCCTGGCTGTGTTTGTTTGTTATTTTGACAAGCCCTCGGCACCTCGCTCCTATTTCCAAAGAGGAGCGGTGCCGTGTCGCCTTATCTTGCTTTAAACTGGACAGTTAAAAAAACCCCAAACAACCCACAAACTGAGCAAACCCATAATTATTCCTGCCTCCTGGAAGCTGTCGGGCAGGATTTTGTTTTTGATGCTGTTTGCGGAGGGGCCATCAGCCAGGGGAGGGGATGTGCTGGTCCAGAGAGTGCCCAAGAGCTGCGGGCAGCAAGGGGTGTCCCTGCTCAGCCCCGCGAACAAGTCACACACACACGGCCTGGGGACACACGGCAGCGCTGGGCTCCAAAACCTGGCTCCAAGAGCTGTGTGCTGTCCCAAATCTGCACAGGCACTGCAGGAAGACACTTTCTGGCTCCCATCCGAGTGTAGACACACTGCCCACAGAGATCCCAAGGTACCAGCTGGGAAACGGGCTTTAGGGTCCAGCTCCCTTTCTGGCACAAAACACCTCATTTTATCAAAGAGGAAATTCCAGCTCATCAGTGTCTGGCAGCCACACCTAGGGTGAGCCATGTACCCAGAGTAGAGCTCACTGCTGCTCCAAGGGCCAGAAAGCTTAAATTTGGAGGCTGCAGAGAATCTCAAAAGGCCTAACTTTATTTAAGATTCATACAGAAATCATTTAATAACTTGGGTTGGAAGGGACCTTGGAGATCACCTCATTCCAACGCCCCTGCCGTGGGCTCGCACACCTTCCACTAAATCAGGTTGCTCAATGTATCCAGCCAGGCTTTAAACACTTGCAGGGATGGATGGGGCATTCACAGCTCCTCTGTGCAGCCTGTGCCAGTGTCTCACTACCATTACCCTAAAGAATTTCTTCCCCATTTCTCATCTAAATGTACTCTCAGTTTAATACCATTCCCCCTTGTCCAGTCACTACACGTTCTTTCAAGAGGCCCCTCTCCCTCTAATTTTTGGTAAGCTCATTGTAAGTACTGAAAAGGTGCAGCAAAGGTCTCCCTGAAGCCTGCACGGAGCATATAATGGACTTGACAAATAAAGGGTGTAGGGAACAGCAGCTTTTAACCAGGCAGTGAATTGTTGGGAAAATCAATATGCCAAAAGGAATTATATTATTGATGAGAGCTGATGAAAAACAGTGTTTTCTGTGCTTGCTCCTTGCAGAACCCTAAGATGCCAAAACTGGCACTCAAGTGATATTACTTGCTGCAGTTCTCTCATCAGTAAACTTTGTATAGAACAGAACTAAAGGGGGGGTGTTTCTTTTGTGCTCCCAGGCTCACCAAATACCAAGCTCACCAGTCACACCCAGCAGGGCGGCAGTCTGGGCTGCCAGGCTGTGCTGCCATGAGAAGCACTGCTTTGTAAGCATGCTCTGACCACTGAAGGAAATGGGACATATGACATCTTGAGTCAGTCATTACAGAAAAAAAAAATTGTTTACTCAGTGTAAAACAGACAGTCTTTTGTCTTCCTAGTCAAACAGCAAAAAACATCTTGTCATTGAGTTTTTACTGAAAATGAAAACTTTCTCATAAGTATCATTTGTTTTAAAATAAGAAGAACCCCAAATGCTTTGGTTTATGGAAATGAGAAACAAGCTTTGTTTCACGTCTCCTTATCATTCTCCTGGGAATGAGTGAGAAGCATAAGACAAGCCCCTTCTTTCTGCTTGCGCTACCATAAACATGTTTGCTTGTAACAACTGGTGGCGTTATTATCTTTCTTAGGAATTTGAGCATATTATGTCAATAATTTGACTCTGTTATTTCCTGCCTAAATTTTTAATTCTAACGGGACACTTTACTCAAAGGCAGAAAATAAGCCCCGGCCTTGTTTGCTACAAGCGACGCCTTTGGCTCCAGAGGACCACTGGGACGGGCTGTGCCCGTGGCAGCCCCGGCTGCGACATCACAGACTCGTCCCGCACGGCCCGCAGGTGACACTCGCGCGCACGACACCCGTGCCGCCACCAGAGGTCGCCGCGCCCGCCGGACCGCGGCCACATTCCCGCGGGACGCTCGGCTGCGGGCGCCGGGATGTGGCGGGACCGGCATCCCCGCGGGATGCTCGCTCACCGCCGAGCGCCGGGATACAGGCAAACCGCGCAGAGCCGCGGGGACAGAGCCTCGGGCGGAGCCGTGCGGCCCCACCCGCGCGGATGGCGGCACATCCGAGCACGGGGCTCCGTCACAACACGGGTGGGCGCCGGGATGCCCACACCCTGCGGCAAACGCCGTCAGGAAGGAAGGCGGCGGCATCCCTTGGGCAGCACCCGGCTGCCTTTGCCTGGGCACGGGCGGTGGCACGGGCAGGGAGACACGCTCGGTCCGCCTTTTCCGGCTTGGGAGGGCGACGCTGTCGCGACATAGGGAGGCGACTAAGGGACACACCGAAGGCTACTCGGTTGCCTCCGAGACGGGAATAGAGCCGGCGAAGCCCCGCAGCTGCCGCTCACCGCAGCTCACACAGCCGGGGGCCTCCCCGGAGGGCAGGACGGGAGGCGGCGGCCGGGACCCCCGTTCCGGGATGCGGTTCCTTCGGGACGCACCTGGTTGCCCGGGCAGTGAGTGTCGCCCGCTGCGCCGCCCTACGGGCCGTGATGCTCCGGACAGCGGCTGGCGCGGGATACGAGGTGACACCTGAGTTAGGACACCCTGACACACCTTTTTGGGATGTTTTTTCATCCTTTCTTTTTTGTCTTTTTTTCATTTTAAATTTTTTTTAATCCCCCCTCCCGTGCCGCTGTACGGGCATTCCTCCGAAGCCGCTCGCATCCACAGGAAGCCTCTCCCAGCTATGCCGACCCTCCGTGCGGCTCCCCCTCCCAGCCCCGCTGCCCCTCGCAGGCTTCCCCCACGCGGCTCCACAGCCCTTCGCCCCCGGCCCGAGTGCCTCCGCGGCCCGAGCCGCGCTCACCTGTCGGAGGTGATGGCTCCCGGTGTCGTTCCCGATGTAGCTCCCGTTGACGCTCCCGGTGTCGCTCCGCACGCACTCAAGACAGCACCGGCCTCCGGCGGGCGTGCGGCCCCTTTAAGCAGCTGCACCGCCCGCCACCCGGCGCGAGGCCTGAGTGGCAGCGCCGTTCACCAATCACGACCGCGGTCGCCTCAGGTCCCGCCCCCCGCCCCGCCAGCGGCGGGCGGAGCGGGCGGGGGGAATGGCGTGAGAAAGTGACGCGACGTGGGCAGAGGGCGGTGCGCCAATGGGGACGCGGCAGGGGCGGCGGACGCCCAATGGGAGCCGCGCGCCGTGCGGGGACAGCCAATGGGAGCGCGCGCCCGACCGCGGGTGAGGGTAGGAAGGGCTCGGGCCGGGCGCGAGGTGGTTGCCTGGCAACGGGAGTGTCCGCGTGTCCCGGGCCGAGCCGCCCGGAGTGTCCCGGCCCTGGCCCGGCCCGGCGCATCCTGACCCCGGCTCCGGCCCATTCCGGCCCATTCCGGCCCCGGCTTGTCCCGGCTCCCGCCCATCTAGCCCCCCAAGTGTCCCGGCCCTGGCGTGTCCTGACCCCGGCGTGCCCCGGCACCGGGGCTCTCACGGGGCTCTGCCAGCAAAATTGCTTCACGGAGGATGTGATGGATGTCCTGCCCTGCCCTGCCCTGGATCTTCCCGTAACATTTTCGTTCGAGCTCGTTAAATCCTCCGTGTGCCAAGCCGCGCATCACGGGGTTACTGCTGTCTGACAAATTGGCATTGTGTGGGTTCCTGCTGCCAGCCTGGCTTGCCTTTAGGCCGTGCGATGATTTATTGCCACCTGATCATTGCTGCACACCCCCAGAGAACTGGGACAACAAACCTCCCTTGTAGATGGGAAGCTGCTTGACAAAAGTCAAACACAAATTTTGTACCCTGAGTAATTGGGTTGTAAACCACTGCTCAAGTCAAGGAAATGCACTTCCTGAGCAGCTGTCAGGCTCTGTGAGATCTGGCCGCTGAAGCCAGCAGAAGACACCAGCTTGCTCACCTCACTCCCCTCCAGGGTGTTAAACCACCATCTTAGGGGCAGGCAAAAACACTGCTAAGGAAATGGAAAAGCCATCATTCAAAGTGTTAACTCCTGTCCTGTTTGTTCAATCTGTTGTGCCATTGTCAAGGAGAATCATCACAGATTTGTCACATAACTATCTGCAGTCTGAGGATTGGGAAACACTACTGAGAAATCAAGAAAAGTTTTGTTTGCGCATGGTACCTTGCAGTCTCCTGATAAGCTTGTGCCAGTCACTGCTACAAGCCAGTTCCATTTGTAATTCTGAAGAAAACATGTTGACGAAATGCAAATTCAGTGGATGATGGTGTAGTTACATCATGTAGACTCAGCTACCTCCTTTGCCTACAGACAAAAGGGATGCGTCAGGAAAGTTCACCTTCTGTTCTAAAAAAATTCACCTTCGGTTCTAAAAATTTCCTTCTTCTTTTCCATTCCTACCACAGGAGAAAAACAAAAAACCAAACTCAAAACAAACAAACAAACAACCCCCACCAAAACAAAACAAAACAAAACAACCCACCAAAAATCAACCAACCAACAAAAAAAAAAAACCAAAAACCTGAAAACCACACAATACTAAAAAACCAGAACCAGAGCTCTGTCCTTGTTCTAGACATCAAAATGGGCTCCTAATGCCACCCTCAATATGCACTTGGTGATAAAATGCTTCCTTGCCACAGGGATGCCTGGATTGCCCTGGCTTTATGGAAGAGGTGCTGGGGAGCAGATGGACGGTGCGCTTCCCTGCTCCCTGGGGACTCAGCTGCCTGTGCAGCAGGCCAGCACTGGTTGCCACATCTCAGTGGGAGACTTTTCTCCAGGTCTGGGGCTGCCCTGGAGAAAGCAGTGTGATGGAGCTGTGAGGAGCCTCCTTGGCCACCTCACCCCTTTCACTTGGGAGCCGTATTCAAGTGTGGGCCATTGCCAGAGGGGCACCATGAATGTGCCTGTGCGTGGTACAACCCTTGCTGACCCTGACCCAGTGACTTGACTTCCCAGCTTCACCTCCAACCTTCTCATCTCTACAGACTTGTCTCAAAACCTGGACTCTTGTTTGACCCTGTTTTTCCATCTGGCCCTGCTCTGCATGTTTGTCTGGGCACCGTGAGAGCGCGCCCTTGGTGAGGGTGCTGGCCTGCCTGCTGCCTTGTCACGGCTCTGGCTGCATCTGCTCCTGCTGCTCCTGGCAATGCAAACCTGCTCACCTGGGAGCCTGAACTCAGGTGGGGGGCTTTCCTTCTGATAAATGTCTTACTTGCTTTCAAAATGGTGATGTCAGGATTGGGTTCTGCAAATTTTTTTGGTGCATGTATAGTCAACATTAAATGAAGATCTTAAAAATGCAGATCTTCTACAGATGTCATAAAGAAACCCTACCAAAATTACTAAGATTAGCCTGGGGAGGTGATCCATGTTATTGCTTTCTTTCCCAGAGTCTATGTATCTTTACTCTCTATTTAGAGATTTACCTGGTCGTTACACTGCTGAAAGCATTGGTTTTGTCTCCTCAGGATGTTTATGGATCCAGATGCTAATTTAAATTTATATGAAGTCCAGACGTCCTCCTCTTGCAGACTGGTTTGATAGCTAATCCTTTATAGCCTAAGATCTAAAACCTACTTTTTCTTATTAATCAGTGCAATTTTTTGTATAATTGTTGTCAATAATGTTAGTCTTTTTATTTAGCTTTATGACACTATTTCCTTGTCCTGCTACAGACTGTATTATAAGAGAAGACTTATAAAAAAATACAATAATTTCTTCACAAGAAAGGATCTGCCTATGCTGCTGTTGCAATAGTCTACAATTGTTTTACATTAATTTCTAGTAAGGATTATATTAATATCATTAAAATTGTTGGTGAATCTTATTCCAAACCTCTTAGTTAATTAATTATAGTTTCCTAACCAAATTATGCTCCAGACATGCACTATTTCCAGCCCAGCTAGTGAGAATCTCTTTCATGGCTGTAGAACTTTACCAATCTGCCCAGAGAGATATTCAATCAAAAATTGTATTTGCAAATTGTGTTTATTTGTTTGGACTAAGGACAGGTTGTTTTAATAACAATAGCACTGCCAAAGAAATTCAGCATAACTCAGAATAACATTGTCTTGGAAATATGCTCAGGTGTGCTAGTCAGAGGGCAAGCACATATCCTCTTCCTCTGTTAAAATCCAGGCTGTTTTGGTAAATGAGGGTTTGAATTTGAGCCTCTATCAACATTTTTCAACTGTGTAAAAGTGTATTGTAACTCCTAACCCAGTACTGCTTTGAAAGAAAAGTGTTTGCAATCTTATGACTCTAGTCTGATGTCTAGTTTTAAGCAAGAGGGTCAAATTCAGGATGCTGGTTTTGCTTGAATAGACCCAACAGGTTCTTTGCTTTTGTTTAGCACTTCTTAAGCAATGCTATCTGTGATTTCTTTAAATCATCCTAAAGACTTACAGGCTGTCACATTAAGTTAATAACTTTTGAAATAAATTTAAAAGGTGGATGGTAATAATCTGTTAAGCTGTTTCTTAAAAGTGGTTAAGAGTAACTTTATTGCAATTCTCAAGAATATTAATTACAAGTCTAATTTGGACTTAATTCAATGGAAGTTACACTTCTAAGTCACTAAAATACTCACTACTGTTTTCAAATACATCCAACTAGATCTTTTAGGGACCTAAACATATTGAAAAGAGAGCTTTGTTCAGCATTTTCAGGGAAAACAAAGTAATGTGCCCTAATAATCTCTTCCACAAAACAAGATGACTTTAACGAAAAAGGCATTGATTTTATTTTGTTGCCAAGTACAAAATAGCAAAGGTCAAAAATAATGCTCAGGTACAGAGAATATGAGGTCACTCAAGTGAAGGTTTGGAAACTGGAAGATTTTTCTTCTACATATTTGTGTGTCAGTGTTCAGGGATAAATGAAACTGTATGAGGCAGTGGATCTTTCAAGTGTTGTTTTGGTACTTCCTATGCCAATACCAGGAAATAAAGTTTTTATTAGATTCTATGACAGGTAGACGTTATTTCTAATTCAGTTCCCAAAAGAATGCACAGGAACCAAAACTTGAAATACAGCTGGAAGCAGGGAGTGGACTTTGTAGTCTCATAATCTCTCAGTTTGATCTCCTGATTCCAGGAGAACCTGATAGGAGACATAACACTGAAGAACTGGAAGATGTAAACAAAAATATCAAAGACTGTCTTTAAAGTCGGTCCAGTAAATACAAATATTTCAATAACAGATCTGATTGGGTCTTTAATTTCAATACAAAGAAGGAATTGCTAAACTGATAAGAATCAAAGATTTGGAGGCCAGAAAGGCTGACAGTACAAAAACTCGTTACTAGTATCTGTACTGCTTCCCAAATGGGAGAGATAACTGCAGCTGTGCTGTGATCCTACAACTGTCAGAGGACAGGTCTGCAAGCCAAGGCTTCCTGGAGCTTCCCAGCAGCCTGTGCGTAAACCAGCATGAACCCCTTCCCCTTCCCCTTCCCCTTCCCCTTCCCCTTCCCCTTCCCCTTCCCCTTCCCCTTCCCCTTCCCCTTCCCCTTCCCCTTCCCCTTCCCCTTCCCCTTCCCCTTCCCCTTCCCCTTCCCCTTCCCTCATCTTGGGAAGGTTGTTCCATACTCTAATCCTGTGATATGCTCTCTCCCATAGCACAGCCATGGAAATTAGGGTACAGTCCATGCTTTAGTCAGTATGTTTATACTCTCAAAAGGTCACTGGTTGCATTGATGGCACAGCTCTGAGGAGCTGAGATGCCATCATAAACCCACCTAGAAATCAGAAGGAAGCAAGAAGGCTCAAAATCTGAAAGGCAGAGCAGAACATGAGGAAGAAAATGGAACTGCCAGAAGGAGTAATATGCTGCTGCCATATTGTAAAGTGCTTCAGCAGTTTTGCATTCCTGATGCTCTGCTGACCTGGGCCCGGGGAATTTGCATTCTGTGTGATACCCATTAGCTAATTATCCATGTGGTGTCCAGGCAGTGCAAATGAAATGGTGGAAAGTGTGTGCCATTTCAGCTTGCATTAGGCAGGGTCACATCCTCTACCTCAGCAGTGTGCCAAGCACAGCTTTGGGAGGAAGAGCCTCTGTGCAGGCTGGGAGTCAGAGAGGGCAGCCCCAGCCCCTTCCCCCAGCGGCAGGCTTCCTGCACGTTATTCCAGCAGGCAGAGGATGGAGCTAGACCAGTGTACATGCTGTACAAAATATTCCCTAGATTCTAGAAGAGGAGTTATATCAGTTAGTTGCCTCATCCCTGTCAGAAGGCAGTTGGCTCATTAGAGCAGTAATTGTTTCTCTTATCTGTTTTGAAGGGAGTCAGGTTTCTTTCACCAGATTTGCATCTATAGGAGTATGCTGCTTATCTATAGTGACCTTGCTGCAGTTGTTCATCTTCTTTCTTATTTAGGGAACCTATCAGCAGCTGCTTCTATCCCCTATCACCAGCCTTGCTATCTCCCATGCTTGCAGGATGTAGTTTTACGTAAAAATTTCAAAGCAAACACTAGAGGCAACTCAGAGGAGCTCATTTAAGTCAAATGCAGTGATTGGAAAAAAACAGTAATTGCTAGGGGAAGAGAAGAAAGCAGAGTTCTGCTGCTATATTAAGTGTTTTTGGCTCATGAGATGTGTGTATTCTATGGCACTGACTCTTTTAAAGACCTCTCTTCTCCGTCATTTACTTCTTTCTGTATACATGTCTGTGAGGAGAAATGCTGTTGATGGGATGTCTTTGTGGAAATACTAAATTACTTTGAAGTTTCCCAGGGAGGAGGGAGGGAATCCAGACTGTGCCCCACAGGAGAAGGCAGTACTGTACACTGGAAGAGAGGCTATGGAGTGGGTAGCCAGACTGTCATCATTGCTAGTATTTGAAAAAAGGCCTTGGGGGACAGACGTAATCCTCAGTCTCAATTATGAGAAATTCAGCAAAGGAAGGACCCATCTGAAGGATCTGAGTATTTGAATGAACAAAATTGAATGAAAAAAAAGCAATAGAGATGATCTTTATTGCATAGCTCTGAGTGTCACACTTTGAGTCCTGTGAAGAGGATCAGATATTATCACTGAGATTATATGTCATGATAGTAACAGCTGGGAGCAGAGATTGTTTAGAAGAGGTAAAAGACATGGTTTTGGCAAACAAGCTGGAAGTATCTGAAAAAGTGTTTGTAAACCTATGTACTATGAATCAAAAAAGAAAGATTAATGACTGGAAGAATATAAACAAAACAGGCAACAGCAGAAAGATGATTAGAAGACAGGAAAGAATAGGGACCAAGTATAGGACTGGGAAAAAATGGAGGACTGAGAAGAAACAGCATGTTAAAACAGAAGTCACAGGGGAGGTTGCCATAAAAGCAGGGTGAGAGAGAGGAAGATTTAAGTCTGCCAAAAGAGCCAGGAAGTACAGCAAGCGCTTGCTACAAGACATTACCAGGAACACCTTATCATTTGTCTGATAGTCTGATCAGCATCATTCTGAGTACAGGTAATATTTTCTGCCTCTGCTTTCTCTAGCACACAGAGATTTGGAAAGTCATTTTGATGCTACAATCATCCTTTGCTGGTGAAATCTGGTATCCTTGCCCGCAGTGCCATATGCCACAGAATCTTCATCATGGGTCATTTAGCTTCATTTTCCTTCATTTGGTTACTGCTTCTGTTCTTTCTCTTTGGTTCTTCTGGTTCTTCTCTGCTTTCTCACATGAAATTTGCTCCTGTGAATCTTGTGCTTCATCTTCCTCATCATTTTTTCGACTTTTCTATTCCATGGATTCACACAGAACTTTCTGCCTTTCATGTGGAGACTTTTAAAGAAATGGTTGTCAGTTTCAAAGAAAAAAAGTAAAAATCCCAGCTTTTAAAAATCATCATAATTATCATTCACCTATGAAGACCACAAATTTAGACTTGGTTAATCTTAAATTATATTTTATGCTGTGTTTATTAATTTTTTTTCTGGTTTCAAATAATTAGGATCTAAGTTTTACATTATTAAACTTACATTCCAAAATCTGAAAAAAAGCTTTACTACTTTCGTGCAAAAAGAACCCAGTGCAAAGCAGTACATTTCTATGGCAAATAAATAAGTGGACTTCTGTGTAGTTATTATAACTGTGATGATTATCATGCAAAAGTCTAGAAATTGTACCAATTTAATCCAAATGGTGTGATATTGTACCAGAAAAAAAATTAGATATAGTTGATGTTATACAAAAATAAAGCTGATTTAATGAGTTTAGGCCAGGGTTTTATGGGATAAATAATTGGAAAAAGCAGAGAAGTCTTAAGGTGCATGAGTAATTTTTCAGTTCTGAAAATAAAGCAAGTGTCAATGAAGGTTGAATAATATTTAGTGTTATTACTGAAAAAATAATTAAATTTTAACAATCAAGTTTAAATAGCACAAGGAAGGACAGTTCTTAAATCATATAAAACATTGGGTTTTGAATTTGTGTTAGTTTTCCAAGATTCTACTTATTTAAATGCTGTGTGATAGGTTTTAATTTGCAGTATCCCTTTCACAGTGAAGAACTCAAAATATCTCTTACATAACAGCATCTAGGTGACACAGGCCACCAGCTTTCTGGATTTCAAATCTCTCCACTCTTCTGAGAATTCCTTTGGAAATTTCATTTGAAATTTTCATGCAACAGCTAAAGGCCCCAGGAAACAAAGCTAAAAAGAGGAGTAGCAATGTTAGAAACACCACAGATATAAGAGGGATAACTCATAGTTTGACTGCACAGAATCACAGAGGGGTTGAGATTGGAAATCATTTGGTACAGCTCTCTGCTCAAGCAGGGCCATCTGGTCCCTGGGTCCTCCTTCAGCTCTGCTCCCAGCCCCTAATGCGGCTAACCACATGGCTTAATTAACTCCATCTTATGAGACAAGCAGCCATGACTTTCTATGACCAAGCAAGTCATGTGTTCATACCCCTTCCCTCATTATCAGGCCCTGGAAGTCCTGTGAAACAGGAGACAAACCAATTTCTATTTCTGTTCCCTACCAGCCCCCAGCCTGCCATCATTGCTCCCCAGATGGAGGACTTGTCTCTTCCCCTTGCTGAACTTCCTGAGTTTCCTCTCTTCCCATTTCTATGTCAGCAAAACCATGTGGTGCATGCACTACTGCTCCCAGTCTGTTATCATCTGCAAACATGGCACAGGCACATTCTGTTCCATCATCCAGGTCTTTAATGAAGGTGTTGGACTCTGTTATCTCCCATGGTGACCCCGGGGGTTCGTGGCACCGATTACAACCCCCTGGACCTGGTCCTTCATTCAGTTCTCTGTCTGCCTCAGTCTTTACTCATCTATCCTGTACTTGGTCAGCTTGTCTATGATGGTATTACCAGACACACGAATGAAAGTCTGCCCTGAAGTCACAGTACACAAAGCCCATGTCTCTCCTCTTCACCAATAAGCTAGTCACATTATTGGAGATGGCTACCAGGTTGGTCAAGCATGATGTCTGTCCCCTTCATAAATCCATGCTGACCACTCCTGATGTCTATCTTGCCTTTCAGATCTTGGGAAATGCTTTCTCAGAGAATTTTCTTCATCACTTTCCCAGGGACTGAGATGAGGTTTAGCAGCCTATAGTTCTCTGGATCTTCCTTCTTGCCCTACTTGAAGATAGGGGTAATACTTGCTCTCTTTCAGTTTTCAGGAACTTCTCCCACTTGCCATGACTGTTCAAAGGTAACTAACAGTGACCTCACAATGGCATCAATGAGCTTCCTCAGCACTGGTTGCGGTCTATCCTATTTGTCCTGTGGCCTTATATATGTCTAGTTTTTAAAAGTGCTCTCTAGTTTGGTCTTTCTCCACTGACAATAAATCATCCTTGCTGCAAATATTCCCTTTGGTCCCAGGAACCTGGGTTTTTTGTTAGATTGCCTAGTTTGCATGGTAAAGAGTAAGACAAAGAAAGTGTCGAGTGCCTCAGCCTTATCCATGTAATTTGTCACCAGTTTCTCTGTCCAATTTAGCAGTGGTTTCTCATATTCACCCCTCTTTCTCTTGTTGTTTATATACTTATGGAACATTTTGTCACATGTTACATTCCTTGACAGATTCAACTCCAGCTCAGCTTTGTCTTTGTCTTTCCTAACAACATTCCTGCATGATCAGACAACCCTATACTCCACTTGGGTCACCTGCTTCCACCCCTTTGTTCCACACATTGTTTTTATGTCCTGATGCAGTTAAAAGCTCTGAGAACATCCAGCCAGGCCTCCTGCTTGGGTTTCTATTTGTCAGGACAGACCTTTCCAAAGCTTGGAGGGGGTGACCTTGAACATCAGCCAGCTCTGCTTGACCTCTCTTCTATCCAGGATGACATTCCATGGGATTCTTCCAAACTTGGGAAGAGGTTGTAAATCAGCTCTTATTAAATCCAGGGCCACAATCTTGTTTTTTGCCCTGCTCCCTTGTCCTAGAATCCCAAACTTCCTTACTTTATGGACACTGTAGCCAGTGCTGCCTGTGATTTCATGCCCCTGACTAGATCTTCTCTGTTTGCAAGTATCTCATCTGCCTGAGTGCTTTCCTGTGCCAGTTCCTTGATTACTTGTCATGGAAGATGTCATCAATGCGCATCAAAGCTTGTGGATTGCTTCAGCACTGTTGTATTGCCCTGCCAGCAGATATCAGCATGGGTAAAGTCCCCCATGAAGATTCCCAGGATTCTTTCAGCTGTTTGAAGAAGGCCTCAGCTTCTTCTTCCTGGTCAGGAGGTCTATAGCAGACCCCCACACTACCAGATCACCCCTGCTGGCCTGCCCACTGATCCTGACCCGTAAGCTCCTCCTCCATCCCCAGGCAGAGTCCATGCATTCCTGCTGCTCTCTTGCCTAAAGGCCAAGCCTCTTGTTTCCTTGTCATTCCCTCTCCTTGCCTTCCAGCCTGCTGTTCCTAAAAGCCCATATCCCTCAGCTGCAGCACAGCAGTGACAAGAGCTACCCCTGAGCATGTCCCTGAGCCCCGTGAGGTCCGAGCCCTGCACCTACAGCCACACTTCTTGTTCCTGTTTGCCCCCATCCTGCATGCCTGAGTGGGAGAGCAGTTCCGGGTGCTGTCAAGGACTAGTTATCTTCACAGCTTGCACAGTATCTCTCTGTTTCTCCCACAAGAGAGATTGGTGGTTTAAATAAATTTCCTTCACCCCTCTTTCTGCGTGCATATGTAAAGGCTTGTTACAGTAATATAAAAGTAATTTTAAAATATTTATTTTTACTTGTGGGAGATCACCAATATTTATGACACAGGAAGTGTCAGGAGTATAATTTAAAAGCTATGCCTTTTTAGGCTAAATCAGGCCCATTGTCTTTTGTTGTCTTTTTGAAATGATAAATGCTCTTGCTGGGCTTTGTGTTTTCTTCAGCCCCAAGGGCTCCTATGGTCGAATATGTCTCCACTATGGAATTATCTCCTGCATGTTTTTTCCTGTTTGCTAATACCATCTTAAAAATTAAAAGTAACTAAACTTTAAAGAGCAAATAATAAATCTAGGTGGGTTTTTATTTTTTAGGAAACGTACTAACATTTTGGTGCATTTTTTTTTTTCTGTGCTAGCAGAGAAATAGATCTTCTAAAAGTGGATTTCCTCCACTAGCTCAAGGACAAGCACAGCTGTATTGCTCAGGGATTTATCTAAGATGAAGGTCTCAAGGTTAAACCCACTCTTCAAAATGAGCACAGCAAAGACCTCTGGGTCCCAGACCTTGAACTGGTCTGGGAGAAGCGGAGAGAAAGTGCTCTTCCTATTTGTTTTCATTTTTCTTCCTATCCATGCTTTCCCTAAGTAATCATTTAGTCTTGAATGCAAGAGTCATGAGTTAGGAAAAAAAAAAAAAGAGAGTCAATTTCAGCTTCTGTAAGCAGGAGATAAATCTGTTTAAAAATTTTCCTGTAAGCAAGATGATTGTGTGCTCTTCTTACAAGAGTGCTTGCTGAGTGCTGGAGTAACAGATGCTGGCACAGCTGTAGCAGTGAGCTCGAGCAGCCAGCAATGGAGCTGGCGTCTTTGGAGAGCACTGACGCTGCCCACTGCTGCTTCCAGGGGGATTTTGTATCTGTGGGGTTGATGGCAGGGCCCTGGCATTTCACGGTCAGAAGGGAGGTGGAAAGAAGATGGCTCAGCAGTTGTTTCCTCAGCAACCCAGAGAGGAGGGCTATAAATAATCATATGGTGCAGAAGGACTAATTAAGTGTTGAGTGCTACCTGTGTTATTTCCCCATTGTCCTTTGTTTTCCTCTCTTCAAAAGCATACTTCTTGTGAAGCAAGTTAATTGATGTTCACAAATGGAAATTCAGCTCATTGAGCACCACTAAGTTAAGGTTTTTTCTGGGTCCTCAAGATAGAGTTGGTAAAACTAAAGTAAAAACTTTTGTTGTTGCAAGTCAGCTCCTGACAGAAGAATTCTGTCAGATAAAAACTTAAGGAAGGGTAATTATATTTTCAACTCTGTCTGATGTTGCCTGCTGTGGTTTTTAGAGATGTATACTCCAATACAGCTCTGGGGTCTAGTAAACTAAAATACTTGGCAAGACCAATACTACCAACTTCTGTAGAATGGCTGAATATTACAGGTGGTATTAGGGAGAGTCAGTTAATAGTTCAGTCCCCTGAACTATTTCTCAACTGGTTTTGCTGATGCTTACTATCTCGCCCTCATCCTACTTTATGTACTTTAAACTATCCTTTGCTTTGATACTCATATCTGAACTATCAGTATTGCAGTTTACAGTGCACTATATAGCACCATGTTAGCCATTTGTACACTTTATAACTGAAAATTAGGAAATTAATATTGATGTACTTTTATAGCTTTGTAAGGCGAAACACACACAGGCTCAACCAAGGAAAATAAAGCAAAACTCATGATGCATCCAGGTCGGCTTGTGAGTGTCTCATTGGCCACTTCTGACTGACTGCCCTTTTGTAAAAATCTTAACCACCAGGAATTGCAATGTTTAGCAACTTGTTTATAACTGCATATTTAGACATCACTTACATGACCAGAGTTGCCATTTTAGAGCAAATTCAACCACCCACTGCTCAGTCAGTCTTTGACCTGGAGCATTGGATGCCACTGACATCCAGCCCATGCAGCTGTACAAAAGCTGTGTCCTGCAGCTGTGAGCACAGGCAGCAGACTGCATGTGAAACTAGGGAATGCCCCAATAAAAACCAGATTGAAATTCTGCATAAAATGTAAATGAGTGGTGTTAAACAGGCAACAGCACTTCTTATGGGCATTGAGAGCCTGCTAGTACATTTTTATTAGAGTATGTGCCTGGGGAGACTTTCTTGCTTTCGCATGTATGTATTCCCCAAGGACTTCTGATGTGCACTCTTTTTTTTTGATGAAAAAGAAGCTGTTACAATTTTTTTTTTGCATTTTTGTTATGTGTATGGAAGCACAGCTGCAATATGGAAAATAGATAATCTGTGAGTCATCGATGAATGCATAGCATGAGGGTCTTTCTGTCAGAGAACATGAAAGTGTCACCAGCAACCTTCTGCTGACAGAGGCACTTATGAGAACTGCTACCTTTCTACATGGAAGTTAGTAATAAAAGCAATTTCTTTCCCTGTGTATGAAGTATGAGAGCAGTCAGCCAAGGAAATCCTGTAATTCCCCAGAACACAGAAAAACTGATGCTGCTCTCATGGAGGACTGAGATATCCTGCACCTCCATTGTTACTATAACTTCATTCTAATCCTGCAAGTGGGAAGAAATTAGGAGATAATCCTAAACAAACATAGTAATTTCAGCCCAATCCAGGGCCATGGTTTTGGGCTTTTTTTTGTGATTTCAGCAATTATATAAGGGTTATTAGTAATTGTTGATCTAAACAGTAGGTAAAAGGAAAGGACTGTGGTTTTGCATATGGATCTTGGCATGGCCTTTTTTGTGCCATTTATCAGTCAATAGGATTTTTTCAGTGCTGCTGATTTCATTTGTCTCTATTGCTCAGTGACATAGTAAGAAATACACAGCAGCTTTCCCAAAAATTATTTAGACCTGTTGTCTGACACTGAGACTCTTAAAGCTAAAGGAACTGCTGAAAAGACTAAGCTTAGTGATGGATCTTGAGACAGAAAGGATTCCTCAGCTGTTATTTTAGCAAGTGATATTACCTATTTTGGTATTTCTTCCCTGGGAACTCTCTCCAGGGAATGGCCTGTTGTTTTCAAAGTTATTTAGTACATTCAAAAAAAAAAAAAAAATAAAAGAAAGGTGAAAGTTGTCCAGGTTGTCCCTGCACAGGACAGAAGGGGTTGGAATGGAAGAATGATCTTTAAGTTCTCTTTCAAACCAAACCATTCTGTGATTGAAGTGGAGTACTTCGGAAAGAAGCACAGTGAAAACAAACCTCTGATGGAAAAAGACCTCCATGAGTACTGTTCATTATATCCACTTTTACATTTAAATTGATCAGTATCAAATCTCCTTGATTAGCTGAACTTTCCTTTACCATTTCCTCTCTGCTATCTGACCAAACTTAGTCTATAGAAACTTGCCTTACCCTTCTGCTCTACTTTTTTCATTGTCATTCTCAGACTTGCAGGCCACATGTTAATCAGCCAGAGAAGGCTGGTTGTCTAGGGTTCAGGCAAAAAATCCAAAAAAGTTATTGGTGCATGCTGGTTTTCTGGGGCCACAAAGAACTTTTCTGTCCATCTTCAGTTGCAAGCTGATATTCCTAGATTTGCCAAGTCTTTTAGGAAAACTGTTGTGCCTGATGAAGAGCCCTGCTGGGGCACACAGTGGGAGCCTCTTGTACTGCTCTCCTCTGCAGTGTCAGGCAGCTGGGGCTGGGAAGTGGGTAGGGCAGAGCGCTGGTAAGGACAGACATGGCAGTCAGTGGTTCTGCCAGCCTCCTCCATAGAGAATTTAATATGGCAGGGCAGGTCTTTGCCTCATGAAGGAGGGCCAGATGGAAGAAAAAAGAGGAGATGATGCCCCATGGAAACAGATGGTTAGTGATGGAGCCATTATGCCCGCCAACCCCTCTGCTTGCTCTTAACTATTGGTTTAATTTTGGTCTCTTTTGACTAAGCATGATAAAGAAAAGCTGTGCTTTAAGTGAGAACAGTAGGGAAGGCATTTTTCCTTCCTTTCTCCATTTCCCTCCCCTCCAGACCCAACCCAGCTGCCTTGGGCAGGACTTGTGTAGCTCTTTTCTTCACAAGTTTCACTCCAGCAGTTAGTGTTTTAACCAGGCCTTTGGTGGTCCCTCCTGAATCCTACTAGCAGCACACAGGAGCCTGTCTAATGCTGGCAGAGCACCTGGTTCATCTTTGTGAGCTGCACTGCTTGAATGGAAAACCATGCTGTACTCGTTCTGTTATGTAACCAAGAAACCCAGGACGGTGCTTGAATTTACACAAAACGAGGGAGCCCAGCAAATATGGGTAACATTATTAAGCAGGATGTGTTCCCCCAACACTTTGTGTGGTCTGAGGGAAAGCTTCTCTTGCACAGTGAGATCCATACATCTGAGGCACTTTCTGTTTCTATCCTGAAATGTGAAACCTGCCGGTAATTGTGCCTCAAGTTCACCCTGAGCAGTTGCAGCTCTGCACATATTGCACAAGTTTGGCACACCTGTGCTATTAGCAGCAGGCATTAGTGTTTCCTAATGGAATTCTTTTGTGGTTACAAAGAAAGCTTTGTACATCAGGAAAGAAAACCCACACAACTTTGCATTGATTAATTATATTATGGTCTTGCTTAGTCAGAACATGGTGTTTATTGATATGCTCTGGTAACAGTACAGCCACTTCCACAGATGAGTTTCAGCACTTAGTGCCATGTTGTTGGCTTATGAACATAGAATCTAGGCTCTGTTCTTGGGGGCAGATGGACTATCACATCATCTACACTTAATATTAGCGACTGTAAAGCAGCTTATTTAGCACTCATTTCATAAAGCTGCTAGAAAGTGTTTCTCTCATTTAAAACAAACTTGAGGCTATTTTAAGAGTTCAGCACCTCAAGGCAGGTCTTTTCATCTTAACTTAAAGCAAGTCAATAACTATTTCATTAGACTCTGATCCTGGTTGACAGGTGAAAAAAGATGGATGCTAGAATTCTTGAGAAGTGCAGCATAGATATAGACTGTGAAAACAAGGAGATTGCTTAATAGCTGGACTTGAGAGGGGAACTCAAATGCTGAAAAATGTTCCAATGCATCCTACTATTTTAACATGGTAATGCACACAGTTAAAGCACAACTCTGAGAGAGAGTTTAAAAAAAAGATAAAGGGATTCTAAGCTATAACCATAAACAATAATACAGAAGTCTAAAAAGCATAAATAAAGAATAAATATAATTGAAATTATGCGGTGATGCTTTTCTTGTTTTGCTATGACGACTGCTATTAATATGGACATTTTCAAAGCTGAATGGCTGACTGGAGATGGATAGATGGGTATTTTCTATAGGTCAGGATTTTAGGATGGGGTTTTGTCCATCAAATCATGACCAGTTTGCAAGCTGTCTGTCTTCACACAACATCCTTGGTGCTTGGGTTACAGAGCATCAAAGAAATGCAGGCTGAAAATTAGCAAAACAGGAGGTAATATTGACATGGTCAAAAAAATATTTACTGCCTTACCAGAAGGGGAAATTTCTGCTATTCCTAGCAAAAACAAACATCACAATGTCTTGCATATTAAGATGCAGAAAGAAGCTGTCGCATCAACATAAATCTGGTTTGTTTCTATAAAGAAATACATCTAGATAAGAGGGAACCCATCTACCACATTGCACAGACCAGACTAATATTACTGGAATACCTTCAGTAGGATAAGTGCAGATAACTCCTCTGGGAAGTGTCAGACAGTCTTATTTAGTTGTTATTCCTGTGCTGTAGCATCAAACATTTGATTTGGATTCTATTACTGTATGTGAATTACCAAATTTCTCCTTTCATGTCTTCAAGATGAAATACGTGTAGGAGCTTCCAGAAGAGAGCTTTTGTCTTCTCAAATTGAAATTCAAGCCAACCATCTTTGGAATAAGCTCCACTGTTCAGCCTGCTGCATACTTCTTGCAGCGCTGCCTCCTTCACTGCATGTGTGGCACCCTGTAAATCCCTGGCACTGAGATGTGATCATGGAAGATTACCAGGATTTTTGAAGTAAAATTGCAAAAACTTATTTTGAATCATATTATGGGAAATGGGGGTAGAGGGGCAGAGTTTGTGGAGCGGGAAATCCCCATCACACTCTACAGAATACCTTGATCTTGGTTTTCTGGCCTTGCCCAGCTGGGCCTTGCTGAAGCCAGTAGCTAGGTGTGATTTTGGACAGCAGATGGCTTTCCTGGCCTCTGTCAACAGCTGCCAATTCACATCCATGAGCAAAGGAAACTTCTGTAGCTACCAGCCCAGATCTTACTTGTATGTCTACTGTCACCCTGAAATAAATGGATACATAATGGTGAGCCTAAATAAGCCTAGGTAGGGTCAAGCCCAAATCTGGTTCAGCTCAGGTAGGGCATGCCTGTAACCCAGCCAGCCACCTGAAATTCTGCTCATTTTTATTGTGGGTTCTGCCATTTGAGTATTGCAGTCAAGTATGGAGCATGTCTGTTTGAGGAAAGTTGGGTGGTAAAGGCACTTCCCCTGTGTCAGGTGGTTCAGTGTGAAGAACACATTCCAAGAGAGCCTTTACTTTGTGCATGCATGTGGCAGTCCTGTTGCGCAAGACCTTGCTGACTGCCCAGATCATATATCGAGACCAAAAGCACTTGCAGAGCATTCCCATGCCAGCAGGTGTAGTGGCCATTTTAACAGGATAAAATTCTAAAGCAGATTTTGTCCATGTGTTATCTAAATCTTCAAGGGATTCCATAATTCCTACTCCTACTGAAGCCAGAGGAGCCTGAGAAAGGATCATCCTGAAGGAAGTACTCCAGAATCTGAGTTACTTTCTCTGTGAACGCAGTCTATTTTACAGTAAAAAATTACAAAGAAAAAGTAAGGCTTCAATAACAGCATTGCCTAAATGGTTTTGAAAACTTTAAAAGTTTTTAATTTTTTTTTTAAATTTTAAGTTTAAAATTAAGTTTAATTTTTAAGTGTTATTAGATCTCCTGAGCCCTTGAGACCTGCTACACTGAACACAGAGCAAAGTTGCATGCAAAACTGCTTTTCTGCTGGGAGAAATCTGTTACTTGAAGTTTGTCATAAAAAGTTTTTTGAAACCTGTGCCACCCAGCGCAACTTCACTTTAAAGGAAAAAGACCAAGTGACTTTCTAAACACATTTCCTCTGGGAAGTTTGTAAAGGAGGAATTTACACCTGAACTTGAGAGATCCCTTTGAACAAATACTGACACTGTACTAGGTGTTCCCTCAGGAAATCACTGCTTTAAATATTTTACAACTTCATCAGCTAAAGTCTTGAAATGTTTCCTATGACAAATAACTCACATTGCTTTTCCTTGCTCAAGCCACTTCACAGAATTCTAGTGTGCTCACACCTGTTGTGGAAACATCAGAGGAAATTCCCAGGTGAAGCCTTGACTCCACTGAAAATGACAATTGCTCTGTGCAGTTAAGACACCAAAGTTTGACTTTTTGAAGAAAAGCAGCCAAGACATTTAAGCTATCACCTCAGGTCCCATGCAGAGCTGCAAAGGCTCAAGCAGACACAGTTCCAGGTAGGCACACTTCAAGTTTTTTATCTTTTAAGAGATTAAAGTATAGAAATAGATAAAGTACAATTACTACTTACTCTCAGACGTCTGACTAACCGTGACTGCTAGAACAACCAGAACAGTGACAAATTTCAAATCCATTCCTCCTGGGAGCTGCAGGAGCACAGCCACAGAGCAGGTAGTGAGCTGCAGGACTAACACCTGACCCTACCAGCTTGCTGCTGGGGATGAATGTGCCTTAAAGCCCCACCCTGAGCAGCAGCTTGGCGTCAGTTCTGTCCTGTGTGGCACTATGCACTTCAGCAGGATTCCTCCTCTCACCTGAAGACATGTGGTTCAGTTTTTTGCCAGATGGGAAGACAGGCTGCATTCCACACAGCTCCCCAAGAAGGTAGTGCCTTACATCCAGATCCTCGCAGCCCTCCTCACTGATGAGGCTCTTCAGCAACAGACTTGCCAAGGGTAGGAGTACTTCAGAAACAAGTACTTGCAGGATGGAGGATTAAGGAAAAAAACCCTCTGCTATTAGGTGTCATCTGCATGGAAGTTACACATGCAGCGCTGTGGGCCAAACCTGCTGTAGCACAAAAAATACAACCTCAAGGAGCCCCCAGCCTTGCCCTAGCTTTGTGTTTGACCTAGGCATTTCCAGTCTGTAAGGACCATGCTATTCCTGGCACACTTGGCTTTCAGTACAGTCTTGAAGCTTCCAAGCCCCTAAAAAGATTACTGTGTGGTTTCAGTCTGAACTGAGTACAGTGGCTGTAAGAGTAGCAAGCAGCTGCTGTACTCCACCACAGCCAGTGCAGTGACAGCTGCCTGCTTTGACCTTTCCCACGGCTGAACTAGAAAATCAGCCTGGGAATTTCCTACACTATTCAACCAAGCTCATCTTTGCTCTGGATCATTACATCATTCTTATTATTCCTAAATTTCCAGACCGCAAGGTAGAAGAAATTGCTAACTTCAGGGACTTTAGTCTATACTTACACTGTCCCAACACTGGTTTTGCAATTTCTTTTAATAATAAATTAATAAAGTGCAATCAACCTTTCCGGCTATCAGTGTTTTACTTCCTAGCTGTTTGTTTCTGTTATTCACTGTTATCTACCAGGATAAGAGACCAGGGCAAATCCAGAAATAAAAGTCTACTGTAAAAACGAAAAAGAGTAGAAGATAATCATGTATGTTGTTTAAAGTATGATTTTGAAGTATGTTGAAATCAGCAAGTTGATTCATTGTCACCATTTAGTTTATAAAAGGTACACCATCCTGGCCAAAGCTAAGACAGATCACAACAGCTTTATTAACCTGAACCTACATTAGGACAAGAATATTAGCAGCATTATTGTTCTTCAAAGTAGCAAGAGGAGGAAAAAACTACATTAAAAGAAGTACCGTGAGACAGGTGCTACTGGAGTAGCATGTTAAACAGCTTCAGTCAGTATTAGATTTTGTATTCCAGTGCCTGGCTGATGCTACAAATCAGGATGCTTTGTTTCTTTGCAGATAATCAATTAGTTTGTCCTGGCAAATTCTTCACATGGGATGATACAGTTTTAAAGATCTGATACAGATTACAAGGGTCTTTCCACAGTGAGAGTGTGGAGTAAGGGAGCAGTAGCGGCGATGGGGATGGAGGAAGAAACAAAGCATTTTGTGTTTCTTAAGACCTGTTCCTGTGTGACAAGTTCGAAGTGCTCCCCAGAGGTAACTCAGACATGCACACCTCCTATGCTCTCAGAACCATGGAGTCAATACAGGTATCTGAGTATTATCTTCTCTGCTGCTGGCAACAAACAACAGCACACATTAAAACTTATTTCTTTCAGCTTGAGCTCAAGTTTTATATCTTATGTTCCTCTGTCTGATATTCATAGTGTCAGTTATAGGTTCAGAATTAAGTAAATGGCCATTTGCTTCAACACTGAAAGTGAAGCAAGGAAATTAGGATTGTGTCAGAACCGGAACATGCTTCCCACTTTATGGAGGCCATATAACATGTCAATAATTTCAAATGCTAAACCTATTGGAACAGGACCAAATGTAAACTGGGGAAACAACACTGATTTATGAGACTGAGAAATTAAAAATAAAAACAAAGAGAACAATAGCAAATATTGTGCTATGGCTCCACAGGAATGTGCAGGCAGCCATTTACAAAGGAAGAAGGAGTTAGCCAGAAATTCTTCTCCAAGAATTGGACTGACAAGAGTTGGCAGTGGCATTAGTTACAGGTATAGCTGAAATAAGATAGAGTTTTATTGACGTATTGACTTAGATTGCATTCAAAGCTCAAATCAAAGCACTAACCGGCAGGCAGAAATTGTTGCAAATGAGAAGCTAGTCATTCTTCTATCCTGAGAAACAAAGTAAATGCTTTTTAAGATCCTTTTTGAAGTTTTACCTTTTATTTGTGAAAGTAGAACAGCTAGCAAGGCTAAAACTGACTGATCTTTTAATCTGAGCCTTCAATTTTTGAGCAGAGGTTAATGATTGTAACTTCTTCTACTTCAGTGTGCAATGTAATATAATCCCCTCAGTTATGTATACCTTTCTGCAGTTACTAAGCTGAGGCAAGAATAAATGCTCCTTCCTTTACCCATTCCTTGCAGTCAAACAATGTTCTTTTGCCACAGGAGTGCTGATTGCTGAGGAAGACTAAGTCCAGTTTGCTAAAGCAGGATAATTAATGTTAAAACAACTTTGGATCTTTACCGTTTCCTGCAAGACTTAATTTGATGAAGGCTTCTAACACATGATAGATGCAATCAGCTTATCATAGTACTTCTGATGCTGTAAATGATCATTATAACCAACTCACAGTAATAAATGTTTTTTCTAGTTTGATTTAAATAATGAATGGACAGATTTCACAATGAAATATACTTTGGACTTCCTAGCAATGTCTCAACTGTTAATGTGCATATCAAAACCCGAAACTGTGGCCTCCTCAGATGTCCCCTATTCTAGACTGCAACAGCTGGCCCTGTGCCTATCATAAACCTCTGACTTTAAAATGGTTTGTATAACTCTTATTCAGCCTTCTCCATACCTGATATTTTATCTGTGGGTACTTCATTTTGGGGAAAAAAGAGGAGTCCCAAAGAAAACTTTGGGCAATGAAAGATTATTAGTGCTTAATATGCAAATTCCAATATGCAAGAGCCACATTCTGTCCTCTGCCCAAGAGGGAGGGTATGGATACACCCACATGTCAGGATAGCTCCCCAGCAGCCAGCTAGGGCCTCAGTGGGATCTCACAGTCAGCACTACATCTTATGGGTGCATAAAACAGGGAAGAATCTTGAGGAGGGACTGGAGCACCCATTCCCCTTGCACCAGATGAATGTCACATGCTGCTGCTGTGCTCAGAATCTCCAGGACTCTCTGGTGACAGAGGTGCAGCATTTGCAGGAATTGCTGAAAGGCTTGTCTCTGTCTGTGCTGTTCCCTGGCACTCAGGGCACGGACTTCCCATTCCCTGACTCCTTAATTTTGACAGAAGAGGATGAAAGTTGAGTTGTTGGGAAGAAGATGCAAGTTTTTGTCCTGAAATGACATTTTGGGCTTTACAGATCAAGAAGGCAGAGGTGCCAGCTCTGGCTGCAATGCTAAAATTTCAGGGAAATACCTACTATTTCCCATTGTCCATTTCAGTAAGCTTTATAATGGGTATTTTAAATTCTATCTGGAGCAGCTGACACACAAAGTCACATACAGACAGACAGACAGATATACACCCCCAGGCATTTTACCTGAAGGTGGCTGTATGGACTTCAGCTCTTCCTGTGGCAGCAATTATCATCACCAATGGAAAGAGCACAGAGGAAGCCCCTACCAGTAGCACACAGGAAAAGGGATTGTTCCTCACAGGGCAGTGCTTTGGAGCCCAAACCACAGGAGGAGGAGAGAATGCTGTGCACAGGTGTGAACAGAGAAGATGACTGGCCTTCAAGAGAGAAGAGAAAATCTCTCTAGAGTGAGAACTTGGAGAAAACTGAGGCTGATACAAATTATGTGGTTCTGTTCCTCTCTGAAAGAATGGAACAGACTGAAGAGAAGGTGGCCATGAAAATATTGCAGATTAGAGAGGCCGACAGCCAGAAAACAACTACTGAAGAAGCAAGGAGTACCATTTGATAGAATGCTGTATTAGCATCATGTTGCAGATGTTGGCTGGGAAGTCAGCCCTGAGCAAAGCCCCAGGATTCACCTCAGAAATTTACTTCAAGACTGCCAAAGAGTAGATTATTGCTGGTAAACTGAAAATCTTGGCTTCTGATAGCATGTTTTGGCTATCTGAGACAGCCAAATTATAACACTTTGCATACATCCAGTATGATATTTAAGGCTGACACCTTAATATGCAGCATGAGAAGAAGGACCTAATTTATTGAAGCAATGAGCAAAAGGACAAACTGAAGACCCTTTCCTTCTCAACCTCTGTTTAAAAAAATAATAATTTAGAGGATTGCAAGGTGAGTGCTGAAAAAAAAGAATGTCAGATGTTTTCCATGTCTGATTTGCTCAGGACAAAACCTGATGCTGAGATGCACAAGCAGGAAATAAGTACATTGGGAATTGCGGTTTTGAACAGAACAAAGACCAGTAATACTGCATGCTTCCTTATTATTAGGAAAAAAAAAAAAAGACATTTACATGAGTGTCCACACAGCCTCTTTCCAACTGTACCTCCCAGGAGACTTTGCCTTCTGTCATGACAAAGCTGAGTGCCAAAGGCCATGTACCTCTAAGTTTTGGATGTGGTTTTTTTTTGGTTTTTTTTTTTTTTGGTCCTAGGCCTTAACAAACTTTTTGAGTGAGTAAGTGAGTCTGTGATTTTGATTCCAAAAGGCAAAACCCAAAATGGTGGATGGACAGAAGGTCTACTCACAAGCATGGGAAATCTCATGCCCCACAGAGGCAGTATCTGACCACACAGGTTAGTGGTCTAGATCAGCAGGATGTTCTGTGTCTAACCTGCTTCTCCTGTGTCCTAAAAAACTTGAAGTTCTCTTTCTGGACAAGATGTATCCTGAGCATCTGTTCTGATCTCCCTATCTTTTAAAACCCAACATTGTATGCATAGGATGATAACAAAAAGTGACAAATATTCAATGGGAATGCAGTAAGTCAAGTTTTTTAAAGAGGTTGCTGGTGTTTTCTACCAGCATAAATACACACAGAAATGTCCTGGCGTTACAGTTTGTCTGCACACGTGTGCGGCCAGAGAGGCTGACGCAGGACGAGTGCAAACAGAGCCCAGACAAGGTTATACCAACACAGTGTGTGTGGGGCACGTGCAGCACACTGCAGCAGCGTGTGGGGAACAGCAGCCTTGCACCACTTTCACAGGGAACAAATGTCATTCTAACTCTTTTCTGACTCAAATTCACTCGCTCTGACAGCAGCTTGTGAAGTCACTACCAACCCTGAACTATGATCTCTTGCAGCCCTTGTTTATACCAGGAGATTAAATTTTGTTTTATAAACCATCATGTCCTCGTGTTACATGTTTGTTGTTTAGCTAGCACGGAGGCTTTTATACAACTTCACATGACCTCAGGTCTGCCAGGTAACAAACAGGCAGCTGTCCCCTCACATCCCTGAGGCCTCTGAGGCCACGCTGCACTTGTCAGTCTTGCACAGCTTGCTTGGTTCTTTGTTTAGAGCTGAATTCACAGTTTCTTTAAGACCAGTGGAGGCCAAGACTTCTTACATGCTTTCTACAGCCCAGGCTAGGAAATGTGAGGGTGACACTAATGAAGGAGCTTCCCTCTTTCCTTCCTGAAGGCCTTGTGGCCCCTTGCAAAAGAGTGTTTTCACTCGGTGTCTTTGCATAAATTTCCTATCAATGCCCATTCTCTGGGGCCTAGTCTCTGGGACCATCAGGTAGCTTGGCACAAGTCGGGAAACTCACCATGGAAGGAGCAGTATCCAAAACAGCCTCTTCCCCATGCCATTTTAATCTTTTTGATTCATTTTTTTTTCCCACAGAATTGAACAAAATAACTTCAGTGTACAATTTCATCATGTGTTATGATGGAACAAAGTAGATTTAGAAAATTAGTCTGTCTCATTTAGAAAAATTGGATTTGCTGTGCTTTCAAAAGAGGCCAGACTCTACCAACAACAGGACACAGGAAGAGTACATTTTTGAACAGTAAAATGATGGATTAATTGGATATAGATCCTCCCCATCATTCTCCATGAGTTCATTGTCTCAGGAAAACATACTTAAGAAATTTTTTTAAACATGTATTTAAAGAAAAAGCACAAAAAACGTGGGAGTATTCCTGACCACTCTTTTTGGAATACCAGAAGCATGAATTTCACAAGTCCCTGGGATATGGGAAATGCCAACAATTTGAGAAAAGAACTACTTACTTGCGTTCATTAATATTCATTTTCATTTTTAAAGTCTGTTACTTGAATTTAAACAAGATTACAATCCCTTCCTCTATTTTCATATTTTTACAGTTAAATGTTACCTACATGATATAAACAAAACTATTTACATTGTAAGACTACTTGAGCACAGATTTTCCTACTGTTAAACAACATCTAACACAATGAGTGACTGATACCTCCCTGCACTAACCCAGACAAATAAATTATTTTTAAGGATGTTATTAATAATATGTAATAACATGTTCTACAGTTCTTGCTCATTAATACTGGAAGGGCTTTGGTTGCTGGATTTAGCCTGCTTTTCTTTTGAATTCCACTTGAAGAAATGTGGTCACCAAATATTCCTCACTTACAGTAGAGGTTACATCGTTAAACTACCACAGCAAACCAAACTCATCTCATGGCCAGCAGATAGAGGCTGCACAGATGTGACAGAATTAATTCGATTTGTAAAGATACACAGGTATAAATCTGCACTTTAAATGCTTTTTAGGTTATGTTAGCCACCTGAAGTCGGGCAAGTAAATTTTTTGTTTAATTTCATTTACAGTCTAATACCACTGACTGTATGTTTCCAGTTAAGGATGGACCATTCTGAACTGTCCACTTCTGAGATCCAGTCTTTGGGTTGCAACAGAAATCAATCAGGAATAAGAGGCAAACCTTTCAAGTAAATGCTGACTGTCCTGCCATGGGGTGGTTCTGCCATGTGTGTCCTCCTCAGAAGGAGGACACACACTGTCTTCCTGGAATCTTTTTCAATGCCTGCTTTTTTTCAAATTATCCAGTGGTTTCCAGTCCATCAAATACTTGGATGGAAAGATTTACATTTATATTTATTGAGTAACTTGGGGCGTTGAGTTGATTTACTTTGGCAAGTGAATTTGATATCTTAGTTCCTCATCACTATTCCAGATCCCATTTCCTGGCACTGGATAGTTGTTTGCAAAACCTGCTCTGTTTTTGTAGTTTTAAAACCCAAACTATTTCATCACCCTAGGTCAGCTAGCAGGATGTGACTGGTGATGTGACATACCATTTAACCATGAAACTCCAAGCTATTTCTTACAGAGTTTGAAACAAGCTCTTCTCTAGATCAGTCTTTTTCTTGAAGAACTACATTTCATCATAACATTCTCCATTCAGCTCTCCTTCTTTAGCTTCAAAAATTTATCTTTGAACACACTAATTCGCTCAGCTACCCCATTTGTTCATATTAGACAATAAGCTTTTTTCCCTCCTGTAAACTAATCAGGGACCTAGTGAGATTGGGTAATTCTTACGAAGCATATTGGAGACAAATTTGAAATGCTACCACCAGGAGACTCATGGAGATAGAGCACAGAAAGGACTAGCCATGGACTGGAGGAAAGAAAACAAGTGGCAGTGAAGTTTTATTTCTATAAAGTATGAAGGAATAAAACATTCAGTAGCATTGAAATGTATTTTCTGTATGCCCCATAACACCTCTGCTCAACTGTTTTGACTTTGAAACCCTAGCAAAAAGCCTTCAGAACACTGGTAAACCAGATTTTCTTCTGTATTTAACTCTACAAGTTCTTTCCTTCTGTGTGAAGCAGCTAAAGGTTGGCAAGTATGGTTAACTTTGGGATAGAAAGGAAGCAGAATCAGCAAACACCCTTTGTAAACATGGCAGGATGTGCAGGTTTTCAAACAATATCTCCAACACAAAGTATTCTGTTGCCTTTTTTTTTTTTTCAAATCTAGATATAGCACAAACTTGGAAAATTTTAGTAGAAGCTGTTCTCATTACACTGAGAACATCAGTGTTTATTACTTCTGTAGATGTCATGACGTCAGTATGGAATCTCGGCTGAAATGCAAAGCTTCTACCTCCAGCAGTAAAGTAACTCCTGCCAGGTTCCTTGAAATATCACCAGAGCCAGGGAAATAATTTTTTATCTACCTTCAATCAATGGTAATCCTTTTGAGAGGTACTTCCCCCACCCCCTCTTGGTATCACCTACCACCAACTGAGCAACAGAGCATTCTGCCACCATCAGGAAACTCACCTTCACCTGTGCATTTGAAACCTTCCCCCTTTCAAATAAGCTTGGTGTATGTGCACCCTGTGTAGCAATGAGAACAAGCCCACTCAAAGGCCTGTCCTGCTGCAAGGCAGGGAGGTAGAACAACTGGGTGAAGAAAAAAGCCAAAGCAAAGCAATTCTGTCTTCAATTATTTGTTTCCCAATAGACTTTCTCACACTATCAGTTACTTTCTCGCAGAGGAGATTCACCTCGAGTGTGTTATGTGAGCAGTTTAGACACATTCTGATTAAGTATTCAGTGCATGCCTAGGCCAAGGCATTTTCCATCTTTTGTTGAATACCTTTCATAACCGTGACAGCGGAATGCTTGTGCATATGTGCCAAAGGCAAAAGGAGTTGTCCTCAAAACTTTCAAAGATTTCTATCTGCTCACTAAAAAGAGGGGAAATGCTCACACTTGGTAACTAAGAAAACACATCCTTTTCTGCAAAGCTAATCCAGGCAACAGAGAACTACAGAAATCTACCAACATTCCTCACTTTGAAACAGACAGCAGGAATATACTTACTTGTAAATCAAGTCCTTGCCAAACTGGTTTTCTTATCTGAAATGAGTGTTCAAGAAATTTGGTCATTCAACAGGACTCTCAGTGGCTAAAATTCATGGGGGGGAAAAACCCTCTTTTTTTGAAACTCATTTTCTTTGTAACAGAAGCTAAACAAATTATTTTCTTTTAACACTCACAGAAACCACTGGAGTGTGGAGCCCCATACAGCACATACCACGGTTTGTTTCCCTTAACTAACACTGCAGCACCGTTCTTTGCACTGAGTCTGCAGATGGCAGCAGCAAATACAGCCCACACCTCCCTGGTAGTGCAGAGCATTAACAGGTGTTTCTAACTGCAATAAATACACATTATGACAGTATCGGGTGGCCAGCTTTTCTCTACCAAGAGCAAGACTACCTAATACAAGCTCTACTTTAGGAAAGTTAAACAGACCCTCTTCTGTGTCAAGTTTCAAGGGAGAAGAAGGTGCAAACTTTCAACAGATTGCATGTTCCTAGTCTTAAGTCCCCATACACTGAATCTAGAACACATAGTAAACTGAAGCAAAGACTTATCACTGAAAACTTCAGCCATGATAAATATTCTCACTGAAATTGTGAAGTTTTTCAAAGACACACTCCTGTGTTTGGACAGATGTTCAAAAAATTATCTAAATTTACAATAAATGCCTCATCTGCATTTCAAAAGTTAAAATTAATTTTAAAAAGGTGGTCATCCCTTTAATGAAATATGCCAGTCTAGAAGCAACTATTAGCATCAGTGCCTCTTGAGAACTGCCTCTAGTTGTTTCACTTTCTTATATTTACATTATTATGTTATACATCAAAGAACCTCTGGATAGAATAGTCTTTGAAGAGATAGTTTACTTCTCCAGCAAGGGGAAATCCCATGAAGGACAGGAAGACAAGCCTAATCTACAATCCCAATTGTATTCATGTACCATCTAGTTAGAACAAACTGTAATGATGGGAATGCAATTCAGTACACCAGAAACATACATTTCTGTTAGGAAGATATAAATCACATTTTAAGCACCACTGAATAGACTGAGCAGTCACACACTGAATAGAAAGGGTCTCTATGATTATTTACTACTAGACAGATGTCTACCACTTACATTTGCTACACCCAGTTGAGCAATCTGGTACAGAGGCAGCAGTATCATGCTTATCATCCTACCTGAGTTAAGTCAAGCACCAGGAGAGAACAGGAAACACTAACAGTGTCTCTCTAGCCATATAAAATTACTAGAAATACCATTTGATCAACATGTATATAGATATTTAAATGCAAGATACATGATGCTAAAGTATGTGGAACTATTTTTCACCATGGGGAAAAATTAAAAATAAATCATGTGCACACTTTTTTAAAGTTCTGAGTGCCTCTGCTCTGCTTATTTATGTACAAGGCATACAAAAGATGCTGGCAAAGCACTCAAACTTTAACAAAACGTATCAAATAGAAGGGAAGATCTATCTCCACATGGACTAATGAAACAAAAGTTACTTGAGTTCAAAGGTCATGCTAGGTAGAGGATTTTGTACCAAACCTCCCCAAGCCATAACCACATTTCCACAATAAGACCAGGAAATAACTGAGTGTTTGTACCTACACATTGTATACAGCTGCATTAACAAGATGACACAGATGATTTTGTTGGAAATGTGCTCATAAAGCCTTACTACTCAAATCTTAAGAATTCTCTTGGCCCCGAAAAAGCTGAAAATTTTAGAGCAGTCATCACAAACTTTGCTTCTAAATTGCTGGCAATAATACATAAACAGGAAGTAGTTTTGATTATCAGCAATTTGAATGGAAATATGAAACTAGAAACATTCTACCTTATAAATTCCTCATGTCAATATTATGTCCACTACCTTTAATTTCTTTTGCAGTTACTGTACTGAGCTTCTTTGGCTCATTTGTAAAAACTGATGTGAATGATTGGACAGCAGTTTAAGGAAATTACCCCACACCAGGCAAGGAGCCCTTGCTCAATTTGATTTTTACAGGGAAAAATGAGATGAAAGTAAGACTAAATTCCCTTGGAAATATGAGGAAAACTCCAGGGATATTACTAACATTGCTAGGCCAAGGGAGTGGTGGATATAGCAACAGCAATTTGGCTGATTATCCCTGCAACAGTTTCAGTAAACAAATCCAATTTCATGCAGATTGTTCGCTCATATTTACTAAGACAAATGTTTTCGGTCTATTAGTTTTGATTAAACAAATCTGTTTTCAAGAACTGCCTAGAAACCTACTGAATGCTTCCATCAAAAGGACAGTATAATCTCTTTTCTTGTTTTCAATATGTGAAAATTTCCTTGCACGAAAATGTTTCTGCTAAGTTGTAGCATATCTGGTTTTCCCCAGTCAGTGAGACAAACACTTCTCATTTCAGAAAAATTAGTGCAAAATTAGCTAAACAAATGCAAAATTATTAAATGAACATAGAAGAAAAGATGTATGTGAATCAGTGTGTGATACATATATATTCATATACATAAACATATATAGATAGGTATGTATATATAAAAAATACAAGTACCGTTTAACTTTAATTAATAAGAAACAGTTTTAAATAACAGGCTTAAATAAAAGGAAAGAGTTCTACAATGTAGCATTCGAATATACAATTTGAAAATATAAATTCAAAAATTCAACGCAGAGGGTGTAAAATTTGGGAAATTTTAAGAAAGAACTGAAGGCACCAGCTTATAATTTTGAGGAAAAGCATTAGGAAAAAAAAAAGGTACTTCAACTTGACTGGTCTTCTTTTGCTTCAATGCAAGTCCGCCTGTAGCAGGGAAACAAAACCTAGTTTGTGGGCTCGAAATTACCAGCTCACAATGTAACACTGAGAATACAAAGTTTCTTCTGCCGTGAATAAATTTGCATAATTGACAGAATTTAGACTGGCTCAGTTATACAAACAGACATGAACTCTTCTGATGCATTTCATCACCTAGCTTCATACTGACAGTGATGGAATAAAAGCGTATGTGTCCAAAATTAACTGTGTACTAACATTTCCTTCAGACTGAATTTTAACCCCCTTCTCTCTCTTTCTGGAACTTCATTTCTATTAGCAGAGGAAATGTTCTTCTCATAATAAGTCAGTATCAGTAGTGTACTGTAAAAATTACTTCAGTTTAATTCAAACTTAGCATCATTTTCCTTAGGGCATGGGATCAATTATGAACAATTCACTTACCAGTACCTTATTAAGGGCAGATGATATAACATACACTGCACTGTAGTAAAAAGTGATGTCAACAGTCAGGTGAAAATACAGATTAGATTTTAAAGTAGAATACAATGTTATAGGAAACATGTTCACGCATTCTGTTAAGGCCACTAGGCAATTAGGAGAAATTTTATCTTATTTCTCCAAAAAAATAGCACAGTTCTAACAGAGTAAGTCACAAAACCTCAACACTTTGTTCTACTTTTTGAGTTCAACTTGAAAAAACATGGAAAATTTTTAGATTGGCATATTAAAAGAATCACTGAAAAAGCTAGTATTTTAGCGATATGTATTGTGCAAAACATCGTTAGCTTGACTTTGCAAGCCATGTTTTGTGCAATTCACATGCTTTTTGTATTTTACATTTACCTGTTGTGGTAATGCATGCAGTAAAGCACAAAGTCATTGTATTTTTAGTATCTTGGTTTATTTTTGTTACGGTTTTGCTAGACATGGTATTGATGCATAGTTGGAAACATCAGTGAATTTGCAATGCACATGAAATCCTAGTAAGGAATTGCTGGGCAATTCACCTGTAGCAGGAAGGCCTTGGGTGAGCAGGTGTAGTAGGATGCTCTGCCTGGATGGCAGTAAAACAGCGGGAATAATGCCCTGTTTGCAAAGCTATCAGTGGTGAATGAAGGAAGGGGCTGTCCTGGTGCTTTTAGTGCTGAATAATGCTGAAACCAGCCTGACTCATCAATTCCAGAGTTATACACTCCTGATAGAACGGTGAACCTGTGGCAGATCTGGTAAAGTACCAGATAAAGCAACAAACAACTGGTATTACTAATTTATCTGAAGATGCTGAGCTGACACCACTGTCCTGGAAACACAGGGCCCACTCCCACTTTTTAATGAGTGGGGAGAGTCTTCCAATAGTCCCCTTTCTGGAGATTCCTTCCTTGAGCTGGTATTTGCCTCAGGGTTAACCCTCAAAGCTGAGAGAAAGAGCTTTGGCCACAGTCATCAATATGGGTGAGTAAAATCAATCTTTCCTTCATAATTTCTTTTGCTACCTTTGATATGATTGCTTCAATATTGCTTCAAAAATAGTGAACTAACTAGACTAGTAGTTATAGCTACCTATACTGTGTAGTAAATAATTCTGATTAAGATATTTTAGTCTCATCATTATCATAGTAAGTTATAAGCCTAATAATGACCCTCATTTATTTTTATATAAATTCCTCTGGTTTGTCATCCTTAATCCTATGGGACAAAGGATTAAAGGTTCAATAATGCCTATTTAATCCATTAATATAAACCACTGACAGGGTCCGGAGCTAAGGCTGGATCCAGTTGCACCCAGAAGCCTCTATGAGGAGTTTAGGAAGCAAGAGGGTCCTGTCTGTGCCTCGTGACTCAACAGGGGGCCTTCTCTATAATCTCTGTAGCTCCCACTCCGCGCACGACACACTGGCTGAAACAGATACCTAATTTTCCCTTTGCACCTTACCCTGACTACCCACAAGTTACAGCAGTACTTGCCATGTGTCAGATTGATGGCCTCAGGGAAAGCTGCCCAAATGTCAGGCTGAGGTGTGAGACTGCCATGTCTGTCTGGAGGGAGAGAAGTCATGGTACCAAGTACTTGCTACTTTCCTTAATATGTGTCTGAGTGGGGTTCACCTATTGCTGTGGTAGAACTGGTGTAAGAACGTGGCCAGAAAAAATGGCGTTTCGAAATACAGCACAAAGTTACTGTGAAAGCTCACATAGAAATATCTAGACATAAAGAGAATCAAAATATGTCCTTTTAAACTACTGAATATGTACCCATTAACAGGTCCTTAAACATAGCTAGAACAGTACAGTACTGATCTTAAGGACTGTGGGTAGACATACAGTTACCAGAAACACTACAGCTACAGTCTGAAAGTGAGAAAGTGTAATTCTACACCTTGTTCCTATATACATTTCCCTTTGCAAAAAATCTGGATAAAGCACAAAATTATACAAACTTTATACCATGAAACAAGAATACAAGAAATTTTCTACACAGGTTTCAGTGTTCACCCCTTGCACAAATTTATTCACTATTGGCATTTCATAGCCTGTACTTTAAAATACAGGACAGAAGTAAATGAATCAGCAGTGCTCCTCTTATAAACCATCATACCTTTGGATGAAAGCCAATTTTGATCTGAAGCTCTAAAGCAACACATTTCTTATGCCGTTTCTGAAAAACTCTAAAGGACAGAAATTCACAGCATGAGGATAACCCTCTAAGGAATATTTTGCTCTTCCAATCTTCTTTCAAACAAAGAAACCTTTTATTTATTTTATAATAAAGGCTAGACAGGCCCACTGTACTATCAGGCAAGTTTGCGCTGGCATACATTTCTAACATGAAGAACAGACAGGCAAAATTTTAAAGAGGTGCAACACTTCCCATGATTAGCATAGAGTGCTGCAAAGAGCCTTACGGATTCTGCAGCCACAGAAAGCTTCTGCTACTCATTACGACAGGCATCCTAACTTTTTTTTTAAATTTTATTCTAATATACTTTATATAATGTAAAAGTACACATCAGGTAAACTCTTATACCCCTTGGTAACTTAAGTTAAACACATGCTACCTTATACATGCAGTTCCATAAAAATGATCCCCTTTGACAGCTATTCATCACAAGCTGGAGTAGTTAAGGCCCCATCTCTTCAATGGGCAGTGAATAAAAAATTTTAAAATTATTAATAGACATTCTCAGCTTGTACATCATAAACTACACAAGTCTAGACAGTCTTGTCTAGTTAGACAAGACCAGACAACTTTTAATTTGAGACTCTTTCTGAGAGATGTCTATAAATGAAAACTGAATAGTCCATAGTGCAAATTACTACCTCATAAACTGCAGCATAATAACGTTTTTCCTTATGGATCTTCTTTATGAGGAAATTTATATTTCTGTAGTATAATAATAATAACAATAATAATAATGCATTTTATTTTACACTTATGAGGATGACATTGCACTTAATGGAAAATGCTTTACTGAGTAGTAATGTCTTTGAGCAAGCCTGTGTTATAAGCAATTTTTATTTTCTTGTGTCTCCCTGAATCTTCACACAATTCTTAAATATTTACTAAAATTCCTTGGTCTCAAATTAAACAGTATTCATAATTATTGTATTTTTAAAAATTAACAAATTGGCCAACACACCATAATACCACTACCAATCTGTCTACTCCTTTCTAATTTTGAGGCTAGTAATTATCTGCACATTCAGTACCAAGCAACTACAGGGGGATACAGAATTTAGTAAAACACTCTGTGATTACAGGTTCATAGAGGTGTGGATAGACAGTGTGAAATCGAGGCAGTGTTTCTTTTAAAATGGTTGAATGCAAAAATCCAGCGGGACTCCTAACATATCAATAAATTAGAAAGGCTAACAGGGATTTTTTTAGAATTGCCAGACACTATTAAATCCTCAATAATATCTAGCATTTATATAGAACTTCACATTTTTAAAGTGCTATACAAATACTATCTGGATGAAATGTATTCTCCAGAGGTAGAATACAAATCCAAAGTGAATGGTGATCAAATGAATGACACCATAACAGTAAAATGTAATGTAATTACTACAGAGAGAAACTAAGTACTTTATAATCAGCTTGCTAGGCAAGAACTATCATGGAAGACCACACACTGTACAAGGGAAACGTACAGATATAAAATTATTATCATTCAATAAATAGGTTCTGTGACCACAAGAAATTGACACAAGTGCTGTAATTGGCTCCACAACCTTAAAATGCCTAATTCAGAAGGTGTAGGAAACACAAGGAAACCCTTCAGTGACAGACAGGCAGGTCATTTCAAGTGCTTGCACAAACCACCTTTAAAAGCCATTATTCCTATACATCAATGCGGATTCCATGTTTTATGGACATTAATTCTCTAGTGCCCGTTAAATACATAATAAATGAACATAGATGAGGTAAAGATGCTGTAATTGCCACATACAGCCAATACGGCAAGGGAGGAGTTTTTCCAAATGGGCAGATCCAGAGGCCATGACGAATCCCGTCACGGACATGATGAGAAGTCCAGGATATGAACAACATCCAGGGAAGAAAGCACCATGAGTCCTTAAGCCTGAAAAGCTGCATGATAAACTTTAATGTCAGAGCCACCACAGGAATCACAGTAGAACAATGAAGAAGTGGTCTCCGTGGAAGAGTCAGAGCAGCCTGCAGAAGAGAAAAATATTACTGCCAATGGCTACAACTGTGACAAGAGAAGAAAAGTTCCATAAGTGTTTACAGGTACATTGTCAGGTGACTAAGTGGAAGCAGAAAGAAAAATATACTATTCTTTTCCATTGAGATAATTTAAAGCCAATTTTATGCATGAGAGTTGTGTGCTGCCCTGTCTCTATTGTATGATATGAATCATACATCCTACTAAGTACTATCATCAGCAAAACAGGGAGGGAGAGGGATGAGGGATCCAGTTTGTCACATAGGTGGAACACGGGAACTTGTATAATCTGCTGCACTGATTATATGTATTTAATTTCAAGACAATTAAAAGGAAAACAACCATGCAATACACTTGAAATATTTAGTATGTTGTACTTGAAATAAATCATGTGCTTTCATGGCATTTACTCCCAAAAATACATCCTGTATTTTACTACAGTTGTCACCTGTAAAGTTGGTTTAGTTGCGCAGTGTTTAAAACACCAAAATACTTTTCAATAGGACAAAAATATGAGCAAAGTTACATGTATTTTGATCACCTTGAGACAGTATTCTTCATGGACAGGCAAAACAAAGTTCATAAACAAAGATCTGAAACATCTGTGACTGGGATTTTTGTATCAACAACTTGTTTAACAATAACTCAGTCGTAAGCCTGATATTTGATTTTAATAAGGTGAATGTCTAGCTATTGAGATTAGATTTAGCCATTTTAAGAATAACGTCAGTTTAATATACATGTTTGAGAAGATAGTCTGCGGGTGTACTCAGTAGCAATAGCTACAAATTCGCTCCAAATTCAAACACAATAAAAAACCTGTAATGGTATTTTGGATTACTATTTGACAAGTAAGTAGATTCTCAGGTCAGTAAGCATTCAGAAATCCTGTAACAAGGCTGCAGACATGTAAGGCAACATTGTATCTTTGCTGTGTTGAACACATCCTTCACTGCACCTAGTGCAGAAGCATCTCTAACCTGTTCATTCTTCAGTTGTGTTAATCCTTGCAGGGTTCAACAGCAAGAGGGCCTGGCAGTGAGACTTTGGAAAAGGTTCATCAAGCTCATGCATAATTTAGATAACTGCATGGAACACTACCTTCCCTGCAAGGAAACTTTGATGCAGCCTTAGTCAGTTTATTAACTGATTAGAGATGGGAAGTTACAGACTACCTTGAAATATAACAGCTCATGCTTTTAATCATAGCCAACCTTAAAAGGCCTGCAGAAAGCTTTGCTCTATTAGCTTCCCACCACACGCTTTTCCATGACTCCTGATCAAGTAATGGCATGTAAAAGCTCACAAACTGTCTCAACAATTTTTAACTCTAATGTTGTGGACCAAATTTCTTTAATTTGGAGCAAAAGGTGTATTTTCTTCAGCTTTGGTTCAGCTTTGGTTCTGTTTCACACAAGCAGACTGTTCATGGATTAAGGCAGAAAAATCTTGTGATGGTGAAATTGTTTATCATCTGCCTTACAAAGAGTCCGATTTTTGTTACTGTAAACAAAAGGCTCAAAGGCACATACTCACTTAATTTTGAAAAAACCTGAATAGTGGTATGTTTCCACAGATAATCTGGCCTCTATTTCTGCACTTTGGAAACAAAGTAACAAAGTCTGAATTAGTCTTTTCCCTCTGGCCTTTTAAGGTTAAGGTGCCAACAGCACACAATGAGTAAGGAAAATTTTAATGATACTTATTTACACAGTTTATCAGTACTGGTACCAAGGTGATGCTTAAATTCTTTTTGTATAAATTTCAGATGGCAGGGTTGTTCATATAGCAAACCTGAGTGTTCAATGTCAGCAAGAGAAAGTCCTATTCTGTAACTATCATCAAGCCATCAAGCTTCTGATATGCTGTTGCCCAAGGTCTGAGAGAACAGTCTGTTTCCTCTTTTACATTCTGTGACTAAAGGAACACTTACATCCTTGAGTTGGCAAGCCCTGGAGACAGACAGGTAGTTCTGTTTGCTAATATAAGCTGCTATACTCTCTTTCTCCTAACAGGCAAACTTATTTGCCTTTAGAAAGCACCAGATCTTAAAAAACCCCCAAAACCACGAAAAACAAAAAAACCCCAACAACAAAGAACAAAACAAAACAAAACAAAAAAACCTCACTGCAAAACACAAAAAACCCCTCTTTTCTGCCTTAGACCTCCTGGAAAAAGTTGCCAACAGAATTTATTTACAAATGACCTTTTCCATTTGCCTACATATGCAATCAGATGCAAGATGATCTTGCAGTTGCTGCTCCTCCAGCCTCTCTCACTACAATGAGCAGCTGGAGACAGGATACAATAATTGCATGCAGGAGAACCCATGCAAATTATCTGCTTTAATGCTCATGGTAACACCATGGATGTTATGTAATAACAGATGCCCCCTCACTGATATTCTGCGGTTCAGCCCTTGTGAAGCCTGAAGTCTTTAGTTCATAGTAACATATACAATGTAACATATAGTAGTAATATTAGCAGTATAGTAACATATTCAATGCTACATCAATTTGGTTGTGCAAAGCTTATTCTCCAGTTCCAGAAATGCTCCTGTACAGCCCAGGTCAGTCAGGGGTGACACATTTCCCAGCAGTGCCAGTGTTATGTATGTTTGCCACCCACTGCATGTTCTACACTTCCAGAATTTGGTGCTGTCTCTAGCACAAGACAGCAATTTCTGCATGTCTGTTCTGCAACATGAGTATCTGGGCTACAATCCTGGTGGAGTCTGGGAGCAGCTCATCATGTCATACCAGCACTCCTGACTGACAACAGGCTGCAGGAACTACCACCTTTGGAGTAGTCAGCGAGACAGGTTCTCCTGTACTTGTGTGCACAGTAAAAACCACATGGAGCGCAAAGAACTACAAATTCCAAGTAGTGGAGTCATTGTAGACTTCATCCTCGTTGCAAAAATAATGTGGGCAAAAGGTCAGATCACATGGTACTTGGTACACAAGTATTTATCAGAGCAAACATACAAATACCACAGGTGACTGTTTACCCTGAAAACTCCAGAAAAATAATGATGACCATGAAAAACAGACCAATGGCCAAACAACCCAAGTGCTGAGTGGCGTCAGCAGGAACAGAAGTAGGTGACTAGAGTAGTGTGAAGGTAGCAATTGGAGGTAGAAGGCAGTACCGCCTTGTGCTGCACAGAAGTGTTTGCCCAGAAAAAATAACTCGTCATCAGATTTAAAAGTGATGATGATGATGAGCTTTACTGGTGATTGTGTACAGTAACGTGAAATATACTATTGGTACAAATTAGTAATAGTGGTGTGGTTGGTTAATTAGACTTTTTATTAGTTATTAGCTTTATTAGTTATTTAGTAATGTGTTGCAAAAGCAGTAAACATGTTAGCATCTTAAAGCAGTTACTCTCAACCATGCAATTTAAAGACAAAGAATGGGACTGTAACTACAAAATATCTAGTAAAAAAGTATCCCGTGAAGTGATAAATTATATAGGTGACAGCCTGAAATTATGCCAAGAAACTGACAGGCACATCATAAAGCCAAGGGAAAAAAAAATTACATATTACAATCTCATCTAGCTGGCCAGACAGCACACAGAAGAAAAGTTTATAGGGATTATATTACATCACAAACCAAAGGGACTCTGATGGCAGTGTAAGAAGACAAAACCTGTAAGAAATTATAATTCTTTTTTTTAAGGACAGAAGCATTGTACTTTTCTGACATTGAAAGGAATTAAACTAGAGTGTTTGGCTCAAATGAAGTCTCACCTAAAATACTACTCATGGTTTTGGACAGGACCCTTTAGAGGTAATTTAGGCAAAAAAGCAATAGGTAGGAGAGGAGAAAAATAGTCTGAGGTTTAGAAAACATGAATTTGTTTGAAAGTTATTTAGTTGAGAGGATAGTCTTTGCAAAGCATAGGGGCTTTGCAAGTTGTAATGATGCTTTTGCTCTAAGAGTCAAGAGACCTACACCGCATTATTTCCTTTATTAGCCAAGTTAACAAATGGAAAGCAAATGAGTTGGTAGGCAAATCACTTTGAAAAAGTCTTCGCGTATCTCGTCTTCTCCTTACCTCAGCTAAATACATTTGGCTACTAAAAGGGCTATGATTCTACCTGAAATGTTTTGTGTTTCTGATTAGAAAAATATTTTGGGGGAGATCACAGAAATCACCTGTCTTTTGCAAAAATAAACCTTAAAGGACAAGAGAACTAGATCTAACTGTCATCAACAATTAGAAAATTAACTGCTATCTGCTTAGGATATCTGCTGAAACAACACGGGAAGAAATTAGGTCACAAAATTACAAAAATTTACATGGTTTCACATAGTAGGGATAGGCTAGGCTACACAAACATTCCCCATCAAGGAAGGTGTAAGCATATTTAACCTTGCCTCACTACCAAGTGGCAAGTCACCCCCCAGTTCCACAACACAATTCAACAGTCAATTTCTCAAACTGACATCGGTGAAGTGTGACATCTAGTGGTCGTAATTAAGAAAAATACTGGTAATCATCTCAAATGCATGAAAAAGCAGCAATAAAATTTTAACACTTTCTAATAGCTAGCCATTTATTTACTTGCATTCAATGACTTTAAAATAAGAAAAAACAGATGAGACTAATTAGAGATTTAAATTCTATTCCATATTGTTAATTTAGTAATAACATTATGTGATCCATTAATCAACCAAGCTAACTTTCCATTTCTTTACATAGTTTTGTAATTACACAGCATTTCTACATGCAAGAAGTACAGAAAAGGGGAGAAGAAGAGATTACTTATGGAAGAATGATGCCAGGCACCAGGACATGCTGGAGCCTGACTGTCCATGTGGCAAGATGGCGGTCAGTGGTATCCTGGACTGCACTGGGAATGTGGCAGCAGGTTGGGGGCCCAGTTCTTCCCTTTCCCCTCAGCACTGGTAAAGCCAAGAGGGGAAAACTGACCAAAAGCACAAATAAGAAGAATCTTTTTTCTACAATAAATAGTGATACTGTACATAAACAGAAACTATTTTTCCATTGTAAGTCTGATTTTTACATCTCAATTAAAAGCAATATTTGCCTCTTGCACTTAGCTGTCACTTAAATATTTTTTAGAAATTGGTAAGCCATTGTTCTTCTTTACTTACATGAATATAGAAAAACAGGGGTTCCTTCCTTCCTCCCTCCCTCCCTCCCTACTTTTTACCTATTTTCCTATGAACAGCTAGCTATTCCCTATGAACTTAATAGTACTATGAGCAAACTAGAGGAGGAAAGCTACTGGAAAAGAGTGCCATAATCTGGCAGTAGTAATGCTATTGAGAAACTCTGTCCTAACAAGCAGTTCAAGCAGTTCTGCAAATAGATGATGATCCATTCACTGCTTAACAGGAGCCAATTCACCTTTTTACATTTATTAATAAGCTGATGCTTACCTCCTACTATTTTTTTTCTTTTTTCTCCAATGAATAATATTTAAATCTCAACTCAAACTGACTTTTTAAGGGTGACAACTAACACATAGCTTGTTCATGGAAGAAATAATTAGGGCTGGCTAAAACAAATGTACTACTCATAATGACTGAATTAAATTAAACAGAAGCTCTATCATTTATGTTTCAGATATTTCTACACCACATTTCAGGTACTTCTAACCCTTACTGTAAAGAGAGGTGCAATAATCCACTTCATCCACAAAAGTGTGCATGGCAGCACTTAACTCCTAAAGCTGGATAACAAAGCAACTATGTGATACATGTAGAATAGCATGCAAAACTTTTTTTCCTTTCTAAGTAGCAGAAACTAAACACTACATGGAACATATTTTAATGGCTTTTAAAATTGTAACAACTGCATAAAAACATAACTCCTGTATAGCTATGAAATGTAATTAAATTATCAATGGAACTTTTTTTGTCTAGGACATGGTAGAAGAACAGTAATGTGAACAGTGATAAATTAACAAATTACTGATCTATTGACTTACCTTCAGTGACAGCGATCCAGCAAGAAAGAAGTGGTCCACATCAATGACAGAGGCAAGGAAGCCAGCCAGGGTGACCTCAGTGAAGTCACTTTTCTTCCTGAGTCCAATCACTATCGCCCAGGACCACATCCCCAGTATAGCATGCACTGCATTATCAGATAAGGCTCGGAGCCAGTCATTTTGCTGAATGAAAGAAAACTGCAGGAGTCTGTCTGCTACAAAGCAGAATATCCCCAAACCTAGACTGGAAAGAACTGACGCTGTGCTGAAAGTCTGGAGAAGAGCGTGGGCCTTTTCAGTCTCAGATGCCATGACAAGAACCATGCTGCAGCACACAAAATGTCATCAGGACACACACTGTGCATTGTCTTTGTATCGTCAGTTCTTCTGTAAATGTCAGAGATCAGAAAGGAAACTATTAAAGAAAGAAAATCCATTTGCACAAAACATTTGTCACCACAGCTATAACCGGTCATTAAGACCCCAATTTCACTGTTTGCATTTAACATTCCCATGGAATTTTTTTATTTCAATTAGTTTATTGACTAGAACACTATAGCTTTGAATTAAAACACTGGCCCTTTTTTACTTAGAACCAGCACAAGTAACATGGAGAGCTCTAATTCCACTCACTGAAATCTTAAATATTCCAAAATAACCTGAAACATCTCTGTGTTTCAAGATTCCTTCTTACCTTAAATACATAATTTAATCCCATTAAATACTTTACACAATAATAACAAAAGAAGATTCTGTTTGGAAGATTTTTACCGATGCTCAAAATCCCAGCTTTCTCTATAAAACAACTGTTAAAACTGAGATTGAGATTTCCATCTATAATCCATACCACTGCTTTAATTTACATTCTTTGTTAACATATGTGGCACTCCCCTGGTACCCCTTCCTGAGCAATGTCAAGTTTAATTTGGAGACTGGAATGTAGAATAAACCTTAAGAAAACCAAACCCACTAAAATATCTTCATTATTTATAAAAAATATATTCATTATTTATAATAAACACAAAGACAACAACCATTTAGTCATGCAAAGTAATCAAAATCATCTCTTTACAGAGTAAAACTACCTAAGCTTTTCCTCGGCTTGTGCTCCAGCAGAGAAGCTGGCTGTTACTTTTAGGACTTATCTACCGTCTGCCACCTTATCTTCATAATTCCTCTTTTTGCAAGTGAAGTTCTAACTCTCCCAGCTGTTATGCAAGTCTTTTTTGGGAAGCTATACACACAGACCACAGTTTTAAAGCCTACATCCTGCCTAAAAATGGATACTTCCCATCAATTCACCATTTTTGTGCAATACATTAAATCTTGACAACCCTTCTTTGTGAGGTAAATTCTTATTTTGAAGGACCTTATTGAGTGTATTAGACTTCCTAAGCTGACACATAACAATTTATGATTTTAAACATACTGTAAATCTCACAAGATATAGATGTTTGTTCCAGATTATGTACATGCCTGCCTGTTGTAGAATTATCCACAAGACAGAACTACCGGCACTCTCTGTAGGAAAAGAAAAAGCCCACTGAATCATTTTATTTAGAAAACATTAAAAAAAGTAAAAGAGAAGAAAGCATGAATAATACATGGACTTTGCACAGAGATAAAAAAGTGGGTCAAGTTTAGAGTCGGTTAACCATGACTGTACCTCTTCTGAATGAATGTGTAGACACAAAGTCCTTCTTGAAACTATGGAAGTGCTGTTTTCTGGTGGGCAACCTTATGGTACACAGGACATTGCTGAATAAATTCCATTGATTTTGATTACTTATTGATAAGGAAAAAAATGGCAGTCTCTTCACAGATGTTAATTCTATATGGCCATCATATCAGATTGGATTTCATTTAAAATTACCATAAAGGTTGTGTAAGAATCCAGTCTGTGAAGAGGTGATGTAGCAACATACCTTTAAAAAGCTCACCAGTAATCAGTAATCCCCTGGGACTAGGAGAACATTTTTTTTTTCCCACTGCAGGTGCTTTACTCCAGTAGGCAATATCTATGGTCCATGCCTCAGTGTTGAGCCTCTGTGCTTTCTGAATCCAGTCAGCCCAGTCCAGTGGAGGAAATACCAAACACCACTTGTTCCATCCTAAATAAAAACAAACCAGGCACCAGTAAGCACCGATATCAGGCAAAACAGCATACAGGAAACATGAACAACAGTAAAAAAATCCAGAAAGAATAAACATATATTTATTTAATTAATTAATTAATTAATAAAATTAAGGTAAAAGCAACTTCAGCTAAGCTTTGAAGCTCTGTAAAAGAAAGCAGAAAAAAACGTAAACCAAGAGAAGAACAGAAATAAATCCAGAACATGATAGGATCTAAAAAATAATAAAACACAAAACCAAAAACGAGTCCAGTCTTCTACATAACTGCATTTTAACAGACAGAGCAATCCATTTTCATAGATTTCTTCTCGTGCCTAGAAGATTACCACCTAATGAAACGTTTATTGAGTCCCATCCAGGGATCTCTTTTTAAATTTCACCCCATCACTTAGTGACCCTGGAATAGGTAAAGAGAGACCTAGAAATTCATATAGCAACAGAGGTCTGCGTCAGTTCTGTGTTAGGCTTACGCTTGTGCTATGGGTGGTATTAGCATGCGTTCCCTGAGCCAGAATGAAGAACAGGATGCAAAACTGGCTTCAGGTTCACCACAGTCAAGAGCCATGTCCAACTGCTCTTTTTAAACCATCTGCTTCACTTCCTTTTGAGACAAAAATGAGGGCCGCCAATGTAAAAATCAACTCACATTCCCAGGTACAACAGAATTTCCCAGAATTATTCTGCAGATCAAGAGGGAAATCAGACCACAAAAAGCAAAACTCTGGTCAACCAAATTAATACCTGAAATTATAAATTTTAATGTACAACTAGAACATTTTTTCTCCCTGAAAAATGATGCTTTTCAGGCTCTTTACAAAATATCACAATAAAATGTAGATTTTTCCAGCCAATAAATCTCAGAAAGCAGTTGTGTAGCTTACATTCTTGCTAAAACAGAAAAATGGGGAACAATTCACACAAAAATGTTTATAGATCTCTGTGTGGTCAGTACACTTAACATCCTGAAGCAAAGTTCTAGGTTGGTTTTACATAAAACATAACAGCTGATAGAGTAACCCAGCTTTGAGTTGTTCTTTCTCATGACATTTTTACATGAGATAAAGCACTGAGCATAATCTCCATCTACAGTCTCAAAATGGAATTTTGTAGATATGCTTACTTTAATTTAAGGAAATTACCGAAATAATTTTAATGAACACACAGTTAACACTGTAAATTACTGTCACAAGTTGTTATTTAGATCAAAACTATAAATACCTTTCGGGAAAATAGCTAAGAGGCTATGGCGTGCAATTAAAACAAAAAATCAAATGGCTAAAATTACCACTTAGAAATATTGCCCTGCATAATTTTTGCCCCAGTTTTGCATGACGCTATCAGATACGCAAATACATATAGGAATTTAATGCATGAAGTTACAGAATCACAGAATCAATTAGGTTGGGCAAGACATCTGAGATCATCTAGTCCAACCTACAACCAAACTACACCCTGCCAACTAATAGAATTATGCATTCTAAACATGAAGTTAAAAGACTTGCAATCCTTACAATGCCATAATCTCCTAACACCCTCTTTACTTGATATTGGATGTTAATTTATGTTAAAAACTGCATGAAGCAGAATTAAGAGACCAGCTGAAACCTTTAGCGTACACTCTCGTGGAAAAGGAGATCCCAGCTAAAACTATCTGTGAAGAGCTGACAGTGGCAGCATTTTTGGGTCAGATAATTACAACGCATTATTGGAGTAATCACGCAAATATTTTTGGGCCAGATAATTACAACGCATCATTGCAGCGATCCAGCAAACATTTTTGGGCCACATATAACGCATTTTTGGGGCTGGAGAAGGCAAAAGCCCAGAAGGAATCGGCAGGATTTCACCTGAAGAACAAACTAAATTAAGCCAAGCAGGAAATTAACCTGTAACCCCGAGACCGGCGGGGCCGTGAGGGGAGGCGCGGGCCCCGGGGCGCCGCCGCCCGCCCCGCCCGCCCGGAGCCCACCTGGAGCGCGGCCGCCGCCATCCGCCCTTCAGCCCATGGGGCTGGGCCAGCCCGATCCCGGCCCAAGCGGGCTGGAAGCCCGCAGGCAGCCGGCTGGAAAGCGCCCCGGGGAGCCGGTCAGGAAGCATGCGTGGCCGCGGAGCAGGCTGGGAGCCGGGCCCGCCTCCGCTCCTCCCGTCCCCGCCCGGCGCGGGCCGCGGGGCTGGCTGTGAGGGAGAAGTGTCTCCCGGATTAGTAAATGGAGGGTTTGGGTGCTCGCGGTTTGGCTCCTTTAATTGCTGGGAGGGAAATCGATGATGAGAGTTTAGTGTTTTGTCATTAGGGAAATGCTGCGCCTCTGACAGACCACAGAGCAGAGAAGTGTCTTCTGTCCTCAAATTAGTACTTCTTTACTCAAAGAGAGCACTATAGAAAACATTTGGGAAACATTTTATTATGTATTAAGACTTTTTGGTGTGAGCATCTGAACAAAAGCAATGTTTTTACAGTGAAAACTACCCGCGTCTATCCCGGTCATTTCCGCAGCGATCCATCAGGCCAGCTGATCCGAACATCCATTCAAACATTAAAAGCAGTACTGTCAGGTCAGGCCTGATCTATTTATACAACAGTGCTGCATCATCGCAACTGTTCTCTTTGCCTACCCAAATATAGCACTAGGTTATTACTGATATTACACTGGCACCTGACAGACTTCACCGGGAATATACTGGCAACCTGTCCCTCTGGCTTCAGCCTTCATTCCTCCCTCCCCGCAGAGCCTCCTCAGACACGGCTGGGACAGCTCCTGTGAGGACACGGAACACAGGGCTTCACCTCCCAGAAGCGGCGAGCAGAGATTCAATATCCTGAATGGCTTTAGAAGTTTTTTCCAAAGCCTCCAAGACGCAATCTTCACTGAGTTCTTCTGTCTCGCCCCCATTTTCTTTTTTTCTGGCAGTGATACCAGATGGGTTGGATTTTGTGGCAGATGACCTTTTCAGAATGTTGCTACGGTCTAATAAAACTAGGGTTACTTTGTTAAGAAAAAAAATTCAGACTCTTCCTCCTAAAGAGAAAAATTAGCCTCTGCATTTGTATTCATCATTCTGCCTTGCAAAGTCTCACATTTTGTAGCATGGTAATTACATACAGGTAAAAAAAGAAAAAGACTGTATTACTAAAAACGTCTACAACATTTATAGAAAAATGTCTTTTAGACTTCAATTTATGCAAAAGTTACTTTGAAAAGAAAAAGGGTGTTATACTTCAGTTAAACAGCATATACTTTTCATACTAATAGAATTGAACACTGGCTTAAAGACAGTTTTAGAGTGGCTTTAAGCAGATTCAGCACAGTGCACATTTCCAGCTAGCTGAACACAACAGAACAATAGTAAGGTAGCTGATAAACAGAAAGATACTGTACTGCCACAAGCCCAAAGGCAACTGTGTTGTTCCTCTTTCAAGAACAGATCAGCAGATGACTTGTAGCAAAATGGATGCAATACAGATTAAAGGGCTTTGTTTTCTGGTGACTTTTCATTTTAGTTTTGTACTTCCAACACTGTTTTTTTTTTCTTTACCACAAAATAAGTGATAAAACAAAAAAGATAAGTAAGAAAATGTTGTTTTAAGAAGTGAGACAGTAAAAGAAGGTAAGATCAGGATAGAGAGCCCTTGATGATCTGAAGTGCAGATTTGAACATGCAGATAAACAGCAGAATATAAAAGTGAAAAAAAAAATCTTTACAGCTTTTAAAAGGATACAATTAAATCTCTGTATTTTTTCAAGCTCAGCATCAGCAGACCTGTCCAAAAAAAGAAAGGTTATTTCTCAAGGATATATTTCACTTTAGATTTTATTTTTTAACAGTTTCCAGCAATACTGACAATTTGATTAGCAAAATCTCTTTGTTTCAATGGCTGACATTTGTAAATCATTTGTGTTTCCAAAAATTTGGTCTCTGCTCTAAGAATAGTCTCTTTGCTGTAAGTATGTATAAATAGAGATAGAATTTTCACTTCATCAGCTATAAAATGCTATAAATATAATATAGCTGATGCTATAAAATTCATCAGCTGAATCTGCTATAATTTAAGTAACAAGTGCAACTGCAATTGATTTCAATAGCACATTTTTAATATCCCAGTGTTTTCAGTTGATGTCAGTAGATTTTTGGTCAGTAAGTAGCAAGTGCAACTGCAATTGATTTCAATTAGCACATTTTTAATATCCAAATATGTTTAGAAATGATGTCAATAGATTTTTGGTCAGTATTATGTATTAAAAACGACAAATACATCAGCAAGAGATACAACTGTCATTAGGCAGTTCAAAGTACTGTTTTAGATGATTGATGTTCTGTTAAGAAACATCTTTCTTGTTCTGATATCTTTTCACTGCAAGACACCATCTTTGTAACATTAACTGTCCTTTGACAAAGTCACCATAATTCTGATTTTTAAGACAGGCAAAGCTCAATGAAACAACCTTCACCTGAAACTCACTGAACATTTTGAACACTGTATGAAAAATGTAAAACCATATACAAAATAAATGGACTTTGAAAATAAATTTTCATTTTTGACCATTAGGAAATGCAAGATATAAAATTCAGATTGTAATATTTTTCAGTTTTGCTTTCAACATTATTTATAGTCAATTATTTAGGAAAAAGATGAATACCAATTTTCTTCAGTTATAGAGTGTGCAGGATATTCAGCAATCTCTTTCCTTTCATTCAAACTTCTGCACCATTCTATAGCTGTTCTGATGTACCTGTGTTAATATGAAAGTTCAAAAAAGTAGTTATTGATATGAGAAATAAACTCCATTTTCAAAAGAAAAACTGAAGGCACTAAGGAATACACCTGGATTTGAAATAAAAAGCTATGACTCAAAATCTAGCTTTTTCTCCTAGCTTGCCTTGTCATTTTTTGTCTAGAATCTTCTTCATATTTAGATTTACAGTTATAGTAAATGATAACAAAGCTGTATGTTTTGCAATGAACAGTGTACAAGTGTAAATTTTTGTTTGTGAATATCTGCTTGCTAAAATGCAGCACAGAAAACTTCTGATTATTCCAATAATGAGGCTGTAATTACAGCCAGCAGATTAGAAAACAATCTGTAGGGAGAGGTCAGTATCTGTAATAAAGCAAAAATTAGATAAAGTGATGTTCAGTCCTATATATCAACTCTCTATAGGACAAATGCTTTTGGGTGTTTTTTATCCACTGTAGTAAATGGCAAGTTGCAGGTCTAGTTACTTTTCTTAAAAAACATTGCCATAACAGTTATAATGGAATCACAGCATGAAGTGGCCCTGAGTCACACAGGTCTTGAATCTCTACCAGAAATAAGATGCAGCTTTCATCATTACGTGTTTGTTCCACCCTTACCAGTTTATCATCAAAAAATACTGTTTCTTCATCTAAGAGCATTTATAAATAATAATTTTTATATTTAAATTGAACAACTAATTTAAATTACCTTTCATAGACTCCAGGATTACTTATTTGTATTAGCTGCTGTAGCCCACCAGGAGTAGTTAACTTACACCACCCTACATCTTCATTTATCTTAGGAGAAAAAAAAACCGAACAAATACTAATTTTCTGCTGCAGTCCAAAGGAAAGAAAAAAGAACAAATATAATATGGTAATTTAAGAATGAAACATCTATGAACAATCCACTTTAAAAACGTGCAAGTCTGTGGCTTGCCTAGGGATAGAATCTGCTATAGTCTGCTATGACAAATGTAGGGGAAAAACACCTAGACCATGCCCCAACTCTTCCTTTGTGCTATTCAAGAATAAATTATTTCTAGAAGTGTGTAAAAATGTCTCCAAACCTGTAGAATTGTCAACTCTTTTTTGTTTTTGTACTTTGTTGGCATCAGAACTTTTGTTTGGTATTCTCATTACTTTCCTAGTAATACTTTTTCATGGAAAGCTTTAGGAATAGTCCTTCCTCTAAGTCACATGTTACCTGCATCTCACTACAGGAAGAGTTGAAATCCCAAATCATAGTCAGGGTCATCCTATCCAAAAAAGTAGCATGGACTTTATGATCTGAGTACACAACCAGTCTTCCTATTCTGGGAACAACCTTTTCATGCAGCAAAACTGGCAACATTTCTCGTCCATCAGTCTCAGATACCTAGAACCAAACAAATACATTACAAACTTGAAGAAAGGCTATTTACATCATTTCAACTGTCTGTATCTGTTCCAGATTTTTTATTAACTTGTTTTTACAGATCACAAACAGCTCTCTTCATCATGCAATTGCTTCTTAAATATAACTTTTAAATGCATGCTTTTGGTTCCCAAATATCTGCCTTCCTATTTGTGAAGATACACTCTAGATTCTTTCCTTTAGATTGTCCTACTCCCTACACTCTGTATAATCATCCTTATAACACTGCAAGATTTATAAGTTTTCAGCTACATACCACTTTCCAGCAGCAGAGATAATAATTATGACTTAATGACAGTTTTGTTTTGCAGCAATACTGAAGAATTCTGAGGAGAGAAAAAAACCAAACAAAGTATCAAGCATTTAATTCCTACTATGTCTTCTAAGCACCTGCAAATTTCTGTAAGTTTAGATATGCCCTCAGTGCTAAGGTAACTTTCTTTAATTTTTATACTTAAAGTAATACTAAGCGTTTTCTGTCATTTTAACTCCTGTCCTTTCTAAGTCAGTAGAATTAATGTAATAAAGTAAAGTTACTTGGTTGCCTGAGTAATAATGGAGGATATTGAGTATGGATGTCCTGGCACATCTGGAGGTAGGCTGATCACTGAATACATCTTTTCTTCTACCTGAGTAAAGAGCAGAAAGAAGATGAGTTAGTTACAGGTACCGTAGTATGAAAACACAATTAAGAGCAAGTTATAAAATTTCTAACCTCCCAGAAGCCAACTATAATCACATTTAAATCTGCCACGGAACACAGACAAATATCTGATTGAAAATTGTATCCTTAAGCCTATGCCTGTGTGAAAAAATATTCAAATACTCAGTTTCTTTACACTCTTTAAGAACCATGAACTTTTCTTGTCAGACAGTAGACTACAGGTCATTACTGAGCGGTGATGTTTGACTACAAGTTAAAGGCTGGGTTCCAAGAGTACAAATTTGATCCTTAATTCTGGCGTTGCATTGGCACTTGAGAGGACCTCTCCTCTGGGGGAACTTAACAGACAGGCACAAAGGCAAAATCCTTTTCCACTGAACAACTGGTCTGCAGCAAGGCCAGAACAAAACCTGCATCTTCTAGGTTGTGTCTTCATACAGTAGAAAACACTTCCAAGTACAAAGAGATTAAACTCTAATCAATAACATTAGCTTCAAGACTAAACTTCTGAATTCATGAGAAATGGTTGTTGTAGAATCTTACTCTTGAGTTTGAGAAAATAAACGTTACAATGAGGAAGAATTTTCTTATTGTGTAAAATTTACAAAAATACCTTCTGAAACAGAAGGGATAATCTCATCTTTTTGTATGACTGATAGCTTGATTAAGGCATTGTAGTAATTACCAGTGTAGGGACTTCACTACACACTGCATAGACAAATGTCTTAAGGAAGATGCTAATTTGAAGGAATTTGGAACATCCTTTTAAGTAGTTCTAGTTTTTAAATAGTTTTGTACCTTTTTTGTTCCTTTTTGGATTGCATAACGTACAAAATATTTTCCCAAAAATTCTCCCTCTGACTTGAAAAACGAGTCGTCACCAGGATAAATTTCTGCGATGTTTGTCCTACCATGGATAAATCTAAGGAAAATAATGAGATTTTTAGTAAGTGTTTAAAATGCTGTGTCACTAGACAAGCAAAACAGGTTATTAAACCTGAAGAAAACAATAAGCAGAGACACATTTTCAGCAACTCAGATGTGAAAAATTTCTACTGTTTCACAAACAGTAGAATGTACCAATAATGTCTTTTAACACAGAATATTAACATTACTAGGCACTTTGTTAGCACATGTGCATGGGGGTGGGATTTTAATAAGCTAAAGAAAGCTTTTTTGGTGTCAAGGTAAACACCTTCAAGAGCTGTTCATTCCATTGACCACAAAACATAGTGATCCTGTAAAGAAAAATCCAACTTTCTTAGTAGACCAGCCACACATAATGTACACAGAAAACTGCCAGACTGAACAATTCCTGAACAATCTAAAGGTCTTAATTGAGAAAAAAAAGCTCTGAAAAAACTCTGAAATGCTGCTAAACATTTTATTTAGATGAGGTGAAAATATAGGAATTACACTGAGGAAAAATTAAGAACACAGCAGAAAGATTAAAGCGCTAAACACCAGTGATGGTTTTATCAAAGACTTTTAGGTGCTAATAGCAGTTATAGCAATTTCAATTTGAAAGTCCCATTGTTGGTTGGGTTTTTTCTGTTTTGGTTTTTTTTCCTTAACCATATGGACAAGGTGACTTGCCAGGAAAATCCACAGCCAAACGTGAATTATGTAGGTCACCAAGATAAACATTTCTAAACTGTGAAATCCTCAGCAGCAAGAGGAGAGAACTAATTTGCAAAGAAACCGAGTACCATTACTTTAAGTGAAATCTGTGGGAACTCCAGCTGTCCAGAAAACCTTTAAGAAATCAGATTACCAGATCTTAAACATGACTTCAGATTCAGGCCTAAAAATATACCGTGCTAGAAAATGAGAAGTCCAGTGAACAAACAGCAGAAACAGACTCTGACATGAAGACTGTGTTCCATTTCTCAAAGAGTGAGAAAGGGACAAAGTAAGACATTTCATCTTAGAGCTTAATTCCCATACAAAAAAGTGTTCTAGATAACAGACGACCTCTTACATACCTGTAGAAAACACCCTGGCACCACACAACTTGAATTAGCTGATGGAATGAATACTCGTCTGTATCTTCATTCTGAAAGAAGTCACAGAATGTCCACCTGTGTGTGTAAAATACGACAGCCTCACTAAGTCCATATATTGGTTGTTCTTTTGTGTGTGTGTGTTTGCTAGTAATCACTTCTATAACTAAGAGTGATGCATGCACACTTATTCAGATGACATATTTTCAGACTCCTCCAATTCCATAGTGATCCACTTTACTTAACAAATTAAACTTCTCAATCCCACAATTTTTTAATTATTTTTAGTGATGCTGACAGACAACATATGCCACTGGCCCACCTCAAAAATACTCTTTTCAAAACAGAAGAGGAAAAACCAAACCACCCCAATACAAAACCTATGTTCTTTTTTCAATATTCTCTTTTTAATTTACATATTCATAAAGCATGTGAGAAAATATATATCTTTTAATCTGATCACTATACCTTCATTAGAGTAGGTTATACTATGGCTTCATTAGAGTAGGTTACAGAATGTTGGTTTTACAGTGTCAAGTTTCAAGAAGTTTCTAAAAAACCCACAACTGATAGTAATTTTAAACTTTTTTTTATAGCTAGCATTCAATTATTTTGCTAGAAATTGAAGATCCAAACTGGAGAATTGTAAGGCATATGATAACAACTACAAAGTAAAGAGTTTAAATTACCTGTGTAGATGTGGGGCTCTGCAGCTGAGGGGCAAAGCTGTAGGTAAACAAGAAACTGTTCCATATGTTTCAGGGTCTGCTAAAACACCACCTTCAACGGCTGTACAGCTGTTTGTCTCATATGTGTTTATTACATTTTCCACAGTACTTAAGTTGCAGCATTTTAGTGCCAAGGACAAAGGGTATTTCCATTCTTCTGGGCACAAGGAAACAGTCCAATGCTGTGTAACCCATGTGTATTCAGAAGAACAACTTGTGTGGAACAAAGGCACTCCATCTCCATCTCTTTGGTCCTCTGGTTTGGCTGGTTCCCTGTATCTACCTTCGGCACAACCAAGTTTATTCCTAGTCTCTATTCTTCTTTGTTTTGATGAGACTTCTGCAGCAGCATTTTTACTTGGATTTCCACAGTGATCTCCGCTTTGGTAGGTGCTGTTCTTTTCAGAGGAGTATGAGGATGCTGCAGATGACTGGCTGACTTTGCATAAGAACTCCACTGTAAATTCTTGCTGCAATTCTGACAAGTAAAGGTGAGCATAGCCATCTACAGATGAGATCTTCACCCCGCCATTGTCTAAACATCTTGTCAGATCCGCTGTCGCAGGGTCAGGCCATTTAATTTCTAAGATATCATTGAGAAGAATCTAATACAAGAAAAAGGATTGGAATGTGCAGCAAGATAAAAATTACCTGCCTCCCAGAAATGCAATGAAGCATTTACATTTAAATTAATTCAGTCCTTCTGCAAGGTGATGAATGGCAAGAAATACTGTTCTCTATTTATCTGCATGTATGAACTCAGAGAAAGCAAAACATCTAATCTTCCTACCTGCTTCCTCCTGTACTAACAGAATTCTATCTAGCAATAATGTTTTAATTTAATCCAGCCATAAATTATTAAGGTACATGGGCAACTGACCAGATACAACTGTACATGTTTGTGTTTTCCAACGGCTTCTTCAGAAACAAGGGAGAGAATGGCCAAATTATCTTGTTCATAGCAATTATCAGTGAATTTGATAAAGAATTGCAAAAGGACAGTATACAATAATCAATACCAGACAACAAGGCTGAAGGTAAAAGTTCAGTTGAGATAAACGTAATGTTATCGCAACGAGGAAAGGCAATCCTAACTATATATAGCTACATATACTTCTATATAGGAGAATGGGCACTGAGCTGACTGCCACCAACCAGAATCCTGGTGTTGTAATTCTCAGTCCCATGAAAACACACTCAATGCTCACCAGCAATTTAATCAGTATGAAATGTTTGAAAGTTCTAGGAATGGAACAAGGGCAAACTGAACATACCACTGAATACATATTCACAGCTAACCTGCATTTTGAATACTAGCTGCAGATCTGAACTGGCCAGACCACTGACGAGATCCCCCTCATGGAGATGTCTAGACAAGTGGGTGGCTGGATTGGCCAAATGAGAGCCTAAGCACACCACAGGAAGGGGTTGTTTTGAACTCAAGCATAAGGTAAGTAACACAGTCTAAGTGTTTCTGTGCCCATGACGGTATTGCCATGGTAGTAACAGGCCTCAGGCCTTACGGTAACTCTGCTATGCCCCGGGCTGGCCTGTCAGGCTCATTAACAATTTATTATGAGAGCTGAAGCTTAGTAACTCTTTATTATGGTGGACCACTGGAGTGTGGGAAACAGCAAGGGCCTTGAAAACATGGGCACTGTTTGATAACAGGCTACAGAACAATAAAGTGACAGTAAATTGCTGGACAAGGACAACCTCAGGAGTTCTAAAATTACTATTTTAGCTTTACGAAAAGCAGGAGTTTTTCTCAAAGTGAGGGGGAAGAAACCAAAGCAACAGAAAAGGGGTGTGGGGGAGAAGTCAACCAACATGGTAAGGTGCTTGCTGTGGCCTAGGAAAGTTATCCTTCAGCATCCTGATGCAAGTAGTCACAAGGGATGCTGTAAGTTAAAAACAGTCTAGAAACCCAGACAATCTCCAAAGGAGCTAGATTGTTCAAGGCCTCAGAGAAGGTGGAACTTACTCCTCAGTGCTACGAGCAGAGCAGAAGCTCTTTGCACTGAATACATGACTGGTAAGGACTGCCGTCTTTTAATTAAGTATACAGTGACACTGAGTGACAGTGCTTTAGGCAGCTGAACATAAACATTAGCATGAAGGGTGTTGCTACTGAAGGGTTAGTCTAAAAGCTTTAAAACTCGCCTGATTAACCAGTTGTCTTGAGATTCCCACCATGCTGTGCAGACACTCATATTCACTGGGAACACCCAGAGAGATGCTGATCTAGAGCAAAGCTTCCAGAAATACTAAATTGGTCTCTGCATGGATGTTCAGTCTGACCTGGACATTGCCCCATTCCTCCTACAGACCCCAGCACCAATTTCACAGGGGTACTCCAATGGGGAGATCTGACAGCCTCGGAAAATACCATCCTGTTACACCGTGAGCTCCCTGAAAAGTTTCTATTGCAAAAATATAACAACACACAAAATCCTAGGTTTTACCCTTGCTAGGAATAAGCTAACTTTTAGTGTTTCTTTCTACAAAGAAAATGCATTAACAGAAGTCTAACACTTAAAGCTGTAATTTAAAACGGCAGTTTTAAATTTAAGAAATTTAAGAAAGACGACAGCTCCATTAGCCAAACTGCACTCGATAGATCTTCACGGCCTGTACTCACACACACAAGCATGTGAAATTATATTAAATCTGCTGGAGAAGGGTTTTTTTACGAAAGCATTACTCGCCTAATGTGTAATCCCACCTTTTTTCTTTCTGGAGGTATAACACGCGAAGGCAAGTATGGGTGAGAAGAAAACGCGTTCCGGAAATCTAGCGCTCGTAGAAGTTGTTCCTGTTGAAGTGCAGAGAAAAACAAACCCTATTACGATTTTTTACACGCAGTGATAATATTTTATACTGATTTCATACTTTTTGTGGAGATGACGCTATGAAACCTTCTGCGTTTTTTACGGAGAGGAACAAGAACTCCTGTTGGATCAGCGATCCCCGGGGCCGGACCGTTTGCGAGCAGGGAGGCAACTCTGGCACTGCCCAAGGGATGCTCCCCGGGACGGCGCAGGGACAGGGGACAGCGCTCCCGTCCCCAAAGGCACTACCCACCGCATACCCGGTAAGCACTGACGACAAAGGCGACCCGCTGGCGGGTGGTCTCCGCCCGCTGGAGCGGGTGGGCGGCCGCGGGGAGCGCCGCTTCGTACAGGTACTCGGAGCCGCAAGGAGACAGCAGCAAGCGGGACCCCCCCGCGTAGTGCACCTCCACCGAGTCGTCCCCGAACAACACCATCAGCTTTTCCGCCTGCATCGCTCGGAGGCCGAGCCAGAACTACGGAAGGCTCTCGGGCCCGGGCAACTGAAGCGGCCGCGCCGCCGCACGGCAGGAACGGCGGGGAGGAGAGGGGCGGGGCGACCGCCCGAACTCCCCTTGAGCTCCCCCACCAGCTCTTCCCTTGTCCAGCTCCGCCCGAACTCTCCCACCAGCTCTTCTCTTGTCCAGCTCCGCCCGAACTCCCGCCGCGCTTCTCCTGATCTGCGGCTGAGCTGATCTCCAGCCGAGCTCCTTCCCGCCAGTGAGGCAACGGCGCTTTCCGCCTCCCTCAGGCAAGATGAGCGCATTCCGTACACACATTTGTAAAATAAGCTTGAGGGAACTGCACACGGTGTCTTTGTACTTTTTTTTTCTTAATAAATTTTAAATAAGTTTTTATTTGCTGAAAACGGGGGGGGTGGGGGGGGGTGGGGTGGGCCAACACACTGCTCTGTACCTAGAACTGGGCAGTAGAAGCCCTATCTGAACAGGAAGACCAAGATGCCAAAGGACAATTTTACCATGATGCCTAGTTGCCTTTTTTTGACTATTATATACACCCTCTACCAATACTTACAGTTTAATCAAAGCAGTTTTAAGAGGCTGACAGTTCACAGCTGAGTGACAATTATTATCAACCCCCACTCCTAGCCCTTGGCAAAGGCAGTTGAAGATCCCCACTAGTCCATATGGTCTCTCTTAGCTCCCTTACCTGCTTAGGGAAGTACAGGTGTCTCAGATCAGTGCAATCGTCGACTGACTGCATTCAGTACAACTTTCCATTCTCGATAGCTGTTGTGTTAGCAGAGAGTAGATCAACACCCAGTCGAGTGGCTGCTGACACAGCCATGCATCAAAATAAACTTGATTCTATTCAGAATACCCCTTTTTAATATTATTCTGTTCAGTAGGTGTCTGAAGCAAGTTTCAAAGTATATATTGGGATTATTGAATGAGTTATGAATATTATTATTTATGGATGATGCATTGCATTTTGCTCACAATTTCACTGCTCCGGTTGGAACCCTCTGCAGAGGAACTGTGGAAGTAGGTCACACAGGCTGAAGTAGAGGTGGCAAATCAGCAGTTCAGGGTACTGTGTAGTAGCTTCCCTGAGTTTTGGCTGGAATGTCATTTTCTGTTCCGGTATCAACTAATGATCCACAGGCATCAACTGGATGATTAGAACTATACTTTGGTCACAGAGAAGTTGCAAACTTCAGCTGTCAGTAATTCAATGAGTTGTGTGTAGTAGGAAGGAAAGGCAGAATACGATAAGGAAATAATGTCCCAGTGGAAAAGAAAGATTACTAGTACAAACCAGACCAAGTGTTACTAACATTCAGTGCCACAACAGATTATTCTATTGAAAAAAGAAAACAACCTAGCTATATGCAGTTTGTGATACCTCATGTGGTCTTGCTTCTCTCTAGTGGTACAATTATTCTCAAACTCTAGTTAAAACCCAGTGACTTCATCTGTTAAAAAAAAAAAAAAGCACCGAAGGCCTGTAGCAAGAACTTTGCAGATCTTAAAGGAAATACTGAGAACAAGCTGCATTTCTAGATATGAAAATCACGCAACAGCAAAGCACATGCAAAGCAGCAATTCTTGCAGCCCATTTTGAAATTCCTTTAAACAAAGTGTGATTTTCAAATACAAAATTTTTTTGCTAAATCATAATAATTTGTCATGAGTTGCAAACAGTGTGCATACTTCTACTGATCTGCAAAGCCTGGGTCTCATGCTCAAATTTGAATGTGAAGCCTGTTTCTTTTCAGAACCAGTGCTGAAGAACCTTGCTTCACATCTCCCCCAAATTTTGCTTTCCATGCTTCTGTGCCTTCACTGATTTACCATGATGCCATGAAGAAAATACGTATTTTTAAAAAGTTGTACATTTGCAAGGCATTGTTCAGAAACCTGTAGATGAGAAACTCAATCTTACACAGTGCATTTGAAATTTGTAAATGCTAAAATTCAGGTGAAATAACCTCTAAACCTCTCATGACTTATCTCTATCATACACAGAACAATGGGTGATTAAGAGTGGGCAGACAAGCAGCAGACAAGGGGATCCTGACAGTGAGAAACCTGCTGCTTTCTTTTGCTCTCTCACATTCACTAGCTTGTATTGAAGTTCTGTGAGATTTAAGATAAGTGGCAAATACTTGACTCGTTTAATGAAAATATTATCCTGGTTTTTTAATGCAGCTGGACAGAGTTAAAACCAATTTTTCTCTGCTGCAGTAAAGACTGAAAGCACTTACAAAGTTCATATGTACAGACTATAAACTTCTATGCTACTTTGAATTAAAGTCTCACTTTATGATTTTTAATATTTTTGGCAGAGGAAAAACCTTGTATTGCAAACTTGACTTGAGCTGCTTTCTATATATACAGGTCCTAGCTCCTGATTTTTTTTTTACCCAATGATTTGGCATGCTTCTTATCTACTCAAAAAATTACTGTATCCACAAGCTGACAGTACGTCTGGAGCTGACAGCTACCTGACAGAAAAAGACGACTCACCACAAATCATGCAAAACTAAAACATGTAAAATGCATGTACCTTACTGTAAAGCATATATGAATGCTTGGTTCCTTGGGATTATAAATTCTGAATAAAAAAAATTTCCACAAGACATCTGCTTGTAAAGCCAGCAGAAAGTCTGACCTGTATTTAGAGTAAAAGTTTTGTATGAAAATTGTGCTCAACTTAGAGAATATATATTTCAAAGTAATCTAGTTTTCACATTTCTAGTTTCTGAATTTTAGTCTAAAGACTTTGGAATGCTAATACAATCTTTATGAGTCTATTATAATACAATCTTTATGCATTTTGATAGGTTTTGTTTTTCCAGCAAGAATCAAAAGATAATCGACTCTGCAATTGTGTACTTTGAAGAAGAGAAAGGAGTGCTCAGTGAAGGAGAGATAGAAGAAGATAAAATATTGTTTGTTTTAAAGCAAGAACACAAGGTAGTGATATTATACCAAAGGAAATAAAGCTACTTAAATTTTATTTTCCAAAACTCCAACCTAAATAAGTATGTTAAATAAACATCCAGAAAACAGCCACTGCTTACTCTACTAGCAGATGCACAACTTATTTAACCAAACAAATAACAGTGAAATATTATCAGAGTTATTTACATGCATATTTACAATGTGTGTCCTTTAGAGTAGCTAACTGTTGGGAAATACTTGTGTTTGGTTTTGGTAACAATTTCTAATCAAGTCTAACCAGCAACAGGTAACAGGAAACAGTTCAACTGAGTTCGGCAACAACAACAATGGAGTATCCTAGGAAAACTAACATGATTATATGGAGTCAAAAAAGGAGCAGTTGGCTTCAGAATGTTAACATTTATGAAATATATGAATTTACTCCAACTACAAAATTAAATCAAACTACATAAAATTAGAAGAATAAAAGAAAGTTACAGGGGTTGGGAAAGGTTAGACATGTTAGATACATTACTAGAAAAAAAAAGCAAAAGAAAAAAAGCACTGCACATACTCTTGAGAAGCATGGTTTAGAACATAACTGTATTACTATTGCCTTGAAGAACACAACAAATTACAGAATAGCTTTTCCTTGTAGATTTGAAAATAAGCGTATCTGAACCAAAGATCTTGAAAGCACCTCACTTCCAAAATACTGCTTGCTTTTTCACATATCAACATGTAACATATTTATTCCAGGAAAAGAGAAAATTCCAGACCTCACCCATGTGTGTTTCAAAAGAAGAAGAAAAAGGAAATGAACAAAACAAAAACTCATACACAAAACTTTCACAAGCCACTTTTCATGATTGTGATATACAGAAATTTTTTTTTTCTTATTTGGATCATACTCTTCTTGGAGGGGGAAGTGGAGGAAGTAAATGCAAGATATATTGTATATGGTAAATAGGATGAGCAAATCCCAATATATACTAAAGCAAACAAGCAAGCGAATTCAGATCATTATTCTTTCCCTTTCTTCCTCAAGGGAAGTTTTATGGGACGGTTCCCCATTAAATTTTAATTTCAATTATAACTTTTAAATAATTTTTATTGCAGCCAAAACATTGTTCAAAAAACATTTTTCACAAAATAAACTATGATATATACACAACATTTTAAGTTACAGGGCATAAGTTTACATTTTTTGGCAGATTCTGTTAAACAAAATGGAAATTGTGTAACTTTAGTACTTGGAGAAACTCAAGTTTCTCATTTTGGTACAAATGTTTTGTGTCCCCCTTCACTCTAACCATATCTAAAGTGGTTAAATAAACTAACATTAATATATAACATCTCACTGTTTTCTGTTATGTTCTGATTCTAGACAGAATTTTTCATATGCTTCTTCAATTTCTGGATCCATCTCATCATCAATCTCATCAAAATACCTGAGGAGGAAAAAAAATTACTAAAGGTTAACACCTTTACATACAGATTTTCAGAGCCAACAGATTTTTAGAATTTGTGTAGATGTCAAGAATAAACAAAGCTTTATAAATGACTGTTATTTATGAAATTTTCCTGAAGGGAATGAAAAGGAAAAGATAGTGAGTGCTAGGAAAACAGAAACCTCAAAGCAGCACAGATATGTTCAAATACCTACAGTGTTTGCCACCTTTTTAGATCATCTTTTGCTGCCCAGTTTAAAAGACAGAAGTAGTTTCCAAGATGATAGAAAATGCAATCATGCAATCCATGCTTCCCAAAATTTATTAATGCATCTGTACTGATCCAATTACAAAAAAACCATAATTAAAAACATATTAGTGTAATTTTGATTGGTTAACATCCTAGTTCAAAGACAGAATACATTAATATAGAAACCCTGTTTGTTGATATGTAAAAGAAGGACATAGAAAATACGTAAGAAAAGGTTTTTTTGCTTCAAAATTATGTGCATTGAGGAAGCAGTCTACATATTTATTTGTTCCTTCGTTCTTGTAGAAGTGTAGCCCACAGAAGAAAGAGGCCTCACATAGAACCCTCCTCCCTGACATCATGAGAAATAGCTGACAGAGAATCAGAGACATTTGTCTAAGCTTTTCTTAAGCCTTCAACAAAGAAGGTTACAGTCACTGTGCCTGAAGGTTGACTCAGTGTTCCACATGTCACTCTTAGGATTTGCTGTGTTTTTTAAAGGATGTCTGCGTTCAATTTGCATTTTTCTTCTAAGCAGAGGTTCACATGAGTCTTTTTTTTCCCTTCATATGAGCTTGTTGATTTCTGATATCTTCCAAAGTTCTTGACACTCCCCTCAGCTAGGTACATACTGAAAGTTTTCTAATGTACTAAAAAAATAGTGATCCAGGCCTGCACTCTTATCACAATAAAAACAACACTGAAAATGTTCTTGTGAGTCAAATCATGGTCTGAAAGTCCTCTTTTGTGAGCAAAAAGCTCAGAGCAATTTACTTTAGACCATATTTCTTTTGTATACACTGGTGCCAAAACGTCAGGCTATATTCTCAACTATTGCTCCCTCTTTTGCTATTAGGTTGCTTTTCTTGCTCTACAGGAATACTGACTAGCCTTCTAATTGAAGGGAATAGTCCTTAGGCTGAAGAGAGAAAGTTAGCACTTTCTCCTTTTCAAAGACACTGGAAATTCGGTAAACATCTCTTGTGGGATGTTCATGTACATCAGTAAAACAAATTTAGGTTGCTTCTCTACAAACGCTTGAAGGCTTGGTGCTTCATTTTGCTTGCAATTTTTTTCTTAAGTGCAGAGGTTTGTTTGCACATGTGCATAAACATCTGAATTACATCTGAAATGTAATTACCATACTCAGTAAAATAAACATGAAATAGGTTTCCAACTTGTGTGATTAAAAACCAATTTAAACCTGAACAAATATATCCACTGTAGAACTAAGTAACAATTACATTATTTAGTTTCATTTTTGTCAACATTGGAATCCTAAGTCTGAACTATCACAGCATCACAGTAAAAATAAATATTATTAAACAAATACATCACTAAAAAACAAAACATACAGCTCTCCAGGTCCTGACAGATCTGCTCCATTTTCTTCATAATATGGAAACAAATCCTCTCTTTCAAGCAGCTCTTGGTATTTTTCTTGATAATCTGGCAAAGTAAAAATGAGACTGAGTAATATATAAGACTACTCTGCTAAATTAACAGAAATATACAAAGTTTGAAAATTGGCAGGTTAATGAAATCATAAAAGGCAGGAAACATATTAACAGGAAAAGATCCTTCTGCAATGTTTTCTCAGGGCATGAATGGATGTTCAGGAATGATGCCTAATTTCCCATAGAACTGTAAATGTTGTAACAGATGTCTTTACCTCAAATGATGTTGTGCCATGTTGTGCTCAGATTACAGATACCAAGGAAACCAAGGATTTTGATTTGATTTTTCCATACTAACAATGGAAAAACAAAAGAAGACTTGAATATTTCTGGCTTTCTGGAAAGGTCAGATGCTGTGGATTACTGAACAAGTTCTTCTGACCTATATGAACTCAAATGCACATTCTCCATTTCAAACACCTACCTTCTTTAATGCAAAATAAATCCTTTGCTCTACCAAACCAGGAATTCAGGCAGAATTTTGTCTTTTATGTTTCATAGGTTTTAGATTCTTGAAGAATAATATTTTATGTTCTTCAACAGGCCATAAACTTAATTACAACTTTTTAAAGAAGATTGAGAAGACAGGTAAGCTAAACTTGTGCCATACCTGGGTCTGCTGCAGTGAAAGGAACGCCATCAGAAGTGTAAAATGTTGGTTCATTCTAAAAATAAAGTCATCCAGAAAGTTATATGTATTCAGAGAGAAAGAGGTTTGCAGTTTTGAGTAATGCAACTGTCTATTAATTAAACCAAATTCACATGAAATTAAGGAACTGAAACGTCCATATATTCTTACCATAAAATAGTTTGGGTCATTTTCAGGGGTAGCTTCTGCATGTGGAGTTGTTCCATGAACTCTACCCCAGTTACTAGATCGCAGTTCTACTAGTTTCAGAAGCATGTGTTTCACATCTCTGAAACAGAGAAGCACTACAAAAGTTAGAATGTTTTGTGCCAAGCAAGAAATGTGCCTTCTCTTACTGTGCAAATACAAGATAGTTAAACCTTTCAAAAAAAAAAAAAGTTCAAGAAGGATAAAATTTGGTCCATTGTGTAGATAATTTTGAATTCAATTTTACAACTCCAAGTCTAGACACTTAATGTGTCATAATGCCAATATGAGATATTCATCGTCTTCACTTCCACGGCTGTTAAGTAAGGTGCTGATATGAAAAAGGAAATTTTTTTGCTGCAGTTTATACTGAGATATCCCACCTTGCATTACAAGTGGAAGAACACAATCCTTTTTGATAAAACGATAATACTGGGGAAAAAAAAGGAAGATGATCTTCAAATTTTATTTTAGTTATCTATTCTATGCTCCTAATTTTAGTCTTCTTCTTCATCATAATGAAATGTTGTAGTCAAAAGAGTAATGCCCCCAGTACATTACACCCATTTCATCCCTAAAAGAAGAGAAAATTCCTTCTTTTAAGTAGTCTATGGAGAAGAGTATTATTAAAGAATACATTTTTAAAAATCAGTTATTTTCCCAGCTGAAATTGATGCCAAATTGATTTTTGCCTTTTTTTCTTTTATATATTTTCTATATTCTTAACACGTATTCTCTATATTCTTTACAGCTAATAACTCCATAGCCTATTAGTTTTTGCAGCTAGCACTTTATCTACTCTATTAGACAGAAAGCCAGAAGAAATTCCTCAGCAGCTCCAAGCTGGTGGTTCAAGGTTAGATTCTCTGGGAAGCCAAGGCTGAAACCAGCTCTCCCAGACACATTTTTGTAAACAAAGTTTAGTTCCTATCTGAGGGGGAAGGGAATTCAGAAAAGGGTTGCGCTGGGGGGGAATTAACTCACCCCTACTTGGGGATCCCTGTCAGTTATGCTAATTTGCTAAACATACATAGATATTATATACACATTATGCTGGGTGTGCATCTTCAGCTCTTTTCCACCCAGTGATTTGAGCACCTAAAAATCCTTGTAAGATAACCCCTTTTTATCACCTAACTGCAACTAGCTCATGATTTTAGGACCAGCGAAAAGGCATCAAAATTTGTTTGTTGTTCTACATTTTTGAAGCCTCAGTTTGTGACATCTATTTTGGTTCCTGATGCAAAATTTCCTCATCCTCCTTGTGGGCAGCTCAATTACAACCCACAGATGTTATGAGCCACTCTTGGCCTCCCTCCATATGGCAAGAGATCAGTGTCTGAGCCTTCTACATGTTTTTACTGAGTTTACAAGAAGCTGAGGATGAAGCACAGCAAAATCAGATAACCTCATGCACACAGGTGGTTTTATGACAATTTCATCATTAGTCAGTCACTAATATATTATTAATACATTAGCCAACCACTCATTTTTTTTCCAGATTAAAGCTAAGACCTTGCCAAAAAGGAATGCTCCCCAGAAAAAAAAAAACAAACAAAAATCTAACCACAAAGTATATTTCATTTTACCTTTATTTTTATAGTAATTTATATGTATTTAATACTGCTACATATTTAGTACTGTTAGTATTTATTTAAGCCTGTTCAATTCAAAATTGAAAGTACAAACTATGAGATATTGCCCCTGTTTTCTCTTTGTATAAACTTGCTTTAAGAGCCTAAAGGACTTATTGAAGATACTGAGGCCTAATAGGTTAAAAAAACCCAACTGAACAGTGGAACTTGAATCTCTCTTAAAAACTAAAATACAAAAAATCCACTCCAAAACAAAATCAACCCAACTGCCAAAAAAGCCACATTACCCTTCAACTGAAAAACATATTTTCTTTTTTATTACATGGAAAATGACCTACACATCACATTGATTTTCATAAATATAAGTTTCAAAGATACTTTTTTGGACCTGTTCATTAGAGTTGAAGATTTTTCAAGGTGTTCTTTTTCATATAAACAAAACATTGCACATAAACTTATCTTCTCACCTGCTACAGTTTGCATCCAACACAACATTTTCAATTCTCTGAATCATTTCCTCCATATCATTCTTTCCTTTTTCTTTCCAGGCATCTTCTAAAACAGAACCTGTCAACTAAAGACAAGGGATTAGTATTTTTTTAAAGAAAATTAGAAATCCTTAATAAACAGTCAAGAGATTCTGTAACAATTCACGACAGTTGGACTACCCAGTGGCTGACACTCCCAGCTGCCCGTATCTCTTTGCTAACAGATTAACAGACCTCATAAAGGTCTGTTTATTTTAAACTACAGACAGTATAGGAGCTCCGTGTCCAATATTTATGTTACCTAGAAGTTCACAGCCACTTGTTTCAGTCTTGAAATATGATTTCAAAACAAGTCTTTAGTGACATTGCTCAGATCTTACTTGATTTAAGTACATACTACCATCATATATTTCCTTTAAATCTTATTTTCGCAGCTGATTTCACCAGTTTACATGACAACAGGAAATACTTTATTGAGCTTTAGAAACAGTTCAGTCAACTTGGCCAGCATCACATATGCCAGAGAATTTCTTCTGGGTATATATAAAGTAGACCAGAATTATCTGAAGAAGCCAGCCTGAACTTTTATATATTAAAGTGTACGAGGCTAAAGCTGCTGTCAGGAAAGCTTTAGCAGGAGTCACTCTAGAGCAGCTGTGGATGAAAGCTTTTTACTACAAGAATAGGTACTTCATTACCCAGTAATTGCACAGGAGGAGTTAAATCACAAAAAGAATTAGTCTGCCACTAACAGCAATCTCAGCATAAATACTACATGATCAAAAATGCTTGGAATGGTGCTTGATGATACAAAGGATAAAATCCCAAGAGAAAAGCAAGTATATTGGTCAGCATTTGCTTGGCATTTGTAGTACTCCACAGTGGACTCACCTTAATCCTGGATAATTAGGTAATAGCATCAAGATTAATTAAAAATAAATATATTGCACAACAAACAGTTACTATAAAACATCAGAAAACACTTGCATGAAAAAACAGTCTCTGTTCTGTAACACCTTTTAGATATAGCAATGTGTCATAAAACAATTTAGATGACTGGTTTTCTTCTTTTTTTCTTCTTTACTGCACTGTAAAGCTTCCTGATTTGTGTACTGCTACTTAAAAAGGTTCTTCAATGGGCCGTGCCTCAGGGAAGCACTGCCAACATAAGAACTGACCACAGGAGTGAATGTGCTCACTGAGCACAATCTCTCACTTGCTGTGAAGCAACCTCTGAAACATCCAAACATCAAAGGAAGGTTTTAAATTACAAAAATTTTTCTTCCCTACTCTATGTTTATGGTATCAAAAGAAGATATCAGAAACAAAATTCAAGATAGAACAGGCTGAGAAGCAGTAGAGTTTGAGGAAGGGTAAAGAATGATAAAAAAAACCAAGCCAATTAAAAATCTTCAGGAAAACACTGTCTAGCATTTAACCTTCACTCCTAATTTAAACTGTTTTCCCAACTACAAGTATAATGATACCTAGTGAAGATAAGAGTTTCTCCTAACCATTTTACAAGAAAAGGTGTGGGTAGTGAACAAAGAGGTTTATTTTCCACATGAAAGAGAAATCTATGTATTTCTACAATAGTAATGACATAGACAGCACAGAATGAAGGAAGAGATTTTAAGAACCTTTTGCCACAAAAAGTGATGGACCCCAATGGCTAAGGGTCCTTCAGAACACAGAGTATATCTAAGACATCACAATTCAATCAGACTGGTTACAGTTTTCTCCTACACCAGAAGCAGCAAAATGACATCTAGAGGAAGCATTTATTCATTGGCACCTCAACTTCAGTTCTATTGCTCATTTGTACACAAATGGCCTTGAATTTATTTTTAGAGCATCTTGTTACTTTTTTTACTGGCTCAATTTCCTAATGCTACTAAGGAAAACAAAACAAGTAGTTTACTCTGCTAATGTTATAATGCATAAACCCCTATAAATACTTTCTCATTTGCAATTTACCCTACTATTTCCTATGTTAAAGCTAGGCAGTTTAAAAAAACTGATTTTTTTTTAAACTACTGTCTCACCTTCAGCAGTTTCACTGCACATATCAAATTACTGTCCACAGGATTAGAGAAGAGTGCATTCAGTAATTCCCGAAGGCCTTCTTGAAGAATTTCTGCCCGTGTAACCTGTCCCTTTGTTCCTTTAATCTGCAAAATATATAAAACCCATCCAATATTAAAAATACTTTAGTTTTAGAAATTAATTTGGGCACATTTTCTCTCTTTAATGCTGTATCATTTGGTTTGTTTTCAACATAGTTGACATCTATATGCCAAATACTGTAACCATTTTAGAACACAGACTTTCATGGAATCATAGAATGATTTGGGTTGGAAGGGACATTAAACATCAAGTAAATCATCACCTACCTCAGTCTGCTGACCATACATCTTCTGATGCATGTTATGCTGAGGTCCTCATCTACCAACACCCAAAACCCTTCTCAGCAGAGCTCCTCCTGACTGATTCTCCATCCAGCCTGTATTTGTGCCTGGCCCAGACAAGTACCTTGCACTTGACCTTGTTTGCATGGTCCCACCTCCCAAGCCTGTCTTGGTCCCTCTGGGCAGCATCCCTTCCTGCCAGCACATTGACTGCACCACACAGCTCAGTGTCAGTGGAAAAATTACTCTGAGTAATCTCCTTGCAATTCTGGCATAACAATACATGTCTAGAATTTTGTTTCTCTGCTAACAAATTGCTAAGAAAAGCTATCAAATGCCTGCCTAATGGTTCAAAAATTACCAAATTCCCAGAACCTCACACTCTTTTCCTACTGCATTACATATTCTCTACAGCAGTGGTAGCTTAGTTCTAGAAAGCAGTCTTTACATAATTAAAAAATTACAGAAAATGGTTTAAAACCAAACTGTATACTCCAAGGAATATGGTATATGCCACAAATGGACAACTTCTCCTGTTCCAAAGTCTTTGAAAAATCTTCATTTTTTTCTTCTAGCAAGTGAAAAGTAGATTTCAAGGACCATTTATGATCCAGAAATAGAAGAGTTAGAGAAGGATCTTCCTTGTGTCAGCAGAACATTTTTATAGTGTTTGCTTAAATCAAACCACTGAAACAATCAAGTTATATGTGTATTTTTAACTACGCTACAGCAGAAAGTGAACCTGGTGACCTGGTGAATGTACAGGTATAAAAATAAAAAAAATTATACACATTTTTGAACATATCACAGATGCATGAAGTTGCTAAATACAATATTGCATACTTCATGCATGCACCAATGACACAACCATCAGAAGAAATACCTTTAAAAGTCTGCATTTTTTTTTCCTCATTTTGAGGATTTTCACATCTGCCTCAAGGATTTGTTAACACTTCTTATTAGCACCTGAATACTGAATTACATGTTTTTGATCCTGATCTGCTTCTGCTAGGCATTTAATAACATTTAATATGTTGGCTAAGTATAGCCATCTAGGGGGTTTGCCAGTAAAAGAAAATAAAAGCTTCATTTCAAAGATGTTTGTGGTTGGCTCTTCCCACAAATTCTTACACTTTCATTTTCACTTAGATTTCTCTTCTAAGGATCTTGTCCTTTTTTGTTTATATGTTTCTTGAACATATGCATTATAATGAAACTGTTCTAAAGTCCTTTTACTTAACTGTCCTCTGCCTTTAGAAAAACACCTCAAATTATAGTCCACTTCAGTGCTTACCTACACACACCAAAAAATATATGAAGAACCGTGTGACAGCCGACTTTCTTCTTACCTCTAAGTTAAGATAAAGTTCAGCTAAGAACAGCACAAAGGCATGAAATTGTTTTCTAGTAGTCTCATCCCCTTTGGTAGCTTCATCTCTGTTTTCATACTCCGTTCGACACCTGTAAAAATTAAAGCACAATTACACCATTTGTAGTCGTTCCAACATATATAACACGCTACTCATTTAAAGGAATGCTGAGAACTTATGAACTGCATGAAAACTGTTTAAACATGCTGAATGCTGGGATGTCTGATCTGTGAAGGGAATGAGAGGCTTTCACAAAGAAACAGTGGAATTGCATTCTTTTACAGAAACACATATGATTACATGATTAGGTCTACAAGCACGGAGATATCTGATGCAGCAAAATTAAATGGAACAACTTGCAACATGTAGAAATGAATACAGTTACACAAGTTTTACAACTGAATATGTGTCCAGGATATGCAACAATAACACAGGCAGCCAATGCCCAAAGAAATGCAGTAGACACCTTCACCTCTTCAGGGTGCGTGCCACGTTGTCTTAGATGCCGTTACACTTATTTGATTAATTCTTTATCTTGCCATGTTAAGTGACAGTGATACATAATTCATGACACCCAGCTGAGCGCTGTTAAGTGACACTCTAGAGCGAAGGCATGGCACACAAGAGGGACCCTGACAGGCTTGAGAGATGGCCTTGTGCAAGTCATGACGTTCAATGAGGCGAAGTGTAAGGTTCTGCACAGGGGTCAGGGCAATCCCAAGCATTAAGAAGACCTTAGCCAGGGAAGTAGTTGGAAACAGTCCTGCCAAGAAGGACTTGGGGTGATGAGAAGATCAATGCATACTTGAAGATGAGAAAGCCAATTGCATCCTGCACCCAGAGCCCCGTGGGCAGCAGGGGAGGGAGGGGATTCTGACCCTCTGCTCTCTGCTCCGGTGAGACCCACCTGGAACACTGCATCCAGAGCTGGTCTCCTCTGAACAGGGAGGACACAGACATATTGAATGAGACCAGAGGAGGCCACTAAGCTGATCACAGGCCCTGAGCACCTCTCCTGTGTGCACAGGCTGAGAGAGCTGGGACTGCTTGTAGCACTTTCCAGTACCTAAGAGGGGCCCCAAAGAGGGCAGAAGGACTTTTCACATGGGCATGTAGTGGCAGGACAGAGGGAAATGGATTCAAACTAACAGAGGACACGTTTAGAACAGATGTTAGGAAGAAATTTTTTACTGTGAATGTGGTGAGGCACTGAGACAGATTCCCAGAGAAGCTGTGGATGCCCCATCCCTGTGTTTAAAGCCAGACTGTATAGGGCTCTGAGCAACCTGGTCTAGCAGAAGGTTCCCTGCCCATGGCAGAGGGGTTTGGAACTAGATGATTTTTAAAGTCTCTTTCAACCCAATAATTCTATGACTCTCCAATTTAAATACAAATACAAAAATAGGATTAACATACTATGGGCTGTGAAGTAATTTTTCTAGTATTTAGTAACTGTTCTAAAAATACACAAGTTTACATAACAGTACAAAAAAATATTAAAAAATATTTGAGATAAAAGGAAACCCAGACAAATTTTGATGGATTCTTAATGATTGTGTAGTAGATTGAGAAAAAGTGGAGAAACTGAAAAATCTTAAGAATTGAAATACAAAGTTTCAAGTAGAAACTTTGTTGAGAAACAGAAGATGACCTCTTTGTGGTCACATTATTAGCTTGTTTATTTGCCCACACCCTCCCCGCTCCCAATTTCATCCATATTAGCAAGAGAAACATCAGCAACTTTAAATTAATAGCTTCAGGGTGCTACCATTAATGATATCCATTGGGTTTGCTTCAAAACCATGAACCAGAAAATGCAACATTAACAGGGATTTCCTTTCATGTTCAAGTAACACACAGTTAAAAAAAATTTATAAGCAATGACTTTGAAGGAAAAAACAAAACAAAACAAACAAACAACAACAATAAAAAAAAGAGAGAACAACAACAAATAAAAGAAAAATGAGTGTTTTTAGCTTCTGCGTGCCCTAGTTTTAGCTTTTGCTTCACAGTGTTTGCACTACACCACGGACTCTCCTGCTTCTCACCCCAGCCCACCAGCGAGAAGGCTGAGGTGAAGATGAGGGGAGACACCACTGACCCCATGCTGACCACACAGATATTCCATCCCATGTGCCTCATGCTCAGCATATAAACCAGGGAGAAAGCTGCCTGGAGGCTGCTGCTCAGGAACCGTCTGGGCATTGTGGGTGGTGAGCAATTGCATGGTGTGTCTCTTGTTTTGTATATGCTAATTCTTTTATCACTGTTATAATATTCACATCCTTTTCTGTCCTAATAAAATATCTTTATCTCAACCCAGAAATATTATTTTTTCTGCCCCCAAATCTCTTGCCTATCTCATTGGGAGGGGGGGGCAAGTGAGTGAGGGGCTGCAAGCTGTTTAGCTACCTGCCAGGTTAAACCACAACATTCCACTCATGATAAAAGACTGTTGGAATGCACTGCAGTAAAAGTTTATCACACTTTTGCTGGACTAAGTAAAAACTTTTCAAATAAGAGGCAAACCTGAAGCTTAGAAAGCCAGATGTCTTTAAACAAAAAACAAAAGGCAAATTTCTAAAGAATTCTGAAGTGTCCAAGACAGTTCTCCTTCAAATGTCATGCAGTAATATTTGAGAAGATATATAACAATTTTAAAATGTTGCAATTGTGTCAACTACAAAGTACAATCATTATTAAGCTGCAGTCTCCAGGAATCTGCAGTAACAAACAGAATAAATTTATCCTTCTGGATTTTATACAACTACTTCATAGATACAAAGTCAGTTAGCCCATCAGTGAATAAAATTTACACAGTAATTCCAGGCAAAAAACAAAAGGACTAATTAAAACAACACAATTAAGTAAGTACTGGCAAGAATCAAAGGCCAAGGACAGTATCTATATGTGCATTAAGTACACTTTTAAAGTAGATTAACTTTCCAATTTGCACTATTTTGGGAGTCAGTCTAATATACTCAGTTCAAAAGATCTCACAGAATTTCAAATGGAGTCCTATTTTTATGTTTAAAAATACTAAAATATTTTAAGATGCATGCGTTCAGTACTCAGCATGTACCTGTTTTTCAATACTACTCATTCTGTACTATTTTAAACAAGTATCTCTTTGTATGCAACAGAAAGAGTTAACACAAACCAGAAAGATGTAACTGAAGAGAACAAGGCTTAAACTGACTGATACTGACCTTTGAAGCAGCAACTGTCGGAAGTTCCCACTTTGTGGACTAATGGTTAAGTGGTGAGATAGATAGTTACACAACCGTGCTCCCATGTATGAAAAATTTGGGACCGATGTGGCCTTCCAAAATAAAAATGGAAAAAAAAATTATAAAAGTAATGATTAGGCTATCAGAAAATATTCTTAAAAGCTTTTTTGAAATCCATGCTTAATGTTGATCAGACCACTCATAAGCATGAAATTAATGATTAATAATTATTATTTGTCATGTTCACTTTTGTATTGCTTCAGCATGTTGATATATGCACTTCAGCAGAACTTAAAAGTTCATTATACTGTAATTCTATGGCTCTAAGAAAACAACCACCATTATGCCACATGTCTTCATGTAACTCTACTTCTGCCCTGTGACCTACAACTGAAGAATGTCTCAAAGTCACTTACAGATGGCTTATACAAAAAAATCAACAGTGGACATTAAGACACTTTTTCAAGAACACATACTCTCTCAAGGAACATGGAATACATTCAAACAACATCATAAAAAGTTGTCTTCTTTCAGTCTATAAGCTATTTATTCCATAATCTCTTTTTGCCATGGTTAATACCCAAGGAAAGAGCGTAAGAACATGGCAAGTAAAGAGAAGCACTTTCTCCCATACATCCTCCAACAATCTGCAGAATTGCAAACTGCTGAATCAGAGAGTAAGACTAGACCATTACAAGTAACAGCTCTCAATGTATCCTTTTTGCTAAAACAAGTCCTGCTACTGCTGAACATCTACACCTTTGTTAACTAAAAAAAGGTCGTAGGAATGATATTATGTAAAAAATCTTCTGGTTTAATCTGATAATTCAAACTTTAAAGAGGTGGAAATTTATTTTGTTCACTCATTTTCAAGCCTTCTCTAAGAACACCTGAATTTCAGATTATTTCTCAGATGCAGTTTCAGTGAAAAGAGGTTCTGTTGCAAATAATTTCACCTGCTCTGCCCAAAAGAAAATGAGGATACTAAGCAATAAGTAAACTTTTCCTTTGGTGTTATAATCTTTGAATATTTTTTTTACATTTTGATGATCTATCAGTGCTACAGATATGTTTGAGCTGTTCCAACATGTTTGAAAAAAAAAGTCTTGCTAACGCAATTATTACCTAGCTACCTCTTACAGGTAGAGAAAAAGACCTAATTCTTCTATGTGCATAGAGCTGCTGGAAAAAAAATTAAGTGTCTTTGGAAGATACAAGTTTAAGTAATTAAGATATACAAATGGAATTCACTTTCCAGTAAGGGGCATGTGAACTACCTAAAAAGACTTTGATGCTATGGTTCAATTAGTTGCTCTGACTAGAAGAGGTACCCCTTTTTTATAAAGTGAGCCTTTTTAATACTTTTCCTAACCAAAAATAACCCAACCCAACAAACCCCCAGCAAATAAAAACTTTAACATCCAAACACATACACAAATTCTTCAAATCTCATCTGTATTTTTTAAACATTATCTTCCTTATTAGTTGGTCTGTACTTGTGGTTGCACCAAACATTGAAAAAAACTAAATTTTAGGTATTATGATCTGGCATAGCACACACAGACAAAAAAAAATTCCACCCTATATCTTCCTAATAATCAATCATAACATTGCAAAATCATATTGTTGGAACAATTATTGCTGGTAATACCACTTTATCTCCAATTCAAAAAAGTCACAATCAAAGCATGAAGGCTAATCTACGAACACATATCTTGAGAAACTGTAGTTGCTCTAATAGGAACAATCCACTGCATTAAGTGGATAACAGTAAAGGTTCTTAAACTATGAATTCAGCGTCCAACTTTTGGAAGACAAAAGAACTGTCACTTCACTCTGTTCAGACATAAAGAAGAACCTAAGTATATAATTACTATTTATAGACAGGCTAAGATACCTTACACAGAAGTGATGGGAAGACACGATATGAGTTTATTTTATTTCAGTATATTTCCTTTACAAACCTAGCATATGTAAGTCTGCTTAGTTGGGTGAAATTTGTATCACTGAAGCAGACGCTTAAAAGTTACAGCCATTTTAATTGTTTTTTGAAAAAACAGGAGACAAATGCTTGAGCCTTTGCTCAACAAAGAAGAATAAGTATAGTTGGCTTTGCTTAGACACTATACTATGCTTACATAAGATATCTAAAATAAGATGCTTTTGGATACTAGCATAGCTTTTCAGCATTAAGCTTTATTTTCACGTAACTTTTTCATGTAAATTTTTCAGACTAACATTGAACTTCTGTGTTGAGAAGTCACAGTAAACCCTAATGCTGAACTTGCTTTTAAGGGGGGCAGAGAGGAAGAGGCAACATTAAAGGCTTCTATTAAATGCAAGACAGTGTATTTCAAATACAGGAAGTTAAAAATAGCATAAGCTTCTTTTTTCCGTTCCAATAAACTATCCTCCATGGGTTCACATAAAGTATGGGAAAATGATACTGCCACATGGAGCACAGGTGATCATCATGTCTAACTAAACTGGTCTCAAATTTGCATTAATTCTGTATAATAATGAGAAACCTGAGACTCTGCAGTTCTGTACAATGACCAACCAGTCATTCCACTTCTACATATACCAGATTAAAATATTCTGCAGGTATCTTCACTTAGGTAAAAGTCTGCTATCTTACTTTTATTCAAGGTAGAACTTATAAGCAACAAACCTATGAAAGGTTTGCTGGGTAACAACAAATAATGAAGAGCAAGCCAGAAGCATGGCTTCCTTTTCAGCATCGAGCCCAAAAGACAGTAACAGCAGCTCATTTGGTAAGCAACACATATTAAGCTGTTCTTTCCAATGGCTCCCCCAATTAGTGCAGAGTTCAGCTCAAGGTCTCTGTCCTCATTTCCATGGCCATCAATGGGACTGGACCTAGTTACTCTCACAGGAGTTTTCCTTTCCTCCAATTATGCTGTTTTGAAATAGGTATATTTCAAATGAAGAAAAAGCCTGGCAGTAACGAGGTATTTCCCAAAAGATGGTGTGTAAAGTAGATATGATTTTTTTAAATACCTAGGAATTAAAAGTGTCTTAGGATTATGAAGAATTTTTTTTGCACAAGAGAATAAAAGTGCACAATATTGTATAAGTTTCTTCAATCTTTACTAACAAAAATTAAACTACAACTTCCTTTAATTAAGTAGCATAATTTCAACAGTAGTATGTTACCCAGGAGATACAAACACAGAACAAAGGAAACAGTAAACTGGGAAAATGTATACAATTTAGGCATCTGAAATCTCAGCTACCATTTCAATTTACTGAGCAAAATCCTTCCCTATATATTTCTGTCTAAAGGGAAAAAAATATCAATCATGAAATTACTACATTGATACAATTATGTAAAAAATACCGGAATGCCTATCTTGGACACTGGGTAACAGAGGCATAATGTCCATCTTGTAATACATTACCTGCTGATAGATGAGTTCAACAAGTTCTTGTAAAGCTTCATCTGCAATAACCCAGCCATTCAGTGTTTCAGCAAACTGTTCTATTTCCGTTTCAAAACAACCTGGCTGCTCTGTGAGGTGATTTAGGAAGTCTTGTACATATTCTGCCAGAGTCAGATAGCCGTCGCATCTATCTTCAAAGGAAGAATCCTGCAGAAGTGAAAGAATATGCCAACTACTTAAAAGCAACCTTCAAGAATTGTTACACCTTCTGTCTCCAGAAATAACCATACAGGCCTGAGTTTTGAGTCTCTGTACACTTGATAGAGATCTTTGTTACACAGTTTACTTCAACATTTTTAGAGAGCATAGATCACCAACACCTCCTGGAGTGTAGACTACAGAAGCCTCTTGTAGTACAATCACCTTAAGAACCAGGCAAAGTATTTTTACAGACATTAGGGTCTCCCAGTAAAATACATTAAAAATGGACTAAAAAGAAATAAGTTTCCCAAGTTGGTTACAAGATTAACTAACAAACCAAGTAAGTTTATCTGCTAAGGGTAGAACCACCAAACTGAGGCTCAACACCCATTCCTAGTGCTGTACTGTGGATTTATGAACCATAGGAGGAAAAATAAATGGAAAATTTTAAACAAAGTATTTTGGGCTTAGGTAGTGTGTACAGTGCTCCAAAAATATGCAGAAGGGAGAGTAATTAAAGAAATACAATAAATACATAGTACTGTTCCCATGTAAGAAGTATAATCAAAAAACTTGCTATTTTAAAGTCAGAGTATTTGTATCTCTTGGCAAAAGATGAAAGATTACAAGGCATGAAATGAAACTATTCAAATTGAATTGCATTAATTTACAGCTACTGAGGTTTAAAACCAGACAAGACAGTAAACACAACTGCTCTCAAAACAGAGGAGGGACAACCCAGTATCACTTTATTGATATTTATCCTCTCACCAATGAAACAAAATTTTTGTCCATTCAGAAATGAATCTATGTGAGACTATCTAAAGTCAACACTGTTCCAGATGATTACAATGCAGGTATATGAAGAGAATAGCAAAGAAAGCAGCATACTTTGCGATGTCACTAGTAATAACATAGTCCAACTACACAAAAAGTTGTGTAAATCACCTCACATCTTTCTGAAATGGAAGAACGAGCCTGAAGTGGCATTTCTAAAAAAATGACTTACAAGTCATTCAAGACATAAGAGTAATGTAAAGAAAATCAGAATTCTCAACTGTCCTGCCATTTAAAAATGCTTTAAGGGTATCTATGGTAAAGCTGAGCTAAAATGATAAAGCACTTTTTCTTTACTTAAATATAAAGAAAGTGTATATAAAGTGTACATAAATTTATCGACAAAGGTTATAACTATATTGTCCCCCTCCCCTTCTACTCCCTTAAGAGGGATTTTTCCTTACTTTGTCTTCTAAATGCCTATCTCTCCTCTACTGAGAAGCAATATGGATCTGTGAAAAATTTCTAGCTGGGTATGAGCTATGAGAAAGACAAGATACACATTGTTAAAAATCAAATCCTGATATTAATTTCATGACTTATGAAGAATGTATGGGTAAAAAAAGCAGACTTTCCAATATCATTCAGACATGTCATAAGTTAATGAGGCGGGATATACATCAGTGTATCAGTGTAAAATATATTTAACTAGAAGATATGCCAGTTAATAACACTAAAGGCTAAATAACGTAACGTTGGCAACCAGTAATAAAAAAAAAAAAGAAAAAAAAGAAAAAAAAAAGAAAAAAAAGAAAAAAAAAGGAAAAAAAAAGAAAAAAAAAAGAAAAAAGAAAAAAGAAAAAAAAAAAAGAAAAAAGGGGGTTTCTGGAAATAAAGGCAAATTATTACTACATAACCTTTGACAACCTGAGAACTGGACCACAGGCCCTTCAGAGGTCCTTTCTCACCTGAAGTTTTCTATTATTCTAATGGCTTGGAGCTTAAAAATCCAAAAAGTAAAGGCTAACAGGCCTATGTATGACTTGCTACATAGTCTTCTTCACTAAAGAAAGTCAACATTCATATGCCAATGTCAAACAGCCCAGCAGGAGTTCTGTAGAATAAATCTAAAACTAGTTTGCTTCACAGAACTATTACATTACTGTGCAGCTACTGCAGCTTCATTACATACAGCTGAACTAGCATCTCTCCAAACAACCTGTCTGAAAACTCTCCAGCCAGGCTGCAGAGCTTGCAATTGCTGTATCTAGTAAAAGAAGGTGCTCCTTCTGACAGTCAGATTGTTACAAGATCCTCCTCCAGCAGAGAGGAAGGTATCTTCCTCTCACACTCACTTGGCAAGAATCCAGTCTTGGAGAACATCCTTGCGTTGCAAGGAATCCCAGTACCATTTTGTATGCTGGTGTCTCTGTTGTATACTCTTATTTTCAGTTTGTAATTAAGAGGCCAAACACAGAGAACTAAACTATGTACCATATTAATCCACCTGTACTAAATATGCAACTTCAAAGAAGTATACGTTTCAGTAACTATGCTAGGGAACTGAACAAATGGGAGAGAAAAATGAGTACTTCAGAAATTCAGAAATATAGAACTTAGGTAAAATTATTTATAATTTATATTTTAAAAACAAACTAAATTTAGCCCAATAGCTTCTAGACATAAAGTACTTGTGTGTCTCATTGTCAGATTTTAAAATTTAACATAAATGTAGAACCACACAATGTATCAGCCCAAGGAAAACAAAGCAAATGGCTCTTGATCATTTTTCAAGAGGAATTGGCTAACAGAAGCCTGTAAGATTACACATCACTACAAAGTTATAATTTAAAGCCACAAAAGTAGTCTAGAAATTTTCTGTTAATTTCAATAATTACTCCATTAAGCCAGCACTCCAATTTCTTTCTCTAATCTTTGATAGCTATAGGACGGGATCCTGGATTATTGACAACAAAAGAATAGCTGATGAAAAGATTATAAATTTGCCTCTCTTTTATTATGTGTCAGTTCATGAGTTTATATACAGAAGAGTAGAAGGCTAAATAGGTACTAGAACTCCTCTGATATACATAAAGATAAAACAGAAAGGCTATAGCAAAGATTTATGAGACAAATCTGCTCTTACTCAGTTTCTTTATATGTACTCATTGCTGCTTTCCTTTATCTAGTAAATTAATATTTCCACTTGTCAACTTAGTCACTAATAACTTATTTTTCTTCAGATGTACTAGGAACAAGCTTTTTTCCTTTCAGTTAAATGAACTCAACAAGTTTCCAATAAAGTTATTGCAAACCCAACTACAAAAAGACTGCTGCATATACAAAACCACCTATTCATGCTGTATGAGGCTAAGTGGCACTCTCATGCTTGGTCTTCTGATGGAAATTATTGAAGTTAAAAAAGAAAAAAGCAGGAGGGAAGGATTGTGGAACCCTGAAATAACAAAAATCTCTCTCCTAAAGCAATGAAGTAAGAACATCATTATGCCCATCTGATGGAGTGGAAGGATTGTGGAACCCTGAAATAACAAAAATCTCTCTCCTAAAGCAATGAAGTAAGAACATCATTATGCCCATCTGATGGAGTGACAGCCATATTATTATCATACAGCCATTCCAAGGAACAAATCTGGTGTTTCCTACTGGCAATTCAAACCTATCTAGTCACTAGTTCTGCTGCAGACATCTACAATTTCCATGGGTTGGACTCTGTATGCAAACAGAATTCCACGGAGGCCTTTCTTCAATGTCTTGGTAAAGTTTTTCTGAAAATTCTAGAAAACCTTGTAAGCTGTATCCTTTAAACCATCTTCACAGGTAATTGATAGTTTTGAGCATCAAAACTGGAAAGACAGGAAATTAACTGACCTAATAGCAAGTGTTACATGGACAGACACAGTAATTATAATGGTGCACAATCAAACAAGAAATCAACACTATTTTTAAAATAATAATTTTTTTTTGCTATTGCAAAACAACTGTGTATTTTATGAGAGAAATACAATATTTCAGATCTAAAAATTGAGGGATCTTTGCAAATGGAAGCTAATAAAATACTAATTTTAAGTAAAAAAAAGAAATTTCTCAAAACTTTGTTTTGATTCAAATTTTAAAACTCATGGTCAAAATCAGTATAACTGTAAAATGTGCTAGATTTTTTTACTTTTATGACAAGTGAGCCCAGTTTATAAAATTCCTTCAGTCACTAAACTAGAAAAAAACCCAGATTTTCTAATAGTGAAGAATGAAAGAAAAATACCACTGCTTTATGTGTATCATATTCTAATTAAAGTCTCTGCAACATGTTTTGCAAACGTTTTCAGAGGTAGTTTTATTAATAGATGAGTCATATTCATAGCATATTCCAACAACATAGCAACCAGGAACTCCCACATGCATGTGTGTTTTTGCAAAATAGCTGAAAAGCTACATTGTTGGCATTGAAACTTTGCAGTTCTAAGAGTGCACTATGTATGCTATTGGAAAGGTTGTTGGGGTTTTTTCTTTGTCTTGAAACTGAAACACTTTATTTATAGAAAACATGTAACCAATGCTGGGGCAAAGCAGTTATTTTTTCTCCTAGATTATCAAGTCACCAAAACACCTTCACACTGGCATTGTTAACAGTTGTATATTGGCTGTGGGGTTTATTATACAGGACAGTAATTGCATTCAGTAAACAGGCAAAGCAGGTAACACTAAGGTAACGTCAATTTTACTGATGAGAAAAAGATTTCAAAACACCAAACCACCATATTCAGCATTCAAATGAGATATTTTTCTACTAGTTGTTAAAAATCAATTTGATTCAGTATCCCTCTTTTTTTTTAAATCACTTGATTGTATTTGTAAAAGTTCCCACCTGTTTAGATATAGTACCGGAGTCTGGCTGTTTGCATAATAAAAGGATGTACCAAGAATTCACAGGAGATCTTCCCCAGAGTAGAGTTACTAAAGCAGTAACACAGAAGACAATGGAGTAGAAAATAGAAGTACCAGCTTTTATTACATGCATCTACAAATTGATCTGAGTCTGGCTGGAAATACATTTCTTACTAGGTGTGTTGGTAGGTAACTGGTAGGAATGAGCCTTAACACTTTTTTTGCCCTTTGGTGATACAACACCACTGATGACACATGATGCTACACACTAGCTTAGGCAGTCATGATGAATGGTACCTGTGACACAGGAAATTCAGGAAAGGCAAAGCCTGTGCTCAGAAAAGCTAAAGTTCAAGCTTTCTCTCCCTGTGAATTCTGCATAAGGGTGAAGCAACGCATCCATTTAAAATGCAGTACAGATGTAACTACAACAGAGGTAGTCACCAAAAAAAAAAAAAAACCAGCTTACTCTCATGTTGACTGCAAACAAAACCTGTTTAAGTCAAAAAGGAATATGGTTATCTGCAGTAAGCTTTGGCAAAATATTCCACAGCAGAGGCCTCGTGTACATCATAATATTCACCCAATATCACTTAACATCCTGGCTGCAACTCTGGAAATTATAATCAGAATTTTTGCAATCACTTTAGCAAATACAGAATTGAAATTACCTGACATAAAAGATTTCAAGAAAACATTATTAATTTGAATACAAGTAAATTGGCACATATTAAAGAATGAAGTTAAAACACTCACTGTAAAATTCTGACTGAAGTTCTGGTTGTACCCTGATGGATAAAATTCAGGTGCTTTAGGAGACAAGTTTGACGCTGCTACAGGATCCACAGCTAACTGAGGTTCAGCCATTTCTGGTCCAGAATCAAGAACTGAAACTTTATCTTGAGATCCAGATGGAATTCCCGTCTTTTGCAGGTGTTCTGAAAAATTTTTGTTAACAGCTTGTCTTAGAAATCACTAAATTAGTATGTATTCACACAGAGTAAACACAGAATATACATACATACATACATATATATTTACTTAAAGTATGGTTTAACTATAAATATACTTCCTTCCTCTTATATAAATACACTTCTCACATAGGCTTACTTTTAATACATAGGTTTTATTGTTTATTCTTAGGTATGGATATTCATTTAAGCACACTCCACATGTCTTCCCACATGACAGAAAGTAAAGAGTGCTCTTGTGCAGGTGAACAAAAAAAATTGGAGAAGGGAAAAAAAACTTATTTTCCATGTAAACACACTGTCTAAGAGTTAACCTATGCAACTAGTAAATCTGCTTATAGTACATTTGATTATCCTGTGATTCTTCATTGATTTTAGATACAAATACAAGATACATTTGGAAGGTCAATAAATGACAGACATCACTGATTTTGACCAACACTTATTTTCAACAAAATGCTCAAGGACACTTGGCTATTCTTGTTCTTATACCATTTGCCACAACATCCAACTGAAGTGTTTTGAAAACACTGTTTTCCAAACCTCTCTTTACAGACTAGCTCATAACTTTATTGAAAACAGAACCTGATACCTACCTAAAAAAGCTGACCAACAAACATTGCTTTGTGTTACTGTTGGGTTGGGTTTATTTTTTTGCAAATAGGCTGGAATTCTTCAGTGGGGGAAGGCTGAGACCATCTGCAGTCAGATTAACAGATGGATAAAAAGTGCACTCAGATGTGGGGGCACAAAAGGGGGGAAAGGACAGAGAGTATTGCAAGCAGCTTTACCTGGTCCAGGTTCATAACCCAGTATATGCTGGTTTCAGCTGGGATAGAGTTAATTTTCTTCTTGCTAGCTAGTACAGCACTATGTTTAGGATTCAGTATGAGGAAAGAGTAGATAACATGGGTTTCCCGTGCTCTGATGGTGAGCAGATGCACAAAAAGTAGGGAGGCAGCAAAGACTGGACAGCTGACCCGAACTGGCCAAAGGGATAATCCATACCACAGAATGTGACGTTCAGTATATAAACTGGGGTGGAGATGGCCAGAAGTTGTCAGTTGTTGCTGAGGGACAGGCTTGGGCATCGGTGAGCAGGTGGTGAGCTGACTGCACCTTGGTTTTCTTCCTCTTACCCCTCCCTAGTCACCCAGGTGTCCGCCGGCCCCCAGGGCTCACCACGCTGACCCGGCCTCAGCGCGGAGCACGCATCGCACACTCGGGAACAGGACCACGCTCCCGAGGGCGGCTGCCGGTGCCCCTGCGGCGGGCGGGGAGCTGCGCAGGTGCCCCGCGAAAAGAAAGAGCGGGGAGAGCAGCCCCTACCTGCCACCCCGGTGCCCAGGGGAGCCGTCTTCGGAGGCCGCAATGGTTCCTGCTGCGGGAAGAGGCCGCCCGGCTGGTGCTGCTGCTCCTCGGCCGAGCCCGAGCCGCGGGACGCGCTGCCCGCGGACCGGGCCCCGTCGCCACTCTCCGGCGCGCCGCACCCGCGGCCCCGGCCGGCACCCGGCGCTCGGTCGAAACTCTCCGACATGCTGAGGCCGGGCGGCTCGGGGGCTCATGGGAGGGAGGAGCGGAGCCGAGCGGAGCGGGGAGGGAGGGCGGCGGGGGGCGGGCGTAGCGCGGGCCCGCCCCGGCCCCGCACTTTCGGTTTCACCCCCGCGCAGCGTCGCGATGGCCGCGTCCGCCCCGAGCCCGCGGCAGCCTGGAAACAGCGTTTCCAAAGGCACCGCAATTCCCTGCTACTGCATCTCCACGGTAACGAGCGGGGCGAGGTGACCGTGGCAGGGCCAAGGCTTCAGCTGTAACAGGAGATCTGCAGCCACAGATGCATCACGCCATGCTGTGCATAGGCAGATGTTTACACAGAGGGGGAAGGAAAAGCTACAGGCGAAATTCTAAATTCAACCCCATAAAGTTAAACCTCCAACATGACCATATTATTTTAGGGTTAGGGCTACTTAATAAAACTATTTGTTCAGAAAAATATATTTTCATTTATAATTTACGCATGATGTGATAACAAATGCTCTTCTGATTTAATGTTTAACAAACACCTTCCACATCAATAGGAACCAACTGAAGAACATGGTTCATGTAATGCATTTTTCCTAATATTATCACATAAACTGGGAACAGTTCAACTCACGTGTCCATTTACAATTTAATTAATCTACTCTTCTTCAATTTCACTCCAAAGTCTTGCTCTCATTGTTTTGCAAATTCTGTATCACACTCAGCTTTCGAGATGAGGAGGGCAAGTATAATCTGGTGTGCCACAAACACACCTCAGCTGATCCCGCTGGGGAAGTTTATATTTTGCCTAACTGAACAGTCTGGTCTGTGCTGTCCTTGCCACTTGTCCCTGCCACAAAAAAAATCAAAAGATTGTGGCATTGGGTCCTGCTCAGTTTACCACTCATGAAGGGGTGAAAAAAATAGGCAAGTATGTATGAAACATTATTTTAAAAAATTACAATAGTGCTGTCTTGTATTTTAAAAAATACAATTGGATTGTAAAATGGTGCCTTTAGAAGTCGGATTCTTATTGGGTTTATTATTACATATTTCAACTTTCAATCATTAACAGGTGAGGGGCAGGGTATAATATATTTGTTAGCTCCGCAAGGCATGAATTGGACTGATTTTTGCAAAGATAAAAAGGTGGCCAGACATTAAAGGTGTCAGAAGTTAAAATTAATGAGGCTCATGGGGAAACTGTTCCTAGGCAACCCTTCCGGAAGTATAGAATGGTAAACTAATAAATCTATACTCTGTGACTGGATGTGAGCCGATGCAGGATGTTTTGAATGAGTCTTTAAAAAACTTTATAATGCTTCACTTGTGTAAACCATTGTCAAAACTAATTTAAGCAGCATTACCAATTCTTTAAGATCACAAATTAGCTACTAAATTTCTTCATTAAAAATATTCAGTGTTCTTGTGTTATCAGCTCCAGTTTTAATGTCTATATCGTGACCTCTGTCCACATCTGTAGCCTTTGCCTTACCAGGAGGAGAATGAAAAGCTTACATAAATGTGAAGAAAAATTAAACTCTCCATCATTATATCCTGATGGAGAATATGCCAATTTTGAATATGCCAATCTTTCAGGTTAGCAAGACAAGACAAGTTTTGACCTTTGGACATAAATGTGAATTCTTTTCACTTAGCAGACATTTTATGTCATATTAATTTAATAACCGTTTGTAAACTGCTTACCATTTAAAGTGGAATGTGATCCCAAATCCATAATTTTCTTACAGATTCTCTACTTAAGTTTGCATGAACACAGTCGAGTTTGGTTGGGAACCCAATTTCCTCTCCCTAGTGTAGACACCTAAAACAAATTAAGAAAAATAATCAGGTAATTAATTCCAAAATAACAAGCCCCAAATACTGCCTACAACAGTACACCCCTTTAGACTGCTTAACATTATGCTTAGAAGGTTTTGGCTTGAGTAGCTGAAGTCCTGTGAATTACTTCAAGCCTCTGAGGCTACACAGCAGAACCCCTGAGATCACTAAACTAGACAGACCTAACCTAACCACCCAATGACTGGATTAAAACTTTCACCAAATACAATTATGAACACTTCTAGGCAGCCACTAGGAGATACCTGCTTTGTCCTAAATGTCTTACCTATAATCCAAAACTTAGCTTAGAACGAAATCCACACACACCTTCAGTGCCTGGTGCCAAGCAGTCACACACCGTAACCTTGTCACTATTCAGAACACAGAAATTTTTACACGCTCTATTTTTTTTTTAATGCTGATAATGAATTTCCTATTAGAAAAAAAAAGAGAGGGCTGGTTCTAGCTTTTGAAGTGTAACTTATTGTTAATAACTGGAATTATTCCAATTGCTACCATACTGATGAGGCATGTTGTTGGAGTCAATGGTTATTGAGTCCAAAACATAAACCACAGGCATAATCTGTAGCTCTAAAGCTCTACAGATTTCACACAAGCTTATTTAAAATCACAAAAGTAATGAATATTTAGTAGTAGAGAATCCTATTAATTATTTTCATGGTAACTCATGTTTTCAGAGCTTAACTTTACTTGCTAAGTCACCATTTACAAGTCTGGAAGCTGTGTCATCTCCAGCACATGGAGTTTGCATGAGCAGCTACACAGACTTCAGTAAATTAAAAAAAAAAAAAAACGATCAAAAAACAAACCAAAATACGCCTCATACACGGAACCCACAGATCGTGTGAAGTAACACAACATATGCAGGACTGTGTGAAGACAATGTATGGAGGCAATGGGCAGTGTGGCTGGCTGTCCTCCGGAACTGTCTCTCCAATCCCGTGTGCTCTTCATCCAGCCATGTATTATTTCAACAGCTATAGAATCACAGGAGCACGGAATCGATTAAGTTGGAAAAGACCGCTGAGATCATCGAGTCCAGCCTATGACGGAACATCACCACGACAATCACACTACGGCACTGAGTGCCACGTCCAGCCTTTCCTTAAGCCCTCAGGGACGGCGACTGCACGACCTCTCCGGGCAGCCCATCCCAACATCAAATCACCCTTTCTGCGAAGACATTCCTCCTAATGCCGAAAGTTGATCCAGCTCCCCATATTCTGTTCCCGTACTGCGCCTACCGCTCCGACACTCGCTGCTTTATCACGCATTTTAAGAAGTAACAATAGCCCCACGTCCAACACGCGCGTTTCAGCACGTCTCCTCGCCAGCCCCGACCTTCGTCTCCCCGCCGCGGCCAGCCACGGGCGGCTGGGCACAGTTATCCCGCTCTGCCGCCGCCGGCGCCGCGGGCTCGGCCAGGACCGCAGCAGCCCCGCGCCGCCGCCCCTCAGACGCCGCGTGACGCGGCCGCCCGACCCCCGCGTGCCGCTCAGTCCTTCCGGGTTGGCGGGCACGGGCCCGCCCCCGCCCCGCCCCAAGGTCGGTCGGAGCCGCGGCGGCGGCACCGCGGGTGGGAGCGCGGCGTCGTGCGGGGCTGCGGCGGTGCGTGTGCGCGCGCGGCGGTGCGCGGAGCCCTCTGTGGAGGCCCGTGGAGCGGGGCTGTGCGGGCTCGGTGCGGGCTGGGTGCGCGCTCGGTGCGGGGCTGCGGGAGGAGCGTGTGCGGGGCTCCGCGCGGGGCGTGTGCGCCGCGTCGTGAGGGGCTGCGCCGGCACCGCCTCATTCTCCCGGTGCGTGTGGGGGCCAGCCGCTGGTGGGGAGAAGACAGCGGTGCCACGCTGTCGGGGGGAAAGGAGGAAGGGAGGGAGGGAGGGAGTGTGGCGGGACGGATGTGCGGGAGGAGGCAGGTGGCCCGGGAAGGGGCCGTCGAGAGCGGGGACGTGGCGGCTGCGGGGTGTCCCCCGAGCGGGGACAGTGCATGGCGGGGGACGAGCCGCCCGCCCAAGGTCATTCGGTGGCCGCGGGCTATAAATAGCGACGGGAGAGAAAAGGCGCCGCTGCTAGGGGGGCCCGGCGGGATTCCGGGAGAAGAGCATATTCCCGGCTCCTCTGCCCGCTGCCCGGGGTGTCCCGCCCCGAGTGCGTGCTCTGCTGCGCCTCCCGAGCGCCTGCAAGCTGTGTCCCACCCAGGGTGACTCTTGGAGTAGTTTGTTTGGTACCTTGGGGCGCCGCGGTTTTCCCGTACCAAAGTTCCCGTTTTAAAGCAACGGTGTAAAGAGAAAATGGCCTTGAGTCGCCGAAATGCGATCCTAGGTCGGCTGGTCGCGCCAGTTGTTTCGGTTAAGAGCTGTCTTTCTTAATTTGGAAAAAAATAGGGGTTTTTTTCCTAGCCTGAAAGATAAAGGTAGTGAGGAATGATTGTCTCGTGGCTACTGGCAGTCGACTGGTTTTAAACCTGCTGCGTTTACATGCCTTCTGTCCAGTGCCATTAATAACTCTTGATTTGTTTTCGCATTTGCTGTAGGGGTTCCATACGTGGCAAGGAATTTGTTGTGAGCTCTGGATGCAATGGCGAGCCTTCTGCGTGTTGCTGTGAGTGGATGCTCAGCTCCTGTTTTAGGCAATGTGTTCCCGCCGAAGGCGTGTTCTGCGAAGGTGCTGTGCCTGCGAATGTTTAGAACCCACCAGGTGCTTGGGTCTCAGGCAGCTCCAAAGCCAGGTAAATTGATGAAAGTACTGTAAGGAATGTTTTATTTTAAAACATGAATTTAAATGGTTTCTTTCTTTTTTCTTTCTTTCAGATCTGCATTAGTACAGAAAAGACTTAAAATAGAAAGAACACTCTTAAATCATGTCAGCAGCATACTTGAGTCAGTTGCAGCACAATTTTAGACTGGCTTTATAGGGTTTACGCAGAAGGTGTTTGTGTTTATTATGAATGCTTTGGATCCACATAGTTTTTATGGTTAGAGGGTTTGAGCTCCTGCTAATACTTTCCTTGCTTGAAGGAAGTATTTAAATAAATGCTTTTCTTAGTTCAAATCCTGAGTTCCCCATTAGTTTTGGTAGTGCAGTTCTTTGCATGCATATGAGAGAAAATACAGACCTCACAAAGACAGTATCTGCTAGCATATGTTGACATTATTATCCCATCTTAAAAAAAAACTCTTGACTTTGTTTAGGAAACACTTACATTGTATCACTTTGAAAAACTGTTGATACGTATCTTCACATGTAGGTTTTGTTAGTGTGTTCGCACAAATTGCATTTGAGCAGATAATGGACAAGTTCAGGTATTTTCAGGAAAAAAAAACTGGGAAAGGGGGTACTCTTTTTTCCAGTTTCTAATATGAGCCTGGTACATGAAGATCAGAACTGACATTTTTTTTCTCTGTTCTATACTGGATATAACCTGACAGTTGGAAGGAAGACTGAAGAATACTTAATACAGATTTACTGCTATTTTTGCCCATTATTACTGAATGGATAGTGTGTCCCTTGGAATTTAGAGACCCTGCTTTTGTGCAGATGTAGGATCTTGGTCTGCAAAAGATTAATGTGGAGAGTTGGACTGATTGCCCACATGACATTTGGTTCTTCCAAATGTAGACAGTAGGTAACTGCATTAGGTACTTGAGAGTATAAGGATAGTAGTACTGTTAGAAACAGAAGTGTCTGGTTGTGGAAACATGGGACACAAAAGTAGCATGTAGTAGTTCAGAATTGTGTAGAATTCATAATTGTGTAGAAAGTAGTTCAGTGTTGTGTAAAATTTGTGGCAGTACTAACAGTAAATGGTGCATTTTGTGGTCCTTTCAACTTGGTGACTGAAGATTTTGGAACTTCTGAAGAAATGTCATGAGGGGAAGTTTCTTTACTCTGAGGGCTCCTGATAAATCCGTATCACAGTTGTGTGCTAAAACCAGAATGTCTTTGATAGATTTGAGATCCTCTCAATTTTTTATCCACGTTAAATATCAGAATGAAAGAGACATCTGTCAGTCTTCATATGGCAGATTGTCCCTTGGTTGGGAGCATAAACTGGAACATAGGAAACTAGGTTCAAAGTTCTTTCTCAGATATTCCAGGTAAGTGTCCTTGTTTGAATTTGGAATCAATCTTGTATTTGGCTTTGACCACAAATTTCATCATGAAACTAAAGGGTCTCTTCTGTTTTACTGAAATTGGTATGCTACTCTATGTGTGCGAATTTTCTCTTTTTGAAGAATAACTTTTGAAAAATTTTCACACAAGGATGGAGAATTCTGACTAGTGTCATGTTTAATGCTCAGTGCTGCCCTGTCAAATCTGTTGTGTGGAAGTCCTTATTTAAGGATTAGTAGTATTCACAAAATGCAGTTATTTAATATGGAGAATTACAAGTTTGGTAGTCTTTTGGTTGATAATTAAGCTGTCCTTGTAGTATGCTTTGGTAGCATGTGATTTGTCATTTGGTAGAGGACAAATGAAGGAGAAAACAGCAATTTAATGACAAATTAGAAGCAGGGCTATTGCTTATATTTACTTTTAAAGTGCTCCTGAATCAAAATGTAACAGATTCAAAAGAACTGTATTTTAGTAATTCAGAAATTAGCTTTGATTATTGTAACACTTGGTAAAATCACTGTATTACTAAGAAGAGTAAGTTTTCTGAAAAGACTAGTGTCACAGTGATTCTTTTTAAGGCTGTAGTTATTACTTCCCTTGTCTCAGGTTAGCTTTCATTCCATCCAGGCTATGTTATGTGCAAGAGCAACAGCTGCTTGAGGAGAAGAAATATGGAGATACAGAGTCAGCTGAAAAGTAAACTTGGAGCATGGATAATTTTCTTACTGCCAGCTACTATGCTGCTACTTGCTTAATAGAAATATAGGAACTTTCATACAGGTGTAAACAAGTACTCCCATAATCTGTGCCAGGTAGTCACTAGGACCAGCTACTTCAGAAACAGATACAAAACTTTCTGAAGGCCTGGAAAAGGTGCATATGGAGTGATGGACTGGGCTTCCCAGTATACTTCCAGATTAGTTTGTCCTACAGCTCTATGACTTTTACCCCTCTCTATTTTTGGATTTTAAATATTCTTTTTATTTTGAGAGTTATTTGTTAAATTTTCCTGTTTTTTTCTAAACCTGTAACAGTTCATTTTTAATTAGTACTCTAGGTAAGCTTTCTTTTATTTATACACAAAAAAATATTCTCCTTTAATTTCCCTTTAAAAAAAATTCCTTATTTATGTAACAGGAGGGATCAGGTGTTCATTTAATCTTCTGTACCATTTTTTTTCTTTTTGCCAACATCATATTGCTGTTATTTAGAATATGTCCTCATCTTCAGGACAGGTGAGATGGTTTGTTTAAAGGTTATTAGAGTAACATTAAAAATAGGCATCCTGTTTTCAATCCCAGAACACATGGCATATAGTCAAAACTTCTCTTTTATCTTTTCCCTAAGTCACTTGCTATTGGTTGATCCTGTTTTTTTGCAGACTACTTCTTAAAGTCAGGTTAAGGAGATCAAAAAACTGTATTTTCTGCTATAGTTTTGACTTATAATCTTCTCTAAGATACTTGTAGATAGAAGTTACATGGAGAAAGTCACAGTTATAGTTTTGTTTACTTGAAGTTTGAATTTGTCTTCATTACACAGTTAGGATTGTGGTAAGGGAATGAGAGAGTAGCTTCTCACTAGTTTTTTCAAGTTCTAAGTTATATGGTATATGCCAGAGCATTTCATTGGAATGTATATTCCATTCTAAGACCTGTGAAATTTAATGATTCTTCTTCTGATAGTGGCAGAACCTAAGTACTCAATATATTAAAAAACTTCATGAGTCAAAAAGGTGCTCCAGGTATGTAATATTACTCAGTATTTGGAAGATGTCCATGATGTCATAAAGCAGTAAGTCACTAAAACCTACTCAAGGCAGTACTTAAAGAGATTATCTGACACGAAGGATTAGAGAGACAATTTGTAGGCTTCACACTCTAACGTGAGTTTAAACCCCTGGTAGGGATAGCAGATGAACTTCCTCAAAATAAAACCTAAATCAAGGTCCTAAGTTTATAATCCTAGTTTTCAGCCTTTCAAAACTATTGACTTTGATGAAATTGCTGAATCCAACAAACCAAATCTGTGTTAGTTGCAAAGCTTCCTCTAGCTCAAGTAGTGATCATACCTTGTTGCATGCGTCAGCGCAGACAGGCAGGTGGGAAAACCTCAAAGTCATGTCTAGAATCCAAAGAGTAAATTTATTTCCTTTACTTCGCTATCGGGGTATTGCTGAAGCAGGGCAAAGGAAAACAAGCAGAGACACGGGCACCACTAAATCATCACAGACCTGCTGTTCACATAGGCTTATCATGAGTTATTTCCAGCTGAAAGGGAGCTTTGCCATCCTCCGTGCCAGTGTTCCACTTTTTAACCCTTTCTTCCCAAGACCTGTACTGTAGTTTTAAGATAGATCTTTGTTTTTGAGCTGTAGATATCTGCTCCATTTTGTTGCTGAATCATGTGGAAGCTCAGAGCAGTCTACTTGAAAAATGTCTTATACCTACTCTAGCTATAAGCTGGCAAACTGACAGTTTGCTTATGTATTCATTTGTTTTTGTATTTATGGATTGCTGGAGTTCTGATACTGGGATAGAGAAGAAAGGTAGATAGGCAAATGAGACTTGTTGGATATTTATGTTGGATTTAGACTCCTAAAGCTCTGAGAAGAGCACATTCCTCAGTGCTGGTCTGTGATCATTCTGTTTACTAAATAAGGTGCAAATACTTTCCATCTGAAGAAGTTGTACTAATTTTTATTGCATGCAAGATGTACCAATAAAGAAAGAAGTGAGGAATGAGGAAACACATCTAGTGAATGCATATTTCTGTCCTTTTAGCCATTTACTCTTCTATTCTGATACTCCACACAGAAGCAAATGTGCAAAAGGAAATTAGAAGCCTCTATTGTCATTTGAGCCTTAGGAGCTAAAAGAAGATTTGCTTGAGAAAAATAAAAGCTTTAGTCAAATGTCTTTGTACCTTTAAATTTGCAGTTATCTATTTCCTTTATGCTGTAATTTATTCCTTTCCCTGTTTGCTCCTCCTTTCCCCTTCCTTTTTTCCTTCCTCCTTTCCCCTTGTTTTTCCCTTCCCCTATTTTCCCCCATGTTTTCCCCCTCCTTTCCTCCCCTTTGGCATTCTTGTGCTACAAAAACTTCCAAAACAAGAAGGGGAAGGTTTCTTTAGTTCTTAACTTTTCTCAGTGCTTTTTGAAAAGTGTCATGCATCGTATCCTCCCCTAGAGCTACTTCCTCTCTGAAATTCTGAAATTGTGATTGATCTCTGTTATCCTAACAAATTTCAATCTTCTAGGTTTCATTCCTGCTTCTAAGAGACAAGAGAGCTCATTTCCACCGGGTTGATTTAGTGAAAATCAGAAGCAGGACTTTATTGTGTAGTAATTAGAAGAGATGAGGAGAAAAGTCTCTTCAAATGACAAGGGTAATTTGAGTGACAGCAACAGTTACCACAGCTGGTAACAAGTGGTTAGTGCTGCTGTGGTGGGTATGGCCTGAGTTGCACGGTGATGTTTAGATTTGCTGGTGAACAAATCATTGCAAAGCTCTGTTACCTTTGTGGATCTGTTGTTTTAGATATGCATTCTTGCTCCTGTTTTGGCTTTATGTTCTATGAATGTATGTTTTTCTGAATTTGAGTGTTGTCTTGTGATTACAATATTTCAGATATTCTGCAACATATAAAACATCAAAACACTTCTATCTTCAAATTATTTGTTACTATTTTATTAGTCAAATTTCAAAGGCAAAGATTAAAAAAAAAGTAGAAGTAATTAAAATCATAGAATCATTAAGGTTGGAGAAGACCTCTAAGATCAAGTTAAACCTTTGACTGAACACCACGTTGTCAATTAAGCCATAGCACCAAGTGCCACATCCAGTCATTTCTTGAGCTCTTCCAGGGATGGTGGCTTGACCACTTCCATTTAGCAACCCATTCCAGTGCTTAACATCCTTTCAGTGAAGAAGTTCTTCCTGGTATCCAACCTGAACCTCCTGTGGTTCAGTAAAACCTCCTCTGGTGCGGCAATTAGAAGTAATGAACTTATTTGTCTGGTGAGCTTTCATTCTGTCTTGTTGAATGTGTTAATTATTTTTTAAATGTGTTAGTAGGCTGAGAAGTATAAGTAGATATTTAAGTACCAGTTCTTAGCAGCTCTGTACTGGTTTTTCAGAATATAGTAAGTTGGCAGTAGCTTAAAAATTTCTAACCAAAAACATTTTCAAGTTGTCAACTTTAGGCACATTGCAATCCAGGTTCAATTTCACAGATTATTTATTCTGATATTTTAAATCTAGTTCCTCAAAGCTTTTATATTGTGGTATTTTTTTAGCTTTTTTTTGCTTGTTTCTATCTCAAAGTCAGAAGGAGGCCTTCCTAAAATTTGCATTCTTTGCCTGGTACAATTTTTTATAGCACAATACATAGTATTGTTGGACAATTTAAAAAGAGATTTGCAATTTTAAACAAGCCTCTCATCCACTTTCTCCCCTTTTTTAGGTTTGGAGTTTCTTTGGTGGGCTTTGTTGTTGCTGTTGTTGTTGCTTGATCATTAATATGAGTGACTGCTTAGACTGCTCAAATTATAGTTTATTAATATTTATGTGGTGTAAATGTTTTGCATAGTAACGTTACAATCCAGGTTTAAATTCTGGATAGATGTAAGTGAAAGCTGGCATAGGATTCAGCCTATGTGTTGGACTGCATGCTGTCAGCGTAATTGAAGCAATGTAATAGTTTTATGTATGATTATTCTGCTTGAGCCTGTGTATTCATAAATAATGTATTTAAACACTTGTTTGGATCAGAGAAGTTTATCTCTCAGATGTGAGACTGAAAGCCCCCAAATTGTACTCGAATTAAGCTTGATATTTGTAATTTGAAAACTTTAACTAAAACATAAATTTCAGCTTCAGCAGTTTCCTGATGTTAGTCAGTGGAGCTTTGAACAAGTTAAGACAAGGAAATTACTTTGAAGAGAAATACTTTGAAGAAACTACTAGCTGTATATTCCTTTATTCTTCAACTACTTCTGAATTCACATTTTTCATTTCTGTGGCAACTTTTAGAGTACCTTATTGATGTAGTTATGCCTTTCAGTGTACTTTGTGGTGTGTATGTTGCATTCCATAATAGTGATTTGGCATAATTTGATATACATTACAAACATATTCAGTTAAATTGCAGTTCCACTGTTCAAGCTCATTTATTTCTTTCTTCACAATAACCTAGAAGTGATTAGAAAGCAATTTAAATTCTGGCCTGAGGCAGAAGGCAGAATGTGTTATCACCAGTACACGAGGTATTGTGTAAATCAGAATGCCAGTTACACAATCAGAGCTGTGTAAATGACAATGAGTATGAACTGCACCAAACACTTGTTATTGCTTGTGTGGCTGATTGTGCTCACCTGCTGATCGCTGAGAGAACAAGGATCTCTAGGAAGATGGTGTAATTTAAGGAAATGTAAATGATGTTCCTAGAAAATAGCATTCTGCTTCCTCCTCCCTTGGGAGGGAGAATTGCTAACTGTGACATGTGTTTGCATGTGTCTGTACAACATTGAAGAGTGTCCCTTATATCAGTTAATTAATGTTTAGTACAACTAATGCTGTCTTATCTGCCACTATTACAGGAATTCCATATAAACAACTGACTGTGGGTGTTCCCAAGGAGATATTTGAGAATGAGAAGAGAGTGGCTCTGTCACCGGCTGGAGTTCAAGCCTTGGTTAAGCAAGGCTTCAATGTTGTGGTGGAATCTGGTGCCGGAGAAGCTTCTAAATTTTCTGATGACCATTACAGAGAAGTTGGAGCAAAGATCCAGGGGACCAAGGAAGTCTTGGCTTCTGATTTGGTTGTGAAAGTAATTGCTTTATTAGTATATTTCCTATTACATTGTTTTTGAAGAAATGTATAGGTTTTTTTTTTTCTGATAATCTGTGGAAAATTCAGTAAGTAAGGTCCTTTAAATTACTGTTTTCCATTTTGAGTTCTGATTAAAATTTTGGGTTTTTTTAATAGCTCAGGCATGCACCTGCACTAAAAAAAGTAAATTACAGTGTTGAAAAAAATGTGGATAATATCTCTAGCAAGTTTTTAACTACCTAAGAGTTGTTGTGCTTTCTGGAGTGAGGTAGACTAGTTCTGGAATCTAGTCAGATGAAAGCCCTGCTCTAAGAAATCTTTTATCCAAAATTGGTAATATTTAAGTGTACTTACTCTTTAAATAGTGTGGTTTGGGATTTAGAAAATATGATTATGTAACTCTCTGAATTCCACAGAAAAGGTGTGTTTAAAAATTTGAGAAAAGCAATCTTACTTGACAGGTCTTAGGTTGTGCGAGTCCTGAAGGGAAAAAAAGAGAAAAATACCTTTACCTTATTGAGGCTTCCTTTGGTTTAGTTTCCTTTGCTCTGTTTAAAATTACCCCATCAACATTGAACATTGAATTTCTGTGAGCTGCTCTGTGGACCATGCTTTTAAGTAGGTTTCTCTTTGGAGAAAAGTGAGAAACTCAGAAGTGAATAAAGATGAAGATCAGTGTCTGCAGGACATTTGGCATGAAATGCCCTATACATTGTTATGTACTGCAACCTTATTAGTGATTCTTAGTTTGTGGAGCTTAATTGTCATATCTGTTGAGTAATCATTTTGCTTAAAAATGGTCAGTTTGAGGGTACCTGTCTGTTACAAAAGCAAGTGACTGCTAGTTAGAAGTCATCAGACCTTTGTGAAGGTGTGTGCTGACAATTTTTGCCCTGTCATCAATCCACCTAGAGCCAATTCCATGATGTGGACTGCAGCTGGGAAGTGCAGTTATTAGTTCAGTTATGTAAATAGCCTTTGATGTACTTCTTTTTGTACTTTTTGGATGGGAATGGACAGACTTCAACCTGAGAGAAAGTAAGTGGAATGTATTCTGATTTCTTTCCTCTGATTAACTTTTAAACTTCTGTCTTTTTCAGGTGAGAGCTCCTATACATAACTCATCTCTAGGTGTACATGAGGTAGATCTTTTCAAGACAGCAGCAACCCTGATTAGTTTTATCTACCCAGCACAAAATCCAGACCTCCTGAAAAAACTTGCAGAAAAAAAAGCTACTGTCTTGGCTATGGATCAGGTTCCACGGGTCACCATTGCTCAGGGATATGATGCACTTAGCTCAATGGCCAACATTGCTGGGTATGATTTTTTTTTTTCCTTCATTAAGTATAGCGGATTAGAATCATGTGCTTTGATATTAGGTATATCTAAAATGATTCTACATCTCTATTTTCATGCAGAGCTGTTTCAAGCAGGGGAGTGTTAAAGTTTTTTATGGTTATCTTTATAGCAGATCAGAGCAATGCTTCTAAAATAAACAAAACTGAACACAATTCTTCTAATTCCTTGACTGTTTTGTCTAGTACCTTTTTGCTCTGCACTAAGTTATCTTGAGTACAGATTGTCTGTCATGGGGATCTGGTGTTGTTAGGAGCTAACTGACCCAAAGAACACTCATTGTGAATGCAATTGCCATGGTAGTTACAAACAAAAGATCAAATATTGTCAGATGTCTCCATAGAAATATGAATAAAGACTATTAAGCTTCTGTTCAATGGTAAAATACTAAGCTTGCTTTATCCTACACATACTCTGGTCAAATGTTCATCTTTTAGATTGATGTAATGAATGGAATTTACTGAATCTGAGAAAGCACTGATATGTGTTCATCCTTGATTGACAGTTACAAGGCTGTAGTCCTGGCAGCAAATCACTTCGGTCGATTTTTCACGGGTCAAATCACAGCTGCTGGTAAAGTTCCTCCAGCAAAGGTATGTGCAGTTAAACACACACTGTGGCAAAAGAATATGTGAATTTCTGAGCAAAGGTATCTGTTGCTGAAACTATGTTAAAAGGCTTTTTTCCTGCCTTTGGGCTGTTTCTAGAGACTACAGAAATCACTGTAATTATTCTCATACCACTTTTTATTCACATCTGTTCTGGTTTTATTTTGGGAATAATAGAATAATTTGAATTTTTTTAAGTTTGCTTAGTTTTAAACATCAGATTAGCTATAAGGGGTTGGATTTATTTTTTTTTTCAAAGTAGGAGAAGGTGAGGAAGCAGTTAAGAAAATTCAGAGATACTGGTATTTCTGGTGCATTGAGGAGTGCAGTGGAAAGATTCACTTGATTGGAATTACAGGTGGATTGGACTGAAGAGAAATGAAAGTAGAATTAGGGAAGAAAAAAAGGAAGATAAATCAAGAAGAAAACCTGTATTTACTTAGAGAAACTATTAGCTACAGAAGAGTTGCCTCTTAGATGTGTGTAATTAGGAGTTACAGCTTTTAAATTGTTGGATGTGTGGAGTAACTGCCCAATTAAATTTGGTTTTGTTGTAAGGTATCTTGTTTAAATGGCTGGTTAATGAGATTTATCATTTTAGGTGCTGATCATTGGAGGAGGGGTTGCTGGCCTGGCTTCTGCAGGAGCAGCAAAATCGATGGGTGCAGTGGTTCGTGGATTTGATACTAGGTAAGGGTGTGAGAGCTGTAGTATCAGTCTGAAATTACTTGAAGATTAAGTTGTTTATGGCTGTATTAGAGTGGAATAATTTGTACTACACTGAGTCATAATTCACTTCCTACCATTTTTATGCCATTATTAGTCCTTCATGTTTTATTAATTTTAAAATCTGTCTAAAACTTTTCCATTTTTATTTTAATTCCCTTCTTAAGAACTCTCGATACTTCTGTCTTGAGATTCAAGAACATTTATGTTTAATTCTGTCACTGTTCACCTAACACTGAAATGTAGTTTCTTTATTTAATGTGATGTCATATGATGCAAAATAAATTACAGAATATTGACAAGCCACAATTTCAAACACCCACCCCCTGGCAATTTTCCCCATTAAAATAAGTCTTACTAATACTTCCCATCTCACAGTTTAAAGACAAGGTCATGGGTTCTGTGCTTATCTTCCATTTTTGGCACCTTCAGCTGGGCTGTAGATTTACCAAGTCATGACAACAGAAATGCATGAGGAGCATTAATCAGCAAAACCTCAGCTCTGAGGTTTTTCTTGAAGCAACTCTGCTGACTATACAGGAAACCATAGGCTGGCTTCATTCCTTACTCAAGTCTGACTGGAACCTAAATTTATCAATGCAATTATTTTTTGCACTGCGTACAGAAAGCTGAGGACTTTTGTTATGGTCTCCTTAGTACTAGAATAAATTTTACATCTCTTGTCTGAAGATTGGTACTAAAACCACTGGTAGAGTCATGTTGTATTTTTAAAGCAGTGGTTTTTCTCTCAACTATAATTTTCTTTTTCTAGGGCTGCAGCCCTGGAACAGTTCAAGTCTCTTGGCGCTGAGCCTTTGGAAGTAGACATAAAGGAATCTGGAGAGGGACAAGGTGGTTATGCTAAAGAAATGTCCAAAGAATTTATTGAAGCTGAAATGAAACTCTTTGCCAAACAGTGCCAAGATGTTGACATTATCATCACTACAGCACTTATTCCAGGTATGCTTTATGTGAAAAATGCCAATTTTCATTCTTCTAGGTAAGTTGTCATATTTTGAGGTTGCATCTGCGTGAAAATAGAGGTGTTAATGAATTACGTCTGTGTGAGCGTGTACCTTGACACTTCTGTGATCAAGGCCTGATTTTAAAGCGTGTCCTTTTTTTTTTTAAGCAACTTTTGTTTTTATAGACTATCAGTATGAATCAAATATCGTCATGTTTTTCTTAATTAAAAAGGAGTGTTTTGTAATAAAGTGAGAATATAGAATTCTCTTGCATATCTATTGCATCACTGCTACTTCTGCTGTACAACGTGTGCACTGAAACAAGTCTAAATGAAATGGAGCTGTCTTTTATAGTTGAAACATAGTAATGTAGAGCATAGGTTTTAGTGCTTTGTGTTGCACAATATCTCTATTTTAATAGCTGGCAGTATGGTGACTTTTTTTTTTTAAATTTTTTTTTGTTATGACTGAAATTGTAAGATTGGATGTTAAGACTGGCAGAATTAGACTTATTTTTGGTAGAGAACCATGCATAACTTTCTTGCATGCTTTTGGAGCGGGGTGTTCTAGCACTTCTTCTGTCTTTCTAAAAAAACTTTTTGTGTTTTTTTTTTTGTCCTAGGTACCAATTACTTGAAATTTTTTCTTACAAAATTAAAGCTTATAAATAGAGCAAAGAGGAGAAGTCATCTCCTAAGCTCAACAGATAGAAAGCTCTATTTTGTGTTTAACTTGCTATGCCTTGTTTTGTCAGGCAAAAAAGCTCCAATCTTGTTTAAGAAAGATATGATTGAATCTATGAAGGAAGGTTCAGTTGTTGTGGATTTAGCTGCAGAAGCAGGAGGAAATATTGAGACTACAAAGCCTGGAGAAATGTATGTTCATAAGGTGAGCATTTTAATCTGCAGTTAATTCTCAGTTCACCTGAACTTCCATGGTGTTTTGTAAACTATATGCAGAAAATAAGCAGCTGAATTTTCAACAGTCTTTCAGCTGCTTTGGGCTGAAGTAATCCTTTAGATTTGCATTTGGTCACTATTTAAATACATAAATTTGAATATTTTTAAAGAAACTAACACCTTTGTATAGTGTTAATTTGGTTGTTAATGGTTATTACAGAATTCTTGCTACTTAAACTTCCAAGTCCAGTGTTTCTGTCTTCTGAGTTGAAGGTGAGATTTGATATCTATCTCTTGGTCTAGCTAAAAACACAGCACTAGCAATAGGTTCTTTGATTTGCTTATCACCTCCCATGGCTGGAGGTTAACATTTCCTGTCATAGGCAAAGCTAAGCAGGTTCAGACTCTCAGTGTTTACTTCAGTACAAAGTCTCTGGCTTATTCAGTACTATTTCAGCTTCAGGAGGGTGCTGACTTTGCTTTTCTTTATCTTCAGTAATGTGAGTGTGTCGCCCATAGAGTATCCAAAGCACTTGAAACCCAAAGTAGATGTAGCATAAGTTGGTTCCTTAAAGTAAGCCCTTTGGTCTGGACTGAACTACTTTGGTTTTGCTCCAGTGTTCATTTGCTCAGTTGGGAACTTGTCTTTCTGCTTTTTGGGTTTTGTTTTTGGTGCTTATGGGAAGTCTGCTAACAATTACAAAAATCTGGGTGATGAGATTTATAGTAGCAGATTTCCTAGGGTGTAATTTGGTAATGCAAGGATATAATGTGTTTATTTGGGAAGTCTGTAGGACACTGCTGCCATGGTTGGCATTGACATAAGCAGAATTCTGTTTGTATATATGAAAGAATCACTTTGCACTTGTCTTTGTGGCTTTCTAGGGCTTTTGATGTCATTGCTTAAAACCTGAAACTAGAGAATGTAAAAGAGTAGTAAGCAGATACTTGCATGAAGGGTTTATATGGAACACTTTTAGTCAGATGAGTATTACCACTGGATTTAGTGTACTGGCTCTGTGTTATGGAAAATAGCAGCAGTGCAGAACTATTAGGATTGTGCCAGAGCATTGCATTAGGAAGCCAGACTTCTGGAAGCGTGTATGGATCTTAGCTGTAAGTTGTGGCAGCAGTGTTTTAACACATGCCTTCTTTTAAACATCTCAGAGTGTATGCCAGCCTCAGCTTCCCATTCCTTCCTAGCCTGATATCCTTTAGTTCTCATTAGTTCTTTACGCAGTGAGGATATATTAGGCTACATTTTTACATACGTATGAACTCAGACACATTTCTTGCACAGCTCTGAGAGACCTTCCTTCATTCCAGTGGCATACAGAAACTTGTCTCCAGTGTCTGCCTTGCAGAAAAACTGAGAAGATCCCAAGCATTAGGTGGATGAATCTATTACCTGATTGCTTAAAGAATTTAGGTTCTGAGAGAATGTAGGATTTGGAGAAGACAAGCTCTTGCACCAATATGTCTTCCTCTCTGTGAAGTCTTGTTGCTAATAGAGCTTAAGGTGTTGGAATTGATCATGTTGGATTCTGTAGCTATTGTGAGTGATCTGTCCCTGACTTAGTAGTGTCAGAGCTGCAGGTAACCAATTTAGTTGGGGTTATAAACCGAGATAAATGATACAGTTTGGATAGATACTTCTAGAAAGATATACTGGAAGAGATTATGCATTTTCAGAGATTGTACAAATCCTTATTATTTTACTTGGATTTTTTTTCAGGGTGTTACACACATTGGGTACACAGATCTGCCTAGCAGAATGGCTACTCAGGCCAGTACCCTGTATTCTAATAATATTATCAAACTTCTAAAAGCTATTAGCCCTGACAAAGAGAACTTCTACTTTGATCCAAAAGATAACTTTGACTATGGGACTCTGGATCATGTTATTAGAGGAACTGTTGTAATGAAGGTAAGCCACTAAATACTCTCTATTCTTAATTTGTGAGTAGAGACCTATAATTTATAATTTCTGTCTCTTCAAAATGTGGTCAGAGATACTGCCTGTCAACAGATTTCAGAGGTGGCTTAGTGGAGTGTGTGGGTAATTTTGTGTTTATTCAGCTGGAAATTCCTCTCTTTCTTTTTAGTCTTGTCTTCTCATCAAGGTTAAACCTAATGTATTTACTAATGAAAAACAGGAAAAAAGATAAAGTTTGTGTGTTTCATGTGATAAAAACACAGCTACTTAAAACATATTGAGGCTTAACCAGACCAAAACATTCTTCCAGAAAAACATTTTTAATTTTTTAAAAAGTGATCCTTTTGTAGTAAGAGAAAAAATGGTGAAACTAGAATATAAAAAATACTTTATCAGAAAATTATAAAATAATTTTATAATTTTATCAGAAAATTATAAAATAATTTATAAAATAAAAAAAGCTTTATCAGAAAATTATAAAATAAAAACTCAGGGCATAGACTTCAGCTCTCTCAGGTCATTGAAGTGGGGAGTACAGCTCAGTGCTGATAGCTCTGCACAGGCCTGAAGATTAACAAGAAATGTGGGATATCATCCTTAGTTTCTATCTGAGGTCTGGAAAGGCTGTGATTACAACTTACATCTGTAGCAGATTTTGTTATTTCCAAGACTTAATTTTATTTTGCCTAGATATTTTCCACTTAAGGAACTTTCTCTTTGGTTTTCTCTTGTTTCTGTTCTGGAGCCTTGTGCTTCACCAGGTACTCTTGGACACTAATATCAAATCTTGTCTGAAGAATGTGTAAACCAGTATGATTAACTTGGCCATGCCTTGCAAACTTCTGCTGATGCAGAAAAAAATCTTGTTCCTGGGCATGGCTGTAGGATGTTACCACTTGCCTGAATTGCAGGATCGATAAGAAAAATACTAAGCATCTGACATGTTAGTGATAACTGTAAATATCTCTTGTCAGGATGGCAAAGTGATTTTCCCAGCACCTCCACCAGAAAACGTTCCTCAGGGACCGCCAGTGAAGCAGAAGACTGTAGCAGAGCTAGAAGCAGAAAAAGCAGCTACTATTACACCTTTTAGAAAAACCATGACTACTGCATCTATATACACAGCAGGTAGGCAACTTCCATAGCTGGAGAATGAGTGTAGAGTACTTCTCATTTGGCTAATACTTTTGAATGACTCATCATCTAACTCACTCAATTGAAGAGCTATTTGGGAGAGCAGTTGATTGGCTGGTGTATCCTGGTACAAATCAGCATAGTGAAAGAATTGCTTGAGAGGGAAAATGAAACTTCTGAAATTTTACCAAAAATATTTGACATTTTAACACATGCTAATTCTCTGCATATATGTGTGTTTGACTCTACTTAAATATTAGTAAAATGCTTAAAATTCTGAAGGACTCCTGCCAGGGACTGTGCCCCTACTTTGCAGCAGAATCAGTTCAATCGCTTTTGCTTTCTTCAGATTTTACTGTATTGTGTGAGACTTAAATGGCCACAGTCTACTGAAGTAATTGGAAATAGGACTTTGCCTTGACAAATAAATATTGGCTCTTCATTTCATTTATTACTCTCAATGTGTGAGGACTTTTGCCTGAAGTAATTAGTGAGTTCAGTAGTCTTAATTTTAATCCCTGTTCTTCATACATATGCTTTGATACATCCAAGCAATATCTCAACATAATTGTGACCTCTGCATTTTTTTTCTACAGAGCAGGATAGTGACAGGATTCAGTATTGGTGTAGAAACCTATCTTTGCTTCATTGTGTCCATGTGTAACAAATATGTGTGGATTATATTTATGGCTTTATTTTCTGTTACAAAGGAAAGATTAGCACTGAAAGAACTTAGTGTATTTGAAAAAATTATCTCCCTGATTTTGAAGCTAGTCCATGCAGAGAACTCCATTTTGTTTTTGTGTCAGTACTAGGCTCCTGTTTTATACAGTTTAAATGTAAGAAGTCATTGAAAAATTAGAGTCTTCCTGTGCTTCCCTTCTAGGTCTAGCTGGTATGTTAGGGCTGGGCATTGTAGCACCTAATGCTGCTTTCACACAAATGGTGACGACGTTTGGCCTCTCTGGGATAGTGGGGTACCACACCGTGTGGGGTGTGACTCCTGCTCTGCACTCCCCACTCATGTCTGTGACTAATGCTATCTCAGGTAAGTGGCTGCTTACTTACCTACTTACTGCTTGCTAACTTACTTAGGTGGCTGTGGTCACACAGCTGCTTGGTTTCTACTTGAAGTAGGCACAAGTCCTTTTACCTGAATTAGTACTGCTATACATGTTCGACTTTACTTTCATAAATAGCGAGGACACCTGTAACAATGTATTTCTGAGAGTATGATTTTTTTTGAAAAGAAAGGCAAATGTGATGCTGCATTCTTTTAATTCTCATAAGTAATTTTTACACTTGACCTATTTGCTTAAAAGTTTGTTTTACTTGGAGTGATGCAGTCTCCTTTCATAGACCATATCTTTTCTCCCATCTCTTCAAAAGATTGCCCTGAAAATAACTAATCTTTCCTATCTTTTACATTCTTCTATTCATCTCCTCAAACTGTGTGTTTTGAGAGAGGGGAAAAAAGAAAATAAATCCTAAAATACCCATAAAATTCATAATTCTTATAAGTAAGATTATAAGTATCTGTGTTTGGCTATATGTGGGTCTACTTTGGTTATTATAAACAAAGTTTCTTTTATTGAACAAGTACTTGGCTAACTCTGTGCTTGAGGTACTGTTCTTCAAAACTACGTTCATATACTCGTTTTTTTTTTTTTCTTTTGAAACATGTTTGTATTCCTGAAAAAGACGTGGTAGTCTTCTTTTAAGCATTATTGTGTGAAGTAGGGGTCAAAATTTTAGTTGACTGGTATTTGTCCAACAGTTAATAGGAAACTTCCTATAGGTGTAGAGCCTTTTAAAGTTACACTGTAACCTTTTCCAGTAACATTTTTATCTCTTCTAAATAGGTCTGACTGCAGTTGGTGGGCTGGCACTGATGGGAGGACACTATCTCCCTCAAAACATTTCCCAAATGTTAGCAGTGCTTTCAGCCTTTATATCTTCAGTCAATATTGCAGGTATGAATGTTAGCTTTTCTTCCAAGGATAACTTCAAGTACTAGTGCAATTTTAAAATTCCTTCTAGTTATTTAATTGTATAATTCCAGAAATACTAGTCTGAGAGCATTTATGAATAAAAACCCATTAGCCTTTGAATTTTCACAGTATTTATTGTAGGTTTTTTGCATACCCTGTGGAGTAACCACTTTTAGGAATTTTTTAAGTGTGCATTTTCCTTTCATAAATTTGGGTGGTGATTATATATAATATATTTTCCTGTACAACCCTAGAAGGTAGATGTAGAGTATTTGTACTTATATTAATTTTCCTACTTGAAATACATACTAGTAGCATAGAACAAAAATCTGTTTCCTCAAGTTTCAGAAGTCCCAGCTTCAATAATAAAAGGCAACAAAGTGAGCTATGTGACTTAGAAATACTGCTTTTTCTAGAGCAGGTTGGGAAAAGAACAGAGTCATAAACTGACTGTATCCTACAGTCAGTGTAGAATATGGAGCCAGAGCAATTCCTCCTTTTCTTCTGAATTTCTTTCAAAGGCTAAAAGAGACAGCAAGATCTAACGCTGATTATGCCTTTGTTTCCTGGTAGTTTTCAAGGTTACTAGCTTTATTGTTGCTGAATTGTGTGGTAATATGGTATTACTAAATATTTCTCTTATAACTTGGCATGTACTTGATTTCAGATTTTATTTTTTTAAGATTGCTCCTTTACTTTGTCCAGGTGGCTTTTTAGTTACACAGAGGATGCTGGATATGTTCAAACGTCCCACAGACCCTCCTGAGTACAACTACTTGTACCTGCTCCCTGGTGCTGTATTTGTAGGAGGCTATGCAGCTGCTCTCAGCAGTGGCTATTACATTGAACAAGTAAGAAGATAACTTCATGGCTCTTAGCCCGGTGCTCAGTGTTATGTTTCTTCATGCCTGTTATGTGGAGGAGTAAATAACAAATAATCCAAGGTCTTTCCATCAGCTGCATGTTCCCACAAGGCCAATCTGAAGCTGATTAACTGGGAGCTTGCAGTCCAATAGCTAACATACTTCAAAAGCTCTGTTGTTGTTTGGTTTTGTGTTAACATAGCAGGTGCTTTTATTTATTGGACTGTTTTCCTAAACTGCTGTCTAAATAATACAGTAACTACAGAAATCAGTCTTTGTTTTAAATGTTTCTGAAAGTACAGCTTGGCATGACAGTTAAAAAAGGGTGGGATCAGTTTTCAGCGCAGAGGGATGTACAGGGATTTTACCCATAACACCTTTTATAGTCAACTTTTGTTTACATTGTTTTAATAGTAAGAAAAACCAATTTGTATTGCCTTGTGCATTTGGAAAAAGTGAATCCAAACATACTGTTATGGCAGGGGCTTGTATATGTATTTGTGTTTTGTCAATTATCTGGACATATATAGCTCAGTTAATGTAAGTTTGGTTATACTTTTTGCAAACAACAGTTATAGAATGCCACAGAATCATTAATGTAGAAAAAGACCTTTAAGATCATCAAGTCCAGCTGTTGGCCTTGCACCACCACCCTGGTCACCACTAGACCATGTCCTCAAGTACCACATCCACAAATTCTTTCGAACACTTCCAGGGATGGTGACTCCATTACTTTTCTGGGCAGCCTGTTCCAGAGTTTGGCCATGCTTTCCATGAAAAAAAAAGTCCTGTAATATAACCTTCCCTGTGAGCAATTTGAGGCCATTTCCTCTTGTCCTCTCACTTGTTACCTGGGAGAAGACAAGAGGAATTCCCACCAGGCTACAATCTCATTTTGAGGAGTTGTACAGTGTAATAAAGTCTCCATTGATCTTTCTTTTCTCCAGACTGAACACCCCCAACTCCTTCCTCATCAGACTTGTGCTCCAGATGCTTCACCAGTTCAGTTGCCCTTCTCTGGACTTGCACCAGTGTCTTTATTGGAGGGGGGGGTCCAAAACTGGACATAAGATTCAAGGTGTGGCCTCTCCAGTGCTGACTACAGGGAATGATCACAGTTTTACTCCTTCTGGTCATACCCTTGCTGGTAGTTCAGAACTATTTAACTATTTCTTAGTTCAAATTTGCCATAAGCAAATTCTGAAACTATCCCTGTAATGAACAGGACGATATAGCTTTGGATTTGTGCTAAAGGAACTAATTGGATTGTTGCTTCTGAACTAATGAGGAAAATTGGTTTGCCTTTTGTTAATATTCATTCTGCAGATAAAAAAGGGTCATCAAGTGAGGGAAAAGCTTTATAGATATCACATTTTAATTAGCCAAAACCTCATCCTGTATGACAGTTTCTTGACTTCTGTTAAGAATTCTGACTTAAACACGTTCTGGAGAAATCAGCCATTTTGTGTAATTACCAGAGATGTTTTTATAGCAATGCAATTTGCGGCTACTTCATACTGATTTTTTTTCTTATTTTAAAGGTGATGTATCTGGGCTCAGGACTGTGCTGTGTTGGTGCACTGGCTGGTTTGTCTACCCAAGGAACAGCTCGTCTTGGCAATGCTTTGGGTATGATTGGTGTTGCAGGAGGTTTAGCCGCAACTCTTGGAAGCCTTAATCCCCAACCTGCATTGTTGGCACAGATGTCAGGTGCAATGGCACTTGGTGGGACCATAGGTATGTGTATGATGAACTAACAATCTATGTTCCATGCATGCATATATGCAACCTGTATATACATAAAATACTTTATAGCTCCCGGGTGAATTGACTAACTGACATTTGTGGCTTGTGCAAAATTATTCGGCAAATGTGTGAACAAAATATCATAACTTTCAGGGCTTTTTTAAATGCTTCACAATGTGATAAGAAATGGGCTGACTGAAAAGTGGGACCACATCACCTCTGATAGGGAAACTTGTGTCCAGAGGTAAATGATTGTGACCAACTTTATACTTCTGTTCAGTTCCCTATCAAATACTGCTAAATTCTCTCTTTGACTCTGTACCTTTGTCAAGAAAACAAATGAATTTCTCAATATTTGGTGAAGCTTCTTTGCATATGATATGCTTTCTATTTTTTCATGCAGCACAAAATGCACATGTGCAACCTTCAATTCAATGCCGTAGTGATTTCTGGTTGGAACAGACTTGTGTATGTGTAATCATTGCCCACTGAACCATCCTGTACTAATTTCTAGCTGAACAGGTGGGCTGTGCTTTCTAAGACTTGCCTTCTGTCTTCAACTCTCAATAGGTTTGACAATCGCTAAACGCATCCAGATTACAGATCTGCCTCAGCTAGTGGCTGCTTTCCACAGTTTGGTTGGTTTGGCTGCTGTGCTCACCTGTATAGCAGAGTACATCATTGAATATCCTCACTTCGCCAGCGACCCTGCCACAAACCTCACCAAGGTTGTGGCATATCTTGGCACATACATAGGTGGAGTGACATTCAGTGGCTCTCTTGTTGCATATGGAAAACTGCAAGGTGAGACCTCCTGTTCAGCATTAAATATTTGTTAAAGGGTTTTTCTTCCCCTGGGATTTAGCTCTGCTTTTAGACTGGTATGTAATTGGAGAGAAACATTGTATTTTGGACCAGGTAAAAGTTTATATGTTTATTTTTTACGAGTGTACTTTTTTGTTTCTAATTTGTGTACAGCTTTAGTTATGAAAGGTTGTCTTCAGTGCTTTGACATATTATTATTCATCTTGTCTAGAAATGAGTGTTGCTTGGGTGTTAAGACACTCACTACCTGATGCTTTTTCTTAAATTGATTTTATTGAACTTTTATGATCACAACTTTGTATTTCTGAGCAGACATTTTGATTGAAGCTCTCATGTTGCTGGATTCAGTGAGCACTAGTAATACTTCTAGGATTTTGTTCTTAACACTGAAATCTTCATTAAGGTAGGCAGCCTGCAGTATTGAGGCTGCCTCACTTTAAACCATTCAGTTCGCTATCTATTTACCTACTGCTCAGACTCCATGTTCCATGCCTCTTGCTCTTTTTAGCAAATATGTTTTCTAAGTTAAATACTCACTAATTCCTGATTCTTATGCACGTGAAGATTTCTTTATTGCATTTATTTTTGGTTTTGTAAGCACACAGCTTTTAAGAAGCTGAGGTAATACTTGTACTAAGAATTTCAGGTTAAGAGCTTCCTATTACTAATCCTGTTGTTAACTTTGCAATAGTTCCTTTGGGAAACATCTCTTTGCTTTCTCCAATGTTTGTGAGACCAGCCATTGAAGGAGGAAATATGACAAGGATGGAAAGCTGTCTTCTCTAATAATCTTTTGAAGGATTTGTCAGTAGTATGTATTTCTGATGTATCTCTGCTAAGTAGTTACTCATTTATTTCTTCTGAGTTATTTTTTCTCTCTCCATTGTACCCCCTCAGTGATTTGTGCGCATGTCCCTGGTAAACTTCACTGCCTGTTTGAGCCTGCTCTCCTATTTCTGTTTACATTTTTCTCCCTTGCATTTTCATATCATTATGGTCTGAAATATGAAGCTTGTCTATATTAGCGAACTACTGATCCTATAGTATGGAAAAGGGTAGTAAGTCACACACTTTGACTCCCCTAGCTGAGACCATCAGTTCATTCTTTCCCTTGAATTCAGCTTTTCTCAAATTTTTATGAGAAAATTAAAATGAATGAAAATAAATGAAAATGAATGAAATTAAAATGAATTTTAAATGAAATTTTTTTTTCCTCAAATCTCAATGAGACACTTATTCCTGATGTAAGTAATTACTGGGAAACTTGCATTGTTTCAACCCTTTGTCATGTGGTTTGAAGAAAAAAGCAACCTAGTACAAAATAAATGTGACTGTCTTTTTGAATTGAATCACAAAAATACTGAACCGCCTTTTCCCCTCAAGTTTCTGCAGATGTGGGAAGCTGTGGGAGTTCCGTGTGACTGAGGGTAGTTGTGAAATTAATGCATTTGAAGACAGGAGTGTTTTGTACTTGGTGTTATCTGTGTAGTCATATTTTTTTAAGCACACAGTTTTTGAGAGACTGAGATAATCCCTGTGTAGAAGTTCCAGCTAAAAGTTTCCTTCTACCGTGTATCATACTCAACATACAAAGACCTGGAGACAAAGTGGAAGGGCTTTGTTGAAGGAAAAATAAAAAAGCTTTTCAAAAGAAAAAGAAATTTTTCTAACTATTCTGGAGCACTTCAGTGAAATTAGGAAGTAAATAGAGTTTAAAGAAGTGTATTTGAGAATCTAGAGGAAGTTTGAATGTCTTGCAATGCTGAGTCAGCAGAAGATCTCAGCTTCAACTAACTTGTTTTATCTTCTACTCCTCCCTTTTTTCTTTTTAAATTTTTCTTTTGCTGAGTTATTCAGTCTTCTCTGAACATAAGCAACAGGCTTCCTTGAATGTACCTGCTTATGTCTGAAAATGTGTTTGATTGCAGGTATCCTGAATTCTGCACCTCTGCTCTTGCCGGGTCGACATGCATTGAATGCAGGATTGCTGGCTGCCAGCATTGGTGGGATGGTGCCCTACATGATTGATCCTTCTTATACCACGGGAATTACTTGCCTGGGTTCTGTGTCAGCACTCTCAGCCATAATGGTAAGTTGAGAAATTGTAGAAAGTGAAACAAGTTACACAAAGAGTTTATTCTCCAGTCCTGCAAGTTTCCTCTTTACGCATTATATTTTACCATCCTGAGTCACAGTGGGCATGGTGCCTGCCTGTGTGGAACTTCCAGTAACAAGTAGCAACTGACTTTTCTAGATCTAGCTGTAAACCAGAACTGTTCCAGAGAACTGGAATACATTTTTATACTTACTTTTTGCAGCTACTGATTAATGAAATTTTTTATATGACAGAGTGATATTTGAGAAGACTTTTTAGAAAGTTAATCCCTGAAATACCTAAAAGAGCTCTGGATTTAAAGATTTTTATGGTAACTTCTTGAGACGACTTCCATGTGTAACTTCTGCCATTCACTTACACCAGTGTATGCTAGTGTATGCCAGTGTTGCAAAATTTACCTTGAATATTGCCATCCTGTAAACTGAGTCTTGCAAAACTCTTCAATATGAATGCCTTAATGGTATGAACAATTCCATGGACTTGGCAGGATAATTTTGCAAGTAAAAAAATGTGACTAAGCAGAGCATGAGAATGGTGGGGTACCTTTCTGTCCTCTCTGAAAAGGCAGATTTGGTAAGTCCAATCCTCAGCCTGAATACCTACTCTGACAATATTTGAATAGGCTCTAAGTGACTTGATAGTTGCTTAGAAAGATTGTGGTTGCCCCATTCCTGGAAGTGTCCAAGACCAGGTTGGATGGGACCCTAAGCAATGATTTAGTGTGTAATTTCCCTGCCCAAAGTAGGGCAGCTGGGACTGGCTGATCTTTAAGGTCCCTTCCAACACAAACCATTCTATGATTCTATATTTATTTTTCAGTGCTGCAGGCTGAGTGTCTTTTCTGGGTGTTCTCCTTAGTGATTGCTAATGTATTTCCTTTCCTTCTCCAGGGTGTCACTTTAACAGCAGCTATTGGAGGTGCTGACATGCCTGTAGTTATTACTGTCCTGAACAGTTACTCTGGATGGGCTTTGTGTGCTGAGGGCTTTCTCCTGAACAACAACTTACTGACCATTGTTGGTGCACTCATCGGCTCCTCTGGGGCCATCCTCTCTTACATCATGTGTGTGGTAAGAAGTCAACAGAAACACTGCTTGTTTGCTGAGTAATGAAAAAACTTTTTAAACCATGTTTTTTAGAAAGATAAGCCATTGGATCTCAAACTGTTAGATGTTTATAGACTAGAAAATTCCTGATTGAAACTGTTGGACTAGATGTCAGTCATTTTTCTTTGATTGGGTAAGAGACATATCTCAAAACTGAGGAAAGCCCTTGGATTGCCTTAAGCATTGAGGATTTGAATCTGGGCTCAAAGAAGTATGATTACTTGGGGTCAGCTAATTTTTTTCAGTCATACAGCTTCTGAAATATGGTTAAATTTAAGCTGGATTTAATATGTAGCAGGAGATACTTTAAGAAGTGTGTTCGTTGGTTAGACAGTGATTTACAGTTTGGTTTTTGGAGTGCAGAAAGGTGTGCCCTTGTTCTTCAGAGCAGCTACTTTGGAGTACCACGGGGTGGCAGCAGGCCTGCACGAGTTCAGTGCTGTGTGTCAGCAAGCTTAAGCTTCATCTCGGTGTGAGAGTTGTATTGTGCTATAAGTAATGACCTCCTTTTCTCTGGAACATTTGTGTAAAGGCCTTGTATTCAAAGATGGAGAGGTAATGGTTTAAAGAAAACCGTTTGCAGTGCAACAGCTGCCGACTTTCTCATTCTCTGTTGTGTAATCCTGCTTCATTTCTGCCCATGTGCTCTTGTGTCATTGGTGCCACTGTTCTCCTGTCTGATGTTTTCCTCTGGTCAGCTCTGGCGATTATCTTTTATTTCATCTCCACTGATAAATAGTATTGTTACCATGTTAGGAATGTTCAGTATCATTCTTTTTCATCATTCTTCAGGAAAAATTTCAGAAAAGCTTAAAAAGGTATTCTTGTACAACTACATGAAAGTGAGTTAAAATTAACAAGTCTGGGTATGAATTGCCAAGAATCTCATTCTTTCTTGAGCATTTTCTGTTTCTTCATCGAAAGGAAATCAAATTATGTAGCTCTTATATTGTATACATTCAGGAATGTAGTCCATATCAGTGGAAAAATAATGTATAAAAACAGGTATAAAAACTCTCTTAAGAATCAAATTCTTGTAAACTTTAGGGAAAATGTGAACTGTTTGGTGTGTATTTACCAGTAATGTATCTATAACTTCATTTTTGTTTAACTGTCTCCTTCCTTTCTTAATATTGCTCACTCTCTTAGCACTCACAAGAGAGTTTTGAAATACTTACAGAGTTGGTTGGAGGAAGCTAGGTAAATAGGAAGCCTGGGGGAGTAGTTAGCAAAATAGTTAGGCAGTGACAGAGTGGCTTTCCCCTATGTTTCTCAGATTACAGGAAGTTTAGTTTTTGAGGTAGCGTCTAGAAATCTTGTGCTGCTTTATATAAGCTTAGACAACTGAAGTTTATCAACCAGTAAAATGAAAATTATCTTGTACGATTTCTGCACAGTAAGCAGAATAATATGCTCTTAGCCCAGAATTTTTCTGCTTTACTTCCTTTAATGGAAATCATTATTTTTAAAAACATTTTTGTAATCAGGGGATTCAGTATCATTGTCTTGAAGCTGCATTTCAGGAGAAGGAAATGCTCAAGAGTTTCAATAACTTTTGGTGTTTCAACCTGTGCTCATGAAGCAAATTTCCCCTTCCCCTTTTTTTTTCCTTTTAAAATTTTTTTTCTGTGGGTTTTGAGCTTTATTTTGGGAGGATTTTTTAGTGTTTTTTTTGTTGTGGAGGTTTTTTTTTTTTGTTGTTTTTTGGGTTTTTTTTGTTTGGTTGGTTTTTTTTGGTTTTTTTTGTTTTATGGTTTTTTGGGGTGGTTTTTTTGGTTCATTGGTTTGGTTTTGGTTTGGTTTTTTTGTTGGTTTTTTTATGGGGTATTTTTGTTGTTGTTGTTGTTTTTATTTTTTTTTTGGTTGGTTTAGTTTTTTCCCCCTACGTTTTAGTATGATTTCTGTCAAAACTAGTATATTTATTGTTACTTACCTAGCACAGGTGAAAAGGTATTTGTGGAAACATCTTAATAGTTGAAAACTTATTTTTAACATTTTTCAAATAACTTTTGTGATAAAACTCTTGCTTAATTATCCAATGGCAGTCCAGCGAATCTCTTCAAGCCTCAGTTAGTCCTGAGTTAAGGACAGAGAATTTAACTTCAAAAAGCAAAGGCCTGTACTGTTTGCTTATCTGTGCATTGTGACTCTTCTAAGACACTAACACAATACATCTTATTCAGAACATTAGATTGTTTGCATGTCCTTGTCCCTCCTTTTTTCCCCAGAGGGAATACTTGATTATTGCAATTTTGGTATTACAATCATTATGGAATGCTGAAGAAACTTAAGGTTGAAGAGGAAACATTAACTGGGTTGATGAAACAGAGCAAAAGAGGGGACAAACTGTGTTAGTCTTACAAATTGTATGCTGGCCATTCCTGTGTACTAGCTGTGAAGTTTCTATGGGCACAGTGGAAGCACTTGCAGTTCTCAAGATTCAGGTATTTGATTTTCCCTGGACTGTAAGCTCCTGGCCATTGTTGTTACTTGTCTAAGCTCAGCACAGAGGGCCTTTTGCTACTTTTTGGATTTGCCACTTCAGTGAGTGATGAAGCTTGTACTTTATACCTCTATATTTGTGGTCTGTGGTGGTAAAGAAGGTGGAAGAGGCTACAGAAGAGTTTTCACACTGTCCCAGATATGTTGATTAATGACTGCTTGGTAAGGTCTTGGCTCTTCTCTGCCTTCCACATTTTCTCTTTTGGCTCTTTTCACATTTTGGCTCTTTGTAGTGGAGCCAGGCAAAGGTGCTTCAATCTCATGCTTGCTTTTAGCTGATTCTCAGATTTCTAATAACATTTTATCTTTTTTTCCCCCTTTTGACTTGGTCTAACTGTTGTCTTTTGGTTTAGATGTGTAGAAAGTGCTCTGCTTCCTGTGCATGTGCAACATCTGCAGAGGGTATTCTTCTGCCTAGGCTGTCTAACCTGACACAACTGCTGTAATGTTGAGATAGATGTCAAAGGCATTGTGTTCTCAGGGTATGTGAACTACTGTGTGCTGCAGAGAGTAAAAAATGTTGATTTCACTGTGTTTGTGTGCATCCCTTACAGTATGTGAAACAGTGATGACTTATCAGGAAAAACAGTAGTTCTAACATCATTTTGCTTATTTGCTAGATAATAAATTTCAAAGAATTTCAAAGAATCTTCTGAGGCTATAGCAAAAAAACTTGTGGAACTGCATGATTTGAAATATCAGTGGAGAATGGGCATCTGGAAGCACAATTTTGTGCTTCCTCCTACTTATATTTGTGTCTATCCAGGTCCATTCCTAAATTTTATTGTGGTTTCTCAGCTAGTACAGAAGATGTATGACTCATATGAGTAATTAAAGAAGCATTTTATCCTCTTCCTTTCCTGCTTCTAAAGTTTTTTCTTCCCTGCAGTTACAAGGTTTTCCTATTTCCAGTTATTGACAGATATTGCTTTGGGACCACAGTCACAAGTAGATGTGCCAAAGAAAGCATTTAGCCAATGGCTTTTCCTGGCTATGTGTCTAATGGAGCCAGATTTTCAGGGTGTGTTCTCCTCTTAAACATTCTAGTTAAAATCTCTTGTTTTCCTTTGGTGGTCAGCCAGTAAGTCAATGGCCCCCTTCAGTTCTTTACGATATGGCTGGTTCTGTGTGGCTGATTAGCTGCTTTTGTGTTTTCCTGTTCTGTTGCTCTAGCAGTTTTGCTTCAGTACTACCTGTAAGAGCTTTGTGGACTCATGCTGTCATGGAGCAGTGCTGTGCTTACGTGTTAAATTGGTTAAAAACTATGGAAAATATCTTGCAAAAATGTGTGTGTGTGTATATACCAATGTAAAAAAATTTTTAGAAACTGTCATCAAGCATGCATTCTTTCATATTCTTCCCTTTTAAGAACAAAAAGAGACTAATATTTGCTATTTGCACAGTTTTGTTCTTTGTTTTGGAGAAATATTGGCACTCTCCCACTATGTGTGTAATGTAATATGTTCAAAACTGATGTTTGGTGATGGCAGTGGTAAACTGTTTTAAAGAGACTATTTTAAGAGTCTTGGGATTATAAGAAGGCAAAACCGGCTTATAAAGACTCTTGTCAGGAAGTCTTTAATATTTTCAGAAATTGTTTTCAGAAGTTTTCTTTGTGGAGTCTCACCTTTATTTTTGGATTTCATCTTTATATGACCAAAACCATCTTGTCTTTTAGGCTATGAACCGTTCCCTTGCAAATGTGATTCTTGGGGGCTATGGCACTGCATCAACAGCTGGTGGGAAACCCATGGAAATTACTGGAACTCACACAGAAATCAATTTGGACAATGCAGTTGAAATGATAAAAGAAGCCAATAGTATTATTATTACTCCAGGTAAGACTCTCTTGACTTATACAGCAAGATATTCAGAGGATGTAATTTACAAAAAAATATCCCAACCAAACAAAAACACAAAACAAACAAAAAAAAGGTAGCAAAGAGGTTGCAGTATGTTAGCAGCATATCAAATGTTGACTGGGTCCATATGATTTGCTTTTGTTCCCTGGTCAGGTATCATTCCCCTGTGCAGAGATGTGTGCCACTTCATTTTTCTTTGTGTATGTGTCCTCTAAATTTGTCCTTTTTATTTGTATTTTAAATTCTTCAGAACAAAGACTATATTTTGTAAATTAAGCTTACACCACAACAGCTGTACACAAAATTAACTGAATTCCAAGCACAACTACAGTACCAGTGGTACCAATTGTACCAACAGATCTGTTAAATCCTGAAAGACAGAATTTTGTTTACACTTCTCATGTACTTGCTCAATTCTGCATTTGTTTATGAAAAAGAAAGGCCAAAAACCCCCATCCAAAATGTAGCTAATATAAATACTGTAATTAAAGTAAAAAAACCCAGCCTGAAAACCAAAACCTGAATTGTCTGAAATGATTATGTTGGCTGTTCATGTCATTTAGTAGTACGTTCCCTGAAAGGAAAACTCAGGTAGGGGACAGTTAAAGACTTCTTCAACTGAATGGCATGACTCATCCTGTTACGCTCATTTTAGCACTAGAACGTGGCGAATGCTAAAACACAAAGTTATCTTTCATTTTGCTTCAACTTTAAAGAGACCATCACTGAGGTAGGGTTCTAATTTGGTAAGCTACCTTTATTTCTGTTGAAGCTTGCAATTATCTTCAAGGAGTTTGCTTCTTTCTCCTTGGTCAAACCTTGAGGACACCACTAAAAATATATGCTTTTTATTGTTATCCTTTATTTTTATGATGAATTAGCTCAGAGAGACTGAAAACATTATTTGCTTCTAAAAGCCATATCCAGCTACTAGATTTGTATTAAGCAGATTGAAATTTTGTTGAGGATAATGGTTGTGAAGTAACCTGACAATTGCCCTTTTATCATTTTTTCAAAATACCTGTCTGAAACAACCTTTTTTGGTATAGAAAGGAACATGTCTTTTTGTGAGGTTGAAATAAGTGCTTTTGCAGTTTGACTGGTCAAATCACTGTACTGTAAGTAGTCAGGAGATCAAAAAAGAGATTAATTACAGTGGTCAGGCTGGGAATGTATGAGAATCTGATGAGTTTTTAAAATTTTTTTCATTTATTTTTAATTATGAGAACATCTCTTTGTATGGAAGGTACACTTCTTGTCTGCAACTGGTCTTTCTGCACAAAAACAGGAAAATATGTTAAAATTTTGAAATTCTTTCAGGTTATGGCTTGTGTGCAGCAAAAGCTCAGTACCCAATAGCTGATCTGGTGAAGATGTTGAGGGAACAAGGGAAAAACGTCAGGTAAGTGCTTTCCTTGATGGGAAGTATTACAGGTGGTTTGCTTTGGTTTGTTTTTTTCATTCCATTAAAACTTCTAGTTTTGGTTTAATGTTTTTTTCAGCATTGACAGAGGCACAGAATAGCAAAGTTAAAGATACCTGTGGAGATTGTCTAGTTCATCTAGCCCCCTTGCTCAGACCAGAATCAACTGGAAGTTGCCTAGAATCCTGTCCAATTGGATTTTGAATGTCTTGATGGAGACTGACAGCCTCTTTTGGGCAGTTTCTTATGATGCTTAGTCATCCTTAGGGTAAAACCATTTTTTTCTGAGTTGCAATTTGCAGCTGTTGCCTCTTGCCCATTCCCTGGATATTCCTGAGAAGAATTTGGCTCTATCTTTTTTATTGCCCTTCATCATACACAGTGATAAGGTTCCCTTGATCCTTCTCTTCTGCAGGCAGAAGAATCCCAGTTTTCAGCCTCTCCTCTTATGGCAGATACTCCAAACCATTAAGCAACTTACACCTACACATATGGGGCTCCTGTAAGATTTTGCTGTTGCAGGCAAGACTGCTATTAGAGTTCTTTGAGCATCTCATGAAAGGATTATGGGAGTGCATGTCTCCAGTTTCATGAATTTATTCTGCTGGAGTGCTACTCCAAAAAACAGACAATTCTTAGGTTTCCAGTATTGGCCTCAAGTCCTTTCCTCCTTCAGTTTTCTGTAGACGTTCTAGATTCTGAAAGTACTGGAAAGCAAACATTATGTCTTTCTTGCTGATTGTTTGAAATTTTGCTTGTTTTCTATTTATGATAACTTAATATTTTAAAATCAATTGAGGCTCAGTTTTCATTCCAAACAAGATATTTTGGCAGATGCTGGTTAGCCAGACTCATTCTCTGATTTCCATATGTTTATTTCAATTAGATGGTGATTTTCCTTTGGAACCATTCCTCTAGTAATTATGGTTTTTTGGTTTTGTTTTTCTTGTTCCACTGCTTTTCCGACCTTTTTAAAAAGTTGCATGTAAGCTTTTGCAGCATTGTGTTGGGTAACAGTAGAGTTCTAGGGTTTAGGAGCAATAATTTGTTAGTGTGTAACCAGGATTTTGCAATTTTGCATACAAAATTGCTTTATGGATGTGTTTGTTTGTGCATACATGAGAAATGAGGGTGTGTGGTAGTGTATTTGCTTCTTGCAGCTGTCTTCACACCTTGATTCTCCATGTTTAGCAACAGCTCTGTGTGTGTCCAGATCGCATTTGAGGACGCCTTAGTTGTGCAACAAAAAACCCTTCCATGGCTAATGCGATGACAGTCTTGTATACTTCTGGCTTTCCTTTCTGTGCTTCTGTGGGGGGTTAGCTCTTTTTTGACCAATCTTAGTGAAATAAAAAAAAAGAAAAAAATTGGTTTTGCCTTTTATGTTGGCTTTGCAGGGGAGAAAAGTGAATGAGTCCTTGAAATAAATGGCTTATACTTAAAATGAATCAATTTCAGGAAGGGATCACTGCAGTGGTTACCTAGTATTTTAATGAAATAAATCTGTATTTACAGTTTGTGGTAATTCAGGCCTTTCATCACTTTGCTGAGCTCCCATGGTGTTCATTGAGTGCAGCTGTTATCCTCTGGTTTCAGTAGGCCTGGAGTGCCTCGGGACCCTAATGCACTCACCATCCAGATGTAGTGACACTCTCACACACACGCTGTGGAGGGCTGCCAGCATGGACACAGGATTGCATCAGTCTGTAATGCCCATCGTGTGCCAAGAAAAATTGTGACTGTCATATGGTCTGGTTTTTTGTTTCATGGCTCACCACTGATCCAGAGAAGCTGTTGTTTTAATTTGCTTTGCCTATAGCCATAACATTCTCATTGAAGACCACAGATTATATAACATGATGCGTAACCTTTGACTAGGATTTAAATTTAGAAATACAGGAGAGATTTTGGAAACTTTAGACTCTTTTAGTTACTCAGTTGCATAGCTAACATCATCGCTCACTTGAGATGGTCTTGCAGCAGGTCACATCTTTAATGCATTAGTAAAGTCACTGAGAAAGCTGGATATTACTGAGCCTTGAGTACAGTTTTCCCTTGTCATGGATGGATAAACAACAAAACTTTTTATAGGCTAAGTCCCATAGCCCCCTGAATCTATTGGCCTTGGAGAGGAAATGGCTGTTCTACAACTGGTTTTGTATTTCTGCAAAGTTAGAAGTAAATTGTTGAAAGTTCCTGCCTTGCTAAAGTTCATCAGCCACATGTAGTGTTGTTTGTAGAACCCTGGTTGTGAAATTCTGATTTTTCCTATATAATAAAACTATATTCTGTAGTAATTTTGTATATAGAAACATAATTACAGTCTAAAACTGTATGTTCTCATATATGCAAGGGTTGTTGATGCTCTCCATATCCACATCCAGTTAACTGTCCTAGTTTTTACCACAGTATGACTTTCTTGAGACGTTTTCTATCAATATGTTTTGTTCTCCTGCATAGTAAGATGTTCTTGATAAGAATAATGCACTTTGATATGGAAGGACTCTTAAAATTATGCGTCATGTATTTCTAAATAATTACATAGTTAATAATTTGATTTTCTGGGAATTCATAGTTGAGACGCAGGCACATCTCCTCTTTAACAGCTTTTCAAAATAGTTGCTAGGAAGTTAGTGTTCTGTTTTGGGTTTTTTTAACCCTTTTAAAGGTAGATTTCTTGAAGACTTGGATTTCTGTCTTTTGGTGCTGGAGAATGTAATTACTTTTGAGCACATGAAAATGAGGGTTTTCTACATTTTTGAAAATATGGTAGTATTGATTTAGTATTGTACCTGTGTTTTAAAGTTTTTTTTATTGATACATCAGTGGTTGAACTCTAATCAAATGTGTTTCGTGTTCTGATTTTTTTCTCTACTCTTTAATTTCTTGTAAGTAATAGAACATGTGTGTGAGTATCAGTTACACATTTATCTGCAAATTAATAAATAAGACTGATTACCTAAAACTGTTTATGGTATCAGTTTAAAACCATCATCTGTTGGGGCTCTACAAGAAAATCTAGAAGAATTTTAAAGGATGGGCTGCTAAGATGCTGTCCCAGGCAGCCTTAACAGACTACGTAGCTCACATGCAAGATGGAAATTACTGTCACTGATGAGAGGCAGCATAAGAATGTGTGCTGGTGCAGGTTTCTGGGAAGCTGAGTTACACACAGCATGAAAACACAAACTGTGTACCTATGTGTCAGTTCTTGGTTTGTTGTAATCAACTTTGATGTGTGGGTTCTGAATTATTCATGCTGCACATGAAGGAACAGCTGAAGTCCAACAGGTCTGTTTAGCTCCAGTGCTTTATTGCTGTAGTTAGAACTTGCAAAACATACAATGTGATGGCTTCTGCAAGGGTGCAGCTGTAACTGTGTTCCCCTGGGGGAGTACTGTAAGTGTACTGTTGGTTCCATATGAGCCAGCTCACCTCTGGATGACCTTACAAGGTCAGTATATGATGCTTTGTGGAAGCAGGGTCTTGGTTTTTGTCACTAGTTTGGTTCTTGAGAAGGCTATTGCATGGAGTTAAGACCTATTTGCATTTTGCCCCTGCTGTCATAAACCATAGTGGTTGGAAATAGGGAGCCAGTATCAGCCCTTTTTAAGTATGTGTAATTTAGCTGTCATTTAATTTAAATTTAACTGACTTGACTGCAGCAGAGCCACAGAGGTTGATCCATGCCATAGGACTGGTTTTGGGGGCATATGTTGCCTTCAGCATGACAGTAGGTCTAAGCTAGTGGGCTAGCTTGTAACCTACAGCTGTCCATACCTATGATAAACATTATACTCTAAGTCATGCTGCGCTGCAACTGTTACATGGCAGGATTCAAGATGTGGAATACTTGAATGATGTATTTCTCTGTTCATATAGCTTGTTGGTGGCTTTTTTCCCCTTCCCATTACCTAGAATAATGGATTCTTGTTTTTACTGAAAACAGAGCTGCAGAGAGTTGTCTAAATAAAATGAATGAGATGTGAGGATCTGTAAGTGAAGCCAAACCCTTGGGCAAATATGACATTCAAAGGGTTGAGTAAGCTCAGTTAGACACCAGGCAGATGTTACTTTGCTCTGCCCAGCTTTGGTATAATGACAGCAACCCTATCTTCATACTAATGAAGTGATCTTGAAACACTTCTGTACTGCATTAGGTGCTGCTATTGTCAGCCAGCTCTTTCACTATTGATTACAAGAATGTTATTTAGCCAGCTGTAATAAAGATAGATACTGATTTTTTGAGCTGTATGAAAAATAATTTCTATTTTGAGATTTTTCAATCATTTTTTTCATGCTATAGCTGTCTTTTTGGTATTGATGACTTAGTATTACTTCAGCCACCTTCAGCCTCTCAACTCCAGATGAAGTGTTTTCTGTGCTGGAAGTGCTAGATATGTGTATGTCAGGAGTTTAGATATTTAGTCTAAATTTAAAATAAAATGCTGCACTTTTTATATTACTTTAAAAAGTTCAAAACATAAACTTGTGTGCTGTGTTGTCTTTATAAAACTATAAAACTAAAAGGTATTCAGTAGAGGCTGGTTAAAAGAGTTGAATATCCTTGCCTCAGGCTGTTTACCTATGAAGTGTGAGTAGCAAGGTGATGTATATTTACTTCAGCATTTGATAACTGTTGGTGGTAAGCAAGCCCTACATTATGTTGTCAGGGTCAAAAGAAAAAATTCTTGTTGAATTCTGTGTTTCACTGAAATACTAGAATAATGTTTCAAGTCATACACAACATGGCTGTGACTGTTTTGTAGTTTAAGATTTCTTCTTGATTTATAAACAAACCAACTAACCTAAGGGAGTTCCTGCAGTACTGATGACAAAAGAATATCAAAGAAACTTTGCAATTTTTTACTTGAAAGCATTTTTTGCCATAAAATATGTTTCCCTTTTAATATAATCTGTGTTAAATTTTTGAGTACGAATAGGTTCATGTTATGAACATCTGAGACAGCATATGTAACAAAATGTTCCTGCTGAAATTCACATAGCTTTGAAGAACTGCTGCTGTTGTGAGTTGGAGGCAAGATTGCTGCTTTTATTAGACACGTTATGAGCCATCAAGGATTTTTAGTGTCTATTTTGCACAGTAACTTGAATTCTGAGTCCTGCTTTCTATAAGATAGGCTGACTTCAGTCCAGAGGTGTGTAAATGTTACCTTGTGACATAATGAGAGTCTTAGAGAAACTATAGTTTTAAATTACTCTTTTTTACATTCTTGCGTATCCAATTTTGAGTAGTACTGGCAGGCTAGTGTCATATTTGGTTAACAGACTCTTACAAGCAGACTTTTGGGAGTCACTTCAATATTTGTCCAAAAAAGCTTTTGTATGAGCAGCTTTCTCAAACTTTTTGAATACACAGTATGTGGTTTCAAGCAGAGTCTGTCAGAAGTCTCTAACTACTGACGGTTCATGCCATAACTCTTCCTGTGTGAAGATAATTTGTCCCTTTATTTTGTTCTTTCCTTGCCTCTTGCCAGGAATGGCGAAGTCAAAGGTGAAATTCATTCTCTTGGCAGCTTAAGTTTTGGCTTTCCAGCCCTTGAAATAAGATTGTGTGTGTATATAGTACTTAATAGAAACCTCACGAGTATTTTGTTTTGTGTATTGCCAAAGCAGCTTTGGTCGCAAAGGCACTCAAATAATTTTATTAGACACAAAAGAGAATTTTGTTGGAAAATCTATTTTCACTGCCAGAGGAGTGATGAGTTTTCTCAGGGGTGCTTCAGAATAAGAGTTCTCCTACTGTACTGTTAGTGATCAAATTTGGTATACTTAAGATCTATCTGCAGTACTACACATGGCTTGAGTTACTGAGTGAGTGGTGTGAAACATAAGCTGTTAGTAATTTGTGCTGTATGTTTGCTGTCCTTCTGATTCTAGGTATTAGCCTTTGCAACAGGGTCCCAAATGTTTACTAGCTGAATACAATCTATTCCTGTTCTTCTTTAAAAGCATTCCTTCTAAAACTAGCTTTTATCCTACTCTTCAACCTAGAGCTTAAAGTTGTATTATATCTAGTATTATGTGGATTAATCATATGTCCCTAATTTTGTTGCTGAAGTTCCAATTGTCTCATGTTTTATTGTATTAATGTTGCCTTGATGATGGAGTGCTCAGTTGCCCATTTAAGGATGTATTTGTACAGTCTTCAATTCACAAGTGATCTGTGTTGATTGGACTGTGACTTGTGGTCCGTCAGTCATTCCCATCGCAGTGGAGTTGAAAATAGAAGTATATGACAATCCATCTCTCATGGCAAGTTGATTTATTAGTAATTCTCTCCTTTCTGAGGAATTCGGAATTACTAATTCTTGACTTACTTGGATTTCTGTTCAGAAATTTCTCTTCCAAAATCCAAGAATTCAAAAATCCAAGTTTTTTCTTGACTATTTTCCTTCTCTTCTAAAGTATCTGTAGACTTCTGAATTAAACATTATTTTCAGCCCCATACAGTGTTAATCTGAGGCACTTCTGGCATGCGTGAGCATTCCATCTGGTGATAGCTTCAGAGATGGAAAGACAGAAAGTGCACATGACAATAGGCATGGATATGCCTTGCTTGTAAGGGCCAGTAGATGATCAGAAGAGTACCAACAGGAAACAGATTTGCTTCTAACCAAATATGTCTTTGGTTTGCAGGTAAACCAGTTTAACATTTCCATTCTGGCTTTTTCAGGTTTTTACTCTTAGGGACCTGCATGCATGCCTGAGCACCCCAGGTCTGTTGGTCTGTCTGAAGTTTTAGTAACTCATGAGCAGTGTATTCTCTCTAAGTTGTTTTTGAGCTGTTCTGAAAACATTTTAAAAAATGTTTATGCTTAAACTGTTACAGTTTCTTAGCTCTTTACCTTTTCACTCCCCATCCTTTTTTTGGCGCCCTCTTCATTTCCTCCTAAGGTCAATCCTGAGAAGAAAGCGGCATGTTAACCTAATTCAGCTAGGCATTGTTTTGTGGTTGAAGTCCTGTGCTGTTAATTTTTCTGTTGGATTGAAAGTGTTCATACAAGTGTTTCTTGTACATACTCTAGATATACCTGAGTCAATAAAGTCATTTGTCAAGGGCATCTTTAGGTCTAGGAGTAGTTTTGCTTCAGAAAGGTGGCATGGTCTCTTGCCTTTTTCATGGCAATTTTATTTAGTCTGTGGTGTTTTCAGTGATGTAAAGGACCGGAAAAACATATTAATGTGGGTGGTAGTTTTGGAGTTAAAAGGATCGTTTGTAAAAGTCCAAAAGAATCTGCCACAAGGTTTGAAGTATGGTACTGCTTGAAAGGTGAACTGTTAAATTTTAACAGTTTCTTTTTGTTAATTGCCATTTGTGCTTATAGTTAAAATCTTCTCAGCCTTCTAAGTCACAGGTGACAATTTTAATGTATAAAACACAGTAGTCCACACTTATTAATGGGGTTTCTTCCCTTTTAGGTTTGGCATTCACCCTGTGGCTGGCCGTATGCCTGGTCAGCTGAACGTACTGCTAGCAGAAGCTGGTGTTCCCTATGATATTGTACTGGAAATGGATGAAATCAATGAAGACTTCCCAGGTTAGTGCGTGAGCCATAAGCTTATACTAGATTGGTTGATTTATTTGATTCTGTTTTTGCACTGCACAGGGATTTTAACAATAGAAAGTCAAGAAGTCAAGCCATTCAGTTTCTCTTTGTAGAGAGCTAGAGGTGTTTTTCTGGGGGGAGAGGTAGGGGGAGCTTTTTTTTTACTTGCTTGTAGCTGTGAAGTAAATGGCAAATGCTGTATGTTTATTATCTCTGTTACTGCCACGTCCTTGAAGAGGAAAATTATTATTGCTTCTTTAGGTCAGTTATTGTAGATGACTTGACCCTGTCATGTACTGCAAACCTGTACAGCATTGTACTGGGCAACTTCTTGCATTTTTACATCTTTATTTAAAAGGCAGAAGATTGCTGCTGAAGATTTTTCAGAAGACTATTCGAAAGAAAAGCTAGGCACAAAAAAATTTGAAAGTGATGTGTGTATGCAACCACACTTAAATATCAAAAGTTTTTAAATTTTGTGTGGCAGGGTGATCTAATGAGTCCCTTGGAATTGAATTGTGAGTGTGTGTAGCTTGTTAGAGGTAGCTGCCAGCACATTTGAACTTTCATATATAATTTGCTTGAGAAATTTGTAAAATACTTGTGTGCATGCTTAACCATTAGGAGGGGTCCTTCTGTGCATCAGCCTCAGTGTTTCAATTTCAGATAATTATTCATCAGTGTTATTTTCTTTGTCTTGCTGCAGAGACTGACTTGGTCCTTGTAATTGGTGCAAATGATACAGTTAATTCAGCAGCTCAGGAAGATCCAAACTCTATCATAGCTGGAATGCCAGTTCTTGAGGTCTGGAAGTCCAAACAGGTGAGGCTAACAAAGTTGTATTATCACCTACCTTTAGCAAGCTTTTAAAAACACGGTTTGTAGGATAAGCTAACACAACTCTTGCACTAGTCTGGTTTCCATAAGAAGCTTTTCTTCAAGTTGTCCAACAAAATGGTCAGTGCTTTGCAAGTGTGATGCACTGTTCATGATTTTAGAATCATCATCAAGTGCTTCAGTGAGACCAATGATGACTACAATAGAAAGGATCACTTAGAGTTAGAGTGCTTCTACTAGAATGTGATTAGAATAAATGGTGGTCTGCTTACATCCGCAGCCCTGAAACATTTCTGTACTAATACCTGTTTTGTTAAGTTTATAGTTGACAACTTTAATACTGAGGTGGAAATATAAGAATGAATAATATGCTTAAATAAAATAATAAATAGTAATTAAAAACCAACAAACATCTCTCCCAAAAAAAACAAACAAAACCCCCGAAAAAATGCATGGCTGAGTCAAGTAGAGTGCTGAGACTGTCCTAGTTTAACCAGCAGTGTAGTAACCTTAACAGTTTTGCTCTGATCTAAAGTACATATACTTGTGTTTCCTTGGTGTGAAATCTTTGATACTTTTGTTCTGAATGCAGCCCTGGCCTCAGTTGTTCTGCAGCCAGGGCTGCACTCAGTTGTTCTGTATCCATTCAAGTACTCAGTCGCAGGCATATACATTTATCAGGAGTGTGTGTAGCTATGTATTGCAATTTGAGAAATAAAAATGGACACAGTTAAGGTAAAGCTTCTCAGTTTCTCTGCTGAAGATGCCACGGTTAAATAATTTGACACTTAATAGGTAAAACTGGCTGTTTTCTTTTTATGTCCTATGTATGAAGTAATACAGATGAATAGTAAAGAGACTGTTGCACCAAGTAGTGTAAACACTTATCTGAATTTTGTTGCTATCAGGGAATTGAGCACTTCAAAATTAAAGTCTCAAAACCCTTCAATGTTATGCTCATCAGTGGACATTCCTTGCTTTGACTTTATTACATGGAATAAAGTAAATGCATGTGCAATGTCCACAATCTCTTAATCTGAAATATATCATTGTTTTTAACAACAAAATGTTTCTGAAATTGATCTGGATATCAATTTATCTGCTAAATTAAAATTTAAATTTTGAAATAGATTTTCATAGCAGTGAGCACCCTGTTTTGGTTAGAGGTTTCTCTTTATTTGTTGGTTTTGTGTTGCCTTTGTGGAAGGGTGGTGGCTGTGCTTTGCTGTTTCAAACATGAACTCTTTATGTGCAGGTCATTGTAATGAAGAGATCTCTGGGAGTTGGTTATGCAGCGGTGGACAATCCCATCTTCTACAAGCCCAATACTGCCATGTTGTTGGGAGATGCTAAAAAGACCTGTGATGCCCTGCAGGCCAAAGTCAGGGAATCGTACCAAAGCTAAATACTGATTTATATTCTGCTCGTATTTCCGACTACAGTTTTGTCACAGAGGTCACAGAAAATGAGAGGTGGGAGAATCTCTCAATGTCCTAAGGCAGCTGGCTTTTGGAGAATGCTGCATTGACTCCTAGGAGATGTAGTTCAGTCAGGGGATATAGACTTTTATAAAAAGATGGGCAGATTAGCCCTTCAAACTAAATCTCCAATGAGACAATGCATAAAAGGATGAAAATGGTTTTTTTTAAGGTCAACATTGTGCTGTTACAAGACGGAACTAATAACTCATGGCCATCTTTAAGTAGTTACTGACTTCCTCCTCCTTACTGTCTGTACTTCTGTCATGGAAATTCACTAAAAAATACTGTGCCAAAACTGTATTCAGTCTTATCATCAAAGCTGTTTTTTGGCTGGTATGGACAATACAACTGTTGATTTCATCAAAACTTAAAAATAAATTTCAAACAGATGCAAGCAGAAGCAAATCCTTGCATGTCCCTTCGAACTCAGGACATTCTCTGAAATAGATGTGTACATGATTTGAGATCTAAGCATAATGTTCTTTTTCTTTTGGGGATTGTATGGATGCTGTGAATCAGGAACATTTTAGGAAAGTTACTTTTCTTTAAAATACGGTTCCACTTTTTATGGTGCACACTTATGTTAAATGAAACACAGGATATCAGGCACTTGCCAAGTAATCTTCAAGTCTGACAAGGAAATGTACATTTACTTGCACTGCTTACCTATTTTAAGCAGCTGCTCAATTTTCCATCATTTCCAGTCGTTGCCTTTTTTAAGTGTTTGAGAAAAAATATGGTCCAGCTCTGCACAGGCAGAATGCCTTGCATATCTGATCTGTTCACAGAATTTGGACCACAGTGTTTCAGTTTGTTCACTTAGCTTTTAATTGTACTTACTACTTTAGCAGTAGTGATGCTTAGTGATGCTTTCTTAATTAATATTCTTGTGATGCTGAAAAAACACATTTGAATTCTCACTCTCTATTCTGCTCTTGTGAGATCCCACCTGTATTGTGTCTTCAGCTCTCGGGCCCCCAGCACAAGAAAGATGTTGACCTGTTGGAACAAATCCAGAGGAGGCCACTAAGCTGATCACAGGCCCTGAGCACCTCTCCTGTGTGCACAGGCTGAGAGAGCTGGGACTGCTCAGCGGGGAGCAGAGAAGGCATCGGTGACACCTTGTAGCACTTTCCAGTACCTAAGAGGGGCCCCAAAGAGGGCAGAAGGACTTTTCACATGGGCATGTAGTGACAGGACAGAGGGAAATGGATTCAAACTAACAGAGGACACGTTTAGAACAGATGTTAAGAAATTCTTGCTGTGGCAGTGGTGAGGCAGTGGAACAGGTTCCCAGAGAAGCTGTGGATTCCCCATCCCTGGATTTGCTCATGACCAAGGCAGTATGGGGCTCTGAGCTACCTTGTCTAGTGGAAGGTTCCCTGCCCATGGGGTTCCAACTGCACCTGGGTGGTCTGTAAGGTCCCTTACAGGCCAAGTCATTCTATGCTTCTATATTTAAGATGCTGAAGTTCATTAGAATTTTTTCTAAATAAATAAGCTATTGTTTGGACAGCACAGAAACATACTAAACTTAAAATCCAGTGTTTTGATTGGCTTTTCACTAATCTAATTAAAAGCACTGTTTAATTTCCATAATAAGTCCAGCAAATTTAAATTATTACATAGATTGCTGTTTCGTTTTTATTCTAGTAAGTATCCTTAACTGAAATTCAAATATTTGCCTAATAACATGGATTTGTCATGTTTCTGTAATGGTATAGTAACTGTCTGTGGTGAAAAGGCAAAATCACTGTCCTTGTGTTAGAGAAGACAAACTATTATGAAGAAAGTCTTGAAATTAATCCATCTGGTCAAGAGAACAAACTTTTTTTATTACACCATGCATAAAGACCTCATATAAAATACAGCATTTCTTCTTGGCTACCTCTATTTTTATGTGAAAATCACTTAAAACACAGATTTTGAACAGTTAATACATTAAAAATGTAACAATATACAGCAGATCTATCATTTTTGCAGATCTCTTTTCTATAATTTGACATAAAATTTTTCATGCAAGCACTTATATGTTGCATACTGCAGGAAAATTGAATTTTAATTTAAAACACTGTGACACCTATGTTTGAATGTAGCATGTATGGCTTCTCAATTTCATTGTATTCAAGTTTTCCTTCAGGTCTATAAAAAACAGGAGGGAAATTGGAAAAGAGGAAAGACAAAGAATTAATTCTCCCATCTCCCTTCCAGCTAAGCAAAAGAAAAAATGGGGACTTTTAGGGATCTAACATGCTAAAGCATTAATTTTTGTCTTGTCAAACTTGAAATATCCAGCTGCAGTATGCATCATGTCTCTGTTCATAGATAGCTAATAAAAGATCTAGCTTTTCTTTAAAAATATTATATGGGGGAGGGAGAACACTTTTTCATTTGTACTTGGAGAAAAACCCCATTCTGTTACTTTGGATTAGTAGTACTATGGTTCTTTTTAACATGTACTTTTCCATGGAACACTAGATAATTGCTGAAGTGCTAATAAAAAGTCAATAATTTTTCTCTGTTGATCACTGTGTTTGTTTTCTTCTGTTGTTTTTCCTGAGTAGTTAACAAGTCCAATGTTACTTTTTAAAGTTAAAATAATCAAGCTGCCACCAAAGGATGTTGAGATTGAAGGCTGTAGTGAATAGAAATCATAATAAAATATAATTTTTCTTTTTTCTTATCTATTTGCATTGGTTCTTTACATTTTTTCATTCTAGGTATGACTGTCACCTGACTATAGCAACTTCACTTAGCTTTTCTAGTGAATGAAAAGGGTTAGACAACTGAGAGTGATTGAACAAGCTGTGTGTTGCTTTTTTGAGATTAAAGAAGACCAAACGAAAAGCTAAAATAACTGACTAGCTAATTAACTGAGTAGTTAATTTTCTAGTGGCTGCAGTGTGAGATGAATACTTTCCCTTTGAGACAGATACCATGAAGATTTGCTTCCACTGTTTTTTAGTTCTACAAGACTGTTGAGTTGATTGCTGTGATGTTTTCAGTTTCGACCTTCAAAGTGAGTGATAAGTGAATAATTTTAGCCATCTGACAGTCTGTTCAGTAATATCACAAGTCTGACATGCAGCTTTCGTGTTTTCCTCAAGCTTTGGTGAAGCCCAGTCTGGAGGTCTCTTCCAGAGGCCGCAGCCTGGCTTTGGCCCATGAATCCTTCTTGATGGAAAAAGGGAAGAATTTACAGAGAGCCTGTGGGTTAGTAGTGTGACTGAGGGTAAAGATCTAGCCCATGTCCTGTGGATCTGACTGCTGCTTTGAAGATTTTCATTTTCTCTATCTTATCTCCAGCCTCTTATTATCACCTAAGAGGTGTTTGCTTTTGCCTGACTCAAGCAGGCTCTCAAAATCTGATCAGGTCATGGCAAAGCAGTGCAGCAAGCATGGGAGTACGCAGGACACTTGTCTCTGTTCAGCTGTGGAGCTTTTGCAGTTTGCAGTGTGTGTCCATGACTCACTAAGAACTTTAACCTTTGCTGTGTTTTTTTTTGGTTTGTTTTGGTTTTTTTTTCTTCTTTTTTTTTAAAATTTATTTCTTTTAATACAAATTGTTACAGTACTAAAGCTACAGAGAAATTTAGTTTGGAAAGATACACTAATTTGCATCAGTTCCCTGCTGAAAACAGATCCAATTTGATTAGATTGGTACAGGCTTTCATTTGAACTTCTTGGTGGAGATGTCCGCCTCCCTGTTGTTACAGTGTTCAATTCTTCCAGTTGGGAACAAATTATTTTTTTTAAATTGTAATTGGAATTTCCTTTTCAACTGTAATTGGAATTTCCTTTTCAACTGTAATTAGAATTTCCTTTACTGGAATTGCCTGCAACCTCATGAGACCAGTTTGCCCAGTTTGCCCAGTCTCCAGCAGCACTTCATACCCTTTAGCAGGCTGATGTGCTCCCCCATCTCTGGAATGCATTAATTGTGCAAGCATCCAGTCCCTTCTGCAACACCCACCTGGTGTTCTTATCTTAGACAAACCACATTGAACATCAGAGGAGGCTGAAAAGGAGGGGATGCGTGGGGGGAAGATGGACTGAAAACAGAACTAAAGCCCAACTATCTTTCATCATTTTTCCACTTTTCTTGAGCCAGAGACTTATTTAGGTCAGAAATTAAATTTATAAAATATGGTATTTTGAAGAAACACACTTCATACTTTCTGTACTGAGAAGCACAAAATTTTTTGTGCTGTTAAATTGGCTTTGAAATCTTTTGTAAGTAGGGCAATTTTACTGTTTACAAAATGAAAGATTTCTATTATGTGATCCATCAATCTGTCTCTCAGATTCTTGCTTTAATATATGATGTGATTTCTGAAATTTCAATCTAATGTGTATCCCACTATATTGAAATCATGCAACAAGCATGTAATTCTGGTCCATTCAAACAGAGAAATTGGGGACTGAACCTGCTTCTGTATTTAAGTTTGAATAAAAACCCCAGCATTTTATCCACTTGCTAAGTTTTTGGTTCTGTTGCAGGGCACTGTTGGAGCACACAAACCTGGATGTTTTTGAAACTAAACTAGAAGATGTATTAGCGCCATGAAGGAATGTTTAGTCTGTAGGACTTAGATTAGAGGTCATCCATAGTAAACATCCTCAAACAAATAGGAATGGATTTCATATCCTCAGTACAGAAGGCCTTGTTTGCTCGGTTTTTTTCTAAGTGCCAGTTGAGGTGGTCTTTCAGATCTGCACTGCATGAGAAATGATGAGGGGAAATATTTCAGTATCTTCCATTCTAAGCCTCAGTTACTTGTAGTAAGTAAACAGAATTTAAATTCAAAGAAATACACAAAATCAAGATGTTTTGCACTACCAGCACATGTGAGTTTTTGTGTAAACTTTCAAATTCTGCAGGAAAATTTACAGAAGGGGATTTGAGTAGTAGGAGCCTAAGTCCTCTGTTCTGTACCTAAGAAGTGCAGTTCAAATATTCATTTCATAAGACTTGCAATGAGTATTGTTCCATCAATATAATTAGTGTGGGGAGGCTAATGAATATACAAATTACAAATGGTAATAGCTTGCATCATCCAACTGCTCTGCAGCTGCCCAGAGGATATATTGCATTGCTGTCTTAGGCTGTTGTGATACATGGCTCTTTCTGAGAGAATACAATTAGATGTTTCCATAAATGGAGTTAATAATATTTCAAGCTCTAAGTTCTCAAAAAGATGAATAAGTTCTCAAAAAGATGAAAAGAAGAAACAATCCTAAAATACTAATTTGAGGTATTACTTGAGAAATTAAGGGACTAATTTATAGTTCTTATTCCAGGGTGATCATCCTAATGACTTCTAAGGAAAAGTGTTTTCTCCAGTTGCAATGATAGCATGAAATGTTAGCTAAAGGGAAGACAGTGATCAGGAAGAAGTGTTAGAGGAAACAACTGTTCTGCTTTGTCTTCTTCACTTTTGCCTGGAGACACATTTTCCTTGAGAATGAGTAGGATCATATTCTTCAACTGAACATATGAAGAGGTAGTTTTGTGTTTTTCCTTTAATGACAGCTCATCAATTTTGTTTTGCCCTATACACTCATGGGCTGGACATAGGCTTCTACATCACTTTGAAACCTGGAACTCAAGTCCAATTTTCTGCACAGCATATATAAATTACATGTTAATATTAATTACATGTTAATACAGCATATATAAATTGTATGTTAATTTTTACTAGCTTATTAGAGTAAATGGCTGTGTAAATTCTGCATTACTAATTTTTGAATTCACACCTCTTGACACTTTTTTGAACTCCATAGACTGTACTTCCGCAAAGCAGTTTTAATTGGAAAATGATATGGAAAATAGCTGTTGAACCTTATTTACCAACTACAACGGTTTTTAGAATATTATGTAAACAAGGTACAAAATATGTCCATTACTTTTTTTGATAGGAGGGTCAAAATGGTCCAGAAAAGGGGAAAAGAATTGTATGTCAGAGAATTAAAGGAGTCATGCTGTAAAGATCTTATCTCACATGTAAGTATGGCTTTAAATTAAGGTTATACATGACGCAGTTCTGTTAGATATGCTAAGGATGACATTTACTCAGTATGATGTTTTGCAATTAGACATGATACTGTGAAAGGGGCCCTGTCTGTCTCCTGACCACTTTTTCCTGTCCCTTGTTGACAAAACCCCATAAAACTGGTTATTATTCAACAATTTCCCTATGAAAGAAAGCAACAAAGGAACTGGAAGAAAGAAGGACTGAAGGAGCTTCACACTCAGTAAAAAGTGTCTTCTGAAAGAAGATTGAGGTTGAACTCCAGCACAGCATGAAATTAAGTTATTCTATTACATGGTCAGTCTAACCCATAATTTAAAAAAATCCCTAACAGAAGGGAAACTAACAGCTAATGAACATAAAAAGCTCAAGCAGATGTTAAAGCTGTCTCATGCAGTAATAACTAGCAGTTGCCTATTCCTCTTATTAAAATATTACAGATGTGGGTAAGAAAAGCCATTTAATTTTCTGATTTTACATTATCAGAAGCTCGTTTTTGTTATGGAACATGAAACAATGAACTTCAGTTTTCAAGACTTTTATGGTGGATTTGTTGATGTACAGACACAACACAGGAAGTCTCTAATCAACATCAACAATCTTTATTTTTCACTATCATTTTGTCTCCAAAAATAATAATTGAATAATTGAATGTTAATTTAGTGAACCATATAATTTGATGTGATCGAATTATATCTGAGTTTTGAAACCTGAAAAAAGTAAAATATGCCAACAAATGCAATGTGCTATGTATTGCTGTAATTTTCATGTCATATTGCTGATGCTGACTTATTTTTTTTAACTTTTCAGAGATCTCATAAGCCACAGTTTATACCTGATTAATTTGATCTGTGAAAAGTGTTAAGGCGATCCATGGAGCTGCTGAACTTCGGCTGTAGACCTTGGAACCACTTTTGTTTTCCTACAGGATGATATAGCAAGTAGCATCTGTTGCCTTTTTACCTACTCATTCCATTTTGTGTTCTGTGAGAAATTATCATGACATGTGGTACTTAAATGCTAACTCTTTCTGAGACATCTAGCTTCTGTTGTTCACCTTGGGAACTAGTAATCTTGGCAAATTTTTTATGGAGTTATTCTTACAGGGAACCCTACAGTAAGTAGCCTCACCTTACTGCCCTGTATCTTAATTCTGCTGCCAGTTTTAGAAAAGAGAAGGAGCTTCCCATTTCTTCTGGACCAGCTGTTGTGGTTGTTCCTAAAATGCCCAGTGCTCATTTGTCTTTACAGTGAGGACAGTGAGGCACTGGCACAGGTAGCCCCGTATGTTCATTACAGCCTGGATGGGAGATGATATGAGTGAGAAGCTTCAGTTTTAATGTGAAAACATGCCCTAGTGTATTATGTTACTTTGGGACTACAAAGTCTTCATGTTAGACATACGTTCCAATTCCACAGGTTTGTTGAAATTAATTTTATTAAAAGTTTAAGTAAAACAATATTGGGATGAAGTTGAGGTGAGTGAAGACCAAAATACAGTTTGAAAACCTTAGTGTAATAAACGGTGTAACACCTGTCATGGTTTGAGCCTGGCGCAATGCCAGTGCCCCCATGAAAAATACTTCCTCCCTGGTGTCTGCTGTGAGATGTGATCAGAAATAAATAGAGCAAAGCAGGCTCCAGCTTAGGAATAAAAGGGGAAAAACTTTATTAACCTACAACTATATATAAAGAGAAACACACACACAATTTGGAATGAAAACCTTACATGTCACATTCCTCCTCCTCCCCCCACCAGACTTCCCATACATCCACCCCTCAGATCATTAACTCTCAGTCCATCACCATCTTTTAGATAATCAATTCTCAGTTCATCAAGGAGAGAGGAGTCTCTCTTGCACCATGGACTTCCCCAGCAAACACAGTTGAAACCTCTTGTGTTTCCATGTCACACGTGGCACCGCCCGGAGATCATCTGCCATGGTGACATCTTCCTTCCATGCCCAGTGCTCTCACCACTGCGCACGGACCAGAGCTGCTTCTAGGGTTTTCCTTTTCAAGGGTGCTTTGCCCAGTTCCAGAAAAGCACAGTCTCTCACCTTTGGGACACCTGTCCCCCCCAAATTTCACTCCCCGGGGACGAGGGGTCCTGAGAACAGAGATCCTCCTCTTCTTCCCAGAGGGCACCACCACCCTCCTCACCTGTCCCCTCTGTCCACGCACTCCTTCACATCACATCACATCACTGCACTCTCTTGGCTCCAAGCCATCGTGTCCCCCTAAATGCAGTCTCTGTGTCACAGGAAAAATGTGTCACATGGTTCTGTCCATGGCTGTACAAGAAAAGTCCAGCCAAAGGCCACTCCATCACCTCCTCCCACCTAGGGTTCTTCTCTACTTCTCTCCTGGCCCACTTCCTCTTTTCTCATCTATATCTCTCTTCTCATTCAAGTCCAGGAGAATCAGCACTTGTAAGGTTCCCATCATCCAAAAAAGGGTTAAAAGTCTCGGGCTCGGCCTGTGCAGAGCTCCCATGGCTGCCCTGCTGGCGCCTCCTCCCCGCACCCCCTTCTCCTCCGGCTGGCCGCGCTATCAGATCTCAAGGTGGCACAGGCACAGACACCGGCTCGCTCACTCTCATTCCTGGGGGTGGCTGCCCGATGTCTCTCCGGCTTCCTCCACCCTTCCATCCTGCAGGGCCTTCTCCTCCCTTCTCTGTCCAGGCCCCGGCCATCCTCACCCAGGCCTCGTGGCTTCCCCAGCTCCGAGCCAGGCAGGGTGACCAGAACCAAGAGAGTTTTCCCCCGGGAGTTCTCAGCTTTTAACCCCCTGTGTTCTCAGAGCTGTATCCATGTCCTCAGTGGCCACACCAGGTGCCAATATTCAAATCTGAGCACCTCTCGATTTGACCACAGCATCCCAAAAAACCCTACTTCCTCTCAAACCGCGACACACTGCACATAAAAAGCCTTGCTTTATTTATCCTGCAGATGTGTTGGATTGATCTCCCTAATGAATTGCAGTGCATCCCTCTGAATAAGAAGGAGACATCTGAAATTTTTTGTCTTTTGCTGATGACATGAAAAATGAGAAAATTTTCAAAAGGGGGTGGTTTTGACAGTTGTAACAGTCAATTCTCTTTCACTCCATTCAGGGACCAGCTCTGTGGCTTTGGGCTGAACAGTTAAATCTCAGTGTTTGGAGGGGCGTGATATCCTTCCATCTCAGAAAGTGTACAATGGCTTACAAACAGCAACCATTTTTTAAATAAAGTAAGTAGTAGCCTTAGCAACACATTGTTTCTGTGCAAGCATTCTTCTCAAAATAATTGTTTTCAAAATTGTCAGCTCTTAAAAAGAGAAAGAATAAAGCTGGATCTTTTGCCAGCCAGAACCTGGAACACATATAGTCTGCAGACTGTTCCCTTGCTGCTCTTGTGTTTGTAAGGTGGTATTCTACCTTTAGATCTTAATAAACCTGTAGCACAAGCTTCTGTGGATAAGGTAACTTCTCACTCCAAATAGCTGTAAAAGCTTTTTAGCCTACTTGTCTATTTAATTTAGGAGTCAGTTGTAGTATATGAAAAATGTGTATTTGAGAGGAGGTTTTGTTAGAATTGTTCCTGCAGACAATGCTTTTTCTTTCCTCAAAAAAAATCCCACGTCAGTGAGGTGCAAAAGTTAGTATTTGAGCCTTAGTTTTCAACCAATATATTTTTTATACTATCCTCAAAATGTACTGATTTGACTCTTGTCCAGACTTACCTAATATATTACAAAGTTAGGACATGGAAGTAGCTCAGGTTTTGATCAGTTTGACATTAGGTTTACCATACCTGAAGACTTATGTTCTTTGCAGGAAATACTGAAATATTCTGCCAGAGTTTAAATTCATTAATATTTTTCTATTTCCAAGCAGAGTTAGTATCAACTCGCTTTTGTCTACCTAGCTCCCTCTTGGCTTTTGTTTTCCTCATGGCTTTTACTTTTAAGACTAGTTGTAGATGCCTTGGGAATTACTCTAATGATTTTGCAGTATAAATTTTGATCCGTTCATTTTGTGGGTGAAAATAAGTTTTGGTAATTTTCTTAATTGTCTGCGTTTTGTGTTGGAGAAGGTGGCCATAGTTTGTAGGGGTAAAAACAGGGGAAAGAATTACCATGCTTTGTAAGCAATTAAATTGTGTTGAATACAAACATAATAGGAAGGAAACAGAGACAAATAGGAGTTGGGTATCTAAAGCATCTTTTTACCAAAAAACTTTTGGTGTTTTCATAAGAAAGTTTTCACAAAATAAAGATACTTTATCTACCCTAAATTTGATGCTGGATCCAAAAAATTCTGTGCTCCTTATAGGAAGTGCTTATGATTTATTACAGTATTCACAAGCTTTCAAAAAAAAAAAAAAAAAAGAAAAAGGCATTTAAGAAATGTAAATGTTGAAATGTTTATATATGACATTCATGTTTTCTGATTAATGAGTCAATGAACCATTATCCCCTTACTGGATTGTATTTGCTGTGTAGAAAATATTTTCAGCATCCCAAAACAAGGGATGGTGGAAAAGAAAGGCCCCTAATAGCAAACCTTTCTTTCCTTAATAACAGATATTTCTGAGCAGGGGAGTCCCAGTTTGCCTCTTGTCTGCCCTGTGATGGTAGCACTAGTTTACAAGAGGACTTATGACCTTTGTCACCCCAACCACTGCTTCAGTGTTCAGAGCGTGGAACACGAGTTCCTACAAAATAAGAAGACCTTTAAAGGCCAAAGGTTTGCCATCATTTATTAAAATCCAGTAAAAATAAATACTGTTGAGGTCTAAACAGTGGGAGTAGAGTGCTCTGCATGTGTTGCAGTATGTTGTCAAAACCTACGTTTCAGCAGATATGTATCTCCACAAACACATTTTGCTCAAGTATCCAAGAATTTGATATATGTTGCTGCCTGGTTGCATATTTAGAGAGTTTTTTGAAAGCTTGTTCCAGAAACATCAGTTAGGTTGCTTTGGCTTAGCTTGTATTTGCATTACCGCTGAGAAATAACCTTGTGCAGAATGTGTAATGGAGCAGCTATGGCATTGTCTTCTGAAAAAGACCTTTCCCTCTTGGTGGGTTGGTTGTTGCTATTGTTTGGTGGTCTGCTGTTGTCATAACAGACTAAAAATGAAAGGGAGAGTTGACATCTTTTATTAGGCAACTGCTGTAGTTGGGAAAAGAATAGACACATTTTTTTCAGCCCTCATTCTCTTCCTCTAGTCAGAAATGGCCTTGTACTTAGCTTTGAAGTGTGCTTAGCTTGAAATATTCTGGTCCTTTTCCAAGCTATATTGTTAGGTCTTGCATTATTTCTTCTTACAAAACTTGCTTTCCATGGCATGTCAGGCAAACCTTTATAAAATTTTTTATTGCTGTGGGATCTAAAATTATTGAACATTAATATGGCACTAAATATATCTAGTGTGGTTTTTTTTCTGGTATCTATTCTTAAATGTATGTCTGTTTTCCTTTTTCTCTAGCAGAAATATTTGTTAATCTTATTGTAAATCTTAACATCTTGAAAATTCTTAAATAAGAATTTTAAATTGAATGCACATGTTTCTATTGACACTGCAAAAATCAATCTTGTTCCTGGTAAGTAAGCAACAGCAAATAAAAGAGTATGTCCATGCATGGTAAATAGGTATAGATGAGATTTCAAGATAGGAAAAAAGGGCAAAATTTTTAAAATACTGTATAGGGTTTTTTGGCCTTTGATGTCTTTCACCCTAGAGTACTTGATTTGAACATTTTATTAAATATATTTTTAACTGAAACACTTTGGCCTCTTACAGAATTACATATCTTGTAGTCTATCATTACTTACCTGGACCATTGCATCCAACTATAAACCTTACACTCATCCATGTCCCTAAGTGACACATAGTAGTTTTTATGGCACAAATGGTCAGTAGCTGCCTTTTGATAGGACCTGACCTGCTTTACTGTGCTGTGTCCTTTTGCACTGAGTTCTGGTGGTAAGAACAACAGCAAGTCCCCAATGCTGTGACTGGGCCTTGTGCTCCTGACTGTCACAATCACTCTGGAACCACTCCAGAGTGTCCAGCGTAAGATCTGCCCATCCCATCTTCTCTGGTGTATACATTCTGCCCATCTGATACTATTATGAGTAGTGCTCAGGAAAACAGCTTAGTGAGATTATTTCCTAGGTCTTTATGTAACCACCTCTTGTGAGAAAGTTAGTATGAAAATGCTTGATTTATGAGCTCATAAAGATGAGGTTGAATGTAGTTTATAAGTGTGAAAATACCCCATAACAGAATACAGAATACCCAGGAAAAATGCCTAATGCAGCCGCTGTGTTCCATTTCCTAGTCCTAGCATAGTTTTGCTGGGATTTTTTAGATGCAATCTCTAATATGCCTTCTCATTTCAGCTGTGTTTTTTGAGAGTATTCTATGTAGCACTTTGAGAACTGATGAATATCACAGACAGTCATCAGACTGCCTTTGGGAAATCAATTTTCATTCTGCCTTTTTGAGGATTAAAGCAAGCTGCAAAATAAATAGCCTTGCAGTCAAATTCTGCTGCACACCTGAACATCAAAATCCTCATATAAATGTGGTCTGGGCTATCTCTGTGCCTCCCTAATCCTTGTGTCAGTCTCCCATGTGATTTTTCTAGCGAGTGCCTTGAAGAAGTTCTTTTCGGTCAGAAAACTTGGTTTGGGCACTTGGGCTAAAGAGGGGGCAGGAAAAGGGAAGAAGAAAGACGTGGATGCTGGAGCACCTGGCTTGACAGCTGAATGGTAATTGACTGTACCGGCCACTGGATGTCACTTGTTCCACATAAATATACCTAAGAAGCTCCTTGTCTGGCTGCAGAGACAATAGTTAGTGTGTCTGCTGGGAGCATGTAAATCGTGTCTAAGTGAGCACGGGCAGCAGAATTTTCCTTTCCCTGCCTTATGCTTTTTCATTTGAAAATCAAGGGAGCTTAAAATTTGAAGTGACTTTGGAGCACAAGATGCTTGTGGCTGACTTTTGCCTAGGCTACCCTTCTTAAGTTTGGATGCTGGCTTTTTCTGGAATGTGGAACAGTGAGGCAGGCATCAGGAGGGTCCTTTTTCTCCTGCTACAGTGCTCCTCTCCATCCCTTTGTAGCAGTAACAGTGACTTGCACCATGAATTGAGTCAAGAGAAACATGGTTTGCACAACAGCACTTTTGACTTCTGTGTGTAGGTTTGCCTTAAAGATGAAAATGTGGGCATAGAGAAAGATACATCAAAGTCAGAAAAGGGAAAAATAGCAGGAAAAAACCCCAAACAAACAAACATAACAAAAGAAAAAACCCAAAAAAGAGAATGAAAAGATAGAATGGAACAAAGCCCAAGAGGAAATCTATTCTTGAGGTAGTGATGATTCACTGCAGAAAAGCTATCTAAGGAAATTCACATCTTGGAAAAAATGTGTGGGCAATGTCTACACCAGTCAAATATTTACTGTCCTTTAGTGTGTTGGCTTATGCAGTTCCATACATGTTGTTACCTGGCCATGTGCTGTGCAAACAGAATTGTGCCTGGATGTACAGCCTGTCTGTCACCCCCTGAGAGGAGGCTGTATCCAGGTAGGGTCAGTCTCTTCTCCCAGTCTATCAGTGACAGGACAAGAGGACACAGTCTTAAGCTTAAGCTGTGCCAGGGAAGGCTCAGGTTGCACATCAGGAAGAATTTCACCTCAGAAGGGTTGATCAGACATTGGGATGGGCTGCCAGGGAACGTCATGAAGTTACTGTCCCTAGAGGTGTTTAAGGAAAGACTGGACTGCCACTCAGTGCCATGGTTTAGTAGACAAGGTGGTGCTGGGTCACAGGTTGGGCTCGGTGACCTCAAAGGTCTTTTCCAGCCTGACTGATTCTGTGATTCTGTGTGATTCTGTAATTGCATCATCTATCTGACAGCAATCAAAAACTGTTATAAAAGGAGAAAGGGCCCTTTCATGACTGATCCTCAGATATCTGTGTCAAGTCTTCCACCTAGGTGTCAATGCAACCCTCACCCAGAGCACATTGTCCCATCAGTTCTTTTCCTGGCTAAATTTTCATCATTCTAGTAAGCATGTAAACTATGTAAAAGTTTACTATAAGTTAACTATAAGTTTGTATAACTATGTGAAAAAATTACTTCCAAATATATTCATGAAATGCAATATGAAGACTTGTAAAATAATCTAAAATATATAGAATGCATAGTATTAATTATATGTATATATAATATCCCATAGTGAGTGACTTTATGTCAATACAGGCTTTCTGTAGTGTCAGAATATTATTTTCTACTGAAATGCTTCTTGTAAAGGTGTCAGCTCTTAAAATTTTCCTGATATTTCTGATGTAGAATGATACTTTGTCCTTAGTGTGTTGAAGTCTGCCTCTTCCAATGACTTCAGGCTGAGCATGTTCTTCTTACGTGAACTGAGTTGTTCTGAAGTGTTACTGCATTCTTGGAAATAAAAAACAAACATCCAAACAAAATTGTTCCCTGTCATCTAGGAAAAAACATTTTTAAAATCAACCAGTGAAAAAATCAATTCTGATTTTTATTTCTAACCAAAACTTGTTCAAAATGAAAATACGTGTTGCTGCATCTTAGAAAATTCTGTGCATTTGACTTGAAGAATGGGAGTTCAAGTGTGGATCCAATCTAAAAACCAGTAATTATTGTTAACAATTTCCTCCTACTTGTTATTCCCTTGAAAATTATGCATAAGTTCACTTATGCATTGTGCAGTGCATAAACACTGAAGTGATAGTGTCTTTGCAGGGTCCATGAATAATTTTTTAGTACAATTGCATTTTTATGTTTTTATTGTGTTTTCACCTGTTTGTAGTAAATTGCTATCCTGAGGTTTCATTTACTGCTTTGGACAACTTTTACTTTTCTTACAGCAATGTTATCAAATACTGCAGGTGTTTAAAACTGAAATAGTGATTGCTTCTATTTGTGTTTTCTGCATCTGATGTCATCAGCCATTAAAACTCAAATAAGGGTCACTGCACTGTAGAGTCTCAGGTAGTTGCAGCTTTACTGTTGTTAGAGAATGATTTGTTAAAGAATGGTCTCTTTCCAAGGGTCTTTCAGTGATCACATCTATTACAAAGGAGTTTTGTCTCCTCAGTTCTGTTGTGCCTTAGTACGCTACAGTGAAGTCTGAAGTCCCAGTTTTTCATGACTCTGTATAGTATAAATTTCCCAACAGCAAGGGTTGTCTCTGTCTGGTTATTATAACACCATATTAGATACCAATGGAAACAACAGAGCTTGTTTACTCTTAATTACATACAATTCAAGCAGTGTATAATACAAACCTTTGCTAATTTTGTTTCAACAGTTAAACATATTGGTCAGATTTGGTAAATGATGCCCTAAAGGACTGTGCTGTAGATTACAAAAGCTGTAGGAGCTTGTAAGCTGCTTTCTGGCACTGAATTTTAATTAAAAATACGAGGAGACCTTTTGTAATCACACTCATGTGAGGACTGGAAAAAAAAATTAAAAATTCACCTTTAGCTTATAGTTGTACACTTTAACATATTTTTTTTTTTTATTCTAGCAGCTGTACCATGATATTTCAAGTGTTTCCAAGGTAATTCAGACAGGGAAGGAGACAGCTAGCTGTTTGCATGACAGCTGTTCATGGAGGAAAGCTTTCATGTGCTAGGTCTCCCTCCCTGCTTTCAGTAGGAGCTGTATTCACAGTTTGTCATTTCCTGTGATGGCTCCACTGGTATTCAGCTTGTGTCTCCTTTCACATTTGGGGAGGGCAGGGGACTGCAGGTAGTTAGTGGCATGTATTATGGTTTCACATCCTCTTCCTCCACTTGCCTTTTGTCCTCTGAGCAGTGTGGATTTCACCACAAGCAAGCTATTCCAAGTAGTTTTATTTTGGTTGGGGCTTTTCTGTGCAGCTTTTTACTCCATATGATAAGGAATTTCAGGAACAAGAACACAAAGGTGGCAGGGTTAGTGTGTTGTGAAGTTTCCCCTTCACCCATGCTTTGCTGGATAACTGAGAGACACCTTGCTGGATTTTTATTAATTTACTTGTCTAGGACTCCTATCGGTTTTTTTGTTTTGTGGAGTAACCAGTTTTAAATTACAGATGAGTAGACACAGCAACTTGCTTGTCTTGATTTGCATCAGCTGCTTCCAAAGGAGCTCTTCTACAAGTTTCACAGAGCATCTCCTACCTCTGATCCATAATATTGAAACCATAATTTAAGGAAGCCTTTCCTAGCTTTAAATTCACTTTATGTGAAGTCATAGATTGGTATCAGATTGGTATCAACAGAAACACATGCATATTATGGTACCAAAAATACAGCAGATCCTTAGGCTAGTAGTACTTCAGTCATGCAAGAGCCCAGGGCTGTAAATTTTACTACAGTCAGGTTACAGATACTGTAAGTGATGAAATGAAACAGTACCTACTTGAGTTCCTCTTCATGCAAACATTTCAAACAAGCTGAGGCAAAATGAGTAATGCATGCATTAGTGTTCTGCAGGGTGATATATTCATTAGTTCTTTTAAAGTGTGTGGTGGATCTCCATGTGAATCATAAGAAAATACCAAATACTTCCAACCTGCTGAGTGTCAAAAAATGGTAAGAAAAACTTATTTAGGATTTGTTTTGTTCAATCTTTTTAAAGCTTATGTGTCTGTGTACTTTAAGCTCCTGATAGGCTATTAGTTAAAACAGGCTTTTTTCCCTTTTTCAATTCTTCTTTCTTGTACAGCAAATAATGAAACAGTTCTGCCACTGGCAACTCAGAAAAGAAGTAGAGAGAAAAAAAGTTCAGGCAAAACAGTGTAACTAAAAGTAATTTTTCCAAAGAAAACAGGCAAGGATATGAGACTATTTTCTTGAGTTCTGGCAAGTATGAAAATTACTCATGTTGTAACAGTGGGTACACTTATGTTCATGTTACCACTCAGGAAAGCTTTGAATTCCATGTCCTGATAGACTTGCCATTAAACTGGGAAAAAAAGTCTGCATGGTGTGTGAACATCCTCTGTCAGAGGATCCAGGCTGGCGAGCTGACCATAGCTTAAAGGAAAAAGATATCTTGGCTCAGCTGAGCAGAACTCACTTCTCCCACCCTTCTCCCTTGATGAGCCAAATTTTAGCATCAGCTCTGTTATGCTAGTGTGAAGGATCCCTTTGCAGCAGAAAACCTTTTTGACTCAGGGCTTGGACTCTGTTTTGGGCTCAGGAGGGCAGGCCCAGCTGAAAGCTCCAGGCTGGTGTTAGCCCAGCTGATGCACCTCAGCATTCACACGGACCACGTGGGTGACCAGCAGGAAACGCCGGATTTTGAGCTGCACCTCTCTGGGCACAGACCTCTCGGGCTTGAGCCCATGAGGAATCTCTGCCTATGGGCTACCAGGGTTTGGAGAGGTTTCATTCCCCCCAGGTCAGGCAGTGGGGAAGGACCTGCTTGCACACAGTTTGTGGAAGGCTAGCACTCCTTCCAGTGAAACTGTGCAAGTGAAACTGTGCAGAGAGACGCTCGAACGCATTTCAATAGACAAAGTCATGTGTAGTGCTTTCTCTAATTAAAAAATGTTTATGTGAATAATCTCTTAGGAAAATAGGGAAAAATTATCATTTTTCCCACATTTTGAACTTTAGAATGTGACCCTGATAGGAGAATTACTTTTGCCAACGCTTTTTTTCATGAGCAATACTCCTTGGTCTGACATTCGAAACTTGTGCCAAAATCACTGGGGTCAAAAGGTAGAATTAAAAAATTCCAAAACTCCTTTTTCCTTTCTTTTCTTTTTTTTTTTTTAATTATTTTTTTTGATGAACAGGTATGTCTCTCTATACAGAAATTAAAGAGATGGAGTGCTTTTTGCCTTTCAAAAAGTTACTTATTCACTAAAAGTTTTACAGAAGAAAAAGTTATTTACACACTGGGCAAATATGTTCTGTTTATCTGCCAAGACAATTCTTGCACCATAGTAATTCCTTCTGAAGAAACAAATGTCCCCTTTCACATTACAGCTATGCACAGTTTACATGAGTTTTTCCAGGACTCCACTTTAGAAAACTGCAGCAACACTTACATGTTTTTCTTTTCCTTCATGTGTAAGCTATGACCTTTTTATCATGGCCCCGTGCTTACACAAGCCAAAGCACTGGTAGGTGATAACCTGTAGGTGTTATGAAAAGTACTTTGCAAAACAGGAGCACTGCAAATTTTGTCAGAGCAGATAGTTTTACCACGTCTGTGTTAGAAGGGCAGACCAGAACAGGATTTAGGAGCTCAGACTCAGCAAGTGTGGAACTATGAGATTCATGAAAGACAGCCTTGATTTTTCCCTTTCTTTGGGTCCCCCTCTATCAATGTTGAGAGGCTCACTATATGTAAATCAAGTTTCCTAACATTCGTTGTGCCAACAATTCTGGAACTGCCTACCAGAGAATTCTTCAAACAAAATCTTGAGCCTGGGTTGAGTGATGCTCTTGGGATGCTAGTCTACTGGGAATTCTCCCAGGACACTTAACCTCAGTGGCCAAGTGAAGCTGTGTTCCTTTCAAAATACAGTTATACAGATGCTTCATCTTAAAACAAGATTAGCATACAAAACGTCAGCAAATAACTATAAAACAACCTCCTGCTCAGAGCAGGCTCTGGAAGCAGTGTGTAAGCCATGAGGAGACATCTGCCTCCTCAGAGGACTAAGACATATCTCCAAGGAAGTCCTTAAAGAATGGACTTCAAAAACTGTGGCCGCTCCCGTGAGCAGAGCTCCGCTGGCGGTGGGAGGAAGGCAGCGGGGACAGGGCCCCGCAGTGGGGGCGAATCCTTCCCGCAGCCACCGAAGCCCAAATCCTGCCCTATCTCTACTCCTCTAAGAGAAACACCTAGGATAAGAGAAGTGCAGGGAGGTGCATTCCTCCCCCTCCATTGTGGGAACACATCTTTTGTCTCCTCTTAACTACTGGTCATTATTGTCTCTATCGTCAACAAATGGGACAAAATTCCCTGAGAGAAAGAAACCAAAGGAAAAATACGAACCCCTATCACCTTGGCATTGAAATTATACCAGGCACACACTTTAAGAAAAGGGGTGCACATGTCTGGGTTGTGGGAAGGGAGATGGTTCATCTCCATCTTTGGTGAGTTTGGTGCTGTGATCAAACTTAAGGCTCCTGCTGGCCATGTCTGTCTCAAACTGATGGTGCACAAATAAACATCTGTAACAAACTCTTTGTGACGTGGAGGTCTCTGACCATTGTGAGTGGCCAAAGCAAAGCTGGTTTTGCTGGACTAACACCCCGCAGGTATATCGCCTCCACCAAGAATTCTCAATAAAACCCAAGAAGCATTTTTTAAAACTCATAACTGCTCAGGTATTTCCAATTGCATATCTTCAAAATACTTTGCATATCACTAGGATTAAGTATTATTTGGTTTGAGTCACCTGTGTATTGGAGGCCAGCAGTTACAGATTTGCTTTTACTCTTGATAGTGCCTTACTTTAGTGAAAAAATACTGTTTTTTCTTGCTAGCAAGTTCCTTTTCTGTTGGTACTGATGTATAGTGTCATTCACAAAACACCAGTGACATTATTTATGTGATATATGTGATCCACAGAAAATCTTTGATTTTAGCTGTGCAGAGTGATATTATCATGATTAGCAGCATTTTCCAAACACCTTGTGGAAATTGTAACCTTCTTATGTTGTCCTGCATTTTAAAATGAAGGTAAAAATTGTCAGAAATTAAATGTGCAACACACGTTTTATACAGTAAGTTCAGATGGAGATATTTCCTGTAAGAAATGCTTCACTTTATAAACATATTTCCTTTTTTTTCTGGAGAAGAATTTGATCAGTATTTCCTGTGTTTTTAATACTCTTGACGTATTTGTTATGATTGGTCACAGGAAAAGTAGCTAGACATTTGGCTAGTGGAAATGGAAGATATATTATTGTTTTCATTACCAATGGAAGCTTCACTGTTAGGGCAAAGGAATGTATTTTCTTTTAAAGGGTGATAGGTTTCCAGATTGTAGGTACTTTAATGAAAAGCAATATTGATTTGATGTTTGAATAATATAAGATAAACCATTAAAAAAGAAAATTCTGAAAATATTTTAGCTAGATTTTTTTCCCCTTGCATTTTTTCCTGCTTGTGAAGTGAGAGCAGGCCTGTGTGTTGGACTTTGGGAGAAAAATCTATTTGGTTTCAATTACATTTTATAGTGTAAAACGTTTCTTAGAAATGCAACATTAGGGAACACTTTAAATTTGAACTGTTCTTTTTGCTGGGGCAGTTTAAAATCACCTTAGATTTTGTATTAACTTCACTTTTTTGTTTAAAATTTTATTATTAAATTCAAAATTTAGGCCTAAGCTATGTTGACACTGTTTCTTTAAGGGAATGTCAGCATATAGTATGCACTCTGGATATGCTTTAGGTTTTATTGTTGTAGAGGGCTTTTTGTGGGGGAGGGGAAGGTAGGAGGGATATTGGACAATTCAGAGCATAGGGGAAGAAAACCTAACAAATTCTTGGGTATTGTCCAATTCCTGAGCTAAGCCATGAACTCCATATTTGGCTTGAAATAAGGAATTTGCTCCTCAACAGCTGTCCCTGGAGTCTATATAAACTATTCTAAAATATTTAGTTACCAGAAGAGAGATACTACAGGAGACACAACCAAACTGTTGTGAAGCACTGGGCACTGCAAGGGAGCCTTGATTCACAGATTTGACATTGCATAATGGTGCAGCTATTCCCCAGCGTACTTCTAATGTTGTGGCAGGTTACATAATGAGAGGGCTGCCGAGGCACCCAAGCCATCCTTTTGGGAGGAATGACAAAGGGATCAATAAAGCTGTTTGTAAGGAAGGAATGCAGATCCAGGTATGACGATAGAGGCTGAATTACCTTTCCTTTATTCCTAAGAAAACTTCAAAAAAGAAAGGATGGTGTTCACCTCTTAGCCTGTCTTGGTACGTTTTAGGGACTTACTGTTCTAATAAATGATGATTGCTGGAAATAATACTTTCTGACAATGAAAGAAAGCCAAAATCCTGTTAAAACCTAAATGGAGCAATAGAACAGAAAAGTACCCTTTGAGTAAAACTTTACCATTTTGGATAAACTATGTATTCAATCAAAGTCTTGAAATACTACTTAAAATGAAGCCTTAAGAAAGACAATACTTTTCTTCTTCCACTTTTAAATCTTCATAAAATCAGGACAAAAAGTTCTTTGTAATATGCTGCTTGACTCCTCAGCTGCTGAACTGAAACCTTATGCTAATTCATTATTCGACTGAATAATGAACTGAGACTGAGATTACCTACTCTAGGTTGTATATTTATACTGCTAGAGAAGCAGCAACCTTACTGAGTATTTAAACAATGTATGAAAGAGGGTGCAGGCAAATAAAGAATGTCAGGTAGATATAAACCAGAACTGGCTGGAGGAAGGGGACTGTGGAGCTGCATCTTCTCTTATGGAACACTTTGCAGTCTGCAAAAAACTGTGTATTTTATTATCATCAAGGATGATGACTATTGTTGAAACCAGAAATACTGACATAGAAGGCTTGGATGAAATTTCTGCAAAGCAAGTATTACCGGAATGCATCCCTGGAAAGAATGGTTTTTTGCAAGATTTCTCCCCTTAAGGGCAGTTAGAAAAAATGCAATAAAACAGGTTAATTTTTAACTGAAATGCAACAACTGGGAAGAGTTGTCTTGCAGCCAATGCAAGATTAAACCTGTGTTAAGGTTGAATGTCATGCAACACCAAGAGGTTGAAACTAAACTCTTTAGCTCACAGGCATTAAATAGATTGTTGGCACCAACCTCACTCATGTTTTGGATGTTGTCTGTTTCAAATGTTGTTAGCCTCATTCTGTTAAACTGGAGGACTGTCTATACTGTTACTAGAAAGAGCACAGCACAAAAATCCCCAAATCAACAGCTTAACTTTTACTGCAGAGAACAGAGACGGTGTGGGAAGATGATGGCCAGGCACAGCAAACCCCAGACAGCAAAGTAGACATATAAAAATGTGCAATATGTAAAAATGCAAATTGCTGCGGGTTCTGAAAAGATGAGGGTTTGTCTTGTATTGCTCATAGTATCTGGGGACTGAGTAATTCCAAATCATGACTAAATTTTATATTTTCTAAACTGAGGCAAAAGCTGGTATGAGATTTCTGTACATAATTGCTGTCTTCCTCAGCAAAACTATTGCCATGAATGAATGACAGTATCATCTTAAAATTATACCAAAAACATAGAAAACAATTTTTTGCATAAAAGGGATCATATGGTTTGGTGCACAATAACTTCTAAATGAAAAGAAGCCACTTCCTAGGGACAGTCTTCAAGAATGATTTTCTCTGAAGCCATGGCACTGGTGGAGACAGCTAGCACGTGCAGTCTGGCTCTCACCTCTTCCCAGCAGCCAACTGTCAGGTCCCTCTGGCAGGCTGGTGGAGAGCCCACAGGAATGTCTCACATCCCTCCCAAAGCAGAAGGCTCATCAGCCTGGGACAGCTTAGCCAACCTATAGGCAAAAGCACGATGGGCACTGTTGTATTTACTTACCTTTCCTGCCTGTAGCTGGATTGGCCAGCTTGCAAAATGATGCCTTTCACTTCTGCCCCTTGTAGAAAAACTGCCTTTGGCTCTCCAACTTGCAGCTCTGCATGGAGGATAATTTAAACGGTGCTCATAAGAGATTCAGTTAAATTTAGGATGGATGTGGAACTGAAATGCATGCTCATGCTGTCAGTGAAAATCCTGCTAAAAAGCAGAAAACTCAAGTAAGAAAAGTTTAAATTCATACAGCTGGAGCTCTGTTGTAACCCCTAAGTGACGTTTATTCCCCAGAGATAAATAAATTTTTTTAATGTGTGGGCATATTCTTCTAATAAAGCTCTGATATTTTCTGCATCTGCTTGCATGATCTAGTCCCCTGTAAGAATTTATGTAGCATAAGAATATCCAACATTTGGAATGAAATCTTCTTGTGTAATTTATTGTCTTCAAATTTTATTTTGCAAAATATAAATTGGGCTGTTGACAGTTATAATAACAATGTTATTGCGTTGACACTAATAATAACAACAAATAATATTTTAAATGGTGTGATAAATTCATTTAAAAAATACAAATGGAGGTCACTTCTGAGAATTTTTGAATTCAGTGTTTTGAATTAAATTATATTACTTAATATATAATATAACTTTTCTATGCAAGTTTTAAATTAGTAATGTGCGGTTTTCAAGCTCCAGACAATTGTTGATGTGTTTTGTTATGGGACCTCTGCAATGTAAGAGGTTGTTTAAAGCTACCAGTCTGTAGCCTATACTAAATCACATCTTATTTCTGTGAATTTTACTGAACATACAATCATAAATAAAAGTTAGGTCTCAGCTATCAAGTGTTGATAATGCATGTTTGCTGAAGTAATTGATTTTATAAAAGTATCCAGTAGAATGTATACTTGGTACTTGTGCACAACCTGCACTCAGTGTGGAAGCAGGTTTATAAGTATTAATGTGATAAAATTTATGATGCCAATAACCTTTCATTTCTGTGAGTGTAAACCCTTGAGTTTTAAATTTGTTCGCTGTTAGAAACAAAATGAACTGGATGGAATTCTGCTTCAGACTCAGAAAAACATTTTATGGGACGGTTAGGGGGATTTTTTAATTTTCCTCCGAGGACAGCACAATGACTGTAAGCACCAAGGTCTTAAGTAGATCTGGTTTAGCTTCATTTGGCCCAAGTTTGCCCTAAGTGGCAACAGATATAATAATGAGATGTATAGCTGTACTAATAAAACAGCTCTCATAGTTCCTGGCTGTGACCCAAACCAGCTGGTACACTCACAGAGGAGACCCAGCTGTGAGACCTTCCAGGAACCATTCCCAGGAGCTGGGTTGGATTCTTCTACCCATTCTTCATGGGGGGATAGGGAAGGGGATGCATGTGGTGTGCACCGTGCATGGCTGTTGGCCTCGGGGCCAGCAAACTGTACCAGTCCTTCTGTGATTATAGCCAAAAACATTCAGCAAGGCTGAATAGAGCACTCTCCCTCTTGCTTATAGAAATCTTTCGTGGGCAGGAACAATTTATCAGTACCTTCTGGAAAAACACCGAATCAGAAATTTCTGTTATGCTCTAGAAAAAAAATCTGTGCACAGAACTTTAGCAGGGAAGTGTATTTGCAGGGGTCTGCTCCTTAGCAGCTTATTTTCTCTCTGCTCTGCCCAAAGCCCCCCCTCTGAGAAACTGTGATGCATCTTTCCTTTGCCATTCTGGTCCTTATTTCGCTCCTGGCACGAGCTGGGACTGTTTCTTTGCAGATCATGCAGAGAGCTAGCACACCCTAGGATAGTGTCCTGCATAGTCTCCCATAAATGCAGGTGGACATTTATCTCTCCAGCAGATGTACTGCCAGAGAGATAAATTTATCCATTTATTTCTCCAGCAGATATACTGTCCCTTCCTAGTAGCTCATCTTACTGAAAAACATAGGTTTTTAACCACTTTTCCTCCCTTTCAGAAGAAAGAGTGAAAAAAGAAATCTCAAATCTTATGACAGTAATACTGGAGTGAGAAAAATCATGGTTAACCATGAATTTTGTACATAAAATATTTACAGTGAAATCTAAGTTTCTTTCCCCTGAGCTTGACTTCACATTAATGTGTGCAAAAACCAGGACCTGCAACACAGTCTGTTGAAGACTTGTCTCCCAGAGAGTGGTCGGTCCCCAGGGTAACACTTATTTGAGTTATATTTGGCCTTCCAATATCACCATCTGAAATTCATAATCCCTGGGACTAAGAGGTCAAAAATCATTTGGAAACAACTGACAAAGGCATTTTCTTGTTGTTACTGTTTCTGGGATTAGTGTGGAGGCATTTGTGTTCTGCAAACTTTAGTTCAAAGTGTTCTGCCACCGCATCTCTGGTCTGAATCATCTTGTGAAGAAACTAGCATCTCTTGACTAGACCTTAAAATTGAGACTAATCATGGCTACACCACCTTCTTTTGGGATCTTCCCAATGCTGGCAGGCTAAGTAGGGTAGGGCATGTTGGGAAACTTCTGGGGAGAGGCTGCAGTTGAAACTAAGGGCAATCAGAAGAAAGTCAGTCACAGCATAGCTTTCCTGGGCTTGCACTTAGTTTTTCATGCAGCTTCTTGTTTCTTGGTGTGACTGAGGCAGTATCTGGTCACATGCCCAAGTTCAGCTGCCAGGTTTTTGGGTCACTCAGTGGTGTGACAAAATGCTTTGCATCCACACTACCCTCATCCTTACCACATCATCATCATTGCATGGTAGATGTTGTGCAAGCTGGTTGTGAGGCTTTTATTGAGTGGATCCCCAAAGTAGGGGGGCTGGGACTGTCCTAAGCTGTTGCATAATGGTGTGGTTGTACATCTCTGAGATATGTATGCTCTGCTTTTAAGGGCCTGTATGGGCAACTGAAACAGGCAAGTGTGTTCATCACCCTCCTGCTTGCACTCCTATGGGCTGTGAATACAGCCTTGAAGGATTGCAGGGAGCCCCTTTGGTGTTGAAAGTAAGAGTGATCACATATTTCTACTGATTCTACAAAGCTGGGCATCTTTCCAAATCTGTTGTTTCATACCTTGGTTTCCCTCTGATTTAAAACATCATGCCCTTGTCTTAGAGAGGAGCTCTGGGAACAAAGGTACCAATGAGTGCAATATTCTAAGGTACCATTGCAATAGAGGCCATTAGTGTATTTCCTTTCTTCTATATGAATAGTCCAAGATTTCAGATGTCCTTTATTAATTTCTTGGCTTTTAAGTGTTTCACTTTGGAAATGATGTGATAAGTAAGTACTCTGTCATTTGGTAACATTCATGTTAGAAAAACACCAGCTAGGACCTGGTAAGAAATTATGGGAGGCCTTGTTTGTTCTTATGTGTGCTGTAAGTTACACACCAAACGACATATGTCCATAAGACAAATAGTTTTTCACTTTTTGAATTTTTTTCAACACCATCAATATGGTGTAAATTTTGTTAAATAAAAGTTTTGAGTCAGTCTGCGTTTGTATTTTCCCAGGCTCTTTTAATGCCTGAGGGAATAATTTATAGGCCTATAATTTTGTGGGTTACTGTGTTATGACCATTTATAAATGTCTCCTTAGGGCACTAAAAGGGCCAAGAATATGTAAATACAAACACAAAACAGAAACAAATACCTGCAACATGAAGAAACTTACAAGGAGAGAGACCATATGGCCTAACAATTCAACTCCACTTAATGGCTCCATTCACCTCCAATTGAAGTAAAAGAATGTTTTACTATCGACCATGGTGAAATAAGAATTGAATGCTAAAACCTCATATATAATGTGACAAACACCTAACTCTGTGTTTGATAGTATTCATACTAATGTATATTTTTTTTATTATTGGGCATCAGTTCTTTACTACTAAATATAACTCCTTGTTCCCCTTTCCCTTCAAGTTTAATAGTTAATATTTTGCAATACTCCTTTAGCTTTGGGCTGAGCTGATTAATAAGCTCTGTATGATTTTTTATGTTGAAGTAGTTAAAGGGAACTGTTGGCTGGGACACCTGATAGGAGTCAGGCACTGTGGTTCCAGTTCAGGGTTTATGGAGAGAGATATGTGCTCCCACGCAGAGAAATGGGAGCTTTGCTGGGCTGACCTGCCTTGTGGAAGCACACACCTTATTGTCCAGAGAATCTAAGAATCACTCCTGGGCAAAACTTTTATTCTCAGGGCATTTTTACTTGATCTATGTCCAGTTCACATCAACTTCTAAACTTTTATATGGCTAGAGAGGAAAAAAAGAGAAAATCAGCAATAAAACCCCATGTGCTAAAAACTTTTCCCTCCTTCTTTCCCAGGCTTGACTTCCCCTGTATTTGTTGGGATTAAAGTCAGTCTGTTCCGTTTACTCTGGTCAGATGGCAGGTGACACAGGAGGTCTGGGTCTTGTGTATATAACTGTTTTTTCTGCTGTGCTCTTCATTTATTTATTTTGTTCTGTTGTGCTTTGCTTCTTACAGCATTTTCTCTGGCACTGTTTGTTTCTTATTTTTTTTTTTTTTTGCTGCTATTCACTTTTTCACTGTTTGTCTTAGTTTTAGTTTGTTTGGGGTTTACTTTTGTTACACAGCTTAGTGTCTTTTATGGGGGTTCCTGTTGGTCATAGTCTCTCAGGTGTCTGCCTGTCTTGTGGAAATTTTGGTTCTGCAGAGATGGGTGTCCCTGCTGCAGTGTGGGTCCCCGGAGGGCTGCAGTGCCATGGGGGTGTCCCTGCTGCAGTGTGGGTCCCCTGAGGGCTGCAGTGTCATGGGGGTGTCCCTGCTGCAGGTTTGGTTGCCTGTGGGTCGGTGTCCCTCAGGGGACTGACAGGGACCATGTCCTCAAAGGGCTGGTGAATTGTAAAGCCTCTCTTGAGGATTGACTTTTGAGCCATCTTGGGAGTCTGGAGAGGTTCCAGCTGACTGAAAGCTGGGGAATGTTGTCCTGATCTTCATGAAGGGCAAGAAGGGGGACCCTGGAACTATAGACTCGTCGGTCTTATTTCAGTGCCCAGTAAAATTAGAGAAAAGAATTACAGAAAATTATTCTGGGAGGTATTGAAAAGCACCTGGAGGACAACAGAGTCATTGGTCACAGACAGCACAGCTTCATGAGAGGAAGGTCCTGCTTCAAATCTGATTTCCTTTTATGACAAGGTAACCCACCCAGTTGCTCTAGGAAAGCCAGTTGATGGGATCTTTTTGGATGTCATCAAAGCTTTTGATACCGTGTCTCACTGTATCCTTCAGGACAGAATGTCCAGCTCACAACTGGACAAACACATCGTGTGATGGGAAAGCAGCTGGGTTGTGATCTGGCACAGAGGGTTACAGTCAATGACCTGACATCAGACTGGTGACCTGTCACTGATGGGGCTCCACAGGGCTCCATCCTCAGCCCTGTGCTCATCAATGTCTTCATCAATAACTTGGATGTGGGACTCAAAGGAATACTAAGTAATTTAACTGACAGCACTGAATTATGAGGAACTGTTGACCCTCTTGAGGGCAGGGAGGCCCTGCAGAGAGACTTCAACAAATTACAGGACTGGATAATCACTAACCATAAGAAGTTTGTCGAAGGAAAGTGCCAGATTCTGCACCTGGGATGGGGCAGCCCTGCATGTACAGACAGAGTGGGGAATGAGAGACTGGACAGCAGTGCTGGGGAAAGGGCCCTGGGCTCTGGTCCATGGCACGTTGAACATGAGCCAGCAGTGCCCTGGCAGCCAGGAGGGCCAAGCGTGTCCTGGGGGCATCAGGGACAGCATCAGCAGCCAGGCAAGGGAGGGGATTGTCCTGCTCTGCTCTGAGCTGGGGCAGCCTCACCTCGAGTGCTGGGGGCACTTTTGGGGGCCACAACATAAAAAAGGTATAAAGCTATTAGAGATTGTCCAAGGAGGGCCATGAGGGTGGTGAAAGATCTGTAGTTGAAGCTGGATGAGGAGTGGTGAAGTCACTTCAGCCTGGAGAAGAGGAGACTGAGGGAAAACCTGGTTGTGGTCTTCAGCATCCTCACAAGGGATAACGGAGGAGCAGACACTGATCTCTTCACTCTTGTCACCAGTGACAGGACCTGAGGGAATGGCCTGAAGCTGAGTCAGAGGAGGTTTAGCTTGGATGTCAGGAAAAGGTTTTTCATTGGAACAGGCTGCCCAGGGAAGGGGTCAGAACACCAAACCTGTTTGAATTCAAGAAGCAGTTGGGCAGTGGTCTCAGGCACATGGTGTGATACCTGGGATGTACTGTGCAGGACAGAAATTGGACTGTATGATCTTGATGGGTCCCTTCCAAATCAGCACATTCTATGATTTATAGCTCTATGTGAGCAGCTTGCTTCACATCACATCTTGTGAAGTTTCTCTCCACTGTGAAGTGAAAATTTCTGGTGTGCTTCTAATTCCTCTGGAATTAAGTTTCTGAAAATACATGGAATGGTATTCCCTTACTCCTTAATTCCCCACCGTTAAAAATGAGTAGGCTGCATGTATGTATAGCATACATTCAAAACCTATAGACTCTGAGGTACTCCTGAGGCTGAGGCCATATGGACAAATGTCTCTTTGAAGAGAAGACTCTTTTTCTTTTTTCCATGATAAGATTTTGTTAATAACTATCTGCAAAGGCTGTATAGGCCAAATCATGGGCAGTAAACCTGCACAGAACTAAACATGCTGGCTTTACAGAGAAAAATGTTGGATGAGTTAAGCTCTGTGATTAATGATTTAGTACAGTGTTTTTCTATGAGGAGTCTGTGAAAGACAGTTAATGAAATCAAGGCTTTGCTTAGCTTATGTTTTCCATACATGTCTCCCATCTTTTCCGCAGAAACTTTGAGAATCCAGAAATGGAAAAGGCCAAAAATCACTGCTTTGGGCCATTCTTCCTCTTAATACATCTGAGATTTTCAAATAAACCTATTTGAACTGGTTCAGGAGGCTGTGTGAGAAAGTTTAATGGGGCTGAGGCAAACAACCCTACCTTTTTCCCACCAGAGAAAACTTTTACTAAATGGTATAAAAATGAAAAGAAGTGATGTAATCAGGAAGCTTTTTCAGCCACACTGATGGTTTGCAGAAGGGTAGGTGCCATATGAACAATGCTGCATGAGCCTTGAAACCTCCTGGCAAGGGAATCAGTTCTAAATGAAAAATCCTTGCCAAATGCACCCTGTCATGTTTTCCATCACTAGAACTGGATATTTGTGTATAATTCCTGTGGGATTGGAGGATGGTAATGTATACACACAGAAAAAGTTCAATTTCAAGTAGCTGCTAACATCCAGTAAACAATATGTTCCAAATTCCTTTCAAAGAATATACCAGATGGCCTTGTGACAGTCCATTTTTAACATCATAAAATGGGGAGAATCTAGGCCCTTGTTCTATGGGGTGTTGTGACCAAGGCAGGCAAAACACACAAAACTGCTGTTGGCTCTGGAGAGGAACGGAGAGGCAGGGGCACTCCCAGAAGCGCTTGAGATGCACCTGTAAGTTCACTGACTTTTAAAAGAGAAAATAAAATCCCTGCTCAAGGTTTTTGCAAAGCTTGACATGCTTGTGTTTGTGTTTATGCATGTTCACAGTGAGCAGAACTTTTGGTCAGCCACATGGCAGCACTGAAATCCCTATCATCAACACTGAAGTTACAGAACAAAATTCCTCAGCATTTAACTCACATTTTGTTTCTCGACGCAGCACAGGCCATAAACATCAGCCACCAAACACACTGCTGCTCATCCAAACACACTGAATTCCCTTCTGGCTCTGAGAGTGCATGGAAGCATGTGGTCAGCCCCTCTTACTCGTAGACAGCCTTTTGCTCACTTGCCATTAATGTCATCAAGCAAAGGAACTGCTCAGTCTTCATTTAAAGAGAAAAACATGTGATGGGCCATACTTGAGAGCCGAAATATTTATCCAAGAGCTTATGCAGTACTTCTGGATGTTAAATAAACAGACTTCAAAGATACTGAGAGTAACTTAAAAATCATGACTTGATGCATCTTAAAATGTCCCATGCTTTCCCCTTGGACTTTGAACTTTTAGACAAAAGGGACATTTAGGCATTTTTTTAAATCTCAGCATGAGAAACTTCATGTTGTGCCCAGGTCACCTAACCTGTGTCTTCATTTTAACCACATCAGGACAGTCTTCCAGGATATCTTTTCAATCAAGGAGTGTCTTTGGAGGTCTGTAGAGGGAGATTCTGTCTGCTTAAATTCGGTAGAAAGGATTAATTTCGTGGGTATACAAGCTGAGTGTTTAAGGTAAGGGCTGAATGCCACTCTTGTAAACCATAAACTAAGATTCTTCATGAGCTTTGATGATGAGAAAATTATAATGTATGGTAATATTCTTGATAAAAACTTGTCAGTTGCTAGCACTATGAAAGAGAAGATGAGAACAGCCACACAATTTTGTTTGGACTGCTTAGGGCCCTTAAATTTCTACAGTTGTAAGTAGAGTTAACTTATTTTCTCCTTACCTTCTCCTTACCTTCCTTTTTTTTCCTTTCCTCCTCCTTACCTTCTTACCCAATCAAAAATGATGATTAAAAGTTTTGTTATATTATGATTAAATACTACTAATTGTCAAGCCATAAACAGTACTCAAAAGTAGTTGTATATATGGCTACCAGTGTTCCTAAGCTGATTTTCCAATCCTTTCTCAAAGTGCAAATGGTGAACTTGTTTGCATTATTGCAGTGTGCCTATAGGGCAGCAAGATTGTTACTGACTGCACCTACCACACTGGATGGACAGGCTGGATTTTATGTATTCACATATCTTAGGATAATCTTGCTATTGAGAATCTTACGGAGTGCCTGCTAGGAGTTGGCAATGCAGGTTTTTTCCAGTTCTCACAACCTTATTTGGCCCTTCTACAGGTAAAACAGGAACTTAGTCTTCTGAATACTATCAGTTAACTTCTCAAGGTGCTTCTCTGTATGGATGCTAAGATGGTCTTTTTAATGATCTTATTTGTGATTATGAGGGGAATGTGTGTGACAGATGTTGTTTCGCTAACAGCAAATAGTAACGGTAAGAAAGGAAATTTTCCTATCACTTATAACAGAAATGGCCAACCTTGTGGTCTGTGAAGAGAGATCACTACTTCTTTTTTTTTATTTATTTTTGTTTCTTTGTTTTGTGGTTAGGAATTTTTTCATGTTGGAAACTAATCATTTGCATTGCATTACTTCTTTCAGTCCTTGACTCTCTGGGCAATGCTGGAGGCAAGCACCTTCAGTGATTAGTCTTGCTCTTTGAAAAAGGCAATCATTTCAGTAGGGGGGATACAGTATATTTTATAAAAGCTGTCTGTAATGTCAGCTTCTCTATCTAGTATTGCTAATATTGCTAATATTGTATACTTGCACCACACAATCACAGAATCATTTAGGTTGGAAAAGACATCTGAAATCATCAAGCGAAACCTTTGACTGAACACAACCTGGTGTGTTCATAGACACAATTATAGACAGCATTAATTGCCATGTCCAACGGCTGCTTGAGCATTTCCAGAGGTGGTGACTCCACCATCTCCCCAAGGCAGCCCATTCCTATACTTGACAACCCTTTCTCTGAAGAAAATCATCCTGAAGTCCAACCTGAATCTCTTGGCACAGCTTGAGGTAATTTCCTCTTGTTTTGCCACTGGTTGCCTGGAGAAGAGGCTGACCCCACCTGGCTATAACCTCCTTTCAGTCAGTTGTGGAGTCAGATAAGGTCCCCTCTGAGCCTCCTTTACTCCTTTACTTACTTTACTAAACACCCCCAGCTCCCTCAGCTGCTCCTCACAGGACTTGTCCTTCACACCCTTCACCAACTCTAGTCCTTCTCTGGACTTGCTCCAGCCCCTCAGTGCCTTTCTTGTTCTGAGGGGCTCAAAGCTGTTCACAGCACTCGAGGTGTGCCCTCACCAGCACAGGGGGACAATCCCTGCCCTGGCCCTGCTGCCCACACCATTGCTGATCCAGGCCAGGATGCCATTGCCCTTCCTGCCCACCTGGGCACAGCCTGGCTCGTGCTCAGCTGCTGTCACCAGCACCCCCAGGTCCTTTCCAGCCCCTCTGTCCCAGCCCTGGCACTGCCTGGGGCTGTTGTGACCCAAGGGCAGGACCCAGCACTGGACCTTGCTGAACCTCACTCCACTGGCCTCAGCCCATGGATCCAGCCTGCCCAGATCCCTCTGCAGGGACTTCCTGCCCTCCAGCAGATCAACACTTAGACTCGGTGCCATCTGCAAACTGACTGAGGGTGCACTCAATGCCCTTGTCTAGATCATCACTGAAGATATTAAACAGGGCTGGCCCCAGCACTGAGCCCTAGGGAACACCTCTTGTGACCAATTGCATTAATATCCATTTATCCCCTCTGTCTGGGCCCTGCCATCCCACAAGATTTTAACCCAGCAAAGGGTACATCTATCCAAGCCTTGGCTGCCAGTTTTTCCAGGAGAGTGCCATGGGAAACAGTGTCAAAAGCTTTACTGAAGTCCAGGTAGACAACATCCACAGCCTTTCCTTCATCCACCAGAAGGGTCACTTGGTTATCAAAAGAGATCAGGTTGGTTAAGCAGGACCTGCCCTTCTTAGACCTGTGCAGAGGCCGGATCCCCTGCTTGTTCTGTATGTGCTGCATCATGGCACTTCAGATGATCTGTTCCATAACCTTCCCTGGCAATGAGGTTGGGATGAATACCCAGCCAAAGGATCCTTGGATACTTCTGTCCCTTCTTTTGGATGGGCATCCAAATAGGCAACTTCCAGTCAACTGGGACCCGCCTGGTTAGCCAGGACTCATGACAAAGGATGGAGAGTGGCTTGGGAAACTCTTCTGCCAGCACCCTCAGTACCCTCAGGCAAATCCTGCCCAGCCCATTAGAGCAGTGGGTGCTTCTGTGATGCAGCAGGTTGTCAGCAGTACTGACTATCCCTCCTGGTTTATGGGTAATTCCTTCTGCTCCCCATCCCTCAAGCAGCTCAGCAGGCCTGCTGCCCTGAGGATCACCAGTCTTTCTGTTAAAGACTGAGGCAAAAAAGGCATTAAGTATCTCAGCCTTTTCCTCACCCTTCCTGACAGTGTTCCTCTGCATGTCCATAAAGGATGGAGATTTTTTCCTTGGCCATTTTTTGTTGTCAATGTATTTATAAAAAAGCCTTTTTATTACCTTTCACAGCAGATGGCCAGATGGAGTTTTAGTTGAGCTTTTTCCTTTCTAATTTCCTCTCTCTATGGTGTAATGACATTCTTGTACACTTCCTGAGTTACCTGCTCCTTATTCCAAAGGTCATAAACTGTGTTTTTTCTCTGAGTTCCGGCAAAAGCTCCCTGTTCAGGCAGGTCAGTCTTCCTCACCAGTTTGTCTTTCAGCATATAGGTATGGCCTGCTTACATGGTCTTTTCAGATTTCCTTCTTTAAGTATTTTCAGTCTTCCTTTGTTTCTATGGACTGTTTCCCAGGGGACTCTCCAAGGCATTGTCCTGAACAGCCCAAGACCACCCTCTGGAAGGTAGAGGTTCTGTTGGTCATCTTCCTTACTTTGGTAAGAATCAAAAACTGTCTTTTTGAGGTCACTATGCCCAAGGCAGCATCTGACCACCATGAACAGCTAAAGTCTATTATATTTTTTCCTACATATCACACCACATCCTTTGACTTTGTTCAGGACTTCAAACACAGAAGTAAAAAGCAGAATCTAACAAGGGTGTAATTCCACTAACCTGGAGAAGAACACCTTTTGAACTTTATGAATAAAAGTTGAGTTTCTAATCTAACTGGTGGAAAGCATTGCCTTGCCCTAAATAACCTGTGAACTGAAAAAAAAGAAAAAAAATTCCATATTTTAATATAAAGTATCAACTGTATGACATGGAGCAGAAAGGTTCATCTCACTGGTAGTTTTATTAGTTGTGCAAGCAGTTTAGCTTCTCTTGACAAGATAACAAGACTGCACTAACATGGTTCCAACACTACTTTTAGATACAGCTATAAATCTGTGAAGCCGTTTTAACATGTGTGATAATACTTTGCATTTTATCAGGAACTTTTATCTAAGCCAGAAGACTTATAAATATTAATTAAGCTTTACAAAATTCTTGTGAAGTAAGTATAATAAATGTAGTGATGTTAAGTTTAGATGAAAGATTATCTGAAATGCTAAGCAATGTGCCAGTACAATAACCCAGTGCTTGATTTAGGAATACAGATCTCCAGCAAATGCCCTAAGCCTTTGGGCTGCACTGGATGACAGTTCACTGGAGCTGTAAATGAACTTACAGCAGTCCTAACACATATGGAAAAGACGCCTTAATGTTCTCTGTCAGCAAATTGCAAGGCAGGAAGTCAGCCACACTGGAACTTACCAGAAAATTTGATGCTGGAGCAGTTGGCTTCAGTAATGCAAACTAATGATACTTGATGTGGCATTATATGAGAGGGTTCTCCAGCACAGACAGAAATGACATGATTGTTTTGAGAGCAGGAGAATCCCATCTTGGGAAAGTCAGTTGAGTATTCAGGCTTGACTTTGAAGCCTTTGATGAGAGAATCATGTCTGGTCTAATCTCTGAGTGACAGGTTCACCAACGCACACACTACAGTTGATACGCTGATGGTCACATTATGCTCTGCTGATTTACTTTGTCCTGCTCATTTAATTTCTTTAGAAATTTCAATCCAGAGATGAAAGAGAAAAATGCACAGTAGGTTGTAAGGACCAAAAAAGAGATTTTGCTTCCAAACTCTCTTTCTAACAGTCAAGGCACCAGAAAACTACAGCAGCTCATGTAAATCAAAGAGGCCATGCAACGTGACAGAATCTATTCTTGTAGATGAAAATCTGTTCATATCAATGGGAAGTAAATGCAGATTAGCAAAGATGCAATGCCACTGAGAACTGCAGGCCCCTCTCTTCAGTCCCTTTGCTGATCATGTGTCTGGAAATCGTTTGCTACCAAATATGACTCCCTCTCCTGCTCTGTGTGATGTTGTGAATAGTAAGCAGAAGAATGAGTGGCTTCACTTCTTGCTGGGGAATTTTTCCAGAGAAGGATGAAGCAAGTCTTCAGGAATTGCAAACTGATGGTGAAAACAAGGGCTGCTATGATGATGTGTTGATGCTGTTACTGATAGCTGCCACAGCAGCACTGGGCAGCTGGGGCAGGAATTGGGGTAGCCTATAACCCATCTTGATGCAAAGCAATGCTTTGACTGACCTCTCTGACTGAAGGCCACTGAAGTTCTGAACATCTAGCTGGCTAAAAACCTCTCTTTGTAGCTATTTACAACAGATGGTAATGAACATTACTAAGACCATCATAATAAATGTTTTGAATCTCGATTTATGCCACTTCCAAATTTAATAAATTTGTAGTGATAGTTTCATTTCAGATCCCAATGGAAAATCATTTCTGTTTAATATCTCTGAGCTTATTTCTTGGTACATGTTTTTCTTTTACAGAAGAGAATGTAAAATTTTTTATCTTGCTTTCATAGGCAAGTCAGTCTTGCCAATTCCACAGACATAAAAACTACCTTCCCATTGATGAGTAAAACCAAAATTGTGTAGCTCTTCTAGCTATACAACTGAATTTTCTCATTTTCAAATGTCCTCTCTTGTGTCAAAAAGTTAACTACATTAATTCAGGGATGTGTCATGGTGTGGAAAAGGGCTCTGAGGTGTGAGGCTGATTTACCTCCAGCAATGCCACTCTCTTGTTTGGTGGCCTATGGTGTGTGACCTTCCAGCTTAGTGTGTCTGAATGTCCCCTGCTCTTTTTTCACTCAGACCCCACACTCTCTTTCCCCCACACTAACAAAAAAAGGGTCTCTATTGATTAGGCATAAAGGGCCACTCCAAGAATGAAAGTTTATTTGTGTGTATTGAGAGAAAAGACAATAAGTAGGAATCCACTTGATGTTCTCTGCTACTCTTCTCTCTCTCTCCTGCACTACCAGAGCATGAAAAGAACTAAAAGTCTCCATATAGAGGCACTGGTCCCCCCCACGACTTTGGTGGGAACTGAAAATACAGCTCACAGCTGATAATGGGTTTGGAAGCTGTTTTCTGTTACAGGAAAATACACGGCTCCTCCTCAGCCCTTCGTCCAGTTTAGGTATATCTGTTAACTGACCAAGGGAGTTGCATTCCTCTTTGACTTGGATGTCTGGAAAACCTTCACCTTGGTCTACTACTGCATGACACTGAGGTTGCAGCCTGTACTTTTTTTACATGCCATTGTGGCCATAAAATCTTATCAAATATTTGATCTTGGCTGTCTATTGTAACTGTCCCCAAAAGAACAGTCTACTAAATATATTCACTTATAAATCTAAATTATTATGATGACACTATAAAATTGCCTTCAGCTGACTGGGTCAGATCAGCAGATAAGCTGTGATGTTTTTTACATGTATTTTATGTTGGACAACTGTATACTTTGGATTCTTGTTCCAATGAGTCCCGACACAGCCAAAAAAGAAATGCATTTGGATTGGATAACATTTGTGTGAACCTTTTGTGCTGTTTTATCCACCTCTTTAGGTAATTACATGCATGGTGTGGTCCTAATGATGTGTAAGGTACTCTGTTCTTCTGGGCAGACTGTCCTTATATGCACTCTGTATATCTTGATGATTTGCGGACCCATCTTGCTAGCAAAACATTTGGTCCCGTTCTTTGTGCTCTCAGGAAGCCAGATGGATAACAAACAGCTTGCTTTGCTCGATGCTCTTGAGCTCTCATTGAACTTGTTGTCTCAGCCAAGTGACATTTAATTTCCAATCTGTGTGGAGCTACACAGGAGAGCTGAACACAGGACATGAGGCACTTTTGTTCCATCCTTAGGCTGTCTTCGGTCCCCTGGTCAGTGCTGGGAGTGTAGTGACACTCACACATATTCTGTGCAGGGCCTCTGAAACCTTCCTGGGAACCTAAGGAATGGGTCATCCTAATGGACTTAGAAGATCCTTTTAACCATTGATAGGCACTGTATGACTGTGTTAAACTTTGCACAGTCTATAAGAGAACAAAACAACTTTCTCAGGGCTCTGATTACCCCAAGTAATGAATAATAGAGCAGTTGTAACTGAAGGTGTATTGTAATTTGGAATAATTTACTTAATAGTAAAAAAGTTATATAGTGAATTATGAAAAAAGCAAGACACTTTCTTCCCAACTCCTTTGTTCAGGAAGGTTCTTTATAGCAGGTTTGTAAACCAAAATAAAATGACAACTTCCTTCCATGGGGCAATTACCAAAATTGCATCAATAGTAAAGAGAGAAATAAAAATGGCATGCAGACAGAGATAGATGCAAGTCTCTGCAGATGAAAAGTAACAGAGATAGACAGAACCTTGAAATAAATTCAAGAAATAGTTTGCACAAGAAAAGTACATTTTAGTAGTGTAAACTTGCTTTAGAGGAGACTGGGATAGAAAGGCAGAAATATGAAATCCTGCTGTGTAGCTGTCCAAGTTTGCAGACTTCCAAAACGTAGTTACAAAGCCAACAGTGGTTTTAATGCATTGCAATATCAGAGAATGTGTAGAAATAAGAAAACCTAGGAAATTAGGGAATAGGGAGGTTTCAGAAAGTTATTTCTCCCATACAAGGAAAGGTAATGGATTTAAGTATAAAACAAGTGATGTGAAATTTGTTTCCACTGATAATTGTTTCACTTTTGTGTTGTGCCTTTCTGACTGAAGTAAAACCCAAGTCTAACACTGCCAGGTAGGACCACATCCTGGTTCTGTCCAGGACAGGGTTAATGTTTGTAGTAACCAAGATGGGGCATGGCCAGGATCCAGAGGTTATTCTACAGCACCTCATGCATTTTCTGGGAATGGTGGAGGGAGTCTCTTCCAAGTCAAGGTATGGAGGGCCAGCTAGTTTTGGGTTCCTCAGGGTATAGTGGTGTGCATTTGCATGAGAATCAATTGCCTCTGGTGTTCTTTTGTTATTGTTACCGTTACTGTTCATTTTCTTATCCCACTGCTGTTTCTAGTGTATTGCTCTTATCTCAACCTGTGATCTTTACCTCTGGTGCCTCCAGTTCTCCTGTCCCTGCCTCAAGAAAGGGAGAGGGGGAGGGAGGAGTGAGCAGTGCTGCATGGTTTGGTGTGGTTTCAGTGGGAGTACTAAATTGGAGATTACCATTCCTAAACTATGACAAAATATTAATAAAAATGGGTACAAGAGTGCTAGTTTTCAGAACTTAACCAGTCTTATTATTGAGCAGTGAGACTAAAAAAATTAGAGAAACAAAACTACTAAGCTGTTCCAGAGGAAAGTTTAGTAGCATGACAGAGCAGTTGACAAGATGGAATAAAATACTTGAAGGGATAAACAAAAGATAAAGAATAATTAGTATCAATACTCATACTCTGAACAGAATGCCAGAGCTTATCATTGACAGTAATGGACACAGAGGCTGAGTCCTTTAAGGAAGCTGACTCTGCAAAAACTAACAGACTAGAAGACCTTATGAAACAGAGAACTAGGAAAAGCAATGCAAAGCAAGAAGGAGATACAGCCATGGAATCAAACATTAAATGCGGAGGAGAAATGTTAACGATTACATAGTGAAATTAAGAGTGTAAAAGATAAAAAAAGCAATACTGGCAAATGAAATGAACGCCCTGAGATTAAGATAATAGAATTTCCAGGAGAGTGGATAGTAGATGAGAGATGAGAAGTCTGTAAAGGAAGGAGAAGGGCCTCTAAGAGCAGCTTGGATTTATTCACTGCCAGAAAAATTAAAAATTGGTAAAATCTCTTCTAAAGCTCTGTCCCTACAAAAGCAATTTAACACAAATAAAGAATCTAGCAAATTACGGAACACTTAAACTATTATATAACAAATTCACCTGACTCTTAGAGTGACATAATTGCTAGCCTGTCAGTTCTTTGGGAAAGAGCAGTTAACTTGTTCTGAACGTAGACCTAGCTTGGAAGCAGGATGTTATAGTCCTCTTCTTACTGGGAGAGTGGATATTTTATAACCAAATCAGTTGGATTGAGCTTCTGAGTTTTGGGTATTGGTCAGTCTAGTTCTATCCCTCAGGGCTGTGAGGCAGTCCTACAACTCTTGGGCAGTCACTTCCATCTCAGTAGGGAGGTTGGGTCCAACACAGACCTCAATGACAAGAGGCGTTCCCAGCACCGTGTTACTTGGATGCATTTCCAGAGAGCCTACCTGCTGGTGGAGCTCTTGTTTCTAGTCTTTAGGGATAAAGCAGTGGGTAGGCAAGAAACGTGTGTTTAGCCAAGCCACAATCACTTTTACTCTGGAAAACACTAGACAGTTACAAAACAACATCCTGTACGTACCCTCCTCCCCCGCTTAGTGTGATCTCATCTCTCCTGGGAGTCATGTTTTGGACAACATCTTTCCTGACTTTTCATCATGCATGTGGTAGTGGTTTGCCCTTTTTACTCACACGATCAACTTTTATCATGGTCTCTGTCATTCTTTTGCTCACATTCTTCAACTGGGAGTGGTGTGCTTTGCATACTCTCCACCCTCCACTGGCTTCTCTACACAATTTGTCAAAGCAATGACTTTACTGGTAGAAACCCCACTTTTCCAGTAAAAAAACATTATCAGAGACCAATGGATCTTGGCTGCTTTCTTAAGCAAGCAAGGATATGAGTGATATGCCAGAATGACACTTCCCAAAGGAGGAGTCGTTCCTGGGATAATGTGGATGGACTCCAGTGCAGAAGTACACTTTCAGTCTCTAAAATAGGAAGAACACAGTCATTTCAGTGCAAGTATGACACACTGCTGCACCACAAAGTTTTTCCCCACAACCCACCTATTTTAGAGGTACTCCCACATTAACAATTTCCTGATGTATTTACAAATGGTGCTTGTCAATTTCTAACCCACTTTGCTGTTCAGGTTCTTTCCACGTCAATGGAAAAGATGATGAGCTCTCATGTACTTCAGAGATCAGGCTCTTTCTTACATGGTCTGTATTGCAATTATTTCTTTTATTGATCTTTTTTCATCTTAGTTTGACTTCTTTTCTTTCAAAGTGTTCACTTTGTATCTAACTTAAAGCCTCTCAGGTTCTCTTGGTCCAGATCATTGTGAAGATGGATTTGCATCACAGAGAAAGACTGCTACTATGTTTGGCTGCAGCTGAGATCCTTGCTGACTCTTTGAGAAGAAAGGCCAAGGATTTAATTTATCATGGGACTGAATTCTTTTGTTACCTCTAGCATGGTCTGGTCTCTGCTCAACAGAGGACTCCACCCAGTGCTGAGTCTGGCAGTGTTTCCAAGCAGCAGAACACTTGCATCAAAGAAAAAAGGGGGAAAAAGCTCTTAAAATGTTATTTCAGTTTTCACTTGTAAATGCCACCATGGGAATAATTTACTGTGATGATCCAAGCATGCTGTTTTGCAGTGGTATTTTAGAACTCCTCTGTAGAATTGGAAAATAGATGATTAAACTGTCCTAAATTGAGATGAATGGACTAAGGCTGGAAATCTAGAATAGATTGCTGCAGAGGGAGGCGATGCTGAAGATAACAGGTGAACATCTTTCCCCCATAGCATTATTTCACTTGGTGAATTGCTTGCTATGCTTTCATTGAAGAATGTTTGATAAAATATGTCATTTCAGTGGGGAAAAAAAACCACCCAAATATTGTTTTGCTATCTTTTGTCTTTTGGCTTTATGGAGTTTGCTGTCTGCTAGAAGGGACACAGGAAGGGACACTTTGAGTATACAGGAAAGAGTGCCTTTTTTTCTGCTCAGCTGGGAAAAGGCTCCAGTAATGTTGGTCACGTGTGGTAGAAAAAGAAAATATGTAAGTACTTATTTCATATTTGGAGACCTATTCAAATTCTTTTGTTCTAATACATGAACACTTCTTTCTCCTGTCTTTTCAAACAGGCCATGGAGGCCTCTTTTAGTTGCACGCCAGATTACAGATATTTGAGTTTAAAGGGACTATAGGGGAAAGAAGAGCTGAAATTGGGGAAAGAGTGTTATAAATCATTTCTGCCTCTAAATCAGTTTTGTCTCAGACATATTTTTGTCTCTATTAAATTGACTCTAGTGCCATTCATTACTAGCCCTGAGTTTGGTAATTTTCCATGGTGAAAGCTAAGATGGATAACTTTTTAACAGCTGTAAGAAAACAAAAGTGATTCTGTTGCATACATCTGGACGAACTGAAATCCAGCTTTCCAGTCAATCCATTCTCCTGCTATTTTGAGAAATAATCATGCTGTCTTATTTAGGATTATTTTAAATTCTCTAGGCTTATTTGCAAGAAATATTATTCCCTGATTTAGAACTCTTGCAGGCCCATTGACTTATATGGAGAGTGAGACTCATTGCCCTTCTCAAAGGTATGTAAATAGCAGCTGTCAGTACAAACATGACTGCAAAGAACCTTCCTTTGGAGGCCATACATGAAGGCTGGCTGTTTACTTACTGCTAGAAGCAAAGTGGCTGATGTGTTCCCTGCAGGCACGGGTAAAAGCCAGTCTGTCACAACAAGGCATCTCCCTGTCAGAGCGTTTGAAGGGATATTTGATCCAGAAGTGCATTTTACCATTTTCATAGGTTATGAACCCTGCTGAAGGCAGTAGAGAAGCTGAAGTCTCTTTGCCATATGTAAAGTCTTTGTTGCATGGGGTATGTAGGTGGTAGAGGGTCACAGGCTGCTTGTGAGGTACACCATAAAAGATGTTCTGTGATATACTGTGTTGAACCAAATTTCTGAGGAGGCAGCATAACTGAATTACTTCATTGGAAAATACAGCCAGCTGGCTCTGCATTTGGTCTTACAGGATCTCTTGTAAGATTATTGGCTCAGTCTGAGAAGAACTGTGTACTTCTAATCAAGCAGATAGGAGACCAGAGCATTGCATACATGATAGTACCAAACCATGGCAGCACCATGTCAGGGACAGGAGATGAAACATTTGATGTCCTGCCCAGGAAGGTATCTTTGAAACTTACCTGGTGGAGTCAGAAATCATGGCAGATTCTTGAGAAGGCAGTGAAAGCTACAGTTTATTCACTGCTCCTTTGAGCAGTGCTGTGAGGGAAAGGGGACAATAAATAGTTCGCTTCTTTTTTTTTTTTTTACCAACCTCCTTATTTCCAAAAAAATCCTCATGGGTTAGAAATTGACTGGATATTCAGAGAAGAAACAAGGAAAAGAAAATAAGCAGATTTATTTAAATAGCAAATTATTTTAATTGCTCATTTGATACACATGGATGTCACCATAAATATAGTGATAGTTCCTAGTGTTGACAATAGTTTGTTCATTTGTGATGCATTGTAGAGTCTGTAGTATTGGTAGAAATCATGTTTATGTCTTGGTCCAAGCTATCTGGTAGAGATGGCAAGCACATGCTGATGGCTAGAGAGGAAGAGGTGGAGTGTGAAATGGTATTGCAAAAGCTGGTTGTACAACCCCTGCATAGGTAAGTATCAGAGTTAAGAGGAAAAGCAGTTGCTCATGCAAAGTAACCCACAGGCCTTTGCCTAAACAAGACTTCCAAACAACAGTGCTTTGCCTCATCCTACGGTGCCTGTGTTCACAGGGTGTGCTCTCCTGTCCCAGTGCACTCTGCTTGGCAAGCCTCCTGTGTCCATTTCAGCAGGGCATTGCCTCCTCAGGGCTCCTGCCAATACCAGTGCATACATATTGGTGTCTGCTGCTACTCCACCCCATCCATGGAAGCTTCAGCTGGGTTAGAGCCGAAGTATAAAGGAAAATCCCAGATATACTTTTTACCTGGAGGGCAGTCATACCACAGCCTGGTATAAGCCAGTTACTTGAGGGCAGAAATCTGTGATGTGTCTGACAGGTTTGCTAGAATAATCCCTTCTCTGTGTCTGTTATTTACAGCCCTCAAATTGCTCTGCGACGTTACAGAATCAAAAAGGTGTGAAGAAAATGTGACAGGGAAACTATAGATTTTGTTGTATTCTTCAAGTTTTGAATCTTTCTCTCAACAGAAATGACCTCTGAAGTTTTTATGTTTATTTTCTGCCATTTTCAAGTCCCTCTCTTGGTTGTCAGCTTATCTGTGTGTGGAAGTGAGCCAATGAGTTGTCCATTCTTTGCAGGTTCGTGGTTGAAGGCACTCCTCCCAGGCTGGGAGTTCTTCCTTTCTGTGTTTCATTTTTCATCATTCTTTCATCATACTGCACTACCCTGTGCAGTAGTACTTATTTTAGAGTTTTTCTTTTAGAATTTGGGAATCTAAATAGCCTTAATATCTATTTTATAAAATAAAATAAATTTCCATATTTTCTTCTGCTTTATAGATTTAATTGCTTTCCTTTTACTGTCATAAAATTATTATGTCGTACATTCTATGGAAAAATTATTAACAAAACTCTCCATGGACCTTTCACTTCCACATCCCTAAGCACTTACTTCTCAGATTATTTTAGAGTGCTTTAGATAACAGCAATATTAAGTAAAAAACAATAAGTACAGATTAAAATTTGAATATATGTGAGCATCAGTGTGGAACAGGAGGTGGTAAAAAATTGGAGACTAAATAAATTAGTTTGGAAATTAAAAAGGAAATATTCAAATTATTCAAATAAAATTAATTTGAAAAGAAATGAAGGAAATCAAAAAGTTTTTAAAAAGTAGACTGGAACCTGAATACAGAGCTTTGTAAGGAGATAAGTGTTTATGAAGAAAAAGACTTGCAAAACCTTACAAAATTTAGCCTTGGTTGTTGCAATACAAAATTGTTGCTTTGAATGGTAATGATAATTAAGAGGAGTCACACAGTAGTGCCACCTGGCATGCTCTATTTCGGGACCCAGTTAGGGAACAGGCCTTGTGTTTTCAGTTTAGTGTATTTGTGGTTCTGTTATGTATTTGCTCCATGGATAGGGAAGTTATTCCATCCTTGGTGGTGTCAAGCCAGGCTTTTTAATGATTACTTGATATCTATGTTGCAAAACAGCTTTAGATCATTAAGATAAGCCAGACACTTTACCAAGAAACACACATGTGGCTTTTAATTTTTCTCTGAAATTGTCTCATCACAGACAGACCACAGCTACAATATAAACACCTCTCAATGGTTCTCAAAAATACAACACAAAGAGGTCAATTAATGACTGTAGGGTAACTGGAAGGAATGAGTTCACCTGTTTCAAAAAGTAATTAGCAGAAAAAACATCATCAGTGATGGCTCTGACATTTCAGAAAACCTGTGTTTTGATGTAGCTTATCTCAAGTGATAATGCCAACAGAGTACAGTCTCAACAAATTAAAGCTTGGTCTTAAATGAGTAGTCCAAAACAAAGCACCTTTAGAATTTATCAGTAGAGATGGGGCCATTTTGGGCATCTCTCTCAGATCCTTGTAATCTGGGGTCAGATCAGAACATGCAATCAGACTTTTTGCATCACCCATTTTAAAATTAAACTTAATGTAGACTGTAAATGAGTGCTTTCATTGTGACCTGACAGCCCAGGCTTATGCTATGAAAATGGAACAAATCAAATGCAGGGTAGTCCAGACATAAGTGTAATCTTTAAGTGGTAATCACCTTTCATTTTCCATTCTATTTATTAACAGTTCCTGCCTAAAAGGAAGAAAACAAGCTGTGATTTAAAGTCATTACCTCAATGCTTGTAAAAGTCCTGATGTACTGCATGTGCAATCAGTAAATATTGGTCAGCTAAATGTTCACCATCTGTTCTATTATCCTCACAGTAAATAATCACTGTTGCAGCATTTAAATCAAAAACATGCTTAGAAAACTGTGCACATTTTCAGACAGTCCAGCTCATCACAGTTCACTTTAGCTCATCACACTGTTTCACAATTTACCTACGTGTTTTTCCATCTGGGAATATTAAGAACAAGTAACAAAACAGGTGTGCATGCACTTGGGGCACCAAAGAACATTTTTAAACCTCAGGAGTATATCTGCTTATGTTAGTTAGACTTTCCATAGTATTTTACACAACCAGTAATGATGAACTGTCTGGTGATTGTGACAGTGCCAGAAAGAAAAGCAGCAGCCTTCCTTCCATAGACTGCACAGGAACTCAGTTCAGGCTCAGTCACCTCATTCTGAGACCCAGGCAGTTTATACTGGGTGCATTTCGTGGTCTGAGATAAGTATTAGTGTAGTCACTACCATACCAATATGATTTCATTATCTTACTTGTACAGTCCTGCCAACAACTGCATATCTAACCTGACACCAGAGAAGACAGAATTTATTTTTAAACCCACTCTCAATTTTCCAGTAATTTTGATTTTTAGCCAGTTTGAAATGTCAGGAATATATAATTGGGAATGAATGGTTAAGATTATAAAATTATTGTGCTTTCAGTCCATAGTGTTTTTAGTGAATTAGCCTCAGTGTTTACGAGAGACTTGCAAAGCTAAACCTACAAAGCTTTACAGTGACTTGCACCGTTTGTGTAATTCTCTGAGGAGGAAAATGTTTTTGCAAGATTCTTGGCACAACTATCTTTGAAATTGTTCGAGCCTTTTATTTACCAAACAGCGTATATTGTTAAAAGTAAAACTTCCCCCGTGCTCTAAATTTTGGCCCAGTTAATCTTTCATCAGTGCTGAAAACAGAGCTTTAATTAACAACTTTATCAGTTAACCCAGTCACTCATCCCAGTGCTTATCTGATACTGCGTCCATATAGGCGTTTGGGGACATCAGAAAAAGGCCGACTTGTCAGTGGGACAGCTGAGAGGACCTCGGTGGCAGGGGGGAAAAAAGAGACCGCAGAAATGGATGACATTAAATGGAATTTGATACAAATCCAAAAAGAATTATCTGACCACAGCAGTCTAGGACAGGCACGGATTTCTCTTGTATTTCTCCCTGATCTTCTCTGGTGTGTCACCCGCAGGAAGAGGCAGGAAGACAGTGGTCCCTTGCTGTGTGAATGCAGCATCTGGTGCGATTGAAGTCCTTTGCTGGGGAGGTGCTGACTGAGCTGAGAATAAAACCGTGCCGATGCTGTCGTCGCAGGAGCAGCCGGCTCAAGCCAGTGCGCGGCTCTGGGCCAAGGCACTCATTAAACTCTTTTGCTGTCTTCAGCAACAAAGATTTAGGGAGAAATCTGCTCTCCCCAGTTGCCTCTAATTTTTCTGCTTTCTGCTGAAGGGGAAGAGGGTGTGTGTATTCGAAGGGGTGATGTTAATGGTCGAGCGGACCAAAAATCTGTATGTGCCTGCGTGTGAAGGGAACTGGGAAGAGTAATGGGTGAGGGCTTTCTGGTGGATAGCCAGAACAGAGGAAACCCATGCTGATTTGTCTTAGGGATGAAAAGGGAAGACATCCTTGTTTCCTTGTAAGCCTGTCATCACAGACCTCATATAGCAGAAGGAGTCTTGTGCTCCACTTCAAGATGCACTCAATCACCAGCAGTATTTGTCATGCAAGAGCTTCAGTCTGTGCCTGGTAGACTCTGTGACCAGCCCCAGGGAGGGCTTGACCTGTGCTTTTAGAGGCCATGTCTAGTTCTTTGAAAAAAATAAATAACAATAGCCAAGGACATAGGTAGAAATTTAAAAAATAAGATGAATAGAGGAATGAAAATAATTGGTTTGCTTCAGATACTCCTGCTCAATAGTACACATGAAAAATAAAAAATAAAATGCAAAAATAAGCGTGGAAATGTAAACCAAATTGCAAAAAATAAAGGCTATTTAGAGAAAAAAGACAGAGAAAGCACTTTTGGGGATGAGCTGCACTTTCATTTTCTCCTTCACTTTACTTCATTTGCATTTGTGAAGTGGTTTGTAATGCTTGTACTTGGTTTAGACTCACATGGCATCATTTGTGGTTCAGAATTCTTACTCACCTCATTTTTCTCCTCTAAACAAAGATGTACCATTCATATAGTTGTAAAAATGCCTTGTCAGCAAAAAATCTGTAGTTCTTGCCAATGCAAGGAAGTCTGATATTAAAAGCATGCATGGCTTTGCTATCTCAAGATGAACCCATTAGCATGTGGCTGAAGAGTAAGTTCGAAAGAGAGAAGTCGTGTTAAGAGGACGGAGTGACTACCTGGTGCCAAGAAGATATTTTATGCTTGCTCAAGTGGTTTTGATGAGTTGATAGCTGAAATGTTTATGCTTTTATTCACATAGATAGCATGCTAAAGAGTTCTATTTTAAACAGCAGATAATCCAAGTGGTGCATTTAGTTTGTGATGTAACTGGGTCTGGTGTTCTGAGGCTTGGAGGTTTGCTCCTGCTCTTACTGACTTCTAGCTGGGGCCTGCAAAGTGAGGCCCTTGACTTCTTTCCAACATGAAAACAAAAAACAGGAAAACATGCACAGGCTGTAAATCTTCTGTTCCTGTTGATGCAGAATACAAATGCAAAGCATTGTAATGATTTCCACTCCGTTTCTAAAATGTTTCTAGTCACAAAGAGTTCTGCTTATAAATGGAAAATCTGTGTCTTAGGAATGTTCAAGTGTGTAACTTGGTGATTTACAGGATTTAGTGAAGCCCAGTTCCAAACTGTTAAATTTGATGTGAGAATTTAAGTGTCATTAACAACTTTAATCTAGGTGATCTAAACTTTTCTTATGTATTGCCACCTCCTTCAAACTGCTGCATTCACTACCTTTGATTGCTTATTTTCCCCAACAGCCCTTTCCTTGATTTTCTGATTATCTCTCTTTAAAAAAAGGAAATTGCTTCGTCACTATGCTATCCTTTAAGAAAACTTCCTTTAATTCCCTGCCTGGATCAGTTATATCCCTGGCATCAGATCCCGGCTGTCTATTGAGGACCATGGTTTATGTATTCACTTGAATATTGTTAGTCTCTTCTTTTTTTTCCAATTCTAGAATGTTTAAGGGAGCTTTTATCATAAAAACAGCCTACATACCCCTTGCAGCCTCATCTTCTATGGAGGAGTGTTCAGTTTGATATAGCTTCTGACAATTCAAAAGGGGCAGTGTAAACCAGAGTAGTCAAAATAAAATAAACAGAAAAGGAACAATAAAATATTTATTTGACATCCATTCATCCTGTCCTTAGCCACTTTCTTCCTCTCTTGCAAATCCTCTCCCTAGTGATCATAAGTTAGCAGCTCATTCTAATAATTTTGATATGTATGTAACTGTCCAGACTATTTAAAAAACACCAGAGGCTGGTACAGCTACTTGTATTAGCTGCAACTGGGGAACCTTTTATTGATGAACTTCCCATGCAAATGAATTCTAAACATCTTGGTAGAAAAGCTAGTGGAAAAATTTAATGCATGCAAACTTTTCAATCTCTGTCTCTGCAGGAGTGACATTTTGCCGAGGCACTTGGTAGTTTCTGTGATAGGTTGTCTAGCTAACGTTATGACAGCTCCTCAGTTTGTATCATTTATGTCTATTAGTATTTGTCAAGGGCTGCCCAACAGCAGTGACTACCATGTGCTCTCTTTTTGGGATTACTCATGACATCCTGGGATTTTGGCCTCTTGGATCTGTGTCTTTCTCTGGGTGTTTCTTAGTCTGATCTCTCCTGTGACACAGAGATACAACCATTCTTCATTCTGCCCCATTTCTGCCAAAATTCTAGGGAGTGGATATGTATTAGCAGTGATTGCACACTCAGAGTAGGGAAAGGGAAAGGAGCCATTCAGTCCATTCCTAGTTTATGTCATTCATGAAAGATATTTGTCTAAGCTGCTCTTAAATGCTCCCATGATGCTAGTATCACAACTTCAGGCAACTGATTGACAGTTACTAGCACTAGAAGCTTTCTCCTAATGCCTTCCCAAATACCCCTTGCAGCATTCCTTCTCCTGCTGTTCTTCCCAGCAGCGGTCTAGATGCCAATTATTGTTACTCTGTTTTCCATGAATCTTCTCTTATCTAAGTTAAACAATCCCAGGACCTTTCAATCACTTCTTCCAAGTCACCTTTTTTCAGATGTCACTTTACCACCGCAGAACTCCTCTGGATTCTTCCTTCATCTGTATCTCTACAAGTGATTGAGAACATATTCCTCCTGAGTCCTTATTGCAATGGAAAGACTACCTTGAGTTTTCTGTAAGTGGAATTGCTCTTTAAAGGCCTCAAATTGCCATTGGTCTTTCCTGTGCATGAAATTTTTGCTTGCTATGGAGCTTGTGGTCTGCTATTTATTGTGCAGTGTCCTGTATTCCTAAACTGGTTAATTGTTCCCCAAAACCATTGTTCCTCCCTTGTCCACAGCATCAGGTTTTTTATAAATTTCTCTGAATTGGCAAGATCATATTGAATTCTCTCACATCTCTCAAGCTTGATCTTAATCATAAATTTGAAATTCAGTTTTTTTCATCCTCCATGCTGGCCATTTGGTATTGGTCACCAGACAGACCCCTTCATAAGGCTCAACAGCTTTTCTTATTAATTGCTAGCTTTTTTGATCCCACATTTTCATATTTGTTTTTCAGATTAGGTTTTACCACATAGGGATCTATGATTGGATAATATCCGTTAGGATTTGTTAAAACAGGCACAGCATTTTGACAACCAGTTTTTGTTGGTCCATTGCGCCACAAAGGTTGAAAGGTTGTACCACCTGAAACTGAAGTCGCAGATAACTTTGCATTCTACCATAACTCTGGGAGCAGTGTCAACAAACATCATTACTGAAGCTAAGACAGCACTGCTGCTTTTCTCCCCATCTAAATGATCTCTTACCCACCACAGAAGATAATTTGACAGGAACTTGGCAGGTCTCTCTTGGCTGTTGCTTATCTCCTCATTTCTTCAACCAACTGCTACCTTCCTATTTGCCAGTAGTTTGTTGTTGTTGTTGTTGTTGTTTTTTTTTTCTTGAAAGTGAAGTTAAGCTGACCAGTTCATAAAATTCCACAGTTCTTTTTTTTTTCTCTGTAATTTTAATATAGACAAAATATTTTCCATTTCTGGAGCTTCATTGATTCCTGCAGACTTGCAAAGATTACTGTAAACTGTGATGAAAACTGTGAACAAGACTTCCAAAGTTTTCTAGAACTAGATTTAAAATCCAGATAATTTAAAATAATCTAATTTATCCAATAAATCTCTGATATGAATTCTATTAGTGTAAGAGTGACTTGGCCTTTTAGAATAATCTGAAACAAAGTAAACATTACATGCTCTGTATGCGATCTATATCATATTGAGTATCTTTTGTCTTTCCTATTAGGTAGCAAGCCAATATTTTTCCTAGTTAACCTCTGATTCCTAACAGATTTCTAGAACCAATGTGACAATTTCTTTTCAGTAATTTTGCATCTGTACTATACTGTCTTGTCCATATATTGTTAAGGGGTTATTTTACATTTCCCCCAAATACTCCCAGTTCTCAGTTCCTAAGAGAGTCCCATTCATGTGCAATGTCTTTTTGTTAGTCAATAACACCTACTCCTTTACTAGCAATTTTTTGACAATTCTTTGAAATTGTCAAAGACAATTTTTTGACAATTCTTTGAAATGCTAGATTTTTTGTTTTCAAAGAATTGAACCATGACCTGATACAGGCTAGCTAACAGCCAGGGTTCCCAGACTAAAAGCAAATCTCATTAACAAGAAAATATTAAAAATAACTCAAAATCTCAAAAATCAGTTAGAACCCACTACAGCATTGCCACATCCCTTCACCTAAATGTAGTCTCTACACTTTACACTTCACCCCATAAAACACTCTCCTACATATTTTTAGTAGACAGGAATGGTGATGGTAGGTGTTGGCTTTGTTTTTTCTCCTGTGGTACTTATTATACAGCCAGTCTTCATATAACAAACTTTGTCACTGAATTTATGGTTTTCAGAAATTCTCTACTTTTTTTTTTTTTAAATGCTAAGAAAGTAGAAAATACTAGTTTCTGTTTAAGTAACAAAAACGGAGGTTGCATTATGTGTGAAACTGGAACAAAGAATTATTTACCTGATCTTATATAGCATTTTGAGTGCTGGCTAATCAAACATTTAACTTCTTTTGACTCTGAAAAGGTCAAACCATGGGTCTATTGAGATAAACACTTCTCATCTTTACTCCAGCAGGGCCAAGATTTTACCTAAAAGAGTGTTCTCACTATCTCTCCACACTGTATTTCCTAGCTGAGAATGATCACAGCTGTTGTGATTTGAGCAACAGAAATTGCTCCATTTTCAGTTCAGTCAGAGAACTCTTTTTACATTGCTATATTGGTGATTAATTAATGTTTTTTGCCACCGAAGGCAAGTGTTTATGAAATCCACAAGGGTAAAATGGCCATTCTTACTTTACTATCAAGTATGTCACAACCCTTCCATTTTGTATAGCACGAATGTCAAGTCAAGAAGCTTAAATATGTAGGAGTGACATCCTCCTACATGAAGAATGAGGAGACACGTACAAAAAAAGCACACAATGACAATGAAGTAGGATAGAAACTTTTTGACTCCAGATTATTGCAGAGAAATGCCTATTTTGTCCGATAAACAATAAAGGATAGCTCCTGGAAAGAGGAAATTTCTGTCTTAGAAATGGCAATACAGTGAGTAACCAAGTGGCCTCCAAGGATTGTCACAAGGAAACCAAACTCAAGTGTGGCAGACTGGTGCTCTTAAGCCTGTGAGTGAATGTGGAACATTGTGGTTCTATCCTTCCCCAATATAATGCTTACCTGTGTGTATCTCCCACATGTAGACCATTATAAGTGAAATTATTCAGGGTTTCATCAGATTTTGTTAATTCCTCTGGGCTTTCCTGTCTAACCACATGTTGGTTATTATGCTTTTTCCCAAAATCATCAACATGAGATATTTTTATGGAGTAAGAACAAAAGACAGCATAGGCTCACAGTGGCTTCCCTCCCTCCCCACACTTAGTGTAATTTTTTTTACAAACACAAGATATTTGGTAATTTATAATTTTGATAATTTATTTCCGAGTACGTGTTATTTTTATTAATTCTCCCTTAGGGTCAAGTCCTGGAGGTTTGTGACCAGATTTATCTGTTGTCTGTGTTTCCACAGGATGGAGAGAGGAAAAACAGCATGGCAGATCTGATGTGTCAAAAAAATACATAAGGCAGGTGCCTCAGCACCATGGCATGGATATCTGCACATCACTTATTTTGATGCTGGAAACTGCATCAGATATATTTGCCATGTGGTATGAAATCCTCCACAATCCTAATTCAACTTCAGAACTTGAGGTCATCACCAAAGACTTGGCTCATGGTGAAGAGCACAAAGAACCCCAGATGATCATTAGTGTGAAACAAATACTTTACAGAGTTTAGTCAATTCTGTATATAGTCCTGACTGTCAGGCCTCTTGGGACTGCTAAGGAAAGAAGGGAGAGAATATTGTCAGACTGCCATTTGAAAAATACATGCTGTACATAGTGAAAATATCACAGTTATTTTCTTTCACCAATTAACACCAAAGGTACTTACCTTTCTCTGGGGACTGATAATTCCAGTCTGGAGCAGAATTCCAGTCTCAGTTTCCAAAATATTTCTGACTTGCATAAAAACCCTTGTCCTGTTGAAGATGCCAGTGTTTTCAAACACTTTCTATGGTTTTCTGTCTTTTCATATAAAAGCATTGTATGCACTTTTTCATCACTGAAGTGCATACAATGGGTAAAATGTGTTACTCTAACAACTGTATCTTCAGCACTGACCTGATTACTGCTTTTATGTCAGGTAGATAACTAAAAAGACACTTTTGCTGTGTCTGGGTGATATTTTAAATAAATAAAAATGACTACTTCATTTCTTACACAAGTTGTATCAGATTCCAGGAGTGAAACTACAGTTTTCTTCCCTTATCTTCTGGATTCAGTGTAAAATAAAGGTTTCTGGAGGATATTTATGATGTACAAGAGATACCAGACTACTGTGCTTTGGCACCTTCTGTTTGATAAATGTGTAAATCCATAATCTACTATGAAATTTAGAGTTCTCCCTTCGTGTCTTGGCACATTCCTTTTCTTCTTTTGCTGAACTACCTGAGACATTTTTATGGGTAATATATGTTAACATTTAAAATGGCTTTTGAATTGATTGTGATTAAGAATTGGGTAATGATGTGCTTTTTTCTATGCAGTTTATATGAGTTTGTATGCTTTAGAATGATGGGAATAATAGGATTTTGGTGGGTAAATAATTTAGAGGCATACACAGAATATGTGTCACAGAAATACTTGAGTTCTTTTCCAAGCAGAAAATAGACTAGACCAACGTGTGTTTTGAGTGGGTATGATCTGTGCTTTCAAGCACATCACATGCTTGGTCACTCATTCAGCTCATCACAATTCAGTAGAATAACTCAAATCTCAGATATGCAAAAATACTTGATGAACTAAGCAAGTATCCCAGTTCAGTGAATATCAATTAAGTCCAGTGAAAATGATCTATTCACAGGTGTCTGATAAATAGAAAAAGGAGCTTAAAACTCTTGGAATTACTCATCCATAGCAAATTATTCACTCAGTATGAAATGTAGTCCACTTCCAACCAGAAGTCTTTGTCTCGTCTTTGGTAAAGACAAGATAATGAATTGCATCTGTTCTGTTATTGCATCTACCTCCTGTTTTCCAAGGTACTTCCTAAAACTTGCTGTAGATCTTTAGAATACTCCCCCTCCTCAAAGTGTGTTTTTCTAGAGTTCCTTTTCTCCTTTTATTTGGAAATATTTACAGGTAATTACTATATAAGTGTCAAAAATGAAATGATAATTTCATTTTTGAATGATCGTTCTGCTTGAATAAAAATACAATCCTCTCTGCACATATTAAAACCTACAAAAAACTCCCACATTTAAATTATGGGAAAGCCAGCGCCAGTTCAGGACCTCTTTCAAAGTGCACTGAAGGTAAATAAAGAGACAAAGGAAGTTTGGAGCAGATGCACATTCCCGAAATGGCCCCTCTATGACAATCCTAAGGACTAGTCATAGCAGCTCTTTGTTTGCACTGATGATGGGCTGGAGCAGCCCAAGCATTGAACTAGAGACTACGTTCAATGCCTGCTATAGTATTTGTCAGCAGTAAGTCTAGGAAGCAGAATTTGTCTCTGACTGAATTTGGAACATCTACAGAGAAGTCTTTTCAGGTGAATTCAAAGGCCAAAACCCTAAAAAAAAAAGAATACTAGAGTCAACACATACACAAAATGATGTGCAGGTATGATCAATTTAGACCTTCTACAGACTCTGCTGAAATGGCTTTTTTACCCCCCGATTTCAGTACATTTTGGAAAGCTTACTATTTTATCCAGCTATTATAGTTTCAAGTATGACACTGGGTTTCAAGGAGACTAGCTGCTCTTTCCTGCTTATCCAGCTGTGTCTGATGTTGATCATGGTATGTTCTCAAATACACAGGAGCAGAGCCTTCTCTGCAGCAGTGCATTAGTGCACCTTCAGGGATCAAAGGGATGCTTTTTGGTGTGCACTGGTGAGGCTTTCCTATGCCTCTGTGGCTTTGACTTGCACCTGCAGATGCCCCTTGTCTGTAAACATGACAAATCAAATAAGCTCCTGAATCCTCCCTGAAGTAAAACATGCTGCGCTTACACGTGCCCAGGCCACGTGTGCCGCTCCTGTGGTTCTGACAGGCTCTGGGGCAACAGGTCGAAGACCAGGATTTGAAAAAAGTTTCTCAGCAACACTTCTTGTAAATTCTCACATGTGACGAGCTCCCTACTTGTGTGGCAAGCAGCAATATGGTTTGGAAAGGCATGCAAGAGTCTGCGCTTGCATATTTGACCTTCCTGCACTGGAGCTGTAGTCCCAGCATGTGAATGTGCTCACAGGGTAATTCGTTTTCCCATCTTGTTTGCTTAGAGGCAGGAGGCACACAAATGTGGGGAGATCCCTGGCTCGCACCCCAGGGCTGTAAAACAGCCTATGTAGCAATTTCACGAACAAGTCATATGGCACCTAATTCACAAATGTGAAAAAAGCGGAGAAGTTCAGGGAACGGAGAAAGCTTTTAGGAAGAGAAAGCAGCAAAGATAGATCACATAACAGCCTGAATATGGGACACATCTTTAGATAAAGCTGAAACTGCAGCCAACTGCTGCTAGCAGCCTGCCAGGGAGTAGGTGCCATGACTAGCAGATGTGCTTCCTCTGTTTGGTGTCTCTGTATTGCTGACTGCTGAGACCAGAAGTGCTTGGGAGGACAAAGAGAAATGGATCTGTGAGGTCAAAAATTTCATATTTCATTGCTCAGAAGTGTGCTTATTGGTGCTTATTTCCTTCAAAAAAAAAAAAAAAAAAAAAAAGCTGTTAAAATAATGTTTTCAGCTCTGACTGCACCAGACTTCCACATTAGCAAGTGCAGCAATGAGCACCTCCAGTCCAACAGAGCACTCAGGCACAGCTTAACTTCAGTTCTTGACACAGCTGTGTTTAATACCACCTAAATAAGTTCAGTGAGCACTCTGCTGAAATGTGTCTTTGTATGGTGTACACAGTGCACCCAAATCTAAAGTTTTCATGGACTTCAGAGATGAAAATTTAGATAAAGCCACAAAATATCAGTCACTGGTGCTGTTTAACTATTCGTCTGATTATAGTAAGTGACCTAAATGCCCTTGATTGCTTTTACAATTAGTTGTCCCTGCAACTTTCCTAATCTAAAAACTAAAAAAGAAATAGATCTTAACGTAGACAGACTTCTGAGGTGCAAATAGAATATACAGACTCAGCTTTTTGCAGAAAGAACCTTCCTTTTCTTTATTTTTTCCAAATTACAATGTGATAAACTAGTAGGAAAATGTCTTATCTTGGCATTCCACACTTTCACATATTTCACACTTTAACAAACATATTTCAAAATTATTGTCAGTTTGGTTACAGATGAAGACTATTTTAATTACTTCATGTCCTAAGTGACTGGATAAGTGTTAAGGTGATTAATCAATCTAGCAAAAAATTTTTAATCACTGTTTTTTTGTTATGAGAACCATAAAGAAGTACCTAATTTTGGAAAAAAGACTTGAAATTACACTATTATTATTTACACCACTCATTTTGTATAATTTTAAATTGCATCCTACAATAAATGTCTATTGAATCTCATTGAATTTTTTTCTTTTTTTATAAGTAGTTGGAATATAGAACTTGGAACGGATAAAATATTTTTCATCCAAGAATCACAAACACGATTAAGCAAAATTACACCTCTGAATCAAGTCTCTTTGAAGCAAACGGTAACATTCCCGTGTTACAGGTAGATAAGGTGACATATCTGTAAATATAAGTGGTCTGCCTAAAGTCACAAAGCACAGAGCTGGCAAGGATCTAAGAGTTTGCAACCTGGGGCTTCTCCATATAAATATACATTATATATTTTCTGTGCAGTATCTACAGTAATAAACATCAGTTTCTTATTTTAAATTACAATTATTTAAAATACAGTGGGTTTTCTTATAGGTTTATTGCTTTCCTTGAAGCAATGCTGATCTTTTTTTCTGCTCAGTGTGTACGTGAAAAAATTACAATCCTTGTATTGAAAGGAGACAATAAAAATATTCTGTGTCTTTTTCTGTGCAGTGCAAAGTCATTACTGTAATCTTTTTTACTTTTTAATTCTTGAAAGCATACAATTTTAAATTAAATAATGAATATTTGGGCATAATGTAACAACATGCATATGTTGTATTTGCAAGGTGCCTTATCTAGGAAAATCCTCTTACATTTTTCCTTCAGTGCCAAGACATCATAACACACTGGCAATGTAATACAAGTATATCTTTTGCTGTGCTCCCTTAATTCTTTCTGTTTAACAGAGAGTGGTTTCCATCATTTGCAAGGTAAACTATAAAAACTCCCTGCTAATGCTATCTGATGCAGCACTGAAAAGTGAGCTGAAATATTTCAGAGGAGGGCTCTTGCTTTGTACATTTGTATCACAGGATCCCAAAGCCCTAATGGGACCTTTACAAGGAGAGAAAAAAAAAAAAGTAGTAGCTGCCTGCTCAAAGACATACCTTATCTGAATAGTGTTATTGTGAGAGATAGACTTGTGAACAAAAGATGGAAATTACAGAAACAGGAATCGGATATCACAGGTCCAGAATAAGAATGGCGAATAGAATATGGGGCAAAAGACTCAAAGCCTGAGTGGCAGTTCAAAGAAAAGATGGTATTTCATACATTTTCTAAACATTGCTTCTGTGCTTCCTTCAAAGAACTGTTCAAATCCCAGCTGGCTTTCCTAATTAAAGAACAGTGAGTGTTCTATAGATAGAAAATGTGTGTGTGGGACTAGAAAAGGACTGGATTTCATTTACCCCTTTCTCATTATGCTCTTTTTTATGTAAAACTATGTGACTATTTGGGGATTTAGCTTAAATGATTATTAGCTTAAAACAGAATAGTTAAAAGTTAAGCATTACCAATTTATGAGGAGCCTAGAGAAAAAAAGCAACTGTGTGTGGAAATAGGTGGGGGCCTTGCAAACTAATGAACTAATATCACTTGTCTGACACTATAGTCTGCACTAAAGGCTTTGAAGCGTGTTTTCCAATGTCAGTTCTCTCAGCAATTAGTTCCTTGAAACAGTACTCTGCTGGAGCAGGGACAGAAATCTTTGGGGGAGTTTGACACTGAGTTGTTATTAATTTGACAACCTACTCAGTCAGTCATCTATGAAAAAGAAATGTGCTTTGCACGGATTTTTTTTTTTCTTAAATATGTCAGCTGCTCTTTTAATTATTATTATTATGGACTATTTTTTCATATTTACAATATCACAGTCAAATGATGACTGACAGGTTATGAAAGTTGAGGAAACAGGGAGACAAGAACTGCTTGAGCAAAACATACAGGATTTGCTCCCAGTGAAGCTGTATGTAGACAAAATGAAAAGAAGTAGTGGAATGGAAGAAATTCCTTTTATGTCACAGTATTTTGCTGCACTATGCCACTTTTTTCCTCTTACAACAAACAGAATACATTAAAAATTGCATCTCAAAACATTTTCAGGCTTAAATGCAAGAGCAAAAAATGAGTCAGGTAGAAACCAACTTTTCAAGATGACACGTTCTGGTATGAGAAGAAGCAAGACAACAGATAATAAACTAGCTATAGAAAGTAGTGGAGAAAAGAGTATGTAGGAAAAAATGACAGGTAGGTCTATGAAAGTGAGTTAACGCTATCATAAATGTTGTAATGAAAAGTGCAATTGTCTCATCCAGGAAAGGCATGGCTACATTTTTTTTTGTTAAAAAACGTCATGTCAAAGTAGGCAGTGAGATTCCTCATGTGCTGCTATCTGTTGAATTTTGGCTCGAGAAAATACTGGGCAAACTTTGTTGGTTGAGACAGTTGGAGGACATAGGCACAGGGGTGAGCAAATGCTGAGGGACAGTTTAGAATCAGAAACTCAGGCAAAAGATTAAAGGTTAAGGGTGATACAATTACATATGGTTGAAATAAATGCTTGGCTTTCACAGCGATTGTTCATTAGAAGAATTAATTAGAAGAATATATGGCAAGGACTGGAAAAAGGAGAGTAACAAAGATAAAATGTCTAGTAAGGCTATCTTGTTTCATCATTATGTTATTCCTCTAATTTCAGAGTGGCAATGAAACTACTTTCTCCAAGTTACTGTTTGTTTCTTTTTGTTCTTATCTGTTTGTAAAATTTACAGTGTTTTAATGCATTTAATGATATCACATATGAAACGGAATGCATTTTGAATTACATTATATATGAAAGGTTATATTAAAAAAAGATATGCGACATATTTATAATTTATTTGAGGATGCGGGGGCAAATTCTGTCAGTATGTAAACAGGTGCAACTCAGTTTAAGGTCTATATTATTAATGCATATTTATGTCAAGACTGAAATTGGTCCAGAGCACATATGTAAAAATCTAGGCCTCTTTCTTGTGGATTCAGTACTCATGCATCATTAACCTAATACATTTCTGTTTTTACAAGGGTTATACAAATTTCTGCTTCATTTTAGCAAGAGCTTGGAAGTAGCAAATAAACTGTAAAGCCTAATAAAATCCAACTTTCAGGCAAACCTTCTTGTATATAAAATTGAAGAGTACAAAGTGCCAAGGGCTCGTATTAGTACCATCCATTTTGTTAACATTTTTCCAATTTATCTTGCGTTACGAACCCTCAGAGTACTATGTCTATTGTAAATATTTAAGCATTACTGTTGACATAAAGATAATGCTGACAAATTGAGTTAACATTTCTGCTGAGGATTACTGACCATGTGTAGTGCAGAACAACTTTAACACCCACACCGAGCGCTGTGCTCATGCCAAACTCTGTTTAGTCTACAATACAGCAGTGTCCCTCAAATGAATTTTTAGCTTTGATTTACACAAAACATGAAACAACCTTTCTTGGATCAATTAATTGTTTGACTTTCCTAATACATTTCCATTTTAACTAGATTATGTCTGTATCACAGGACGAGTAATGGTTGCAAGATGTTAGTGCTCTCATGTGGGTGGGTGTCTGTGTGCACACGTGCATGGCACCACTGCTCTTTCTCCAGTTTACTACCTTCTGTGTTTTCAGCCACAGCCTAAAGGTTATTCCTATCTGCTTGCATTTTCAGTCATACCTGGGTGTGCACAGCTAAAATCACGACAGGGTTGTTGATGTGTCTTTTGTCTTCCAAGAAAAAAAAAGCTTTTGCAGCATCTTCTCCCTTTTGACCAAGCACATGCAGTGCAGAAATAAAGAATCCAGGTGGACATTTGAAACCATTTATTCCAGAAGTGTGGTATTTCTATACGGCAGTTTGCAATTTGGTGGCACTTGCAGGCAGGAATCTTTCAAAAAATGCAAGAAATTTGCATGTCACATTTGCAACCACATAATTGGCATCCTGGACAGCACCAACATATTTTGATTTGAAGAAGATCGTAAGGCCTTCATATATAACCTCAATTTACAAAAATATTGAAGCTCAAGCCATTTTCAGCTTTACAAAAATCAAGATTGGTGCATGTTAAAATTTCTCTACTTGAGGAATTGTCTGTGAACATTATGAGATACAATTCTTCTGTGTTGATAGAATTCAAGAATGAGTTAATATCAAGCCCTGATTTCTTAATTTTGGGCTGTGTAAACATTAGCAGAACTGATGTGGATCAGGATGCCATGTTGCAATTTGGTTGCACAGCATCCTTCCCACTTCAGTATCGAGTTCCCCACGTTGCTTCATTATGTTGATGAGAGATTTCCAAATTGTGTTTTACTTTTAACTCAACCAAACCTTTTCACGTTTTCCTTTCTTTAAATGACAGACAATGTTTTCCACACTTAAAATGTCTCCAATTATTATGTCAGTAGCAGTACTCCCAGTAGCTCAAAGATGTTTTAGAGGGGGGTTTAAAACTCTTTTCCTAGCTTTCTGGTGGGAAGACCCAGGCAGAATGACTATGCCTACTGGCTTACAAGGACACAGGTCTCCTCCAGCTCCTAGTTATATTCCTAAACCCAATGAGCTGTAAATCTAGGACATGAAACAAGGATAAACCTGAGCCTGAAACAGATGTGCTTTGTTGAGCAATGAAAGCAGACTGAAATTCTGAAGAAAATTGTAAATATCATCTGAGATGCTTGTCCGAGGTAAAATATGCTTTTGTTTTTATTAAAACAAAGCTGAAAGAACTAACCAAAACTTTGTTACTCTCATCTGGAAGCTTTAGGCTTCTCTACATGCAAACCCTTGCAAAAAGGCACCTTTAGAGCTTGAACACCTTCAGAGTTGCTGGCTGATCTAGTGAGATAAGTGCTTGGGGGTCCCTAACACTTGTACTCAAAAGGGAAAGCGAAGGTCATGTGCCAGTCCAGAAATGAGAAGCAGCTCAGATGAAGTATGTAAAAACCTTACTGTGGCAGTTACAGCTAGCTCATGTGATTTAAACAAGTCCATATATATGGCACTAGCTGGTATCAGCAATGGAGTTTTCACAACTTTGACTTTTTTGGCTTGGCCACCTGATTCTCCTTGTACCTTATGAAAATCACAGCCCTCATTACAAGAAATAACTGTGGTCCTGTGAAGTCCTTAGCACAGGACTGTGAGAACAAATTACATTCGCTTTGAGGCCTGAAGCAGGAGGAATATCTCTGCAGTGTAGAAAGAAGCAGTCTTGATCAGGATAATTTTATTCTAACAGTAAAAATAAAGCGCAAATAAGATACCAGGTGGTTTGTCAGAGCTAGTTATAACTTGCAGTTTCCAAGATATGTATGTGTCTCTATATTTAGCCAATCAATAGAGGAGCTTAGCTTAAGAACACAAAAGCACCCTCTCTGTCAGAAGTAAATACCTAGAACTTAAGCATTTTGCATTCTACCTTAATCATGTCCCAGGGAATTGGTATATAGCACCTGGGCTCTTTACGACCTTAATATGTGTCTGTTCTCAGTACAGCCTTGTTAAGCTGGCAAACAAAGAATTAAACAAAGACATACTAGAAGAAATGACACATCCTTAATTATAAAAAAGATCAATGATATGATAAAATCTAGTTGCCAAAGTTTTAATAGGAAATGTTAGAAACTAATTGTACTCTAAGACGAATTTTACAGTTTCTTTACCTCGACCATCTATTGTTTTGCTTGTCTTCTCTCCCACATCATCTCCCACTTCCTCTCCATTCTCCTTTTATTTTCTGTCCTTTCTTGCAAGTCCATTGCCCTCCTTCCTTAAAAACAGGAATTTACCCTTCCCTTTTCTTCCTTGCCTGAGTGGAAAAAGCTTCTAACCACTCACACATGCCTGAATTTGCAGACAAACAATGGTAAGGTCGCCATCAGTTCTGCATAAATCAGTGTGCAATTTCTTTATAAGAGGCTCTTCTGCAGAGGCCTTTGTCCATGTGGTGCTTAAGAAAGGCATTTATATGAACACTCAGCAAATTGTCTGGTATGCTCTAAAGTGCCATCAGACAGAATGTCTCTCTCATTGGCTATCCACCTGCTTACCAGGAAAACTCAGACCATAGAAATCCATGTTTGCATAGCTTTTTTTTAGGGACAAGTGCAACACAGACACAATATCTTTGGGTTTGTACTAAATTATTTCTTTGTGTTTGGCCATTAATAAGTGCATAATGAATTCATTCTCTATTTGAGTCCTTGAATGGCTCTTTCTTTACAGATCTTCCCTTACAGAAGTTAGAGCCTCCTACTTTGCGCAAATAACTCCTACCTTTTGAAATCACTGCTTAAAATTGGAGAGATCTTATTCTCACTAGGATTCCTAGGGATCTTTTCATAGCTACTGAAAGATTTTCAGAGATATTTGTGTCGCAAAGTCTTGAGATCATACAAAACGAAACACATTCATTCACACATATCATGGTGCTTATTTTGAAAATAAACAGGCTGGGAAAACTTACATCTTTGACGACATCCTTCCTGTAGAGAGGCAAAAGCAAAGGTTATGGCTTCTGGGAAAGAAACTGGGTTCGTAGGAGGATCATTAAGTACATTAACACTGTCTTTAATGATCTTTACTAGGAAAAAGGATTATTGTGATTCTAAATTGGTGCTTTAATTGGTGACTGAAAAGGAGTAATGAGCTTGGTATATCAGCATTTTACGAGCAAGATCTAAATGCCTGGGAGGAAGTGAGCGCACAATGAAATTACAGAATGACTGATGCAGAAGGTGGAGAGAAAATTGACTCTTTAGTTAGAAAAGAGTTATAATGGGGAAAGATAACATGAAAGTTTAGAGGAAAGGAGTAGAGTTGGTCCAGAGTTATTTGCTGTATAATGTAAATTAGACTTTTCCAGTAATGTTTTGTCATGTCTTTTGCTGCCTAAATGACAAAATGCATATAAAGCCTCTGTGTTGAATCTCAAAGAATTGTTTGAGAAGAGCCTGCTATCTACTGTTCTCCGTTGAGGCTTACAAAAGCAGCTCACAAACAACAGAAAACTCCTTTTCAGCATTCAGACTGCCTTACTGCTTAGTTTGTAGTTAACATACATAAACCCAAAACATACATGCACCAAAACACACTGGTGGAATAGGGCTGTGTACAGACTCATGTCGAAAGCTGGGTTGGTAATCTCCTTGTACATAAGGTGCTATGACTGCACATGAAATATACCCTGGCAATGCTCCACACCAAATGGTACTGGGAGGAGAAATTCAGCTTTAAGGAGGACTGCTATGGAGATGAGCCATAGACAGGTTGGGGGTTTTTTTTTGAGCTATTTAAAATATAGCTAAACTCTTGAAGGAGCGCAAACTGCAACGACCTTATGCATGAAAATATGGAGAGATGGATGCATCAACAATACAGAGGAATTATGTACAATGACTTAACAACAAGGGAGGTAGCTGAGAACAGCAAAAGAGAATTTAGAGGAGGAAACCCTCTGGCCATGAGAGCTATTAGACATGGAAAAGGCCCCTGGGGAGGAGCAGATACTCTGTCCCACCAAACATGAAAAGCCAGACTGGATAAAATGCTGCCAGGAATACAATAGGGGCTGCACTCCTGCATTGAAAAGCAGTTAGAACAGAGGAGCCCATAGGTTGTTATTTGCAGATCCTAAGATTGCTGGAAGGATTGATAACTCTCCTCTGCCCCCCAAAAATGGCACCCTGCTGCTCTTTTTGGACAGAGGGATAAAACTGACCCTTCCTGCCCAGGAGGGAGCCTCAGATACATGTGTGCAGTTGCTTCGCCTGGATTAACGCCCAACTATAATTTTGTTGTTAGTGGAGGCTCTTTGTTTTGAAGCCTGAAGGCAGATTAATCCTTCCCCTGTGCCATCTAACCCGGCTGAACTGGGTACGTGTTGGCTTTTACATTTCAAAGGTTCTCAGCCTGATATTGCTATTCAGACTCTTGAAGATTTTGATAACATCTGTCATATTTTCAGAGAAATGCTGGCTTTCCTTAAATAATTTTACAAATTCAAATTGATCTGTGCGCCATTCTGAGAACTGAGTGCTTATAAATCAGGGCAGAACTTGTCAAAATGCTTTGAGACTCTGCAGGAGGACAAAAGATGTTACAATAAATGGAGCATCTCATTTTATTTGAAAGATAGACAATTAACATTCCTCAATTTTTTACCAAATGTATGTGCAATGTTAAAATTGACTGACCCAGAGGAGGAATCCCATAAAGCCATTCAGCATATCCTTTTTACAGAGATGCAGATCTATGAAATGGAATAGAAACTTCCTCATGGTTGATTGACAAATATACAACCAAGTAGGTAGGTAAGTTTTATAATTAACAGAATTTTAGGTAGTGTAACTCTACCTATATATAGGGTGGGAAAAAAGCAACCCTTGCATCCCGGTAAATCTGCCCTTTCAGGGGCAGAAAGTTTATCTGTACTTACACATATTCTCAGCTTGTTTCACTAGTGGGAAGAGTAAGTTCTCTTCACAGATTCACTCTTAGTGGGATCCTTGATTGAGAGGGCTCCTTTAGGAGCTTGATTGAGAGAGCTCCTTTAAGCTCATTTTCACTGAAAATGAGACTTTCATGTATGTATGGTATTTTCACAGTATACAAGTGTTTGACATGCACTTGCAGGCTGCAAAAAATGGGTATCTCCAGATCCCCACCATATTTTTATATGAAACCTAAAATTAATTACTTTGGAGTGGCTTAAATCACCAGTTTCATTTCTTCATTGCACACAATGGGAACGCCCCTGCCCACAATTTCTGCAAAATTGTGCTAGTAGGTGGACTATGATCCTTCCAGTTGGGGAATACCAAAGAAAGAAGGATGAAGGGACATCACTCCTCTGTCATTTGATATAATAGAAATAGCTATAGCTCATTATCTTAAAAGAACACATTAAAATCAAAAAGAAGACGAAATCATCCTTTCATCCAAGTGCAATTGGGAGTCACCCACTCTTTGCGTAGCTGAATAGGATTTTAAGCCACAATAGGAAACTAAGGCAAAAGTGCAAAAAAGTACAATCTTTGGATGTACAAAAAGTCAGCTTAATGTACTTTTCATAGCTGATATGGGGGAATTTCATGGTTCAAATTTTTTTCCTTCTATTGTCTTGTGAAAATAAGCACTGCGGAGAAAAAAGGTTTTGGAGACTTAGAGGCAAATACAGTCAGTGGAATGCCAAGAGAATTAAATTAGCAATAATGCTGAAGGCTAAAAGTCACAGAACCCAAATCGAGAAAGCGCCTGTCAGCACTGTGTGCTTCCACCCGTTTGTTGTCAGGGGTGTGGGAGTCACTGGGGATGGATGGAGGAACACTTTGAAGAGAAGGGAAATAGATCAAGGGAGAGATGCCCAGAGTTGTAGGCTGTCAAACAGCTTTTTTGACATGAATTTGGCGAGATGGAGTCTCCTTCCCACTCTGGGCCAGCAGACACAGCTCCAGGTTTTGGGATTTGCAGGAATTCCAGTCCGGACTCCGCCCTGGCTGCGAGAGGGGCGGAGCTCAGGGCTGCATGGGCGTGGCCAGGATGCAATGCGGCGTCCTACACATCACCGATGGGGGTGTGGCTTCGGGAGAAGGTGGGCGTGGCTTCTGTCCCCCCCTTGGCTGGGGGCGGTGCCAGCCGTGCCAGCTGTGCCAGGGCCGTGCCAGCTGTGCCAGGGCGGTGCCGGCTGTGCCAGGGCTCATCCTTTCCCCTTCCTTGGAGATGTACTGCTGGAAGAGCAGCACCAGCCTGGGAGTGTCCGCAGGGACAGAGCAGGGGAGGTGAGCCGAGCCCAGCCAAACCTGTGCTGAGCCAAAAGGAGCCAGGCTGAAGGGAGCTGAGGAGAGCCGTGGGGAATGGTCCAAGTGGCAATGCCAATGCCGGACCATGCCGTGAGGATCGAGTCCAGCATCCAATGCAGTGGTGTGGCACAACACAAACCATCTGGCTTTTGGGGATTGGTCCATTGCAGTTGTCCATTGAGTCTTGCAGCACTTGTAATCTTTTCTCTCTCTGGGGAAAGCCACATGGACGCAACCTATAAGGAGAAACTGACATCTTGTCTGTCTCAGTGGCCACACAGAACTAAGTCGAGGTGGTGAACAACTTTTGTGTGTAAAGCACTTTCTCATTTTGTATACTTATTTTGCTAATATTGTCGCTGCTCCTGTGTGTTTCTTATTCCATTGCTTTTTTCTTTCAGTAGATTGTTATCTCAATATACAGTCTCTGCCTTTCCCCCTCTCTTATCAGAGGAGGTAGGGGGAAGGTGAGAGGCTTATTTGGTGTTTGATTTCCAGCTGTTGTTAAACCACCACATGATATACTACCAATTAGTAATCAGAAGATATGTGGCTGTACAGGTTACTTCCAGAAATTGCTGAATCTCCTGGTGTCCTGAATTAAAGGCTCATAAGCATTTCAGATCAAAAGAAGCTGCTTTGACCAGACAATTGCCTGAAATGTGATTCTTCAGAATGTAGACGTCCTAGCTATAATTTCTTTGATTTCATGTAATCAGTCTGTTTAGTGAATAGAAACAAAAGCAGACAGAACTGTGAGAGGAATGCATGCCCCAGCAGCTTCAAAAAAGACCCCCACAAAATTAAGCTGCACACAGACAAGTGTCTTAGAATGGGAGCAATACTAAAGATTAAGGAGATTTTTGACCACCACATAGTGGCTGGGGAGAAAACCAGAAAACAGCTTGTAGGACATCTGGGAGCATGGGCCTTGCATGTGTAAGGGCAGCTGAGGGTAGCAGAAGAGAGGGAAGAGGAGAACCTTTCCACACAGCACGTGTGGACAGGAGCCACATTGTGATAGGTGTGAGTGGTCAGGCTCAGTCCCACTCACCCTGACTGCTCTCACTCCCTGCCTGCGTGCTGTGATCCAGAGATCTTGGAAGCAGTAATGTTTTGAAGCTCAGCAGGCTGGGCTGGATGTCAAATGGGGGAGAGTTAAATGCTTCAGGGTTTGGGAAGTCCATTGTGAAGGTCCCCAGCCAGCCCCGGAGGCAGGCATGAGTTGTTTCAGAGTATAAACCAATCAGAAAGACTCACAGTACCATACCACCTGGGAAGAAGTAAAGGAAACCCAACATTTGGGATGCATAAATAGCCAGAAAGACAAGATATTAGGGAAAACAGATAGCAAGATGGAAAGCCAGTAATTTTAGGAAAAAAATCTGTGAAAAGATGAAATATTGAAAAAATATTCACAAAATCAGAAAACATCCAGAAATCTCCCCCCTCTTAGTATGTAAAAATCCTCAAATGGATGTATATCCTTATATATATCCTTACATTTATTTTCTGCTCTTTTTCTTTCCTGTTCAGAACCTACAAATATGGACCAGAAACTTTGCAGAACTTCTGAAGCAAAGAGTTTTCCTTCTGTCTTGAAGAGATTTTGTAGGTCCTGACTCTTTTTGAACAGATGTTTGCAGGGATTATTTCAGGGAGGGTCCTAGAAAAATGTCTGTAAGACATGGAAGTAAAACAAAGGCAATATGAAAAATACTTATAAGCCAACAGGGAATTTCTCAGCGCTGAACAGGTTTTGTTTATATAATCATTACAGCTGCATATCTTGTGCAAAGTTAAATTTTCTTTTTCCCTTCAATTCTTTCTCTGTTCATTTGTTCTTTCTTTAACTATAAAATAGAGTTGAAACATGAGTACTATAATTTATGTTTAGAACAAGGACTTCATCCTGGGCTGTATCATTGTCTGGGCTTGGCTAAGATCTTATTTCTGCCTCAGAGTCAAACAATCTCTAATGCAAATGAAAAGGAAAAATAATACACAAACTTGGCATTGTGGTTATGTATTTATCAGCAAATGTAGCCACTGCTCTTTGGAAATGGGCAGGAATAAGGTACAGGTTTCAGAAGCAACAAATGTGTCTGCTCAGATACTTTTTACATGAGTTCACTTAAATGACACTTTGATAATGACTAGGTTGTGTTCTCATTTCTCTCCAGTGACAGACAATGGGGTTAAACTGTTGGGTCAAAACAGTCAAGTTTTTCAGTGTGGAGGCCTCATTTGAGGACCAGGTGAAGACTTGTGTGGAGGTCAGTCTTACTTTTGAACTGAGCCACTTTAGAATTCAGGAAGTCGTAACAGTGTCTTTGATGTGATGGTCCAGCTGCCCATCCTTTTGCTCTTCCTTTTGTGATAACTGGCTACAGGTTATGTCTGGCTACAGGTTATGTCTGTCCTCAAAGGAAAATATTTTCCTTAAGATAATGAAATACTGTCCCATTCATCTGTGGTAATCAGCAGACTAAGATGCAGTTCAAAAGGCATGATTTATATTATTTCCCTCTGTTAGTTGTCTCTGTTAATAGCAGAAGATTTTCCCCTAGCAAACATAGTAGTTCACAAAGATAATATCAGCAGAGTAAAAAAAAACCCACCAATGAAGCCTGTGTAGACACAGGTTTTGAGTCCATATGTATATCTTACATCTAAAAATGCTAAACAAAGATGCTAAATAGAAGGGAAAAAGAAACATTAATATAATTTTTGGATTTGAAGTATAATCGCAGTTTCATAAATATTCATTCATTACTTTTCAGTGAACATTATAACCCCTCTGAAATGCATATTTAACTTTCCACCGTCCTGTTGCTTTTACCCACATGTTGTAACTGTCATCTCCCAATACCTTTGCCTCATTGTTGTTTGTTTTTTTGTTATTTTTGTAGTTTTTTAGCTGAATGCTAATAGTCTTTGTATTTGTAAAAATTGATGCATAAATGTACACTGTCAATTGCAGTCAGAGATTAGGTAGGCAGAGTTATAGTACTAATTGATTATTCTGAACTTAAAAAAAAATCTGTCTTATTTACTGTTGATTTTAGCTTGACATACATTATTACTAGAAAAACAGATACAAGTGTGACTTCTTTCTAAACTGCTTTCTGATCACACTTGCTTAGAATAAAAGATACTTTTTCCTACTGACGATTCTTTATGTAAAAAATGTAATGTAAAAGCCAGACTGCCTCTTCTGTCCTTGCCCATCATAACTGTTGAGTGCTTGCAAATTAGGTGACAGTGCTGTTGCTGATGCACAAGGATGGCCTGAGGTCAGCTCCTTTTTCTACACTGAATTTGGCTTTGTAGTGCTAACAGAAGTGAAACATTCCTTTTGTCAGAAAAAGCAGGAGCTACTTCTCAAAAACACACATGGAGCAGAGAGATTTTGAAGGAATGTGGCATTCTACAGACTTGGTTTTTTTGGTTCTAAGTCACACATTAAAAGAAACAGAGGGAAAAGTTTTGGAACAACTCTGCCATAAAAGACAAATTACATGGGGACTTAGCCCCTTTACCATTTCCTAAATAACCGGAGCAAACCACATAAAAACCCCACAAACAAACAGAGTTCTTTCACTTGAGAGAGACTTGTTGAACTGTATTGCCTCTCCCTGAAGTGTAAGCTGTCTCTCTAGGAAACACAAAGATTTCCCTCTGACATGGTTTACAGAACTGTTTCTTCTTATATATGATCCAGCTTCTCCTATAGCGTGTGTGGAGGGAATGGGGATGGTGGGCTCAGGTGGGCTTGCAGTTCCCCACCTGCAAGAAACCTCAGGAGGCACCAGCTGGGAGAGGTGTTTTTTCAGCTGATTGTTGATCAAAGTGGACAACAGAAGTCTGGATGGCTCTCACAACTTGGTGTCTGTCTCTCCTTGTGCAGCTAGAGAAACTTATTCCCTCTGCTTGAGGATGAGAAGTGGTGTGTTCTCTCAGTCTTCAGTGTGCTCGTAGCTGAAGTACACTGAAGTACTCTGTTCTTGCAGCCAATATTTTCTGTGCAAGCAGGATGTTGTTTACAGACATGAAAACTGTCTGAACTGTCAGCCATTGTTTTAAACATGATTAGTAGCCCTAGATGTGTTAGCACTATTTCTATTCTAAACTTCAGCCTGAAGTTTGGGAATCACAACTCTTGGTATTTTCCTCTTGTCCTATCTAATGCCTTCCCAATCAGAGTTATGGCTCTATATGCAGTACTTAATGATGACCCTTAGTCAACATCCTGCTCCTTTTCAATGTATCTCTTGCTGAAAGCCAACTAACTGCTTCTCTCCTCTCCTGATAAATATTTCTGTTGCTCAGATCTAAAAACTTTCATTCATCCTTCTGAAAACATCACAGCCAGATTTCTTTTAGTTCTTTACCAAATTATTTACCAGCTCATTGTTGTTTCTCTTTTCAGATTTTATAAGTGTCTTTTGTGCTATGGAGTCTTCCTCTCTTTTCTTCTCCATAAAAACCAAAGAGCCTTTTATCTGTGTTTGACAGAGAAGCTTGTCCTCATTTCCTAGCACCTGGACATGGTCAGTCTGATGGAAAGCTTTGTGGAAATTGAGGAGCATGCCCCAGTCTCTAGGTTCCTCGGGCATCACTGAGTGCAGTTACACTGGGACTATGTGCATTCACTATTTGCTTTGAGCACATGAGAAAAGGTTTCTGCCCTTCCTGCCCACCTGGGCACAGCCTGGCTCGTGCTCAGCTGCTGTCACCAGCACCCCCAGGTCCTTTCCAGCCCCTCTGTCCCAGCCCTGGCACTGCCTGGGGCTGTTGTGACCCAAGGGCAGGACCCAGCACTGGGCATTGCTGAACCTCACTCCACTGGTCTCAGCCCATGGATCCAGCCTGTCCAGATCCCTCTGCAGAGCCTTCCTGCCCTCCAGCAGATCAACACTCCAGCCCAATGTGGTGCCATCTGCAAATTGTCTGGTGGTACACTTGACTCCCCCATCAGATCATTGATGACAAAACCAGGACTGGCAGCAAGACTGAGCCATGATGAACCCTAGTAGTGACCACCACCAGCTGGATAAAACTCCATTCACCACCCCTCTCTGGGCACAGCCATCCAGCCAGCTTTTTACCCAGCAAAGAGCACACCCATGCAAGCCATGAGCAGCCAGTTTCTCTGTGAGAATGTTGTGAGAAGAGTGTTAAAAGTTTTACTGAAGTCCAGACAGACAACATGTACAGCCTCTCTGTCATTCTCTAAGTTGTCACCTGTCACAGAAGGAGACCAGGTTGGTCAAGCTGGACCTGCCTTTCCTAAACCCATTTGGCTGGGCCTGATCCCCTGCCTGTATGTTCTGCATTGTGACACTCCAGGTTACCTGCCCCACAAATTCCCTAGCAGTGAGATCAGGCTGGGAGGGCTGTAGTTCTTTGAATCCTCCTTCTGACCCTTGATGTGGATAGGCATCACACTGGCCACCCTCCAGTCAAACAGGATCTTCCTGTAGCTAGGACTCTTGATAAATGATGGGGAGTGTCTTGGTGAGCGCTCCTACCAACTCCCATAGCACATTTGAGTCAATCTCATCCAGCATCAGAGAGCTGTGTGTGTCTGCCATGTAGCAGGGAGCTGATCCTTTCCCCTTGGATTACGGGAGCATTTCCTCTATAGTACTGGCAGCATCTTTGTGCTCTTAGTGCTCTGTGGCCCTGAACAACTTAACCAGCACTTTTTGGACACTCAGGCCCAAATTATCCAGGCCTATGTATTTTAAGATACATATCTTTAACAGACATTGTGTTTGACACTTCTCCCTGTTACTTGTGGAAAGTGTGTTGCCCTTGTGATGTACGTATATAAACCCATTTCCTTGCAGATGTAGAACAGAAACATTTATTGTCTAGATTTTAATTTGTTGATTCTTCATCCTCATTAATAGTTTTATCATTTTCATCTACTAAAGAACTAAATTATTGTTATATTTTTGAACTGCCAGGTTGAATATAACCCCATCAGTATTCCTTGTTATCCATACTACTCTGGAAAGAAATATTTATGATATCTTTCATGAGTCTCTAGGATCTATCATATGCTGATGGAACTGCTATTTATTATTTTGACTTTGATTATTTTTGCCTTACTGTTATACTGAGATATTTTAGACAAATAAGCCTTTTAAGGATTTTGATGTTAACTCATGTTTTACTGTTTACGTTCATATAACTCTTTTCCAAACCACATGTTCCAGTATCAGGGAATAATGGTGAACCAGAATTTACTTCCAAATCCATAGGAAGGCCCTGGCCCATGTTTTTCCTAGTTTATCTGCCTAGGTTTCCATCTGTAAAAGGGGAAAAATTCTATTTCTCTACATTGAAAGCCTATGATAAAATGTATCTTAAAGATTGGACAAGTTCTTTAGTTAGGGCAATATGTACAGAAAAGTGAGTATCCAAGTATCCTGAACAAAGAGCTATATAGTTTTATGAAATCTTTGTCTCACATGACTTGCTGCATGTTTGGCTATAATAGTTTAATTTGTGCTAGAGCTTATACTTCAGTGAATCACCTACATAAAGAGATATTTGGAGATCAACAGGATAAGCAATAAGTGATAGCCTGATTCTCTACTCCTGGGAATTTAAATCAGAAAAAAATTCTCTGAAGCACATGCAGTTGAATTAAACTAAAACCTATGCTTTATATGAAAATGAAGTTCTCTGGTCTTAGCTCTACTAGTTGCAAGACGTTCACTTTTGCTTTCTCTTTACACATGTAATATCCTCCCAAATGCTAGTTTGTTTCTTCTTGTGTAGGATTAGAAAGGAAAATATGGGAAATGATATGATCACAAGATCAACTGGAATACATGAAGTGTGATGCCACTAAAAAGGTTTGATACAAAAAGTTGAGGATTTGCCAGTGAAATGGATGAACATTTAGGAGACATTATTAATCAGCCCTTGGAAAGTCTTGCAGAGACATCACAGGCCTCTTAGCAGAGGTAACTCCCATTCCATATCAGTGTGGAACAGTCTGGTGTTTTCTCTCACACACTCTGTCTTGCTCTATTATTTTTTTCTATGCTTTCAAGACATCTGTAATTACAATTAATCTATTGCACAACACAAAATGTGCTAGTTGGGGATGGGATGGTTTCCATTTTGGGTATTGTGATGTTAATCCAAAAATGCCCTCCTATATTTAGATGAAAATAGTGGCTGCTCAACTGTCCACAGTGGGCAAATGAGTCTGTGATGCATAAATTCAGAACAATGACTTTTGCCTATGTTTACAGAAGTGTTGGAAAGGACAATGGGAAGAACAGAATGAATTGCTATTGCTGAAATGGAGGGAGTGGGAGGGAGTGGGGTTGTTATCACTTCTGCTGGATGCAAAGCTCTATCCTTCTTTACTGCTCTGCTGCTGGGCTGTACTGTGGTTGAGGTCTTACCCTGTAAATGGTAAGTGCCTCATTACTTGGCACTCTCATGTGATGTTCAGAGCTTTCTTGTATGAAGGAAGTTTGTTTTTGGAAAGTGTTTAATACTGCTTGGTTATTCAGTGGTGTTAAAAAAACCCAAAATAAACAGGGAGCTTGTGACTAGAAAAGACAAGTTCTCTGTGTAATTTGAGACAAATATCTTGTCATTTGAAGGTCTTTCTGCTTTTTAGTTTACCACAGGATGCTGCAAGAAATTTCCTTCAGTGACTAGGAGCACATCCAAGACAAGGCAGGCCTTAGCAGGTGTTTGCCACATGCTGTTGTGATGGCTGGGATTACTTGGGTAACAGTGAGCAAACATCTGTCTTGTATTATTCATACAGACTTCATTTCAATTCATATCCATGTTCCTATCAGTATGTGACAGTTGATTTGGCTCTCCAAAGTTCAGGGCTGATGGTAAAGTATCCAGTAGATACATCTTTCTATGCAGGGATGTAGTTTCTTCCCACTGCTGATGATAGGACTTTCCAGGTCATCTGAACAAGAAGAAAGGTCAGCTTTACCAATCAGCATGTGTCAGGCCTTTTTCTTAAGTTTTTTTTTTTACTTGGATATACAAAGAAAATAAATCTACAAAACATATCTTACCCAAAAGAAAAGTTTACAATAGTATACTCCAGTGGGAAATTAAAATATCAGGAAACAATTTTATTTTCTAATGTTTTGCCAGCTGTAGAACAGGGTCCAATAAGTAGAACAGACCTGGCTTGTTTGGTTGTTTCCTCTCTTTTGGCCAGATTTGTCTTGCTAGTCCTCTCGTAGTCCTCTTTCAGGCTATTTATTTTCCCCTACATAATGACTGGAAAACAATAATCCTGTTGAAGAAAGTATGTAGGAGACATTTCCTCATGTTTCATTGCCTTTAGAAAGGAAAAAACAGTCGAGGTTAGAAAAAGCGTCAATTTGTTATTTATGTAGTGAAGAGCAGTGTGATGTAGAAAAGGTAATTAACCCTGAGGGAATGTTTCCTCAAGACATAGCTCCATTTTTTTTCTTCTCTGGCTCTTTCCATAGCTTATTTCAGCTCTCTTCAGGGAACTGCTCTGGAGCCTGCTTTTCAGAATGTGTTGAGAAAACAAAGTAGATTGGCTGTTGTGCTTATATTTATTTAATTAAGGGGGTTTCTTTGTTTTATTTTGTTCTACAATGTAAATCAAGATTTTAAAATAAACTTGTTGCTCTGAATTAGGATAAAAGGGTGAAATCTAGAAAGCAAAAAAAAAAAAATCTTCTGTTATCAATCAAAATATTTCTGTGATTTTAGAATAATATGTTGCATTTTGTTTTTCCACACAAGTAAGATCAAAGTCAACAAAATCTTCTTTAAACAACTGGAGGAAGTCTCTGTATCAAAACCCTAACCTGCTGGCAAGAATTTAACTTCTCTAACGTCTGGTGAAAGAGCAACATGGCAAGTTGCAATCAGCTGAGAAGACTTCTGGAGGGTATAAATGGCAACACCTTGATAAAGAAAGTGGATTGACCTACCAAAGGTGAGGCACAGTTGGATCACCTATTTAATAACAGAGATGTAGCTGGGAATATGATAATCATCAGTGTTGGCAGTAGCAACCATGAACCATTGGAGGTCAAGTGAGGAAAGTGAATAGCAGACTTAAACTCATCGAGGAGATTGGGGGTGGGATCCCATGGGACAGCTCTGAAGGGCAAAGGAGATGAGGAAGACTTGCAAGACTTCAAGGACAGAGCTGAACAGGCCTTTTGTCCTGCACTTTTGAAAAAGTGTAGGTGCACCGGGAGCATAAAGCAAAGTCGTGCATTGCCAGTCCCACCTGGGAAGGCAGAGTCCTCACCCCTGGCAGCAGCAGGCTGGGCACTGGCTGCCAAGGCAGCAGCCTGTTGGAGAAATCCCTAGGGTTTAGGGAGAGACAGAGAGCTGCACAGGAGTGGCAGCCTGTGGGGCTGGCAGCAGTGAAGGCCAGCGTTGATTGCCCTGTGCTCCCTGAGCCAGGACACAGCCAGAGGATGGAGGGGCACGGGAGGGTCAGGGGGGCATGGAGGCAATGTGGGAGGACACTTCAGGGATGTGATGAGCCTTGGGGGGATATGGGGATGAAGGGGACATGGGGGCACATATGGCAGAAATGTGAAGGGTCATGAGGGGACAGGGTGGGTGTGAGGGTATCCATAGCAGGGGCACAAGGGAACAAGGAGAGCAGTGGCACTGGGAACACATGGAGAACGTGTAAGGGGAGCATGGAGGGACACACAGCAGGCATGTGATGAGGTATGGGTATGGCACTGGGGACAGAGGAGGGAAATGGCAGGGTGGAGATGTGAGGAGGCTGATGGGATGGATGACGTGGGGAGTGAACACGGGAGACGTGATGAGGATCTGAGGGCACACAGGGAATACGGGGGGACACATGGCAAGGATATGCGGGGGGGAGTGGGACACATCAAAAGGATGAATCTCTGTCATGTCCACTTTATCCTTCCATGTCCCCTCAAATCCCTGATATATGTCCCTCTATCAGTATGAAGGATGTAGTTTTGAGTCACAGGTGAAAGGTCTTTGTGCCAGGTGCTGTCTTGGCAGACTTCCTTCTGCCCGTGCTCTGCTGAAGCTGACACTCATTAGCCTGCCAGTGATGCTGCGTGTGCAACTTCAACTTGCCATGGAATGGAAGTTAAAGTGATTGAAAACTAATGGGAGTTCTGTTTATTGGCTAACCCTTGTTTCTACTCTGATTTTTTAATATCAGATCATGATTTAAATTGTCTGTGCATTTAAACAGATGAGCCATCTGCAAATGCTCTCCTAGCTGTTGAACCCTGGGGACTGGGAAATAACTTGTGTTACTCTGAATAATTTTAATAGAAATTTAGTGTGGTTTTTTAATACTTTGGTATTTAACACCTATTATCTTATATGAAAATTAATAAAATTAATTCACGACATGACTTTTGCAAACATTCTCAGCCGAAGGCACATTAGGCCCAGACAGATATTTTTAGTATTTTATTAAGAACAAGGCTGAGCAAGTTGTAAATGTTGTTCATGAAACAAGTAGTTGTGGTGACAGGTTATGGTTGCAGCCATCTGCTTTCCCTCTGCAAAGAAAGGAACTCGGAGAGAAAAATATGTAACAAGGGAGTCAAGCTACAGTAGATGACATAAAACTAATTGCAAATATTAAAAAAAAAACCAAACCAGTGTTTGGAAATGGCCTATTCTTATGAGCTGTTGAAGTTCCAACTTGCAGATTGAAATCCCATTCCCTATGTCAGCTACTGGGTTATAAGGGATAAATGTTTGATAACTGCAGAGTCAGGAATAAACATGCTTCATAGACTTTCATACCAGATCTGTGTGGACTTAGTTGCTTTGATCTGTTGGGTTTGATTTTTTTTTTTTTTTTTTGCATCTAAATGTTAGTAAGGATTTTACTGTTTATTTGGGGATCTGACAATGACAATAATGAATGATTTGGGAAGAATGAGCAGTAGCTTCCATGCATAAATATTTTCAAGTACTTGTCAAAATTGTAAACCCTCTTCAAGAAAATATTTGGCCAAAGAAGTTACATAGAGCCTGCAGCACACAGACAATCTGGTGATGGGTAGTTGTAACCGAGAACAGATTGCTAAGACAAGTCTGTATTTAGCTCTAGAAATGTCAGAACTGGCTAGGATTTAAATAGGTCAATGAATCAATAATTCTGGATCTCTGTTTTAATTCCATTCACTGCTGAACCCTGGTGATTGGAAAATAATGCATATTAAAAATAATATACATGCTATCAGCATTAGTCACATCATCTCCACCGAACTTACAGTATTTGTAAAAAAACTAAAGTACTTTATAACCTTAGCAAATTAGTCAGAAATTGTTTTAAATTAACTATTTGTTTCTAGATAATTTTAAGGACTTAAAAAATTGCCTGAAATTCCTTTTAAAAAAATTAAGCGGTATTGTTTCTTCATTATCTTTTTGTTTTGTCAAATTAATCTTGTAATTTCACATGGATTCCTTAAAAATACAAACTTTGTGTTGAAATTTTCATGGGTTAATGGCATAAAAATTTAGTTCAGTCTTTTTTTGTTCGTGATATTAAATTACTGGATTTAAACTACACTTTATCATCAACCATGCATATTGCATTTCTTGAAACGGTATTTTTTACCACTGGTACTTTTTTGACATAATATTTTTCAGTTGATAATATGCAAATGTAAGTAATGGCAACTAGCTGTTGCCTTAACTCTGAAACAATTGTAAACCTTGCCATTTGTATGTCTTTAGCATTCTTCTTTCCTTTTCCTCTCTAGCCTCACACTGCAGGTACAGGGATTATTTTCTTGTTAGAGAACAATACTCTTCCCAACAAAACAGGGTTTTGGACCACGATTGGAGCTCCTAAGTGTTATGGTAACAGAAATTAAAATAGATGTTTGTAAATAAAGAAACTGTGTGGTGCTTTGGATACAAATATGTTTGGATCACAGGCAGGAGTTTGTATCTTTGTTCCAAACAAGTGGTACATCTAAATAAGTATTAATGCCACTTAAGTCTAGTGTATATATAGAGTCATTCCATTCAAATCCATTAATTTACACCAGCCTAAATTATTTTATTGATCTATTCCTTCTTTGGTGTTCACCTAAAATGCTGACCATGTTCTACAACATCTTTTCTACAAAAAACATCAGGAAAAAATCCCCCAAATTGTAAATTGGATCAGCTGCTCTAAATCAGTCTACTTTGGAAAAATTAGCAAACTGTTCCACTAGCATGCATTGTTTAGAGCAATCAGTCTCTGTAATCTCCATTGCCTGTCCTAGAAACATGCCAGCTATCGGTTTGGATTGCAGTCTCATGATAAAATGTTTGTGATGAGCCATCTTACTCCACAAAACATGTGGACAATGATTTTCTGTTGATTAGTGATGATTGTTTTTTATGGTTGACTTCACAGGTTATTGATTCTTGGCTTTAATCTCAAAATAGACAGCAGTTTTGGAGAAATTATTTTAATTTTTTACCTTTATCACAACCATCTGATTCTCTCAGACATCCAGATTCTGGAGGCTTGTGATTTTTGGTGAAGAAAGAAAAGGACACTTAATCCTAGACATACATAGGAAAATGTCTCTGTTGAATTAAATTAATGCAACTGTTTCAAGATCAATTGAAATGTCTGGTTTTATCATCAAGAATTTAAAAAAGTGATATGTGAGTTTTAATGAATCACATAGGTAAGGCAGTCAAAAAAGTTGAATGCAATGGTTGGGGTTTTTCCTTGGTTGGTATCTTTCACTGTCATGTCTGTGTGTTGCAGCAGATGTGGTCAAAGGCATTCTACTGCATTTGAGCATTCTAGCTTCCTCGGGCTTCTTTCTCTGAGAAGGTATTAAAATATCTCAAGAACTCTGGCTTTTGGACTTCTGTATTAACAATAGTAAGTAGTGGATGTGTAAATCCATAAAACAGGAGTTGCTCTGGACTCTGCATGAGGAGGTGACAGAATGGGCTACAGTCACTCTTTTTCAGCAAACACACTAATGCAGTACCATTTTATTTAACAAACTTAGAGTATTCTCAATATCTTCCTGTTTTAAGGCTTAGCTTTATAACTAGAACTACCTTGGAGTTCAGCTGCAGTTATCCTGTATCACTTGGGCTGGATGAAGCCCTACAATGTTCTTTTCTGACTTCAGCCCCTAAAAGCACTTTGCAGCTTCTGCCAGTTTATTTAGATTGCTAATTAGCTCCTTATGCAAATAAATAATTGTTAACCCTGAGTCTACCTGGAGGTATAGACAGAGGCATAACAAGAGTATTGGGCAGAACAGGTTGTAGAGGGAATGTCTTAAATACAATATCCATGCACAGCAGCTTTCTGTTAGCTGTCTACATCAACATATGACACCTAATTTAGCTCTTGTTATTTTTGCTTTTCTATTTAGTGTGTCTCAAAACAGTGCATTAACAAAATACCTGTGGAAACTGTGCTTATGTACCAATATCTGGACATTGGTGCAAAATAGCAGCTATCTAAAAGACTTTGGAGGGCAGTTTGACCTTAACTGGTTTTGAGATTAGATAAAAAAATAATTGATGGCTATCTCTCCTTGTTTATACTAAAAAGGTTGTATGGGGCTGAATTTTAGGACTCGGACAACGGATTACAGACATTCTTCTGGGAGTTATATAATTCATACTTGCTACTTTCTAAAGGAAAGCCAGGCAGAATTTTCTTCACTAGCAATAATTCCTAGCTTGCTTGAATCAATGACCTTTATGTAACTCCCAAAGGAGAAAATGGGAAAGTTTGCTAATATTCAGTAGTCTAAAAAGATGGATTTTCTTTCTGTCTTTAGTATGAGTTGCTTTATCCCTTTTTTTTTTCTGAATACTAACAACTATTTCTGGTTAATGATTTTTTCAAGTACATGTATGGTGCTAATGGGGTGCAGATCTTTTCTGTCACACTTCTGACTGAGGAATGACGCTAAAGAAATTCCTGCTTGGCATGGGTTTTGTCTAAAATATTATATAAGAAACTTTTCAATCTCTTATAGACTGGATTTGAAAGATTAGAATTTATCTATCTCTCACCTAATGTCTATGTAGGCAATTAAAGAGAAAACAAGTTTCGTTAGTTCAGTTTATTATCTGAAATGCTGGAACACCCTCTTGCTGTCTGTCTTTGACCAAAAACCTAAATATAGCTAAAGGGCATGTCTAGACTGCCGTCAGACTGGAGAATATGCTGTGGTTCTTCCCTTTCAAACGCAGTCAAGTTTTCACGATTGGAAATCACAGAATGGAGGGAGGTGGCAAAGAAGAAAGGCGTTGAGAATGTCCCTGGCCTCAGGAGCTGTTAGTACTCTGGCTCTGACCCATGTGTCATCAGTCACATGGGCACTTGTGTGTGAACACCTCACATTTGTTTGTACAGACCAGGTTTACAGACATTTTCTAGGCTCCGCTTTCTGAAATGTTTTCCACAATGATTATTGCTTCAGATATTTTCCCCCCAAGTTCAACTTTTTAATCAATTTTACTCACAGATGCTGTTGCCAGAATCCTTTTGGAAAGCCAGAGGTTAGAGGGCAGCAGCGTAGACAGTCCAGAAGACATCAATGGTCTGGAGAAGAAGTAGATAATGAAATGAATTAAAAAATAGTTTTATCCTGCAAGAGAAACAGCGTTTGCAGTGCTAGCAGGGACTGCCACTCAGCAAGGCTTGCAATTCAACACAACCTCAGTTTCATAGTTGACCAACTTTAAAAGTTGTTTATAGTTGTTCACATCATTGTTATGGCACATGAATTCCCTTTTATCTCTAGGTTCAGGTTTTGGATATGCTTTCCTCTGGCTATATTTCAAAGTCAGTAAGCCGAGGGCTTATACTGCTGAAGAGGTTAGTCATAGCTTGGTCCAACTTCTGAACAATGATTAAGCTTATGATTTCTGAAATGTTTATGTGAGCTGTGTCTTGCATTGTTTATTGCTGTTGTTGACACTAACACGTATGGTCCAGATGGCAGAAGAAGATCTGCATTTGAGATATTGTGGTGTGTTGTAAACTCAACTTTGCAGATGTACTTCTAGTTAATCAAAGACAGAGGAATTGCTTTGAGTCACATGTTGGAAAGTTAATAGGGATATTTAACGCAACTCTTCCATTTCCAACTTGGAGAACTTGACAGACACAAATAACTGGAGGCTTAGTGAGACATTTCTGAAGCTACTAACAGGCTCCTTTCTTTGGAAAACCTTAAGTGCAGCTGAAAGAGAGCTCTACAAATTATTTACAAAATAAAATAGTAATTAATACCTGCTGGTGGGAGCAGACTTAATGAATAGTGTGTGTTCTGAAAAGTGACCTAAACTATTCCCTCACAAAAATCCAGTGAAATATAATAAATATGTGACTACTCCCATGTTGCAGCTGAGGACAAAGATGTAGACTTTCATAAGATGGGGACATAACTAAGTCTGGAGCCTTGTTCCTCCACAACTTCCCTCTCAGTCTGCAGTCACAGCTAGATTCTTCCAGAAAGTTTGTCACTTCTTTAGGCGCTGCACCACACACTTCTCCAAAGAGTAGCACTCTTCACTGTCTCTGACTTTTGAGAAAACTCTGGTCTGAACCAAGTATCCTGGATTTGTGTTAAAAACATCCACAGAGAGGTGGGATTTCAGTGATTTTTTCAGGTGCCTAGACTTGTGCTTAGGGTTCAGTTTCAGTCAAGGAAGTAATTTTAGTAAAAACCTGTCAGAAGGTACTGGCCTGACTCAAATGTAGTGTTCACATTCTGCCAAGAAGGCCTGAAGGCAAGAAAGAAAATTTGAGTCTGTTCTAAAGTTGACACTGCTTCCTAATGTCCAGTTCAAAATCATTTTCTGTGATTCCCTTCCTTGGAATTAACATTTACTTGCAATTTAATTTTTTACTTCATTTTTGGCTTTCCTTACATGATCACTGTAGCTGCTAATGGCAGCGGATCAGAACACAGGCTAGTGAATGGCAATGAAATATAATTTCTTTTGGATCTATAACAATCAAAGCAACAGCAAGAGCAACAACAACAGTGTCAGGGTAGTATTGTACCTGAGCTTGTACAACAGGCTTGAAAGCTTTCAAGTCAATCTGAATATATTTTATTTACCCTCACAGTTTTCTTGATTTGAAATAAGACAACCAAGACAGCTTCCTAACTCTATGAAATAAATAATTTTAGGATGAATAAAGTGAGTCAGGAATCATTTTTCTCCAAGAAGTACAAACAAAAGAGGTAGACTGGATTTCTGGGAAAGGTTAGGACCTACCATCCAGACCGGTTGTTGTACCAGACTTGAGAGGTTCCATCTCAATTTTCCTGTACAGGTTGTGTTTTGTTCTTTGCTCAGCAGCTGTGGGTTCTTCTCTGCAGGCAGGTGTTCCGTGCCCATCCCCCTGTTTTTGATGTTTCCATGGGTGGAGAGCTGTTTACCATTCATGTTACACTGAGCTGGATGTTCTATAAAGTACAATTTTATTAGTCTTCTCTGTACTTTTATTGGCCTTCTGATTGATCTGTGATAACATCTGATGCGACTCAGCACAAGGAATATTGCATTTATTCAATGTAAAATATTTAATCTCTTTAGCTCTTCTAAAGAAGAAGAAACCTTTCACACAGGAAACTTTTCATGTTTTCCACTTATCTTTCAATTCTCTCTGGAAATTGTGTATGTTCAATATCTCTGTTTTGTTAATGAGAAAATTTGTGTGCATGCCTTTGTTCTAGTGTTACGATAGTCTTTTTATGATGGAATACAATACGAGTAATTTTTGTTTATAAACCACATTGCTTTTCAATAAATTGGAAATGCAGTTTACACAGAAATAAACCACAGACTAATTACCTACAAATGCAATGCAGCCTCATTTCTTATGTTTTTCGTTATTACTGCAGTATTGATAAACCATTAAGAAACAAAGAGTACTGTTTTTTTTTAGTAGTTAACACGAGTTTTACATGTGTTTATGTGAAAAGAAGCAGGTGTTATGAATGATCAAACAAAATAAATCTCTGTAGCAAAACCACACAAAAGCCAAATGTATGCTTTTTGTTCACACTCGAACATTTTGATTTATGAATGTTTTAACATGGTTATTCAGAAATCACCAAATATCTCCAGGTGCTGATATATTTATGAAATTTAGTTTTCCCACACTAAACATAGGAACCAGAACTCAATTTGGAATTTAACTATATATTTGACATATGACCTCATAAAACTGGGTACATTTCACCATTTGTATTTGCATATCTCCCCTCTAATATAAAATTGAATTATACAATCAGGCTGTGTGAAATGTGTTGTTTTAGTAATGAAGCATTTCTCTAATCTCCTTTGCTGTTTGTTTAGTATGATTAATTTTGTAAATATTTACAAGTTTGTTTCTAAAAACAAGAATTTTAAATGAAGTAGAGAAGATAAATACAACAAAAGTAACAAATCAGGAAAGCATTTTTTCTTGGCTACAGGCTGACTGAGTTCAGAGTCAGAAGAATGTGCAGAGAAAGGATTCCTTTTATCTTTGCCGCACATCAGCTACCACTGTATGTACCCCTCTTTTCTGTCTTTGTCAGGACTTTATATTTAAGCACATTCTACAGCACCACTTTGTAGCCAGACTAGCAAGACAGAGGTCAGATGTTACCCTAAGCGTCTCCCTCATTTACATTGAAACAACTTTTAAAGGACAGTTTATCTCCTGTTTCGAGAGATGATTTAAATAGTAATTTTTGAAAATCAAATTATCCAGAAAAGTGTAATTTATTTCTATGTTTACATGTGAATTCTACCTATTTTCATTACAATTGCATTGCTACCTTTTATCAAGACTGGTTTTCCAGCAGGGATTACTTACTACATGGGGAAGGAGTGCACCAGCTCTGGATGACAGCCCCAGCCCCAAGGAGGATGGTACAAGTAGTTGAGCCATGGAAAGATTAAAAGAAGGGTTGGGGTTATCGGTTTACCCCAAAGAGCAGAAGTTGGGGGAACAAACTTTCTGTGTCTGACTCATTCCTTTAGTTCTCTTTGGCTGAGCAGAGTGGGTGGGGATGTTTCCAGAGATGTTTCTCAAGCCTTGGACACAGGGCGATGGCTTCACCCGAGTATTTGCCCAGTCCCCAGAGTTACAGAACCTGTCTTGAAGTTCATGGCCCTTTGATTCCAGCAAATTTGGAAGGGCACAGGACCTAACACTGGGTTATTTTTTTGGCTGGACTCGATAATCTTAAAGGTTCCCACCCGAAGGTTTCCAACCTAAATGGTTCTGTGGTTCTTTGAAAATTTAGTAAGAAAAGTCAAATGCCTGCAGAGATTCTTGTGAAGAACAGTAGAATGGTCCATCGAAGTCACACGGCATCTAAGATGTAAACAAGATCTAGAGAGTGGGACTGTCCAAGAGAGTGAAACTTACAATGCTGTATTTGGTCTGAGACAGAAGCTGTGTGTGAAATAAACAGGAAAAGCACTTTGAAAACTGCAAAAAGGACTTGTTGGCACTGGGAGAGCACGGAAGCCTTTTGCTGAAATGGGGATGTGATTGGACAGAGCTGGTGAACATTGCTTATAAATATTTATCTGACTTGTTCCTTTTTTTCTCTTTATTGTAAGAATTTTATGACTAAAATTTTTTTGTAGAAGTATCCTTAGGAAAGAAATCAGCCAATGTGTGATGGATTTACCCATGCAGACGCATAAGAAATATATGAAAATCCATTTTGAAAACGATTTATTTAAAGATCATGCAATGAAATGAATGATAATGGTAAAATTATAGAAATTACACAATCAAGCCCATTGAATTCCGCACAGCGTAACTTCAAGACTCAGACTGCACTGCAGTCTCTTATTTTCAGTGCCACTATGTGCTAAACTATGGGGTTTTTAAACAGCAATTTCATTGCAGATATCTCAGCCTTTTATTTGCTATGCTCTGTGTTGCTACCAGCTCCTGTTTCTCATGCATATGAGGCAGTCTTTTTTGTTTAGAAGTGAGGTGAGTTGCTGTAACACCAGTCTTAAATTTTAGCTAAAACTTACAGTAGCACTTAATCAGTATTTATACTGTTACCTAGTCTCTTCAGCCTAGTTTTCTGAAGTTCCCCTTTTACCTCACCCCACCATATGGACAGGGTAAGTTTTTTGGGACCAAAGCTTCAAATCTGTCTACACCATTTTCTTAGCCAAGTGGCTTTGCTTGTTTATGTTTTTATTCCTGACAGTCTGCTGGGGTGCAATGCTAGACTGTTTGTTTAGTTCAAGGTTGGTTATTTTCTTTATTTGTTTTACTTAGTCATTTTGTCTGACAAAATGACAAGATGGTAGCAAGTGTTTCTTGAGGCAAAAACAGCTGCCTGATGTCATCTTTTAGGGTGGTTTATTTTCCAAACCAGATCCCAGCTGCTCTGGTGCTGGGTGCCATAAAAATTAAATTTCTTCTAAAAGGGTAGATGCATAATTGCAAACACAGAGCTTTGCAGGTGTTAGCTCCCTTGTAGTACAAACTCTCCTTCCGTCTCCTCAACACCAGCTCCCTCAGTCTCCTCCTTCCACTCAAAATGAAGATGAAATACTGACACTCTTTGGACTTTTCATCAGGGAATGTCTAGGTGAATTGATATGCAAATTACAGATACAGGAGATCAGTGTAGTCAAACAGCGTTAGACCAAGCCAGCTCTGGGTTCTTAAAGCACAGATATACACGCTTTGGGCTCATCAGCTGGTGAGATCCTGGGTGAAAGCCTCAGACAGGAATGTATCAGATCTAAAGTTTTCCACAAGCTTGCAGAATCCTCCACATGCTTCTTGGTTTAAGTACAACTTAGGTATAGCTGAAGCTCCTATAGCAATCGACTGAATGACCTCTTTTTCAGTCACGCTGTCTAGGAATACAGTTTGCTGCTTAAAGAAATTATCTGTGAAAAGCTGGCAGGAGAATATTCTTAAAGTATTCTCTTGGTGTATGTTTTCTCAGGTATCTGGTATGTTCTTGAGTCCACTCAAAACTGTTCAATTCCACTACTCTGAGATTACAATATTTTCTCAGCTCAGGCTGGAGTAAGGGTATTACGTTTTTCTTCCTTAGCCTCTTAGACAATTAGATTGAGAAATATACAGATATAAATATGTTGAAGGTAATCTTACAGACCAAGATCTGCTGACCTGGGATGTCTTCATGGTGTTACTATTCTCAGATAAGTGGCAAAGAGCCAAATGTGATGTTACAGGCAGAAAAAGTAAACGTATATATTCCTTGTACAGAGAAACCTATGGGGGGATATACTTGAACTGAGTTTTGTATAAACAGAAGAAGTTAAGAAGATAAAAAATGTGCAAAGAATATTGCATACTCCCCAGGGTATGTGGCACTTTCAAGAATAGTCTTGGGAGCAGCAGACAGGCTCCTCTTACCATTGCTTTGAAAGGATGTCTGAGGGGAGCCTGGCAGAGGTTCCACAAAGGTGGAACTGCTGTGGGGACAAGAGTGGAGGCACATTAGGAATGATGGAAAAAGGACAAGTTCCAACACCTCGTGGTGAAACAGAAGGAGTCTGTTTCAATAGTAAATATGAAAATATAGAGACCATTAAATCTAGAGTTCTAAGAGTTCAGTGAGGGGAAATACATTGTGCTTGGATGTGTGGGCAGGAAACATCGCTCAGTTTTGGAGAAATGATCAGCAGTCCATTTCTGGCTACACTGTTTTTGTGAAATGACACCAACTACCTCATAGCTTTAGACTTCTCCTTTGAAAAATAGATGGTGGTTGATGAAGAAAACACCTCAGAAGGACGTGGCAGAGCAAGCTACCCTTGTAGTGCTCACCTGGAAGATGTCAAGCCTGGTGGCTAAGCATGGTGTGGCTGGATCCTTCCTGACAGCCACAGCAGGTTCTGCCTACCCTGTGCAGAAAACAGTGCCAGAGTCATGTCACTGTTCATAAAAGTTATGGGAGCACAGAGAAGACTTAGCTTATTTTTCACATGCTCTTCCTTATACTGACTAAATAGAGGAAAGTTGGATCAGACGATCACATAGGTAAGAGAAAGAAAGGCAAGTTCTTGTCTTGTTCACATCTTTCTCATTTTTCTGAGGACACAACTCTGCTCTTCGGTCTGCTGATCCTATTTTCATTTTGAGATTAAGCTCTCTGTGTATGCATGGGAACATTACTGTAGATATGGAGGTCATGTACAGAAGAGTGATCTGAAAAGCCAGCAAAGAGCTCAATGTTGCAATGGCTCAAGAAGGTTTATTTTGGGGTGTTACTACAAGGATATTTTCATATTTTATATTCAATAGGAAAGGAAGAACAGATACAGCTTTGTTTAGGTATAAACAGTTCTTTTGTTGAAATAAATAAAATTATCTCATTTTCTGTAGGCCAGAGTAGTATTGTTTTCAAGCATTGAGTCTGAGTAAACAGCAGACTGTTCTTATTCAGATGTGAAATCATAAACTGTTTTCCCCATTTAAATGTCCCAGGACTTTTTGAAATTACATCACCTGCATATTCATCAAAGCTCTGTATTTGGCTGCTTTGGCAAAAATTAAGCAATGATTGAATATGGTCCAATTTGTAGAAAAAAAAATACTTTAAAAAAATACATGTGTTTTAAATTTGCTTTGGAGGCTTAGTAACATAAAAGTTTTTATGCCATTATTTCCATACTTTTCCCTTCCTCAAATATTTTGGAATGTGTATTGTGTAGGATCAGAAATGTTTTCTTATTGAAAAATCTGCAAATCTGGAAAATAAGCTTCTCAGAAATGTCTGTATTTTCATGATAACCTTGTTTGGAGGAAGGAATGTTTGCTCGAGGCCGCAGCGTCGTTGCCGCCTGGTGGGTGGGTTGGTGGTGCTGGGACATTCCTTCAAGCAGCTCTGGAGCAGACTGTGACAGAGACAAACACACATGTAGCAGGAAAGAGGTGTCTCCTAGGTGCAGGATCAGACCCACACCACAGTGCCTGCTTAGCTCAATGCCTAAATTCAATCCTGCTGAAGGATGGCAAAAGGAGCCTGCTGCTTGCAAAAGGCGATGTCCCAAGTCTCTGGGGCTGCCGCTGGATGGAGGGGCCGGGACTCAATCCTGCCGTGGTGGGAAGGATCCACCATCTCAGCAGGCATTTCATGGATGTCTTGGTGCAGCTGGGGAGGCCAGTGTCCATTCGAGCATCCTGGTGGCGGGGTGTGCCTGCCCCATTGTCCCCTGTTCACCCTGGAAGAGTGGCTGTCCTGCCGACCAAGCCATTCCAGTGTCCTTGTGTCACACCCGCAGGAGGCTTCCCCGGGCCAGCAGCAGGAGCTTCCTGAGAGCCCTTCTGCCAGCCTGGAGGACAGCAGCTGGCAGGTGCTGCACAAGGGCAGAACAGTGCCCTCCCGTCTTCTACCTTGTGGCACCAGCAAAGGGAAGTACCAAATTCACTAGACTAAATAAATATCTAGATTTACTTTTGAAGGCCAATATAGCTTAACACAGGAAAAGTCCAAACTTCACTGTTTTTCTTGGTAATTAAATAATAAACATAAGCTTTTATTTTTGATGATTACTTTTTAGTTTGTGTAACATTACTGGACAATGGAAGACAGACTGCGGGCAAGTAACATTCCCGTATTAAATTAATTAAGGGGGCCAGGCTGGAATTATGTAATCTTCATTCCTCAAAACTGAGAGCTCGGTAAAATAATTAATTCTTTTCATAGCAGCTTTAGATTGGACCCAGAAGGCCAGCTTATTGCTGGAGTTAATGAAAACAATATTTTTGCTCTGTACTCCTGTTTTAAGTCAGAAGGCCAAAAGCTGTGGCCTCGTTGAACCAGCTTTTTCTTCTTGCTTGTTCTTTAACACAGAATTGGTGCAGTGGATCAGAGCAAAATTCCTATGAAGCTCTCAACTGAAGCTTGGGACCAAGTTTAGGCTTTGTGAGAGCTTCATTGGGCAGTGGAGTTTAGAGCCATCTGCAGAGCTGTCTATAGCACCTCAATAACTCCATGGACTCTAGCGGATTTTCTCCTGCTTCTGGATAGAGTTCCCTTTGCTGCATGTGCCTTTTCTGTTTACTCAGCTTCCTGTTGGGATTGCTGAAGCAGCCATTCCCCTGACCGATGCTCAGAGTGACCTTCACCATTACTTGTGTGCAGGAGCATGTGGTCAGAGTACTGTTAAGTGACTGAAGAGTCAAACCAGAGTTTTAACGGAGGACTTTGGCAAAGATGACTATCTTTGGTTTTAAGTACTTGCTCATTAATTTTAGGCAATATCACTGGGTAACTTGCATCCAGAGATGTTTAGACTGGATGTTAGAAACAATTTCTTAATGGGAAGGTTTGTCAAGCATTGAAACAGCCTGCACAGGGACGTGGTTGAATTGGTAGACCTTCAAAATGTGGCACTTAGGGACACAGGAAGTGTCAGGCATACTGAAAAATATGAAGGGTCTTTTTCAACATCAGTGATTCTATGACTGAGATCTGATATTTTCGTAACCTAGGAAACTCTGGTGTCAGAGAAGCTCAGGCTGGTGCCTGGCAGTGAGTTAACATTACTCCAGTTTTGGGTGTTTGTACCTCTCTTTTTCCTGCTTAGTTTCATTTGTGGGTTGGGTAGGAAAAATCAGCCTCATAATTTTGCCTTCCTAGAGCTAAAATTACAGAGGGCAACTGAACACACCTTGAAGACTGTAGCTGGTGGGCACCTTTTGAATTATACTGTTTCCCTGGGGCCACTATTCACAGGGTATTGCATCTGAGTGAGCAAATATTCAAGATGGATGACAAATCTCTGACTGAATTATGATCTTTGACTAGAGAAGGCCACTAATTCAGGTGTAGAGTTTAGGCCTTTTAATAAAAGAGTTGCCTGGTGGGTTTCATGGCTGAACTGGAGAAGCCAAAATGACATTTTTCTTTTGAGAATGAAATTCTTATACCCATAATCTGACTATATCTTCCACTCCTGTTTTCTGTATGTTCTGACTATATCTTCCCCTCCTGTTTTCTGTACATTGTAATCAGATTGACTTCTGCATATTTTATTCTGACGTTTATTCTAATCTTACCTGCACAAGACAGGATTTCATTCCAGTGCATTGTCAAACAGCACTGTGCTGGATCATGAACACTGGTAATATTTCTGCATCTTGAATAAAGCTAGGCACTTGACAAACTAGGAGTAATTATACAAAAAAAAAATAAGAATTATTCTTTCTGTGAGAGGCAAATGAACAGCAAATTTATGGGGCAGACACACTGCTGATAGCAGTCAAAATGCACTGCTTTTTGCCTGCTGTTCCAAAAGAGTAAAGAGTAAAAGCTTTGTAAGAAGAATTTATGCTAACAGATGCAGAGGACAGACAGTCCTTGCTTATTGCAGTACATTTCACAAATAACCAGAAGAAGTTACAAATAAACTTGTGCGGTGAATTTATCTAAAATTGTAAATGAAGGCTGACATGGTATGCTGGAGCTAATGTCCTTTTTTCTTTTGCAGTTGGAAAGTAAGTGACACTGGCATTTAGAAACAATTGCTAAAAGGAGGCAAGTGGTCAATTTAAAATATACTAATCATTGTTACATTTTGTAAAAACAAACTATGTTTCTTGTTCTCAGCAGAAAACACTAAGAAAGTGCAAAGACATGTGGTGTTGGTGATTTTGTAAACCCCATCCTAAATTTAAAAACTGAGAAGCATCAGGGTATGTGAAAAAAGAGAAAGTGCATAGTAAGGAAGAGGACACAGAATCAGTGTTAGCTGCCACTGTAACCACTGAGAAAAGTATGCCAAGAAGTTACTGGGAGAAAAAAATTGGGACAGCTACCAAATATGAATCCTGGTGGAAGGCAAGTAAGGACTGGGGTCGTGAGGCACTTGTCAGAATCTAGTCAGATGAGTAGAAAGGTATGTGACAGAACAGAAGGAAAGAAATTGAAGGGGTAAATGGTGTGTCACTGAAAAGAAATTTTATGATGGAGGATTGAACTAGGAAGAAGAGAATAACTACTTAGAACAAAGAAACATAAAATGTTAATAATCATAGAAACATAGAACATCAAGGGGTTGAAATGAACCTTAAAAGATAATCTAGTCCCAGTCCTCCTTGCCAGGGGCTGGCACACCTCTCCTTAGACCACGTTGATCAAGACTTTATCCAGCCTGGCACTGAACACTTCCAGGACTGGGGCATCCATAACCTCTGTGAGCAACCTGTTCCAGTGCCTAACCAATCTCAAAATAAAAAAAATTCTTTCTAATATCTAAATTAACTTCCCCTCATTGAATTTGTGGCTGTTACTGCCTGTCCTGTCACTAAAGTTCCTGATGAAGAGTCCCTGTAGCTCCTTCAGAGACCGGCAGGTTGCCATGAGGTCTCCACACAACCTTCTCTTCTCCAGGCTGAACAGCCACAACTTTCTCAGCCTGTCCTTTTAGGGAAGGAGCTCTGGCCCTCTTATCAGCTTTGTGGCTTCCTCTGGCTTACTCCAGCAGTTCCATGTCCCTCTAAAACTGGGGACCCCAGGGCTGCACACAGTGCTCCTGGTGGGGTTTCACAGGAGAATGGAGGGGCAGAATCCCCTCCCTTGACCTGCTGTCCACGCTCCTTTGGAGGCAGCCCAGGATTCCCTCAGCTCTCTGGGCTGGGAGCACTCACTGCTGGCTCCTGGTGAGTTTTCCATCAGCCATCACCCCCAAGTCCTTCCCCAAGGGGCTGCTCTCCATCACTTCTCTGCCCAGCCTGTGGCTGTGGCTGGGATTGCCCCAGGGCAGCTGCAGGACCTTGCACTTGGCCTTGCTGAGCTCCTGAGGTTTGCATGGTCCCACCTCTCCAGCCTGCCCAGGTCCCTGTGGATGCCATCCCTTCCCTCCCCTGTGCCCCACCCAGCTCAGTGTCACCAGCAAACTTGCTGAGGCTGCCCTGGATCCCACTGTCCACGTCCCTGACGAAGGTGTGGAACAGGATCGGCCCCAGGACCGACCCCTGAGGGACACCACTCGTCACTGGTCTCCATGTGGACAAGGAGCTGCTGACCACAACTCTGAGTGTGGCCATCCAGGCAGCTCTTTGTTCATCACGTGGGTCATCCATCAATCCAATATCTCTGCAATTTGGAAAAAAAGCTGTTGTGCAGGACAGTGACAGAAAAAATGGTAGTATTGCCCTGATGTAAAAGGAACTGTTGCATTATTGATCACTGGTCCCCATCTTTTGTCCTTACTTTGTCCTAATTATTTTATTTTGTCTTTATTCTTTTGTGTGTCTGTGTTTTCAAACCTCATACGTTTAATAGAAGTTTCCATTCTTTAAATGAAACAAGCATATGTTTTCTAAAGAAAAAAATGTATGAGTAATGCTGAACTGTAGTGGGGTTCTGTACTAGACCTCTGTGGTAGCATGTTTTTTCTTTAAAAAGTTTGTAATGATTTGTTCTGTTGCCCGTATGCAGATGGTTTGCCCCTGAGTTATATCCTCCCACCTCACTTGTCCATCTTCCCAAAGACCTGCCTTCTGTTCCAGTTCTTTCCATGCCATCACTGTAACCCTGCCCTCCTTCCCTGTCTATCAGGATGACCCTTACATGTTTCCAGCATCTTCCCTGTCATTTATGTATCCCCTGAGATCCCACTGGTTGCTCAAACTGTTCTCCTGCCCTGTTACTCCCTGGACATTGCATTCCTCGCCTTGCACTCCTTCCCAGGTTCCTTGCAATTGGCTAAGGTTTGCATCCTCCCCTTGAACCCTCCCCCACATGTAAATTGATGCAAACCTGTGTTTGGGGCCTCTTCATTCCTGACTTTTTCTGGGGCTGGACTCTCTTGGGAAACCATACAAAAGGTCACTGTTCTGTATCCTGGTCCTAGGTGCGGATACAGCGCATGCTGTGGAGAGCAGCCTTGCTGCTGTGGCATCGAGCAGCCCTGCCCTACCACCGCCTGAACCGATACAGGTCAGGGTGGCCAATCTCAGCCCAGTCTGGGAAAAGGATAGCTGGAAATTCACCCAGCACTTGTGTCAGATCTTGTACTTCATTTTTTCATTTGTTCTTCTTTGAGGTGTTCTTTGTTAATCTTTCATTTCTGTCTTTTGCCTTCTGCATTTGCTGGTCCCATTAGGAGAATTCAGAGAAGTTCGGAGAAACACCAGATTTTTTCTCATCCTCTTAGCCCTCCCTTTAATTTATAGTCTAATGAAGCACAGATGCATTCTATTCTATAAGGTGTAAGTTTCTAACATGAAATCAGCTACTAAATTGGGCAAATATCTAGTAAGTGGGGAAACTATGTAATTAAGTGACTGTCACTCTGTCAGAAAATTCTGCTTTTGAAAAGCATAAAGCACTCCTCTGTGATTGCCACTGCTCTGGCCATCCTTGTGCTCCAAAAGTCCATACAAAGGAAAATGGTCTGAGTCAGTAACCAGTGAATTAGACCTTGTCGTAATTCAGGTCTTAGACATGCCTATCTCAAACTGTCTCTTGGTTCTGTGCTTCACCCTGATGTGAACATTGAGTATTTGGCAGCATCACTGAAGAGCATTCAAAAACTGTGAAGTCTTAAGTTTATATGAAAACTCCAGTTTAGAGAGCTAGATATTCAGGAAGTTTTGTGCTAAATAGGTTATAGAAGAATGGTTGGTTATAGTAGAACTTTGATTTTAGAGATACCAGGAACTAGAGTGTGCTCGTTCCTTCAGGAAACAATAAAAAAAAAAAAAGAAATTTAAAAAATGCTTAACTTCTGCGTGTACCTTCGAAATGACTAAATGTGATTTATCCCTTATTAGACATATATTCAAATTAATCCACCATTAATCAACTGATGCAGTGATGTGAGGTCAAATACCTGAAACTCCACCTGAAAACAAGCTTTGCAGTGACAAGTGAGAAGAAACCCCAAGATTTAAACAACAGCAGGATACAGCCTATACCTCTGCGAAGAAAACATGCAGCAGGCAGAGTAGCTACTTCTAATAACCTGAGTACAGCTCAACAGTAGCAGCCAAGGCAACATTGTTGAACATAACCATGGTCGCTAAAAGCTGAGATGATGCAACACAGCCTCTGTTCCAGTCATCCTGGTGTCTTTCGACTGCCTGTTGGCATGAACTACAAGATAACCAAGCAGCTCTGGAATTTTTAAAATAGCTTGTTACCTGTAATGACAGTATAGTTGTTGTCCCATGACCTTCATCAGCCATCAAGAAAAAATGCTTACAACACGTGTGGCCTGGAGTACAAAATAGGACTGCCTATGTACACGAATACATCATGAGCTTTAGTGGCTAAAGTTGAACTAAGTGTATTTAAGAGAAAAATTGTGGAACCTCCCCACACTTTATTTTCAGAGAGCATAATTACTTTCCTTAAAAATAAACATAATGCAGTCAATACGTCCTGTGATCCATAGGTATGGAGAGTAGTTCACTCATTTAGTGACTTTTTCTCAGTATGTTTCTACTATATGTTTGTATAGTAGAAAATACATGTGTTATGATATGAAACAGAACTATATCAAGATGAAATTTTGTGAGATGCAAAGTCACAAGCAAGGTCAAAACATATCTCATCATGATGTCCTTCTAAGACTTTAAGATTCAATACTGAGTTACTTAGGTAACTAAAAATAACATTTAATGGAATTTGAAAACATATTTATTTATCTCCAACAATCTTGGTGCTACTGTTTCCTTTTCAGGCTGGAGTAGACATACACAGGTTTGCCTTTTTAAATATTTAAAAGCTGGTTGTTAATGACATTAACCATTAAGTAATAATCATTAGTTGAAAGAAATCTAATTCTTTTTGCAGGAATGATTTTGATTAAGTCTAAAAAAATTAGTTACATAAAAGCTTGAAAATAAAATAAATATTAAATAAATAAAAAAGTAAAAGTAAATAAAATCTAGTTATGTAAAATGCTGAAATCTAGGGAAGATTAATGTTAATTAATGGCTGTTGAGATGAGAAAAGTCTGCCTGGAATAGCCAGAGGAAAAGCACATAAAATTGAAAGAAGGACCTGGGGAAAAAAAAATGGATTTTTCTTGACTGAAAACTACAGATGTCATTTCAGTCAAAAGTACTTGAGAATTCATTGAAAGTTTGTTGCTTTTTAATTGTTGTTTTTCTGTAAAAGCAAAATGTTTCATTTCAAACTCCTTGAAATGAAATGTCTTTCTTTATGGGGGTACTTTGAAATATGCTCATTAAATTTTAAAGGTGAAAACACAGAATAAAAGTTCCTTCCTTCCTTCCTTCCTTCCTTCCTTCCTTCCTTCCTTCCTTCCTTCCTTCCTTCCTTCCTTCCTTCCTTCCTTCCTTCCTTCCTTCCTTCCTTCCTTCCTTCCTTCCTTCCTTCCTTCCTTCCTTCCTTCCTTCCTTCCTTCCTTCCTTCCTTCCTTCCTTCCTTCCTTCCTTCCTTCCTTCCTTCCTTCCTTCCTTCCTTCCTTCCTTCCTTCCTTCCTTCCTTCCTTCCTTCCTTCCTTCCTTCCTTCCTTCCTTCCTTCCTTCCTTCCTTCCTTCCTTCCTTCCTTCCTTCCTTCCTTCCTTCCTTCCTTCCTTCCTTCCTTCCTTCCTTCCTTCCTTCCTTCCTTCCTTCCTTCCTTCCTTCCTTCCTTCCTTCCTTCCTTCCTTCCTTCCTTCCTTCCTTCCTTCCTTCCTTCCTTCCTTCCTTCCTTCCTTCCTTCCTTCCTTCCTTCCTTCCTTCCTTCCTTCCTTCCTTCCTTCCTTCCTTCCTTCCTTCCTTCCTTCCTTCCTTCCTTCCTTCCTTCCCCCCCCTCCCCTCCCCCCTCCCCTCCCTCCCTCCCTCCCTCCCTCCCTCCCTCCCTCCCTCCCTCCCTCCCTCCCTCCCTCCCTCCCTCCCTCCCTCCCTCCCTCCCTCCCTCCCTCCCTCCCCCCTCCCCTCCCCCTCCCCTCCCCCCTCCCCTCCCCCCTCCCCTCCTCCCTTCCCTTCCCTTCCCTTCCCTTCCCTTCCCTTCCCTTCCCTTCCCTTCCCTTCCCTTCCCTTCCCTTCCCTTCCCTTCCCTTCCCTTCCCTTCCCTTCCCTTCCCTTCCCTTCCCTTCCCTTCCCTTCCCTTCCCTTCCCTTCCCTTCCCTTCCCTTCCCTTCCCTTCCCTTCCCTTCCCTTCCCTTCCCTTCCCTTCCCTTCCCTTCCCTTCCCTTCCCTTCCCTTCCCTTCCCTTCCCTTCCCTTCCCTTCCCTTCCCTTCCCTTCCCTTCCCTTTCTCTTTCTTTCTCAGTTTACTTTAAGGAGATGAAAACTTCTTTTCTATTTTGAGTTTCTTTAGGTTGACTTTGAATTACTTCATCTGGTTTGACCACAGAAGTGAAAAGTCAGTTTTTCATGCAGTTCAGTTTCTAGAAGTCAGGAGTGGATATTCTACCTAGTATAGAATATCATTACAGGAAATACAATAGGAAAAGACTATAGTAGTGGTAGTACAGCAGCTATTTTAGTCTCATGATGTGTAACTCGATTAAGGCTATTTCTTCAGCTAGGAGTATTTTGTATCCTGGTTTGCATTGTGATTGAAGACATACTTTTCTTATGTAAAAACTGTTATGTCATGTGAAATGTGCAAACAATAAAAAACACCTTATAATGAAATCTGCCAAGACTGATTGAAAAAGCAACAGTTCAGAATGGGGTTGAGAAAATAATTCTGACCAGGATATCCTATTTTGCTGGTTTGACTGCTCTGATTGAAACCGTCTGTGAAGAAAACAGTCTTTGCGTGATAGGCCCCGATACAAATTAATAAGACAACACTGTGTTGACCTACTAAGCAAAAAACACAACAGCCCAATAACTACTAACAGACCCAGCTATTTTACTGCTTTGCTAAGAACTTCCCTTCTCCCGCCCAAATTGTTTTGTGGTGCCTTCTTTTGGCTGTATGTAAATTCCCCTGTTAAAATGCACATTCCCCAAACAATCCCACCTGTGAATGATTGCAGCCTTTAACTCCTAGGTTACATTTTCTCCTAATATTTCACCCAAAGAGACATTTTTGCTCTGTTTTGTTTTTAAGCAGCTTAGTAGTTATATTACATAAACCAAGAGGATGCTAGGGAGCTTGATCCTAAGGGTCAAGACTTCAGAGGTCCCCACCAGAGACTCTAATCACTATTGTAATCTGAATCAGAATTATGTCCTGTAACAAGTCAGGGTGAACACATTGATCCTGTGACTTGAATAAAATTGCCAAACTACAGGTACGGACTCTGTACTCTGCTGAAGGAAGTGAAATGCAGTTTTTATGTGACTTAACACAAAATATTTTATAGCGTTGGAGTAGCAGGTAATCAGTTTCAAGTGTGCCTATGACAGAAGAATCCAATACTGCCTTTGTCTCTGCATGAGACCTTAAAAGCCTTCTGCCGCCACCCTGGACACTGTGACACTTTGCACATCATGTGTTTGACAATTTATTTCACTGAACTTGAACAATGTTTTTTTCATTATCCCTGTGTTTTACTGAAGTTTTGTAACACTGCCTAATCTGTCTCTTAATGATATTTACAGCAGAGAGGGTATATCTCAAATGCCTTTTTCCAAGATAGCTGAACACCTGGATAGTATCAATATTTTAATAGAAATTCAGATTTTTAACTCCTTGGTTACTAGCTGTAATTTGAAAAAGTCTGTTTGTCAATATCAGGAGAATGAGACTAAACAAGTCAACAGCCATAAGAGCTTCCAAGAACTGTTTTCACAAGTAAGTGTACTCACAGTATAAATATTAATGTCATTGTCCAACAGTCTGTTCAATTTATGACTTTTTTTTTTAATTTTTAAATTCCAAATTCTAATGGACTAATAGTTTCCATATTGAAGGTATTTTCACAGTATAAACAAAGTAGGCATTTTCCCATGAAAAGAACATTAAAAATTTGAACAACATCCATCCAGCATGAGGGAAACAGCAAGATGTAGTCTCCCTCCAAATGCAGAGCTCATGCAACCACATGGGACACTGGGTGCCAAACTGATTGGTGCTCAGCAGCAGGACTTATGTAAGTGCCAGTAAATATTAACCTAGAACTGTCTGGCAGTCTCAGTTGTCTGAGTGATATGTGGGCAGATGGTGTGTGATTTCTGATCTATTAAAAAATCCCTTCGCTGAATTTTAGATGCTATATGAAGCTATAGAAAAAGTCTATGATTTGAAATAGCTGGCTCCTGGAAATGCATTTGGGAAGACAGTAGGATTTAATGTGCTCTTAGAGAATTATACAGCCATGGTTTCAGTTATAATAAGTCATACTATATATAGGAAAAATGTGAACAGTTAAAAATTTTACTGTATATTTCAGTAATTTTCTAGGCTTTCATGACATGTAATATCAATTCTAATTAAAAACCAAACAAGCAAACACCACAACCCCTCAAACAGACAAGCAAAAAAACACCCCACAGAAAAGCAACCAAACTATTACAAGGGTATATAATTCAAGAATAATTTTTTTCCTTTTTAATTAATTTTAAATCTGTTTTTCAGCTTGACAGTTGCTGTAAATCCCCAACGTGTTTTCATTTCAGCAAAAAAAAAAAAAAAAATTCAGATAGTGAACAGTGTGTACTGTATTCATACATTCCTACAGAAATTGAAGGTTCCTGTCACTGCCACAGTAGTTCATGAGACATAAATCATCTGTCCACTCATCCTTGATATTGTTGATAGTAATTCAAATCCTTTCTTTGGCTTGGAAGATGAATTTGAACGTGGACTGCCATATTTTAAGACATATTCTGTGTCTGAGGTTTGAAAAATATGTTAAACTCTCATGGTGAAGATGTTTTACTTCTCCGGTGTTACATAAAAATTATTTGGGCCAGAAGAAGTGGTGACTGTATACAGTGGTGATGAAAAGAGTCAACACTGAAATACGTTTCCAAATGAAACAGCAGACTTGTTTGGAGCAGATGTTTCAGCAGCTCTGATGCCATTGTGTCTAAGTGGAGAATTAGCTCCTTTTTACAGTAAAGCCATATCTGATTTAAACTGCCTAACACCAGAAAATAGCTCGTTCCTAAGAACACGTGGTTAAACGTGTTCCGAGGTTAAATGTGGAACCTTGTGAGAAGATGAAGTCTAGAAAAGACTTTTTTTGTGTTTGTTACCTTCCAGTTCAGTCTAGGATTTTCAATGTTGTGGTTGACTTTCACCATTCCTATTTTAAGTGGCTGACGCTGTGATGAAAATTCTAGAGCGATCTGACAACTGATTGTCACTGTCAGTCTTGAAATGACTTTCATAGAAATTAAATTTTTAACAGGCTCCAGTGATAAGTAGAACAGAGCTCTCAGCAGCACCTGCCCATTCATCCAATTCTTTCCTTTATGAAACTTGTGACTGAAAACTTTCTCTGGCAGTGAATACAGTGAAATATCAATGGTTTTAATTGATAACTGAAAAGTCTTTTATCCAGCTTCAGTGGGGCTTCAACACAGGATCATAGGATAATTCAAGGCTTAAATTTAATTGCAAGCTTAAATTCTTTGCTGATTGCAAGCCTTTAATATGTACCTGTTGTTCTGAAGACTCCTCTGTGGTACTGAGTGACTCACAAACACGTATTAAAAATTTCAGCTTCCCACATGACTGGCACATTACTGAGCAAAGTCTGGAGAATTTATGAGAGTGGCTCAGATAACGCAGGAAGCCATAACTACAATGGAGTTCCTGACGTTTAATAATCTTGACTCTGCTTTTGTCATGGTAATATCCACCCCTGTGGGAATGGAGCATGGGTTTATTGACAACCAAACACATTTTTGATTATGTAGCACACTTAAGAATATTTGTTTCTGGTTCAGGTTAAAGAATCACAAATTAAGGGATGTTTTAAGGGCCATTTGCTTCTAATTTCATGGAGGCACATATACTTTCTTAAACTGTTATACAGATAATTGTAATCAAAGATAACAAAATTAAATTCAAACAAGTAAGAAGATTCTGGTTGGTGCAATATTCTTTCATCAAGGCAAAATGTGTTTCTCTGTGCAGAGAGTCTGACCAACACAGCAGGACTAATGTATATTCTAAGTTCAAATAGTGGCATAACATTTTTCATGACACGAATAACCATCATGTATGCATTATATGACAGTTGAAATATGGTGGGTGCTTCCAGCAGTCCAGTGTTTCCCGTTCTGGCAATAGGTTGACATTAATCAAGAGGGGAAAATACACCTTCCTGTAACTCCCAGGCTCTCTTATCTAAATTTTCATTTGGCCAAAGTCCAGGATTTAGTTTATGACCTCTGATGAGTTCACAGTACAAAGGAGAAAACCCACAAATCTCATCCGCATAGTCTTACCCATTTCCCTTCTATTATATTATTTCTCATAGTTGCTGTAAATTTCCATGCTTGTATTAACATTGCACAATTTATTGGCAAAGTATCTTAATTACATGTTTTTATTAACAATTAATTGATACTGGAAACCCATGCTCTGGGGATATTTATTATATGGAAATTTTAGTTTTAATAACTAGGAAAAATAACAGTGTGTAAGCTGAACTCTTTTTATGTGGCATATTTTGTAGGGGATTTTCCTTTCACATCTCATCAACTGCCAGTCAAATAGTATTTTATAACATTAATAAAATGTAAGTGGACAATATCTGATGACAGAAACATTATTTTCTTAAACCATTAGCTAAACTTAGCATTTTAATACTATCACCTAAAGTGAGTACAATAAGGTATCTTACACATTTTTCATTTCTATGCCAAACTATTTTTCCTATTCCTTCTTATTATTAAAGTAAGATTCTGGCTTAATTTAATCCAAAGTAGTATGTTTTTTAAATTTCCTGAGAGAGCTATTAATCTGCAGGAGTAGAGTTTATCTGAGCTAGCTGAGGGACCTACTCTAAGTCAGCATTTTTCAACAGTGAGGTGGTAACATCTCTGGGGAGAATTAAGTCTTGTAATAGAGATTCAAATCGGATCTAGGAAAATGAAAAAAAGTTTTTCTTTTTTATTAGATATTTTTCTTCAGGGACCTACTAAATGCTGAACCATTTATTGAATATCCTGTGAGCATTTTGGTTTTCCTTCGCAAGAACAAGAGAACAGCTGGCTAGCTGCCGTCTTCTTCTTGGGGAGAGTGAACAGCAGGCATAGTTGGTGAGGAATTGCACATTCAGTTCTTGACAGGGAGGTGGGTCTCCTCTACTCTGCAAGGAGGATGGAGCTATGTAGACAAGAGCAGGACAGAATAAAACCCCCTGTCAGGGGCTTTGGGATTTTTATAGTATTTTGAAGACATCAGGTCATGTGCTGTGATCAGTCAGGCTGGAAATTCACAAAGCTACCATAGCACATGAGTCTCATCCACCACACTGGAGATCAGCATCAGTTTTATTCTATGTTCTCTCCATCTGCTGGCATGGAGTAAGAATTGTAAAGCTGGTTCAAAACATTGGCAAACGCCACTTCAGTACTGTCTCAGTTCCTGCCTGTCTCATCTGCTTGCTAGACATACAGTCTAGCATTTGGCAGGTCCTTTTGTCTCACTTCTGTGAAAGTGGAAAATACTTTGTACGTGGCTGACACATGAGAGTTCATTTGTATCGAGAGTTAATTTGTATTATTTCTTACAATGGTGGGCAAATATTCGTTTGAATTTCATATTTATTGGGCTACCTGAGTACTAGGCTTTGGTAGGTTCCTCGCAGACTTCCCAAATAAGTAGAGCCTGGGTTTTGGTTGGAAACTTGGATGACTTGAAATAATCTTATCTGAGTTGAAAGGACTAATCCATAGGTACTTAGTGTGTACCTATTTTGCAAGCTTCTCTGCATCTTCCATATCACTGCCTTTAAAAAAATCAAAAGATCAGGGTGCATTTATTTCCCTGAGTATTTGTTTGGATAAATTATTTTCCTAACTTACACAGTATAAGGAATTTTCTTTTACACATTATCAGTTGATCTACTGACACTAATTTAAAGAGGAGTCATCTACTTATAGTGGTGTACAAGAAACAATTATATTTTATGCTGAAAATAGTTCTTTGTTTGATGACTTCTGGATTACTTACTGGATAAGACACTGGAGGTCAGAGAATACTTTACCCTCTGAGCAAACAGTGAAAGTAAAGGGTCTGTACCCTTGACATTCCCAAATGAGAGGCAAACAAGGACAGAAGTAACTCATTTAAGCACTCTAGTGGCATGTTTAACAATGGAAAGGGAAAAATGGATGCATCACTGTAATTAAAATAGATTAAACAGACACGGAATTTATTAGTCATGGAAAAATCACAGCTTCCAGCTCTTGAGGAGACAGTTTCTGGAAGGCTATTTTTGTGATATGATTGACTTTAAAATGGAATCCACAGTACTTTGAGAATTATCTGGAGGCAAGACCAGCAAATGCATTCAAACTGTCTTAGATCAGTAATGGGGAAAGGAGTAATTTGCAAATAACACTTCCAATATTTTCTGAAATATGCTGCTACTTAGAAGCTACTGTGCTTGTCTTCCTTTCTTCAGGCTAAGAAACCAGGCAGTGCTCTGCTTCTTTGCATGTAGCATGGGAGCACCAGGAATGGGCAAAAATTTTGGATAAGGTGTAGAGTGAATAAATAGAATAGGCCAGATGAGGTCCGAAAAGTAGGAAGATACCTAAAATTGCAAGTACAGCTGGTCAAGACAAGCACAGCTCTATCCTAACACTTACTAGGTGATGCAAGCTTGATGGCCATGGAAATTCCTCTCTCCCTGCCATATAGTCAGACATGCACCTGCTCCTACCCCAGCTCTTAAGTCAGATTGCTCTCTTCAAGTCAGTTTCTCCATCTGTCATCTGACCTGTTTACTTGGGGCTTTGGGTAATGGAAGATTTGATCTCGATGAAGTTTTTCCACGGGGAAATGCTTTCTTCTTTTATGCCTAAAAGTGTATTCAAGTATAATAATAATAGTAATAATAATAATAGTAATAATAATAATAATAATCATCATCATCATCATCATTTTGCATGTGCAGGAAGAGCTAGGCTTTTCTTGAATTAAGGAGTCTCAAGCTCGTCAGAACTTTGAGAAATTGTATAACATGTTATATGTGTGATGCTTCATAAACAGAGTTTATCATCATTGATTACATGGTGCAAGGAAGCAAATGCATTTTATAAACAAGCAGTTCTAACACTTTTGAAGGGAGCAAAATACTTTAGGCGCTGCAGTAAAACTACCAACCATTATGAGTCCAAGCCAATACACTAAATTAATATCATATTGTGTGAAAAAGAAGAGGCATGATTCTGAAGTAACTTACTTCAATATTTCATTAGTTTAACTCTTTTGACCTTAAGGGAATTGGATGAGATTCAATATGCTCAAAGTCTAATGATACTTTTCATTGTGTGATGGGAAAGAATTGGGGACATTAAACTCTTTAGGAAGCTGATGCATTTTTTTCAGTTAACTTAGGACAAGCAGCAAAATTTAAAAGAAGAGATGTTTATTAGAATGTTTCCAATTTTAAGTCTCAGGGTACTACCAAAGACTTTGAAATTGTCAACATGGCCCTTTATAAGTTTATTACTTGCCTATGAACTGGCATGTGTTTTAGATTTGTAAGAGGAAGTTTTCTAATGTACACTTTCAGTGTTTCTCTACTGTAAACAACTCTTTAATACAGAAAGTTGTACCGTGAGCCAAGCTGGACTTTTACTGGTCACCAGTGTCAGCTGCAGAACCATGTCTGACCTTCAGTCTCTGACTTCAATTAGTCACAGAACTAATTTATTTTTCATTTTCCAGACCATTTGTCTTCTTGGAAACCACAGTGACTTATATAATTCCAAGAGTTACACTTGGAAAAAATTATTGTAGTGTGTTCATCTGTATTTAGTTTTAACACGTGTTCATACCAGTGATTTATACATTACAAAAGGTGCTAGTTTATTTGAATTAGAAGATTTCGTGGTTCTGTTAGCATTTGTGTCTGGAATATGTCCTCTTCAGGATGAATGTTGTTTGATTTTGATCTTTTTATGTTTTCCTAAGCCTAGGTGCATAGATATACTGCAGTACATGTCAGGTTGCCATGTTTTAGCTATCTAGTTAGATCTTCTACTGCTCAATACTGTGATCAGTATGGCAGAACTTGAAAAAAAATTCAACATCTATGAATTTGCCCTGAAGTGCAGCTGGCTGTTCAGTGAATATGTTTTCTTTGCGCCTGTTGGAGATACCATAGCTGTATGATTTCCAGTATTAGCAAATCATATTCTGTGGTATACCAACACTATTTTTTCATCAGTGGAAAAGAATTACATTTCCTTTGTGGTGCAGTACTGTGTACACACAATTATCATGAAAAATAACTAGAATTAGGCACATTGTTCATGATGTAGGATAAATAATAACTCCCTTTCTCCCTCTTTATATTCTAGATAACATAGTAGATATATGCATACATACAAGACATGCAAAAGTCAAAGGTAGCAGTGAGAGCTTAGACAATGACAACGAAGAATAAAATCCTCAGAAAGGGATAATTGCTAGGGTATTCTCACCAGCACTTCAGATTTCAGAATGTCCCAGAGACTAACATCTTGCATCCGTACTGTTTGGAGGTAGGTAGCTTGGCCTCAGCCTGAGGCCCAAGCAGATTTATTTCTCTTCTATATTGTATTGCACAGGATAGCAACCCAGACACACAGAAAACACAGAAGGAATCAGTGACAGAAGGAATTACAGCAGGAATCACGGCATTTTCATGACGACTAGACATGGCCTCACTCTTCTACTACGGAAAATGCCTTTCCAATATGACCTATTCTTAGGTTAGGCTGCTGACTATCTTGAAAAAGAAAGGACCAGTATGGGAAACATGCTTCTCTGTAAAAACACTCTGTCCTTGAGTCCTTCCTACAGCTATGGTGTCCTGGCCGTTCTGAAGGTCAAATTTGCAAGTGCGCAATTTCAACATTCCTAGCTACCAAAAACTTTTCTCTGATATGAAAGCACATGCACTAACACACTGTGTTTTTTCATAAATCTATTAAAAAATATGATTAAAATCTCTTGTTGAATGGTAGTAATTTATATGTTAATTTTATTTGTGTCAAGCTATTTAAAGTTTGTTTTTTGCAAATTCTAGAGCTAATCTTGGAACACAATGTCCAGGGAGGCAGACGATGGAAGAATTTTGAGGTTGATTTCTAAAAGCCTCCCAATTTTCCCATTGGTAGTGACTGTGGGATTTTTTGGAAGCCGTATGGAATGCGCTTTTTACAGTTTTCCAGTGAAACATCCAGAATGGGCATTCTCAGAGCCCTTTCATACTGTCTAGGTTAGCAGCCAAGCCTTCTCCCACTCTGACATTTTAAGCTCACTAGAGCTTCAATTGGTAGATGCAGATGACATACCACTTTCAGTGACTTTTAACAATGACTGTATGAAAAGCACAGTACTTATGTTTTCCTTAGAAAAATGAAAGGAAAAAGGGGTTAGTGTACATAGTAGCAAGTCAGTGGGAAGATGCAACCTTGGAGTTTTTCAGATGAGCTTTGGAAACAGCCTAATTCAAAGCTTTGGGTGGAAAAACTGCCTGATTTAGTTGTAGTAGTTTTAGAAATTCTGTAGCAAGCTATGGCTCAGGATCACAGTGGTGATCCAGCTCCTTTAAAGGTGCCCTTGAGACACTAATTTTTTATCATACAAACACTGTGGTAATCTGCTAAAAATATTTCTTTGAGGATGGTCTTGCAAGTCCTCTTCTGAGAGGTCTTGCAAGTTCTCTTCTGAGAGTATGCTAGGATGGAGTTTAGGCCAAGGAACCTACTGTGGTATGACTGTACTTTGCAGCACTGGAGAATCTGGGAGGTCCTGAGGCTAACAAGGAAATTTATGTGCCTGATAGAATTGTCTTGAGGTCTAAGGGAAAAAGTAATATCAGTGATCTATAGTCATCAATTCGATCCTTCCATCAGTTCCATCCATTCCAACCTGTAGTCCATCTATAATACAATGTCCATGCATATGACACATATCCATCTGCATCTGTTGAAAATACTCAGTTTACCTGACTCAGAAAATGCATTAGCAATGCAAAAGATAATATGTAAAGTCTACTGAAAGTCTAATTAAGCAAGAAAATGTGTAAGTGGATGCTGTATAAAATTAGGACATCATAGAACACTTTCATAGATAATAAGAAGAAATAATGAGATGCTGTTAGCCTCATTGTCTCCAAGAGGCAGATTAGAATAAACCAAAATCTCATAGATGGCTCAGGATGCTTCAAATACCTGATTCATTGTACTTTAAAAGTGATAATTTATGCAAAAATCAGCATGCAAAAATGGAATGCCATATGGATTTCCTTTTCAAAATAGAACCACACCCAGGTATTGTATTAAGGACTAAAGACTTCAGATGAAATGTTTGGAATTTTTTTTTCCTGTAACATAGCATAGAAATTTATGGAAAATAACTTCTGGATTAAGAGAATAAGCTCATTGCCAGTGTTATTTTTCCTGGAATATACTCCTAAAAATCTAATAAAAATGTTTTTCTGTTTCCATCTTTAGATCTGTATCTGTGCAAGAAATATTCAGAGCATCACATTCCTTATTTCTAATGAATTTGACAGGTGTCCCTTCAATCCATAAATGCCTGCCTCCATAAGTTCACTGCCTAAGATTTGGAGCCTGCTTTTTTGCTGTAAGTTTCACCCAGAACCCTTTTTTATTTACCCTTTCCATTCTTGCTATCATTACTAGTGCACATTGTGAGCTCAATGGAGTTCAGGATACAGAAAGGAGAAACCTCTGGCTGATTCCTAAAGATGGTGAGCATATCTTCTGCACTGGATATAAAAGGAATTGCAGGGATTCTTAGTGTTTTAGCTAAAAAGGACTCAGTAATTTTATTCCATTTACTAGATTGCTGGATATTTACAGTCATTTCCCACACAGATATGGCAGCCAATCTGTGTAAAGGAAGAGTGAAATAATAAAGAGAATAAAAAAGGATGAGCAATAAGGGGCCATGCACAAAAAGTGGAATTCAAAGTGCAGAAAAAAATCCAAAACAACAAGAGAAGAATAAAAACAATCAAAGGAATAATAAGAAGATGGAAAAATAAGAAGCTGGTGGGGAGAAGGTTTTTCAGAAGTAGCAATATATGGAGAGAGAGAACCATTATGTATAGAATTTGGAAATGCATACTAGGCAGATGTACAGCTTTGGCTTAACAGCAAGAAAGCCTGAGGCCTGACTCAGTGTTGGATTCATATACCTCCCATATTGCTCAAAACTGAGAGAGTCTGAATTTACTAGCTCAATCTGCATTTAATATTTAAGTTATCGAGACTGCAACAATGAATTCTCTTATTCTGAAAGCAGACACAGGGCTGTGGCACAGCTCTGTTCCCACTTAGCAAGGCAATGCAGTCATGGGCCCAGTCTCAGTCCACACTGGGATGAGATCGTCACTAAGTTTGGAATGATATTTTAGCTCATCTGTTCTTTGGTTCTGGATCATTTATATCCAAGCTTTTGCTTTGTGTTCTGTCCTCTTTTCTTTTCTGTCTGTTGCCTCTCTGATTATGGGTATTAAGTCTGGGGACTGAGCCGGGTTGTGTTGTATCCATACTCACTTCCATTGTTGGCAAATCTTTAATCATTTATCTCCCAAAACAGATGGAAATGTTTGCTTACTACAGTCTTATGACAGGAATCTTGAAGAAAATAAATTAAATTTACTCTAGAGTGAAAGCATCACAAAAGCTTTTGCCAGTAGGAAGGAGGGTAGACATCAAAAAGTGGTGCATCATAAGGAGAATTTTAGCTAGAAGGAGGCTTCAAATCTTACTTTAAATCCTATTTTGCAATAGTTTCTTGGCCTGTTCATCAGCCACAGAAAAAGTTCATCAGGAGCTAAGCCTTACTGCTTATTCTATGGTGCAGGAAGGGCTGTTATTAAAGCTGGTTATGTTATAAAACAATGCAGTTACAACTGAAGGAAACAATTAAGTTCAGATTCAGTAGACTTGCTAACTCAGTTCTTCTCTGTAATATATATTTTTTACTCTAAGCTGCTGAAACAGCTCTAAATAGCAAACCTAAGGTAGTATCCTTGTAGGCAGTAACTGAGCTAGGGAGAAATATTTAGCAGAAAGATTGCTCTGAGACATGCACGTGGATTGTTTTTAAACTGGATTTGCTACTTAGAGGGTGAGCTACCAGTTATTCTGTTTTTTGTTAACTTACAGGGCTGTTGTTTTCCCAGCATAGAAGTCTTTATTTTTATTTGCCATTAGTCTCTGAAATGAAACAATTCCAGTTACTTGCTACTGTTGTTGCTGCTGGCAAGAAAACTACTTTTACAAGCCATACAACTAAGTATAATAGTAATATATTCCTGAGACTTGCTCTTTGACACACCTTTACCTTATTTAACACTGGGGCAATGCCAGCTGGGACCACCCATTCTTGGAAATATAAAGGACCAGCACAAATTGGAAAAATGTTGATTGTTGAATCATTGTGTGGTATATCCAGTTCCAGTTCCTCAGGGCAACACTTAGAAGCAGCCCACATGGAATACCAGGTCACAGAGAGAAGCTCTAAGCCTGTCCGTGGCCCTTATTCAGGAAAAGTTTTTTTATTCAGAAACGGTGCTAATGTGTATTTTAACAGTTAGCATGTGTTTTAAAACCTTTTGACTTCAGTGGCTTTTAGACACATTCATAAGGTCCTGTGGGCTAAGGTCTAAGCCAGTAGACATCATCTTTCCCTGAAGATTTTATGGAGCTTATGTGACCTTCTGCCAGCATTTCACAGACGTATATATTTCTTTATCTTTCTGACGCTTCTGCAGTGACATAAAAGTTACTACTGTTTTCAAGTATGTTAAAGATAATAGTGTTTTCAAGTATGCAAATATATAAGTAGTACTTTTGATTTACCCATTTCAGGACAACAAACAGTATTACTGAAATAAAAGGATCCCTATTAACTGATTATCAATACATCTTTTGCTTAAAAGAATCCTATTAATCCAAAAAGCTGTCTCAGGACAAAATGTGCATGTAGACCAACAGGGCCTTGGTTTCAAACAGAAATTATGAGGTAATTTAATTAGATTCATAGACTTGTCACTCCTGCTGGGAATTTAATAGAAAGCACTGTTCTCTGGTTCAGCTTTCAGGTACTTTTAATAGGTTCCAGCTCTAGAAGAATTAACAACTTTTAAAGTACCTAATCTGTTATCAGGGTATGAAGCTACTGGCAATTCTTACAATGCATATGAGTAATCAAGCATTCAGGTACTTAAATTTGTACAGTTAGATATTAGGATCAAATGAAATATTTGGAAGGAAGACATCAGCTGATTAATGCGCCTTTAATGCATCAATATGGATTAAAGGTGCCAGTGCCACATTTAATAATTAAGACTATTTGGAAGGAATTTGTTATTTTCATGAAGTAATCCTGTGCATAAAAGCAATCACTGTTTCACAAAGACATATCATAGGATATGTCTTTGTCAGAAAAGTCGCATTAACTTTTGAAAGAGATTTCATAATATGTCAAGCTCTTTTCATGGCACAGTTTATAAATGGACTTTACTGGGGTTCTGATTTTCCTTGTGGATATAAATTTCTTCTGTGAGATGAATGTATCTCTTCTAACTGCAAGATTTGTGAAATTAAAAATGTGGGATATCTGCAAATATTTCTTGGTCTAACTAAATGAGGATTATATACAAAACAGAAGCACAGTAATACATTTTACATAGTAAGCCCTCCCAGATTTCAGCAGTAACAAAGAGATCTACTGAATGGGAAGAGGGCTGCAAATGGTGCTGGAGCACGTCCAAAGAATGCTAGCAAAGCTGGTGAAGAGTCTGGAACACAAGTCTTATAAGGAATGGCTGAGGGAACTGGGGTTTAACCTGGGGGGAAGCAGAGCTATGAGAGACCTTGTTGGTCTCTACCACTACCTGAAATAAAATTGTAACCAAGGGCATGTCAGTTTCTTCTCCTGGGTGAGAAACAAGAAGACAAGAGGAAGCGGCCTCAAGTCACACCAGGGGAGGTTTGGATTGGATATTAGGAAAAATTTCTTCATGGAAAGAGTTGTCATGCATTGGAACAGGCTGTCCAAGGCAACAGTAGAGTCATCATTACTGAAAGTGCTTAAAAAATGTGTGGATTTTGCACTTGAAAACATGAATTTGTAGTGAATGCACTGGTTGTTGACAGTTGGACCTGGTGATCTTGGAAGCCTTAAAGATTCCATGAAACATCCATGCAGCAGTATTCTAGACAATGAGATGGAATACTCAGCAAGGTATGAAAACATTCCAGGACATTGACATTGACATTGACATTGACATTAAGAATTTCAGACTTAAACCTACTAAAGCTAATACATTTTGAAAAGATTCAGTGAAATGTTTTGATGTATAAGCCATTGTCAAAGATTAGGATTCAAGATGAAAGCTAACATGACAGATGATTATCCAACACATGCCTATGCTGAAATTCTTACACCTTTCTTTGGTATTTGCATCTGATATTTACAACCATCATGGATAAGGTATTGAACTGTAGTGGCAGAACAACAGACTGGCAGATGTTGGCAGTACTTTGAGATTTTCCTAAAATATTTTCCATGCTAGGAGGTATGAATATGTTTGAATGTACAGCTGGAGAAAAGAGTGTGCTACATCGCTAATCTGTCAAATGTTGAGATTGTTCTAACACTTTTTATAAGGGGAATTCATTACAGATATTGGGTCATTGTATTCTACTAATAGCGTAATACCATAAAGAATAACATTTAACATGAAATCATACCACAAAACTTTGTTTTAATTATAAGAGGAAAAAAATATATTTTGCAAGTTAACAGGTTTTCCGTATGCTTTTTCTTCTAGGTATAACTATACAAATTTATGTAGCATGTCACTGCAATACATATATCCTTGACTTCTTTATGAAAGGCAATTAGAAGTGGTGAAAAGAGTAAAAAAAAGTAAAAAAATCCACACAGTCACTCAAGTCAATAAATCATATTTAATTCCAAACTGTGACTTTTAAAAAGGAAGCAATATAAGCACACTAATTTAAACATTTTCCTGAAGGAGAGATGATCTTCACTCATGTAATAATACTGCTGGAACTCCAAGAAGGGAACTCTTTGCTATTATTTTTAATTTTCTCTGATTAAAAATACCAAAATCTAGGGCAGAAATACCACATAGCTAGAGAACACCAGGTAACAGTGGAGAGGTACTAATGCTGTGGATGGGTGGAAATCTTGGTGAATGGGCTGCAGTTCCCTCACTTTTGTAAGTTCATTTATGTTAGTGGCAAAGACTCAAGAACATATATGCTTTGTGCATCACATCTGAAGGACGTAGTGCAGGTTTTGCTTATCTCTGTATCAGTTTGGCAAATCTTAATTTATCCATTAATAAAAGGGTTCTTTGTCCAAGAGTAAAAGGCAGCAGGAGACAATGAGCTATTTTATTGTTCTCTCATCACCTTAGTTCTCTCCCTGTATTTCCAAGGGAACAATTCATGTGGAACAAACATGTGCAAAGAACACAAGATCCACATAAAAGGGCACCAAGCATCCTGTTTGTGAATAGTTGTCATGTAGTTGCAGCCAGCTGCCAGCATGTAATGATGATTTATGCTTTGGCTACCATTTGCTTGGCTTACTTGTGATTGGCTTTTAATCCTGGCTAGATGGAACGAGTGAGCTGCTTTCAAAAACATGGCACTTGAAATGAGCAGTTGTTAAAGCTTTTCCTAATCCATCCATCAGCTGAAGAGTTCTCATTAATCTGGTTCTAACACTGGTGAGCAAAACTTACAGAAAGCTTAGGTGGGCAGCAGAATGCAGCTCTAAGATGAGTATTTGGGCAGAAGGGGAAGCAGCCATGCCAGGTAATCATGCTGATTTTTCTATAGTGCTTAGAGAAGATCTGATCAAACGAGATTTTCAGAAGGATACTTTATCTTGCCAAGAGGATAATAGACAGAAGTACAGTATAATAGACAGAGAAGAAGGAAAATTCTGACAGAAGTATGTGTCATTGGCAATCATCTAGGCTGAAGACCTATGAAATCTGTTTGCGTGAGGCCTCTGCTTAAGTGGCCAGAAATAGCTACGTGTAATTACCAAGTTTTCAGTTGAATAATTTGGCAAGTTTATGAAACATGTGCAGAGGGTTTCCATCGTCTCATGTGGTCCGTATGCTTGTGAAGGGTGAGAGACACTTAAGCTGAAACAGTCCTTATGTATGGGTTGTCTGCTGGACCAGCGTTTCTAACTTTGTTTCCAAGGGTCAATTACACTTGAGCTGGGAAGTTATGCTAATTAATTCCTAGCCAACATGGCTTCTTGGCTTACAAAAGAGGGCAAACAAAGCAGGGACAACAAAAACTTTCATGAGCGGAGTGTTACAAATTAAAAAAAAAACAACCATCCAAAACCAGACCAACAAACCTTCAAAATGTCTTATAAAGTTCAAATGTTGCTTCTGTGAATAAAAGGCCTTAGGAAAGACACTTTCTACCCATGTAGCAGTGTATGTCTATTCTTGAACCCTCTGTGACCCATACAGAAAGCGCTTAGAATGCAGTGTCAGGCAAGTGACCTAAAAGTAACACCTACAGTACACCTAATACGTGTTAATGTGATATGAAAAACAGAATGGAGAAAAAGGATTTCTTCTCCATATTATTTTTTAAGAATGGGTAATATAAGAATGCCTCAGAGTTAAAATTATTATTTTAAAGGCTTCAAGATATCTCACATTTCCTAGACACCAACTGAACTACATGAATGATTTGGTTCTTAATTGTATATAATCTCCACTACTTTGGCTTTCTAATTCCCTCCTTTCCCAACACTTTTAAATGAACAAAAATCTTCCTCTCCCTTCTGTCACAGAAAAAATCAAAAATCACTGTCTCAAGTAGCATAGCATAGATTCATGTTAAATTTAAAATGAAAGTTATAAGCAATCAATACAATATCGTTTTCATGCAAGATTAAACATGTAGGTTGAATACAGCAAATTGTAGAATGTAATGTGCACATATGTGTCCTCAGTGAACAGTTTCAGTGGATGGAAGTGTCTACCGTATAGGTAATTGAGGTATTCTTTCAATTTTATTTCCATAAATTAATGACTGATCACATAATGAGGAACCTCTTTGTTACTATTTCTTGGGTCAGGACTCTGTGTTTCATTTTATGTTAAGAAAAACATGGAAATGGACAGCTGAGTTTACAGTTAAGGAAAAAATCCCATTAAATAATTGATTCAAATAAAGTTTCACAAATAGGAATTACTGAAAGGCTGCTCTAAGTTTCCTTTTTGGTGCATGGGAAGACCTAAATGTGAGCTCTGAGAGCTCTGACTAAGCTCCCCCAAAAAAAACATTCATGATTTCCTCAGCTGAGATTATGAAGGAATTGTAATGGTTGGAATCTGATGGTTTTTATCAGTTGCAACTGAAATGATTTTTTCAAGAAACTGAAAAGAGTTATGTAATTTGCAGTGATTTTTCGAGTCAGCTGCCTTCATCAGTATCTACTTAATTGCAGGGAATTTTAAAGAAAAATGTAGAATAAAATATGCAAACACTGCTGAACTTTGAATATTGCTTATATGAAGCAGTGTTGATTTGTGAAGTTTCTGTCTTAAGTACCACCCTGAAATGTGCTAGAAAGTATGAAGCACTGGGAGGAGTGAAAGTAGATAACACATATAATATTTACTTACTAGACTAATTAAGTATAGTTGTAATTCTTTTATAATATAACAATAAATTGGAGAAAGATTAAGATACAGTTAAATCCATTTAAAATTGCTGCTTATGGAAAAGTTGAAACAGGTAGCAAAAGCAACATGAAAGCACATTATTAAAAGCTATGCAAAATTGGGGTATAGACATATATGTGTCAGTTTTTGTCTGTTGTTTCTTTAAAAAAAAAAGAAAATTGTTTGAAAATAGCTTTTGGTATTATGCTTAAAAGTTGAAATTCGACAGACCACTATGAAAGGCTTAAAATGTTGGGTTACATGTTTTGTGCTTATTCCAGAGAGAAAACAGAATAATTATAGTTTCTTTTTAAATAATTCTTTCTATTTCAAAAAGATTTCTTAGGAAAAAAACAGAGGCCATATCCTGTCTCAGTTTTGTATAAGTTTCATTGGAATTTAAAGACTGATGTTAATAGAGCATCACTGTTTTGTGATCAATTTCTAGATTAATATTTTAAGATAACTGTCAACTGGAAAATATAAAACAAAATTTCTTGTTGGAAGGCATATGAGCAAATTCAGATACAACAAATATTTTATTTATGCTTTAAAATATTTCAAATATTGAGTAACACTTTATATAAATCTCTTAATAAACTTTAATTGTTAAGATATGGAAGCAAAGGCAGGAGGAAAAGAAAGCAATAGCTGGAAAAGAAAATGCTTTATTGAAAGAAGTAGCAGAACTCCTGATGACTTCAGTTTTGCTGCAGATAAAGTATAAATCATTGTTTGGCTTTTAGACAACTGAAGAGAAAAATAATTTCTTCTTCCTATTTACTTGATACTTGAAGTCAAGAACTTCTTTCCTAGAATTCCATATTTAAAAGGGTTCATTTTTACTGTTTTCCTCTGCTGTTCTTATCTGTTTCTTCGAATTATGAACAAAGAGCTCTTTGGATTTTCTTGTGGCTTAGTGGTAGGATGTTCCAGGCTGTTGTTTTCTTGGGACATAGCAAGCCCTTTTAGGCTTGCAATCATGAACAGCTTCAATGGCCAAAAGGCAATGAATTACCTCAGGATGAGAGAGCCTTTTTCACTAGCATTTAAAAAATTAGCAAATATAGCTAGTTAACTTTCAACTTGCTGTCAGTTTGTCTTACTGGCAATCCATGTGAACCTAGGCACTACTTTCGGGTCTTAAACAAAGTCATCGATCTTGTTGATTGCTTCTGAGTATGCGTATAAGAGAAGTAAATTTGTTGTGGCAGTAATAACTCTTAGAAGTAAGAGTCATTGACAGGATCATGCATTTACATTCAGTAGATCTTGATAATTCTGGGGAAATTATGGTCTCCTGAAAGATAGGACTGTTCAAAGTGAGCAAATGTGATAGCGTATGTGGTAGGATCAGGTGTGGAGACAGTTCATTTGGTTTGGTGTAAGTTCCTCAAGTACATCTCCACTGCTTTGTGTGAAACACCTATAACATACTGACACAGACAGTGTTAAGACATTTGCTAACAGCAATCTAAAAATAAAGAAAAAACATTAAAAAATGGACTTTACAGAATGACACCTTTTATTTTAAGGATGGTTATGTGCTATCAATCATTATTCACCTGACTTAGAGGGTGAAACTAATGGAAGATAAATATATTTCACTGTGAAAAAATTGGTTCCAAAATTTTCTAAGTTGATAAATGAGATTGCTCAGTGCTGGTAATTTTTAGACTAATAAAATATTCATAATTACATTACTGAGATCAATGAGGTTCTTCACCTCTTTGCCATGTGCCTCACTTCCTGTGATACACACATTTTTTAAAATTCTTGTGTGAAACAGGGGCTCCCATCGATTATGAGATACTGTGTGAAGAATGAAGAGTTCTAATTTTCTACTGAACTTTGTCTTTTATATGTTAAACATCCCTGGCTAAAGTCGTTTAGCCCTTCAAACCATTATTTCTCTTTCAACACCTATGTAACATGTTTGGCTTCTTCTTAGGAACTTCAGAAGTTAAAAGGGCAGTGGGATGTATGAAGCATGTGGATTCACCATGCCTTACGCAGCCTAAGCACAATGTACGGAGCCTTGCAACAGCAGCAAAAATATGTAGTGAGTGCTGTTAATTACATTTGGTTATATTTATGACAAACTACACAATCCTGTCCCTCAAAGAGTTCTGTTCAGTCTAGTGGGAATACTTACACATGTGAGCTCACAGGATTATGGTTCAAGTCTGTAGGGCCAATAAGGCCGATTGCAAAATATAAAAGGAATATGCAGCCAGAATCCTCTATCCATGTTGTCTATGCACCAAGTTACTTAAAACATTTTTAACAATTATTTGTGTTACAGATGGCTTTTAAAACACATTGTTCTTCTTTTAGTGTTTAAGTGTTTCAGATATTCCTTGGACAAGTGCAGATAATTAATTAAAGCAAAGATTTCCCAGAGTCTCATGAAAGCACACTGGTCAGGCAATCTTTACTATTATTTTAATCTCCATTGTTTCACAGATTGTTTATGTTAATCTTCTCCTGCCCTTTTTACTGTTCCAGGCAATTTTGTGGCAGAATTGAAAGTGGAGGAGGCTGAGACAGACAGCATGAGGCATGACAGCCACTCAAGCTCTCTTAGCTTGTGTATGGTTTTATGTGCTTCTAATTATCAATGTGTGGGAGTTTTGTCAAAAAAAGCTGGGCGTGTGGTTCCTTTTGTTCTTCTGTGTCTGTTGTGGTTTATATTTTAAATGGGACACAAATGTGATTTATAGTCCATGGCATGATGCAGTTAGGGAAAATTGGTCTTTTCCAGGCAACACAAACATGAGCAGGAGAAAGAGTGCACGTGAACAGTATGTTCCTCTCAGTGGAGAAGAAACACTCCACTAAGGCTCACAGAGAGTGTAAACAACATGTGAGAAGTCCTCTTCAAAAAAGGAGAAAAAAGTCAATGGCTTACTTCCACTGCTTCTAAAAATATGCATCATTGAAAGGCAGAGCTGTGAGAGATCAAAGACCATAAGCTTTCAGTGGAGTCACCCTGAAGTGTGAAAAATACCAAGATGGGATGAAAAATTCTATATACTGACCAGTGAAGCATGTGTCGTGACAACTGGGTTACCATCTGAGCAGCCCAATGCTGAGTACTGCAGCTCAAAGTAATCCTGCAAGAAGATTCACACAAGGTCCTGCCCAGGTCCCTGTGAAATGTGGAAAAATTGTTTCCAGGCCCACAATCTCTTATCAGCTTGTAAGACAGGAGGACACAGTAAGGTGATGGGTCTGAAAATGTCATGATTAAATTGTGTGATTTGAGAAAGGTAGAACATAAGAGGAATAAGCCTTTTCCTTATTTAAAAAAAATCATTGCATAAACAGAAGTTCTTGTGATTTACCTCTTCTCCCAGAGGGCTGCTAATGAAGAACACTTCATATTTAATTTAGCAAAAAAAAGGTATGCAGAAATATATTGGAAGGATTGATATTTATCCAACTTCTAGCTCCTGTTATATATTCTCAGAACTGAAAAAGAAGTTACAAAAAAATCTGATGGAAACCACTGGTTTTTGCTTCTCTAATTAAATGCTGCAGTAAGGCACAACAGCTGAAGTTCAAGTTTTTAGTACAGTGGTAATCATCCCAAGCCAGTTTTTGGAAAGGACCAGTCTCACCCTACTTCTAAAGACTTTAAATTCCCTCAAAAAGACATAGTTCAAGCTGCTTATTTTACTACTGGTAATTAGGTAATCAGCAGCGTATGAACCTGAAATGAAACACAGAGATGTTTTGTCGGAAGAGTGGATGATATATACATGGATATATAACCCAAAGGGCAAAGATAGGAACCAAACATTTAATTAAAAGGAGTTCTTCTGAAGATAACAGTATATTACAAATGTCTGAACTCTGTAAAGCTCTGTCAGTGGGTGGCAGGTTGTCTACAGAGGCATTTTTGTCTCCGTTTAAGCATGAAGCTTGATCTTGCAATGGGTTAAAGAAAATACTGGGCGTTTGGATTGTCCCTGGACTCCTTGTTTGGGAAGGACCAGACTGGATCTGTGGATAACTCCCAGCCCTGGGAACACTGCAGCCGCATTTCTAAATTCTTTTGCTCAGAGCTAAAGAAAAAAAGAATGAAGAAAAATGTGGTTTCAAATGAAAATAGATTCTTGAGTATAGCAGTAAAACAAGCAGTGCTACAAGTATACATTGTCTGCAATCTGCATTATATTTGCATACAGGAAAAGGCAGGGAAATGCTTTGCTGGTTAGAACAGAGAGAAAAATGAAAACCTATGTGAGGAAAAGTACAACTTTTTCAAAGTGTATGGATTTTGACTTTAAAAAGAGACCTGTTTTTTAACAACAGAAATATTTACAAAGACTTTCTATAATTTTGCTCAGCTCCTTGTTTCTAGTGTCCCCTACCTCATTACAAACACACAACAAAATCCTGTGCTATGACAAGAAAACTAAAACCACTTCTGCCTCAGGGTATGCATGCTTTACTTTACTGGATTATATTGCTTCATTCCTGATGTTTCATCCACTTACTTAAATCGTTCACAAAACATTTGATTTGTGTACATTAATGCAAAACACATTCAACTGAAAGTTTCATGCATTCTTACTCTCCCCACTTCAGGTATTTACTGTTTACAGCTGTGGAAATTTTGTACTTTGGCACCTTTCAATTCTGAAGTCTAACCATATTTCGATTTGAAACTGACTGATTTAAATGAACAGGCCTTTAGACATACGTGTTTTTAGGGTAGTTTGAAGTATGAAGTCTTCTTTGTTAAAGGTGGTAGCCAAGGTACACAGAATGTACAGCTTTTAAGTTCAATATTTTAGAAAACCTAATAGCTGAAGAAATATTGGACAAATTTGCCTTTTGTTTTAAAAATCCACTATCTCTAATAAAATTATTTAATCTTAATGAAAGGAGGAAGATCCTCTGAAATATGCAATGGCTTGTGCTATCTGTGGCCTTTCTTGGTCTTCTATTTATTTGCAGAATTCGATTTTCAAATCAGCATAGATATCTGCAACTGTATACCTACTTCAGAGTTTCTAAGCATGGTAAAGTCAGTTACTTTTTGGCGTAATAATTTATCCTAACTCTGCAAATACTCTATTTACTTTCTTGAACACTTAAAGTGGGAACGGACATTATTTGCCTTTGCAAATATGCAACTGAATCCAATAAATTTACCTGCACTGGGGGCCAGCTCAGCCCATGTATCTTATTATTTTTTCCCGAATTGTACTGACAGAGTATTTTAGAGTGAATCTAAGGATAATATTTCCAACAATCTTGTTTATTGCCATAGAGTTATTGTGTGGTCCCCAAGAGATGCCATCTCTCTTCCCCGATGAATTCCCTGTCAAGCTTTGAGGCAGCCCATACTACATTTCTCTGAAAGCAAACAGAAAAAAATGGAGCCTTTTAAACTCTAAAGCTATGTTTTAAAGTCAAAATACGCAATTAAATAAAAAGGCAGAACAGCAAACTTTTAAAAATCACAGCCGTGCTGGGAGTAGATAACGCAGGTGGGGCAATGTTTTCCCACAGGTGTTGTGTCTACCTCCGGGGCAAGGGGGAAGGATGGCTTGGTCCAGTCTGGTTCCCTGTCCAGTCTCTTCCTGCAGTGCTGCCACACAGCCTGCCCTCTGCCCCCAGGAAAGGCCCTTCTCTGCTCAGGGCTGGCTTTACACCTGCTCCTGGTCCTCCCTGGGCAGCCCACAGTGTGCCCACGGGGAAGAGTGGCCAGGCTGCCCCGCTCTAACACGGCTACACCCTCTGCAGCATTCCACAGGCTGGAGCCTCTGCTGTCAGAGCAGGGCCACCAGGACATTTTCTGCCTCCCTTCTCAGCTGTGTCTCGGGCTGCACACTGCCACTGAAACCTGACCCTGTCGTCCAGAACTCCTGCATCCTGTTGTCCTTCATCTCTGTTTCTGGCTTGTTCTGTCTGCCAGGAAGCCTTACATTTTGCTGCATTTTACTATTTTCCTTTGATGCCAATCTTTTAATACACTTTTCATTTTGCTTTTTTATTGTTGTTTTCTCTCTCTTTTTTTTTTTTTTTTTTTTTTTTTGGCACATACCAGGAGATTTGTTTTCCTTGCTATCGGCCATCTGGTGTCTATCCATTATCACCTTTTGGAAAAGTGCCTGATTTTCATTGGGACAGAGTCTGTTTAGTTTGAGCTCTCTGTAGACTGAATTCCTGGAACTTGAACTAGCTTGAAAGTTTTGATTGCGGGGAATTGAGGAGTTATTTTGAGACCTGTACTGCAACATGGAAGGCAATGTAATTACATAGAAATAGGAGAGATCGTGAACTTAAATCCATCTTTTAGACATTTAATCTCTGCTGGAGTGAGTATATGGTGTTTTTAATGGATATGTAAAATACAGATGAAAACTAATACACAAGGGAAAGAAACTCAGCAATGCAACAAACTGGGGATGATTGCATAACAAATAATAAAGCTAACATGCCCCTTTTTGGAAAAACTCATGCTTTGATCCACCATTATGTTTATCTTGAAAACATATTGTTTATCTAACAGAGTATGTGGTTGGCTTCTGAGGTCACTGTCATATGGTGAAAAGTCCAGTTTGTAGTGAGTCGGAACATTAGGAAAAACCTTGTAGGTCAGCCAGGATAAAGTGGAGAGTCAAACTATTGCACACTTTCCCTGGAATAAATGACTAGTTACAGGTCAGCACGTGCATGAGGATTCCTGGCAGTTAGAGAAGGTCACCATCTGTTAAAGGAAAAAACAAGTTCAAAATTAAATAAATGATGTTAATCACCTTTTTTTAGAGGAACCAGTTTTACTCAGAACATTAGGGACTAGACTTAGGATTGCTGAAGACTGCACAGTAGGGAGAATTCTGTACTTGAATGAAAGAAGCAAGTAGTGTGAAACCCAGGCTTTAAAAGTCAAAGTTTAAAATTGAGCATAAAAACTTATAAATATCTAATGGGCTTTGAAGTACTCATGGAATTTAGGGATGCATTAAGGTGTCCAGTTTAATGTTCTCTAACAGATAGATGTCCTAAGACTTCCTTCAGGATTGGTGAGGTACCATGGCTTTGCCCAGAGAAAATGATATTTAACACTCTCAGAAGGACATGAATTGCATTCAAGTAATTGAGTGCAACTCAGGCTCATGTATCTGTTAATGCTCATCACTATGAATACTTTATTATTCTTCATTGACTGAAGAAAGAATTGAAATGTTTTTTCCTCTATGACTTAGAAGTCATAGTAGTTTAGCTACTCTTCTGAATAACAGTTTCTGCTTGGCTAAGAGTTTTTCCTGTTATAAGTAAAAATCTCATGGAAATTGGTTGAAAAGAAGTTCTTTAAAGCCTTTGAGGATATAAGCAGTCTTGACTGTCACACAACTATTTAATTTTTAGGTTGCTCTTATACATGTAGACCACTTAAGTGGTGCTTATTTTTTGAAAAATAAGCAACCTGGTACCTGGTGAGGACTCCATAAAACATTGGCATAATAGGAGTTCCAAATCGTGACTTTACATTTGCTACTTGGAGGAATAAGCATCTATTTTCTATTAATTTCTGTTTAGGATGTAAACCACAGTATACAGTTAATTAATCTCTCTTAATTCCCATACTGATTTTTTTGTGAATTCTACTAAAAATTTCAGGTTTTTAGTTCAGTACCCAGTGGATCAAGCCATTTGTCCAGCTGCTAATGTTGCTGTGTTTTTTCATAAGTGATGGAGGATGGCTTCATGTGCAACCAGCCTCCAGGGTACATCACTGAATCTCTTTGAAAGACACTCCACCCATCAATATATTGCCCAAGGAAGGGCACAAAATGGTGAGAAGAGTAAGAATCATCACCAAGTTAGACTATGGCATAGAAGAACATCACTGCTCAATATATTGCCCAAGGAAGGGCACAAAATGGTGAGAAGAGTAAGAATCATCACCAAGTTAGACTATGGCATAGAAGAACATCACTGCTAGCAAAGCTGTTTGTGAAAATCAGCAGTTCACAGATCAGTGTCAACAGGCCTGTCTGACTATAACTGTATCTGTATCTCTGCAAATGAAAGTTTGAGTGAAGACTGACAGTAATTCTGTTCAGTTCATTGCTCACTATTAATAATGAGATGTTAATAACTTTGTTCTAGAGAACAGATATTGCATAGCTCTCCTTGATTTTGGGTCAAATCTCTCTTTGAACATGCAATATTCAACAATATTAACTTATGATGTACTTGTTTATAAATCTCTGGCTGAAGCTACTGTGTCAACTGTATTGTTTGAGCAGTATTAGGCTTCTTTTTTTCAGTAGGAGGACGGAGCGAATTACTGAGGTATAATTTATTAGTGTTCCCCTTTGTTACTTCCACTGTCAGTTCTAGAAATATTAATCGGGTTGTTAGTTGAATTCCTATCCACACATACAACTGAGGATTCTTTGGGCTAGCTCTTGTGGGTGCTAGAGCGACATACTCAATTTGACTGCTAGGGTTCATGTGGCTGTCTGAGAGTTTCTTGAGAATGGTTGCATTTTTCTCTTAGTGGTATTTTTTCCATATTCCTTATACCAGTGCCTTTTAGCATTTATCTTTTCTTTGTGACTTACAATTCCAGAAAAATAGGAAATAGTTATGTGGGATTAAGTGTTTGTTCAGGTTCAGCCTTTCATTCCACATTTTTCTTGCAGTGCAAGAAATGGAGCAAAGGTCATGTCCACTTTAATTTGCCTTGCTTACTGTATGATTTTCTTAGCTAGCTTGCTGTACTACAAGCAATAAGGGCTTTAGTTATGGATATGAAACTTCAATAATTTACAAACCTAAAAAATCCCTCAGAGGCCAGTTGTACTTTATTATCTCAAATTAATTCTTTCCAACTAATAGGCTCTGTGAAAAGAAACCCTGAAGCTGTAGAAGTTCCAACAGCTGTTTTTCCTGCCCTGGTTTTAATGATCAGTATTATTCATAACCCTGTGACTCACTGCCCAGTCCTCCACAAACTCTGGTCCATGCACTCCTAATTTCTGTGTCCTGACATCTGTATCCTGGTGCCCATAACACTCTGCTCCCATGAAATGAACTTACATCAACTCAAGCACTGTCAGGGAGATTTCACAGTGTCAGAAGCAAGATTTGATCCAGTATAAGTAATATGAGTTTGTTGAAACTCACTTTTTCTTTTAATTATTAATATAAACAAAGACCTATTTTGAGGCAGTGTAACTGCTGCTACCACTAGGACATAATCAATACTCAAAGTAATAGAAGCAGCTTGGAAATGGGGTTTCTTTGTGTTGTCTTTGCTATTTGAATCACAACATCTGAATTCCTGAAAGAAAATAGATACGTGTTTCTAGCTGCATGTGGAGAGAAGCCTAAGAATTACCTCAAATATACTATCACTTAAAAACTCTTAGTTGTGACACATATTGCAGGAACATTTTCTTTAGGGGTCAATTGCTACAATCCCTAGACACTGAACTGTGGAAATAGCACCCCCTGCCCCTGAATACCTAGTTCATAAAAATGAATGTCATTGTTTGGTTACTACAAAACCACGCAATGGTTTTGGGGCACACCCTGTTCTTTAGGAGCTGACTGCAGCTCCTCTGCAAGCTTTGGCAGGATTTCAGGTAATTTTATGTCTCCCCATCACTTCCTGCATCACAATATTGAAATGTGGTCAAATGTTTTTTGTTTTTTAAATTTCCAGTCTCCAGCTCTTTCTCATAGTATTGGAGTCACTTTTATTAGAGTAAAGTTAGGCTCCACTCCAGGAAATGATAGCTATTTTGCCCACAAGAAACTTTCAGATTACATGCTTATTTAAAACAGTTTTGTTTATATTCCAGAATGCTTGATTCTCTTCAACAAATTAACTTAGTAAATGGAAACATAATTTTCCCCTCCTCTTTTTATGTCTGTTTATTTAAAGTCTTGAAGGTTCTAGCAGATAGCTTCTTGTCAGAGACACTAAGTGAGCAAACTAGGAAGATTATGCTCCTAGACATGCTCTTTGTGAATAGAGAAGAACTCATGGGGGCTGTGATTGTAGGTGGGTGTCTTGGCCACGGCAATCATGAAATTACTTGGTTCAATGTGTTTAGTGTAAGGAGGAAAAAGAAAAAACATTTAGTGGACTATTCTGAGAATTTGCTTTTGAGGGCTTACAAGTCCACGGGGGCAGGTCTGTCTTTGAGAAGCCCAGGAACAGGCAATCCCATTGCAGTGTGAGTGAAGCAAGAGTAGCAAAAACCCCCTTGGCTGAGCAGGTAACTCCTCAAGGAGCTCAAGAGGAAAAGAAAACAGTATGACCTGTGAAAGTAAGGTCAAACTTTGCAGGAAAGTTACAAAGATGTGGTTCATATATGCAGGAGGGGAGACAAAAAAGGTCAAAGTTCAGTTAGAGTTGAGACTGGCCAGTGTCAGACAACAAGAAAGGCTTTTTAAGTATGTTAATAACAAGAGAATGTCTAAAGAAAACATTGGACCATTACTTGTTGAAGATAGTTAGCTGACTAACTAGGGATGAAGAAAAAGTGAAGGCATTCAATGTGGCTTTTACCTCAATGGTTAATAATAGACCTGGGGCTTATAAATGCCCTGAGTCTGTAGACCCACCAGTGCAGGAACTGTGAATTTCCATTTTTGGACACTGAAGTTGTAAGGGACCAGCTGTATCAGCTGTCTGTTCTCAAGTCCATGAGGCTTGGTGGGATTTTGTTCGGCTCTTCAGCATCTATTAAAGGTCTTGGAGGTTTCTGCTGGTTGGAAACAAGACAGTGGTATTCCAATTCGCAAAAAAGGTATGAGTGAAGAGCCAGGGAACTTGTAATGGTTTAGGAATGGTACTCCCCACTTCACTGCCCCCATCGAGGCTCTCTAAATCACGGGATGCTCTCTCACTCCTCCGCTTTCCTTCCCCCTTTCAGCTGTGCTGGAGTAGAGTGGAGAATTGAGGGCACAAAAGGTGAAGCTCACAGGCTAAGGTAAAAATCATTTACTGAAAAGAGCAATGAAATAAAAGAATCAGTAACAGCAGCAAAATTAATAGCAAAAGCATACAGAAGAGAGAGTGATTAATGTGCCAAAATGGAGCCTACCACCTCACTGCACCCATGTCACCCCAAGCAGGAGAGAGACCTTCCTTCTGGAAAGTGACTCCTTTTCCCGTGCTTGTGGTAATGAGCTGGTATAGAATAATCTCTGGGTTTAGGAATGGCCCCTCTAGGCTACTGAAAAAATTAATTGTATCCTGGCTGGAACCAGGACAGAGCTAATTTGAGTTCCAAAAAAATTTATGTAGAAGATTGTATTAGGTACTATTAAAAACCATGTAACAAACAATGCATCACATACAGTCAGCATGGTTTTACAAAGGGAAAATCCCGTTTAATTAATTAGCTATTCTTCTATGATCAGGTCCACCTACTGGAGGAAGGGAAGGCAGAGGATATAGTTTCCCTCTGTTTTTATTAGGCTTTAGATACTGTTAAGGAAACTTTCCTGTCCGGGCAGTCACACTTGCACCAGCTGAGCTGGGACAGAAATCCATTTCAGTGGGCAGCTCCAGAGCTGCTAAGTGCCCTGCTAACTCCCTACACACACCACACTCACACTATCAGACAATACTTCCTCACTGACTCAACGCTATGTTTTACGTAGTAGAAAGTAAGACTTCTTGGTCCTAAAAATAATTAAATCTGCAATAACTAAGGACTAAAATCGCAGCTCATGCTGGGTGCCTCCCAAGAAGGGACGTCAAACAAAGGAAACCCTGGACTTTTATACTGTCATGAGTATAAGCGTGCAGGACTCTGGGGTCCTTAGTTCCTGTTGGGTCTCTGAATACTGGTCCCCTAGCTGCAGGTCCCATGCCCTTTGTTAAGGAAAGGTTTGTAATGTGGGGCCTCTTGCCTGCAGTTCCTGTCACCCCCAACCTCCCCTGCCTTTCAAGCTCTGCAGAATCCCAGGTACCAGTGGAGGTTTGGCGCAGGAACAAAAAGACAGCAGCACGGCTCCTGGGGTTGAGCTGGGGTAACTTTATTCAGTGGCTAAACTCCCCAAGTCCAGGGTCCCAGGAACCCCAACTGAGGGCAGACCCTAGCTTATAAATGGAGGAGGCCTCAGGGGAGGATACAATCTTTAACCAATCTGGAGAACTGGGGGTGGAACACAAGGCAGGGAATACAATGTGTAAACGATGAAGGATTTCGAGGGAGGAAAACAGCTTAAGTAAACTAATGGGGTTTCAAAGGATACTGACAGGAAAATTTCTAAGGGAGGGGCAGGTTTGGGAAGGGATTGACATTTAATGGAAAGAGGAGTAAGGAAGGTTCTGGGGAAAAGGGTTGGGACAGGAGGGGTTAACAACTGGGAAGGGGAGGGTTTGAAACTTGTCAGGGAGTAGCTAGGTAGCAACAGAAGGACTGACACGTAAATGAACTGAATAAAATTAAGGGAGCAATTTTAGAAACATAAGGTAAAAATGGAGGCCTGTGCCACTTTAAAGACGGGGGGAGGACAATACAGAGGGATTGCAAAACCACAAGTTAAACGGTGAATATGCCAAATAAAGAAAATGCGCTACAACAATAGTGTCCCCCACAAAATCCTTCTGGACAAGTTGTTGAGCTGTGGGATGAGCAGGAGGTTCATGGTGTGGTGGGTGAACAGCTGGCTGAGGGACTGAGCCCAAAGGGTGTTAGTGAAAGGGACAACATTTGGTTGCTGACTGGTCATGTGGGTAGTGTTCCTCAGGGCTCCATTCCAGCGTCAGTTCTGTATCAGTGCTGGAGGTGAGCGCACCAGTAGCAGGTTTGCTGATGATGCAGACTGGGAGCTGCTGTGGATTCTTTTGAGGGACAAGAGGCCTTGCAGAGGGATCTGGATAGATGGGAGCACTGAGCAATTTTAAATGAGATGAAATGTGTCAAGTCCAAACGCTGAATTGTGCACCTGGGAAGGAGAAACACGGGGCACAGGGAGGCTCGGGGCGGCTCAGCAGTGCCCGGGCAGCCCCGAGGCCGAAGCCATCGCAGAGCGCCGAGCGCGGCACGGCCGGCCCGGGGAGGGGAGGGTCCCGCTGGGCTCGGCCTCGGGGCGGCCTCACCGGGCCCGCCGGGCCCGGCGGGTGGAGGAGGGTGGGAAGGTCCTGCCGTGCATCCCGAGGAGGGAAACAGCCGGTGGGAGGGCTGGGAAACGTGTCCTGGACACTGATGGAGGGGTTTGGCTTGTCTGGTTCGGAGAAAAGGAGGCTGAGGGGCGCTCTCACCGCTCTGCAGCTTCCTGAGGAGGGGAAGGGCACAGGGAGGTGCTGAGCGCCTCTCCCTGGTAGGCAGGGACAGGATGTGTGCGTGGGAATGATTCAGAGCTCTGCTGGAGGAGGTTTGGACTGGACATTTCAAAGCATTTCTTTACTGTAGTCAAACTTTGGAACAGGCTTCTTAGTGACATGGTCAGTGCCCTTGCCTGTCAGTGTTTAAGAGGCATTTGGACAACACCCATAATAATATAGTTTAACTTCTGGGGCTAAGGAGCCATTCAGCTTTGTGAATCAGGAGTAATTCTACTAAACCCAAGGATTTTATCTTGTTCGTATTCATTTCTAAAAAAGGAGAAATAGATCTAACATGCACAATGACTAGAGAAAGCATTTTAGTAAATGTGCAGGGTATTCTATGAATATATGATTTGTCCAAGCAAATTTAAGTTAGATACAGCACCTGGTGTAAGCCAGAAAAATTCCTCTTCAGCATCCAGGTGCAGTCCTATAAATACTGTTTCTGCAGTACCAATAATCTGATCCTCTTTTATATCCCTCTAGCAAGAAACAAATTTTCCAGAAGTCATGGGAAGCCTCAGAAAAGATAACAGAGATTGGGGATGGATCACAGGTACAGGTGGCATGCTACTATTCTTCCACAACATTAAAATTGTCTTGTCTTCAGTAATTCCCATCATCATAAGAGAAATTGTCTGTTATTCAAACTGTTTCAATCCTTTCTTCACAGTAGATTGTATGTTGTCTGAAAGTAGAGGCTGGTGTGTCATACATAATTACGCATAATTACAAATTCACACATAATTACAAATTTAATGCAAAATTCAGGAATCACTCATTCAGTTATATTAATGATTCTGATATGTCAAGAATGTTTAATTCTTAGAAAAGATACTAGAGCTGCAGATCAAGGTGATTGTATTTCCTTGTCCACGGGTTGTGCGAATGTCATAAACTTCAGGCATGGAAAAAAATCAAGCCGATCTAGTCCCTGGGTATGATTCAGCTCGTGCTTGGTGGCAGTTATATGTGCATGTGGTGATGCAATGCTCTGCAAAAATATCTGACTTCTTGATGTTGGAAAATTAAGATAAGCAGTAAACTTACCTTCCAGTATTCCTGGCAGGCTCTGTAAATGTTACTAGGATTATATATTGTTAGCAGTTTGCTGACATAAATAAAGACATCTATTTGATGCATCTCCAGGTTAATTAAAGGTCTCATAAGACCTTTAATGTGGAATTCATCTTTCAGATTGAGACACCTAGATTTGTGTGGTTATATATAGGTTTCTGCATGTGCACTGTACTCACACTGTATCACAGACACGGGACTCTAGTGCATACCCTAGAGCTGACCCCAGCAATTCAAGCCACAGTATAGCTTATATACCTTCAAATTCCTTTTTAATAGATTCCTCAGTTCCTTTGCAGTATCAGTTCGCATTCCAAACATTTTCCTAAGGCTATTTGCAGGCCATGAACCTGGATACAGTGCACATGCTATGGAAATAAAGGAAATTATATAGAGATTTTGATTTACTAATGATTAATTTTTCTCTTTCAGGTTTCTTTTCTTATTTTGTGCTCTTTCAAACAAGTTTTTGACAGAGTAATATTTTAACTAATGTAAATTTTAAACAACTAGATAAATAATGAAAACCATAAGCATTTTGGAGTACATCTTATTTTTCATGGATATTATCCATAATATTTTATCAGAGGTTGCATTTGCTCTTACGTAATGGAAAAGCTTTGCAGTACCATTGAAAATGATTAGGAGCAGCAGGTTACTAAACAGCTAGAGCTTTCACAGAAACTGCTATGGTATCCCTTCTTACTTGATTTAATATAAAGTGAAATGTGCTTGACTGGAACATATATGCTTTGACTATTGTGCTTGAACCACATCGCAAAGGCGGAATTGAAACCATACGTTAATGGAATGCGGATATTGATGACAGGAAGGATGTTCTCATAAACAGAGATTGGAATCCATATATCCCTCCTCCTTCTGCTTGTTTTCATCTGCTGGCTAAGTAGATGATCCCACGACTTAGTTTGTATCAGTTCTTGGAAATAAGCCCAATAGTACAGTGGACCACAAGAAAGGTAACTGCTTGAGGATATCAGCAGAAGCAGCATCAGGGCTTGTAAAACATCAGCACAAATGTGAATTTTTACAAAGTCCTTTGTGTGAATGTAACCCTCTATTGTCAAGGTGAAAATTTTTTTAGTGCTAATAGACACATTTTTCTGCTGTGGTATTTAATTGCTGACAACGAGCACATGAGAAAGCATTCAGTGTCGAGCAGTTAATTTGTCTTCATATTAGTGGTCTAATAGCTGTATAATATATATTTGATTGGTTCAAAACAAGTTTTATCTGGATTAAAAAAAGGGCTGCTGTGGGATGACTTCAGTGGAAATAGTTCTCATCCTGACAAAGCAAAGGGACATTTTTGCAAAATTTTCTTATTTCATAATATGCATAAATGAAACTGGCATCTATTTTGCTGCAATTCTGTTAATACAAGCAATGGGATTATTATGCATTTAACTTCTTATTAATTAAAAATACTTAAGAGGCCTGGTAGTAAAACCATTAAACATTATATAAGATTTTTCACCATTTTAGAAAACTTGCCAGAATAACTTTTCATCTCTGTGACGCTTAAAAGTCAATTGGCTCTCTTATAAAGTTAAAACAGCATTAAAGTCTTGTGGAAGACTTTTCTAGAGCTTTAGCATAAAGTAATATCCTGAAATGTCACTTTTCTGCTAAATCCATGAAATTTCCCAATGATAGAGAAACCTTCTCTTCAATTTTCTGGTGGTTGGTCCTGGCCTTGGAGACTGGGCAGTGGTAGGAGCTTGTGTGCATGTCTTTGCTTATAGCATGACTTTGCTTATAGAACCTGTTGATGGTAAATCTGGATGATGTGATTGGGGTGGGGGGCTGTAGAGAGAAGACTGTGAGTCTTAGATTTGATTATGTTTGACCTTCACAGCTCATGTATTCTATTTACTGATTTGTCACAAATGGGATGTCATAAAAAATAAACATAGAATACGAGCACTTCTCCAAAAAGATGGTGATTAGATATTGGCTAATTAGAGAGAACGATTTTAAATATGTAAGGGACGTATTTGTAAAATTATTCTAACTAGAGTATAAGCAGTGTGCCTTTCAGAGTAGAATTACAAAATTCACCTGTTGGACATATTTATTTATTTCTGCTTTTGTTTCAATGAAAATCTATTTGTCTCTTTTCCAGCCAATTCTATGCTCTCTCCAGGCAATTCTTAATACAGCTAATATTTCTTTAATGTCAATATCCAGATAGAATATTCCAGTGAGACTGCTTGACGGAAAAGAAAGAGGAAAGATTAAGTCTTCTCTGTTTTAAGACAGGCTGACACACAAGTCAGATGTGGCAGGATGAGGGTAGATAACACTTTAGAGGGAAGAGAAAAAATAATTTTGCCAGGAAATGCAGGAAGTCAAGAGAAATGTCATTCATAATGACCTGGATTTAACTAGAACTTTTCCGGATTTCTCCTTTGTATCATGCTTGTTTTTCTTGTCTCTTGTTCCTTGTCTGTTCTGCATTCAGTAAAGTGAAGAAATTCCTAAATAGATAGAATGCTTATTCATTTCTGTAAAAATAAGCAAGAGTAAACAGCTAGGTCAACTCAAGGTCTCAATGTTGCCCAGTTAGCTGGAAAAATTGTTCAGGAATAGCTGTTTAATTAAATTTTTAAAAAGTAATTATATGTGCATCTTTCTTTATGTGTACAAACACAATTGCTCAGTGCTACCACATTAAGTGAAAAAAAATTAAGCATTTTCTTCATTGAAAATAGCTGAAATTCCTTCCTGGGTACTTACATAGAAGGGTTAGAGGATGTGATGTCTGTGTCCCTCTCTATGCCTCTTCCCCTTCAAAAAATCCCCAGACAAACAAGCAAACAAACAAACCCCCCTCCCCAGAAAAAAAAAAAAAATCCCAGATACTGTGGAACTTATGCAATTCTGGAGCAGCAAGACAGCTGGCAAAGGAAAGTTGGTGGAGTTTGCTTGTATGGCAGAACCTAAATCTTAGTTTGCAGAGTTGCAGATACTCTCTAATGTCTTCAGTTCATCCTTGAAGCACAAACAAGATTTCAGCTGATTTGTAAACATGAATGCAGAAGATCCAGCTGTGGGAGGAAATGACTAATAAGGAATGCATGACAACTTAACTTACTGTTGACTTCTTGGGTGACCAGTTCAAATAGCCAGAGGATGTGTTAACTAAACCAACAACCAGATTCCAGTGGGTGGAGGTTATGACAACATTTGTCTTTCCAATCCCATGGCTGCTGACACAGACACAGGGTAGATTCCTGCTGGTTTTGTAGAGCCTCTGACACATGGAGCAGTCTTGAAGTTTGCAAAGCTCATTTTATCTTTTGGTACTGAATAAGAGCTGGGGAGAAGTGACCTGAACAACCAAATAGTGAATAGCTCTAACCCTGTGCAGATCTTACCTATTTAATTTTGATTTAGAACAGGCTGAACATTTTGGCAATTGCCTAGCAAGTTAGAAAAACAAAACTTTATTCATTAAGTCACTTAGTCAAGATATTCTAGACAAAATGATGCAAAGCATAAAAAAGAAAAAAAAAAAGTACTATGATCCTTCTCTGAGCTTTTCAGTAAGACCAGATCTTTCTTACTGGAGTACCCAAGTAAGGTGACCTAATTTGGCAGGCTCACAAAGGATTCAAGCTCTTAAGAGTCTCTGCTGTGCTCAACAAATCATGCTGGTTACGGATATTTTACAAAAATTTTTTAGGACAGAAGTCATAGGAATTACTTTAGAGACACTCCTTTTAGTCACTTCCTTTTTAGAAGAGTGATAAAATGATCTGTCATTGTGACATACCACTGTACTATTGATAGTCACCGTTTCAGCCTGTTGCAAAATATCACCTTTGCATCCTTCCACTGTAATGACAAGCAAGGTACACAGCTGTCCTTTTTGTAATATCATGTTCCATGAGAATGAATTTTCTCCTCAAAAGTTCCTATTAAATTTGGAGGTATTGCTTCCTTTTTTTTTTGGTAAAAACTGAGGCAAAAAGTATTGCAAGATAATTACCTCTGGTTACCTAGCAAGTCTAAGTTAGAAATTGTGTTCAGATCACAAGTGCAAAGTGCCAGAATGGAAGGAAATCTACTTTCCTATTTTTATTATTTCCAGTTTTGTAATTTACTGCAAGCTGCTTGAGCTGGATTCCTATAAATCTATGGGGCCTGATGGAATTAATTCAAGAATTCCTAGATCTGGCTGATGTTGTCTCCAAGCTCTCTCAATGATTTTGAATGGTCTTGGGAGTCTGGAGAGGTCCCACTGGACTGGAAGCTAGTGAATATTGTCCCAGTTTTCAAAAATGGCAAGAACAATGACCTTGGAATCTACAGGCCTGTCAATCTGTCTCAGTATCTTGTGAAGTATGGAGAAGATTATTCTGGCAGGTTTTGAAAAACAACTGAAAGACAGTTCAGTCACTGGTCACAGCCAGCACAGCTTAATGAGAGGCACATACTGCTTAGCAAAACTGATTTCCATTTATGACAAGGAAAGGGAGACCTCAATGAATAATAAAGGACTGGCTGACAACCAACTATATGAAGTTTAACAAGGGAAAATGCTTTATTCTGAACCTAGGATGCACCAACTGTGGATGTACAGACAGACTGGGGAATGAGAGGCTGGACAGCAGTGCCATGGAAAGGGCCCTGGGCTCTGGTCCATGGCACATTGAACATGAGCCAGCAGTGCCCTGGCAGCCAGGAGGGCCAAGCGTGTCCTGGGGGCATCAGGGACAGCATCAGCAGCCAGGCAAGGGAGGGGATTGTCCTGCTCTGCTCTGCACTGGGGCAGCCTCACCTCGAGTGCTGGGGGCACTTTTGGGGACCACAATACAAGAAATATACTAAACTATTAGAGAACATTCAAAAGAGGACAAGTGAGATTTTGAAGGGTCTGGAAAGGAAGTTGTATGAGGAGTGGCTGAGGTCACTTGATCGTTCAGGCTAGAGGAGTCTGAGGGGAGACCTCACTGCATTTCCTTGTGAGGAGAGAGTGGAGGGCAGGCACTGATCTCTCTGACCAGTGACAGGACTCAAGGAAATAGTGTGAAGCTGCATCAGAGGAGGTTTAGATCAGATGTAAGGGAAAGGTGTTTCAGCCAGAGGGTGGTTGGGCACTGGAACAGGGTCCATAGGGCAGTGGTCACATCAATAAGTTTGCCAGAGTCTAAGAAGCTTTTGGACAATTCTGTCAGACACATGGCGTGACATTTGGGGCTATCAGAGCTGCCCCAGTTGCAAACTTAACTGGTGTTAATTGACTTGTATGCTATTGACAGTATATTCTTTTTAAATCTAAAATCTAGACCATATACACATTAGTACAGTGCCTCTTTATTGATTTTTTGTACAGTAGAAAGATTTCTTTCAGTAGAAGTTACTGTAAGGTTCATTGATGAAATATGTTCTTATGAAATAGGAAAGTACTGCAGAGGGATCAGGATAGGCTAGATCAATGGGCTACATCAATATGAAGTTCATCAAAACAAAGTCCTGAGTCCTATACTTGGGTCACAACAACCCCAGGCGATGCCACAGTCTGGGACAGAGTGGCTAGAATATTGCCCAGCAGAAAAGGACCTGGAGGTGCTGGTGGTGGCAGCAGCTGAATCAGGCTGTGCCCAGGTGGGCAGGAAGGGCAATGGCATCCTGGCCTGGATCAGCAATGGTGTGGGCAGCAGGGCCAGGGCAGGGATTGTCCCCCTGTGCTGGGCACTGCTGAGGCCACACCTCGAGTGCTGTGTCCAGCTCTGGGCCCTCCCTGCAGGAAAGGCCCTGAGGGGCTGGAGAGAGTCCAGAGAAGGGCAATGGAGCTGGGGCAGGGTCTGTAGGAGAAGAAAGACTTACGAGGAGGGACTTAAGGTTGTTTAGCCTTAGAAAATGAGGCTCAGGGGAGAAAGATCCCTGAAAGGAGGCTGTAGTGAGATAGGGGTTAATCTCTTCTCCCAGGCAACCTGTGACAGGACAAGAAAAAAGGCCTCAAGTTGCTCCAGGTAAGGATTATATTAGATATTAGGAAATTTTTTTATGGAAAACAAGGTCGTGTTTTGGAACAGGCTTGCCAGAGAAGTGGTAGAGTTATCGTGGTTTAGTGGTGTCACCATGGTGGTGCTAGGTTGAATATTGGATTTGATCCTTGGAGGCCTATTCCAACCATAACAATTCTATGAGTCTATGGTTCCATTTCTTATATTTTACAAACATTTAGAGTTAAATTTGGCCAATATAAGTCAACAAAACTTACTTTTCAATGAAATGCTGACTTATCCCAGTTGAGGTCTAAGGTCATTGAAATATAAATCCGTTAGGTTTTTATCTGAAATGCTAATTTTGAAAATGTCTGAGAATTAAGCTACAAGTTGAATATGAATGGCTTTTGAGATGTTATATACTGAGAGACATTATATATATATATATATATATATATATATATATATATATATATATATATATGTCTCTGAGAGACATTTGTATATATATACTCTCTGAGAGTAAGTTACAATCATGATTATGGCACTGGACTAGGAGTCTGAACATCAGACTCAGGCATGTGTAAAAGATGCTCACATTCAGCACTGCTAGTTGTGAACAGACTGTTTTCTGGTATTTGTCAGTTTAGATTATGACAGAGGGAAGCAGGTGGCTCAAGCACAACCTTACACCAACATGTAAATTCAGCTTCTTGATCACATGCCAAAACAAAGAAAAGGTTTTCAAATCAAACTGCAAAATTACTTCAGTTGTACAGACCCACAGTTCAAATATACAAAGCTCTGGCAAATGAAAGGAAGTGCTACACTTGTATTGCTTGAATCTTAAACCAGTTGAGACAGTAAACACTGAAAACATCCGCGCATTAGATGGCGCTTGAAAAATTTTTTGTTAAAACTGTGTGATGTTTTTAGCTAATGTAAAAATAATCTTTGAGCTTGTTTTAAGGTGTGAGTGACATTCCAGGGATAGTATAAGCAGATTGTTGTTACTAGTTTTTTTTTCTTCCACCTGTTGGTTTTCCATCTGAATTTTCTTTGCTTTGCATTTTTTAATATTTGTTTTCTTGTTCTGTGTGTAATTTTCTCTGTGTCATTTTAAACTCACTATCATATCAGGATTGTCTCCCTCTCTTATTCCCCTAGAAAGGAAACAAACATGACAACCACAATGTTTGACATTTAAATAAGGAGTCCTTCCATCCTTTCACAAAAAAGTACTGGACTAACTGGTCTTGGTTATGCTATTTTAAACATTCAGACTTGCTAGGAGTACTGAACACTGCCTGTCTTTAGATACAAAATGGTTAGCAACCTATTTTTTTTGCATCATAATCTTTTCTATTTCCATCCAGGCTCCATCATTTTGGCTTTTAAGTCTTCTGCAAATAATTTTTTTTTCATTCCTGGTCTGGTTTTTATTATTCCTTCTACAGTGGGAAGTAGAAGACAGAGTGATAGAAAAAAATACTTTATTAGCTGTTAAAGCTAATGATGTTTTCAGTACAAGACAAAGAATCATGGAAATCATACGCTTATCTTTTCATATAAAATTATGAAATTGCTGCTATAAAGTTAGTAATTTCTTATTATCTAAACCATTAAATATTGTGTAGTCATTCGTAGGAAACTGAAATAGATTTATTCCTTTAATGTAAAACTTCTATGCAAGTGAAGACCCATTAAAGTCCCTCAATGATATTTAGCTTTTAATTTAACCAAATGTGAGGGATTAAATTATTCCGTGTGATGTAAAACCAGCAGTTTATCTTAGGCAAAAATCTGCCTTGTTCCAAAAGCAATAATACTGTGCTTTGCTTCTGTAGCTTTAGTCTCAGGTAGACATTTTTAGACCATCTCCTGTGCAGTTTTTGGTGGATCAACACCATAGCAGAAAATAAAGTTTTTCTCTTCGCAATTTAGTATATAGTGTCTGGAGATACATGGTAACTGAATCTGGCAAAGAAATGTTACAAGATAAGGAAGCAAGTGAAAAAGAAAGTATGGTAAAATTTTAATGTGATGAGTTAGAGTATGTATCTACATAAATTCTGTTAAATATGTTTTCACACTTGACCATGTTTTGAAAATTAAAAGATATACTGAATTTTTATTAAAAATACTATGCTTTAAGTTTTAATAATCCTGTGCAGAGTACCTCAAGTGTAGTCTTGATCCAGTGTAGTAGTACCTCTGGTATCATCTTGATCCACAGTAGTTCAGGAAAGTTCTCAGCTGATAAGATTGGAGCTTCACTGGGGTGGCTGTGAGGCCCTTGCATCTGACAGCGTAGCCTCTGCTGTGCAAGAGACTCTGTAAAGGGGTGTAGGTCCTCACCTACAGTCCAGATATAATTTGATTGCAGTAAGGACTGAGAGTAAGGTCAAAAGGAAGGAAATTTGGGGCTGGGGGGGGGGTATTTTTTGGTTTTTTTTGTTGGTTTTGTTTTTGTGTTTGTTTTTTTTTTTTCTGTTTTGTTTGGGTTTTTTTTTTGTTTGTTTGTTTTTGTGCATGTGGTCTTGGGTTTTTTTGTTATTTTGTGGGGGTTTTTGTTTTGTGTGGGTTTTTTTTATTTTTCTGGTGGTTTGGTGGGGTTTTTTTTTTGTTTGTTTGTTTTGTTTGGTTTGGTTCTTTTTTGTTTGGTTTGGTTTGTTTTTTTTACATGTAAATAACAAAACATTGAATAATAAGAATAAGAATCGGCTGCAATAAACTTCTTGACACAAAGCAGCAGTAAGGTAGAAGGAGAATAAGGATTGAAGTGAGAGGTTTTCTAGGGGTTATTATTGTCAGTTAGTTAGTTCTGCTTGATCCCTAATGGAAGGAGAACCTTCCAATAGGAGTGGAATAAATGAAAAATGGAAAAGGTATGAAAAGAAAAGATGATGACAAACAAACAAACTGAACATTCCATTCTCAAAATTCTGAAACTGAACATTCCATTCTCAAAACTGCCTTAAAATATGAGAGAAATACTAAAGAAAATTGCCCAAAAGTAAATGACTCTTTTTGATTCAGATCACAAGAGTTCTCCAAGCAATGGTGACATTTTAATATATTTGCCCCCTTGCACACGCAAAGTGCAGAAGCTCTAGGCATGAATACAATAATGCAAAGCTGCCTTAAAACCTGAGTAATTGCCTACTCAATCATAACACATAAGACATTTGATATCTTTCAGAGAATTATAATGTAGTTGTAAAAATGTTTTCCCAGACTGACACTTAGGTATTCAATCCAGCGGCACATGTGTTTTCATAATATTTGAAAAACCTGTTTGGTTCTCTTTCAAATTACAGTAGTGCAAATGAATAAATAGGAATAAAATTAAAAAGAAAGAAAAAGGGAGTTACTGCTTTCAGATGTTCTTCCACACTTCTCTTAACTCAAGCATTGCATTGTTTTTTTAAATGTAATTTTGGAAGCCCTTTCAATCCACTCTGTAGTGGTTGTGGATTGGTACTTTTGGCTACTCAGAGAAATAAACATTTTGAAATAACTAAATGCATAATTTTGAAAAAACTGCTCCTGCACATGTTTAGCCACAACATACCAAATGAGAAATGTCAGGCAGTTTTAAAACTGGAACATGTGGAAGTTGCACTGAGACATATAATAATATGCCACAACAGGGGTGCACATTATCAGATTGCTGGTATACTTCTTGGATGTGTTGTTTGTCTGGAGACCAACCTCTGAGAGACTTCAGTGTCTTCAGAAGTGGGTTAATAGCCTTCGTGATTTAACTCCAGCTGGCAACTTAGCCCCACGCAGCCACTCACTGCCCCCTCAGGGGAATAGGCAAGAGCACTGGAAGAGTAAAAGTGAGAAAAGTTGTGGGTTGAGACAGAGATAGTTTAATAGGGAAAGCAAAACCTGCACACACAAGCAAAACAAAACAAAGAATTCATTCACCGCTTCCCATGGGTGGGCAGGTGTTCAGCCATGCCTTGGAAAGCAGCATTCCTCACAAATAGCAGTGACTTGAGGAGACAAATTCCTTCACTCCCTCCTTTATCCTTCTTCCACCAGCTTTACATATTGAGCATGATGCCCTGTGGGATGGAATATCCCTGTGGTCAGCTGGGGTCAACTGTCCTGGATGTGTCTTCTCCCAGCTTCTTGTGCACCCCCAGCCTCCTCACTGGCAGGTTGGGTTGAGAAGCAAAATAGACCTTGACCCTGTGTGACTGAAACATGCCTGTGTAGTCAACACTGTTCTCAGCACAAATACAAAGTACAGCCCTGTACTAGCTACTTTAAAGAAAATTATTCTAGATAAAATCACACTAGAACATTCCTGTACATCATTACTAACTTGTCTTACATGTAGCTTGCAAGTTAACATATTTTATTTTACTCTTTAGAGTTTCACATATATCTTTTCGCTTTGAACAATATAGATCAGGAAAAGAATAATTGAAAATGTATATAATATATAGTGCATAAATGTATATAGGTTTTATAGTGGTTTAAGTAATTTAAGATGCAACAGGTGTTATAAAAAAAAATTTAAAAAGCAGCAACTAATATGGAATATTGAAGAGACCTGCTTTAGCTTTTGCTTATGTAAATTTAACTACCTGTTAATGCTTCCTCTTATTATGGGCTTGAAGTTGCATGTCAGTAGATGATAGAGATTTAAAATTGCTTAACTGAAAAAAATCTTGTAAGGGGTTTCAAATGTTTCAGTCTTATTTAACTCATTAAAAATATGTGGTTTGTCCATTCTGTGTGCCTCTTTAGGGCAGAATAGAACTCCTCTCAAGATCTCCAGTTCTTGATACACTATGTAAGAAGATATATGAGCAAGATTTTAGTTTTCAGAATAGGTACATGCATAGAATATACTTTCACAGGGATGGCCATAATGTAATCATGTCAAAGGTATTTTGTAATCTCCCTAATCCATTCTGTTTATGCTCAGTCAAAAAACCCATGAATTTAGTATATTGTTCCTTCAAAATGCTTACCAAGAAACTGCAGAATAGTGGTATTACACATCACCTGATTTTAGTGTCTTATGTCTGTTTTGGCTTTTTTTTTCATGTCTACAAAGTGTCATGTGTCCAGAGAATGCCTGTGGGTACATCTGAAAGTATGTATTTCATTCCACTGAAAAATAAGGGTGAGATTTCTCTCGCCTATTATCTTACCCAGAGTGACTACCCCAGATGATCAATGGCAGCAAACTGTTACCTTTGGAGATGATTTATACCATCCTAAAATGTCACTTTATGTACTGAATCAAGAATAGTCCCTGTTGCCATTTAGGTGTCTGGATACAAATCAGATAAACATATATTTATAACACTACCTATAACACCTAAATCAGCAAGTTTAAAAATGTACTTCAGGAAGGAGTTTCCTACCAAGCATATTTTTTGTATAAGTGAAATATATGGAAAACAAAGATATATTATCTCTGAAAAGGCAGAGGAAACTGCAAGTGTATCTGCTTAACGAGAGACAATGATGTCAAAGGATCAAAGTCAAGTTTAATTATTTGCATCTTTGTGGTTTGACAGACTGTCCATTGCAATTAAAGTAAGATAAACCCACAGGATTGCAGTATCATTTCTACAAAGAATGATAACATTCTTCCAGATGTCATGAGCAACTCCTAGTCAGTCTAATATCAATTTGTATGGTAAGGATCAACATTTGCATCCTGCTTTTCCAGTGGTGTAAAATTACACTAAATTGTTGCATTGCAACAATACTCTTAACTGTATGAAAAAATGTATGTGTTCTCAAACTGTAATTAATTTTTAAGAGAGTACAAACAAAATAAAGAATTCATTTTGATGTGTCATAGTCTAGTACATAAATAAATGGAAAACAGGCATGCATCTTCTGGGCTGTCATCCTAACTGCAAGTTTTTTGTAAAATACCTGTACTATTTACTTAATGAGTACTGGGAATACCCACTGGCATAATTGTGGGTTTTTTTAATATGAGGGAAACTGAAAATATGAAAAGGTGAATTTTCTTTGTGCCATAGAGATCTCTGAGTACAGGTACACACTGAGAGGTTTCAAGCAGGCTGATACAGAGCAGAATTATTTTATTTTCTTCCAATTTTTTAGTGCAAGCTTGTCAGACAGGATTTCTCATTACTTTTTCTGGATGACAAATCTAAATGTTATAAAAGTTTTTTTGTTTATGTGACTTTAAATCTGTGCTGTCTTCCTTTTCTGTGAATTACATTTTGAACTTTGTAAATACCTTCAGGTTTCAGAGACAGCAGCCATTTTTCCTTGAGTAATGCTTGAAGGGCAAACACATACCAATTTCCACATTGCCCTATCTTTTTTGTTTAGCTCATCTTGCAGCTTTCAGTTTGGAGCAGAGCTCAACACAGATTCAGGTTCAACAATAATCCCAGATTTTTAATTTTGCTAGTCAGAATGGAATCAACAGGAGGATTTAAGAGAGCTGTAGATCCTTGGACATGGCCTTGTATCATGCACACTCGACATTTCTACATGTGCTTACAAATTGCTGACAGCAATTTTGTGGCTGTGTGCAGTCCTGGTAGCAATAAGAAAATTTTAAAAGGAATGGCAGGAATAGCTGTTTTTCTGAAGATTTTGCAATGAGCCAATTGTCATTATTTTAAATCAAGCTGCCAAGCTAGAATGTTGTCAATAAAGTCAAAACATGGTAAGAAAAAAATGTGTCGCTCAAAAGTTAACAGTATTGAATCCAATAATAACTCAATAACACTTCTGCCAGAGTAGCAACAATTTTTTTTTTTTTAAATGGAGGAAAGTTATGCTGTATGTTGCACTAAGTGAAAGTAAAAGCAGTATCTCTAAAGATACATTCACAGTATTGAAAGTACAGCATTGTCAAGTTCTGTGGAATTCACATGGAATTAACATATTACAGATTTACTTTCCTAATAAAATACAATCAAAAAACTAAGTAAATATCAATCCACAGTCCATGAAAACATAAATGGAGATTTTTTTTTTTGTAGGCATTTTAATAAGTATTTCCCAGCAATTCCTTTTTACCATTTAGACCTTAGACTGAAAATTTCTGATCATATATTTTCAGAATTTTCTTCAGAATGCTTTGTATCAGATTCTGAACTAGGTTTTTGCCGACAGGAGGGATTGCACAGTGTGTGTAGTTATATTTTTCAGATGGTATTTTTTGTCCTAAGTATTTTTCAGGTATATCTGAATAAATATAAATATAAATATAAATATAAATATAAATATAAATATAAATATAAATATAAATATAAATATAAATATAAATATAAATATAAATATAAATATAAATATAAATTCAGGTACATCTTTTAATTAACATATAAAATTATTCTTGCACAAGCTGCTAAATCAGACAGTTACTCTCAGGTGGTAAGTTTTGCTGTTGTTACATTAAGATAGGAATATGACTGTGCTAAACCAGCTTAATTTCTTTAGAACATTTTATCAAGATATAAAATAAATGAGTTACGGATTCTGCATACAACTTTGGTCAATATTACCTAGATGGAAGAAATCATTGGAATCTGAGTATATCACTAGGTATAAAATATGAAGGTTTGACCATCAGATCATTTCTTCAATTTTTTTTCACTGTGAACCTCTCAACTCAGCATTTCCAGCAATTTCATGTTAAGATGTAGTCTTAGTAGGCCACAAACTAAAATATCTTGCTGGTGATATATCTATTGGCTGCCTTTTGTTTTGTATGGTTCTTTCCATCACTGATACTATTTTCAGATCTAGATGTTGTGCAATGAAGCAGAAAATCCTCTGCCTTCCTCTACCCCCCAGACCCTGAGCCAATATGGTAAAAAGATTAGGATTAAATGTCCAGAATACTTTCTCAGATGTCTCAAATGAAACTGCTTTTTATAGAATTATTAATTGGAAATTATTTAAGAGTAAACAAAGAACAAAAGCCACAAAGTATAATTATATTAACAAAATTAGAATGTATTGAAATTGTATTCTAATATGTAAAGACTGTGTGTCTGTAAAATGTTCCTAAGCCCAACTACACTAAATAAGTGCTTTGTGCCTTGTGCTCTTTGTGATACCTTTTAAGAATCCAGGGGTAACATAATTAAGTGCCACTTGCCAATATTTTCCAGGGCTATGTAAAGTTAACTACACATATAAAACATATTGTCTCCTGCTGCTGACTTTTTATTGTCCTGTATCTGTGTTAAATGCTGAACTGGTATGCTTAAGGATATAATTCTGTGCAGGAAACCACAATAAGGTCTGGGAGTAATTGCAACACAAGATCAAGATCAAAAGATAAATTTTTTCAAAAATCACTTGACATTTTCATCTAAAGGGTTTCTCTAAATACAATAATTCTGATGATCAGTTCATGGATAAAGGTAAATGTGAGTGAGACCAACTGATAGTTAGTGTTGCCACATACCTAAACAGTTTTATAAGGCTTGATCAAGCCATGACATTACCTTGTCATCTGGCTCAACACTTAGTTTGAAAACCATTTTGTTATAATGATTTACAATTCTTCCAGCCATGAACACTTTGGCTTTAAGACTAGGAGTTTGGCTCAGTTTTCCACTGATGGAAAAGTTGTTCATGAGAACAACTGCCAGCCCTGGAGATCTATACAAGACATGGCTGAACATGATCTGCCTTCCATTATAGTTTGTTCCAATGAAGATTTTCTTTCTGAAATGAGGTATGAGGTCAGGAGAAAAAAAAAGTTTAAATAAAAGAGGCCGCTTCCTCTCTGTTTTATTCAGCAGGCCCCTTGTCCTTGATACAAAGTGAAAGGTACCCTAGACCCCTGACTCTTGCACAAAATTTCCTTTGAAATACTTTTTAATTTTAATTTGAGAGGGAGAAGAATTGATTTATGGTTCAAATGTTTTAGAGACAATTCAAATTGAGTCCGCAGCAACAGAACAAGCAACATTGTAATCCATACAGCATGTGCCATCTGTAGAGGATGTAATTGTGTTATAAGCTGTTCTCTGTCGGCCAAACATGTGGAACATTCTCTAGATGTTCTATTGGGCTGAAAATGTTTAATGCCGTGGTATTTTGATTTGGGGTGAACATCCAGGAACAATGTTCTGATCCTAAGCATTGAACAACAGCATCAAATAGAGCATTTAAAGATGGGCTTGTAAAACACAAGAACTTATAAATTCCATACAGCCCTCCTTGGTGTCAGAATGGAGGAGCTGCACTTTAGAGCTTCAGTAGGAGATTAATGAAATATGCTTAACTGCCTGTAGACAGATTATCTCATCTTGGACTGAGGTCTTAATTCATACCAGGGAGTCCAGTTTGGCCAAAGAAATAACAAAGAGCAGCTACTTTCTGTAGAGGGTAAAGAGTATAAAATATCAGTTACTGCTTTTTGATGTTAAAATTGATTGCTTAAAATTATGCCTAAACTTCGAGAAGTCATAATTTTTAATGACAACACCTTACTGTCATTTGTTGCCTTGATTATGTGTACTGTCTTCCACAACATGACTGGCAGAGTTGTTTTCCCTATTTATCACTCAGAGGTGTGTTCTCAGAACTTTGGCAAGCATGAACTTTTCAGGGATTCATCCTTCCCTGTTGGAGAAATTTCCACTCTGTGTCACATCACAGTTCCCATATATATTTTGTTCATTTGTTTTTGCTGAGGTAAGATTATCTGTCCAAATCCTCAGCTCCCATGAGCACATCACACAGAAGAAAAGCCTCCTTAGGAGGCAGCTTGAAGCTTAGATGTTAGATCACAGTAAGGTGTACAACACACTGACTCTTGGGAATCCTGACCAAAAACAAAGAAGTGCCTGTGGAATTTAAGCAGTAACCAAATAAAGTTGGCAGATTAAGTGTTGAAGTGTGTGCTGTGTGACCTTAAAGAAAAGAAGGCTGAGTAATACATTTCTTATAAAACCTACCTACTAACCACATGGTGTTTCTGAAAGACAAGTAAATAAAATTACGATTTTGGATGCAGTCACTATATCTGCCAAAACCACAGTTTTGAATCTTTCACGGGCATTTTTATTTATACTCTCTACATGTCTTGCCAAGGTCCTATACAGCCACTCTGGCAGCTGAGATTTGAGGTCAGAATTTCAGTCCAGTGCCTTACCCACAAGATTACCTTTATGCTTACACACTAGCTACATACTTTAAAAAATTTGGTCTTTGTTTAAGATTGCAAACAGATTTCCTGTCTTCTACAGTAAACATTTCAAAGAGGGATAGCTTTTGGTTCGAGGTGATAGAGCATCTAGCACTCACAGTTGCCTTTCAGAAGTGGAGTGTAAGGCTGCAATAATGCATTTAACATGGGCTTTCCCCATTCTACCTAGCTTCAGCTAGAGAGGTTAATTCTGTAAAAGCCAAATAAAATAGCACTTTTATATTTTTTGAGCTGCTTTCATCATTTGAGGTTCCTCAATATTTCAGTGTTCATACCACTCAAAGACAACGCTAAAATGCAGCTTGAAAAGCAATGTTTTTTGAGACTCTAAGTTCAGAACATGTAATTTTGTAATTAAAGACATATATTTAAATTGCATCAGGGCACCAGTCTTGACCTCTTAGTTTCAGCATCAAGTAGGTTTCAGTGAGACACTGTTTATATTCAGCAGCTTGCTCTCAGCATGTACCATAACATCAGTGCCTCTGCAGATTTTTTGTCTAAAGATAAGCTAATCTTCATACTGGTCATTTATCACCTAAACACAACCCAATGTTTCTTATAGATCTTTCTCACTTCCATTCACTTCTGACCTGTATGACAAGTATTTTTACCTTTTGTTTCACTGGAACAGTGGCAGAGAGAACATGCCTGACTGCATGTAGCAGAAGTGTTAGCAGGTGTATTTACAATGTCTTCTGAAGCATGTGTTGCAAAATTGAAGTGTGCCATCTTTTTAGCTATAAATTTTGCAGACCTTGCAGCTGAAGACTTGCTGCTTTTTTTTTTTTCAAATAGGTTAATGGAATCTCCTGAGTATTTTTTAGAGTAAAAAAGAATAGTCTATCATTAAGCATAACATGTGAAGAAGAAAATTAGCACTGCAGAGTGTAGAAGTGCGTGGTGTGTGATCTTAAAGAAAAGAAAGCCATATAAAACATAATTTATAAAACCTACCCACTAAATGTATAGTGACAGTAAAATAAGTGAGAGGTAATTAAAGCAATTTCTTGGTACTTACTCTTGCAAGTACAGTTAAAAACCTGATTAAAGAATATGAGGTCCCTCAAAATTAAGGGGAAGAATTGAAGTGTACTGGTATTCTTGATGGTCTGCACATCAGTGTGATGGGGTTGTAGTCAAGGACAGTGTTCTAGGCTCTGTGCATTGATTCAGGACATTCTCTACATTAAAAAGCAGCTTGATGTAGGCATTAGAATCACTTTATATGTCTGAAGTTGGACATATCATCACAAGGAAAATAAAAGAATGAAATTCAAACTTCTTGTCAACCTTCACATCCCTTTTTCAAAGCATATTTAGTGTTGTTAAGAGTAAGCTGCTATCATATAATTTAACAATAGCATGTTTTTAATGATGATTCTTGTTTGAACAATATTATTTTTGCTTCTGAAATTTGGCTTTTTTTGTTTACTAAGTCCAGTAAAATTTAATCTGCATTTTGAAAAATAATTAGCAGAAAACTTCTGGGTGGCATACAATTATGAAAAATTCTTTCAATTTTTCTCCTTTGTTGAGTTCAAGATGAGTATCCTAAAATGGGACACTGATTTTCCTTAAAATATTCCAGACTCATATAATCATTTAGCTTGGAAAGTACCTTTTAGGTCATCTAGTCCAACCATAAAACCGATACTGCCATATCTATTACTAAACCATCTCCCTTAGTGCCACAGCTACGCATCTTTCAGCCCTGTGCAAGGTGAGGACTCAAGCAGTTCCCTGCACATTCTGTTCCAATTTTGAAAGCCCTTTCAGTGAAGAAGTTGTCCCTATTATCTAATTGAATAGGGAGCATTTCAGGGATGAACTCCATCGCTCATGTCATAAGGCAGAGAAACAAAAACCTTAAAGGCTCTCTAAAGCTGAACTGAATTAACTATCTGCTCGTAATTATAAGCAATAGTCCTGGGGTTTTTTTATTAAATAGTATGAGAAGTAGTGTTCAGAAAATGGCCTGTTACAGCAGACAGGCTAACTACTTATTTAGAGATATTGAAAACAATATCTGGAATATGTAAGATAGGTCTAGATTATTATAGATGCAGTTAGCTGTCTGTTAGACACTGAGGCTTGGCAAGTGTTAGAGTAACATAAACATGTTACATGTGTTACATGTTAGAGTAAACTAACTAAATTAAACAGTTGTCTATATGAAGTTTATATGAAAAGTGAGCCAATTTAGCTTGACTTACTTTCTGGCTCTCAAGAAACAAATGTATTAACTAAATTGTTAGAGCAGAAAAAGGATAGGACATAGCTACAAGCCTGTAGTGAGTAATGTTGGAGGGCAGAGAGAGGAAACTCTTAGTTCATACAAATTTTGGCTCTGCATCTGGGTTAATATTTATCTGTCCTGGTTATATGCTTTCCATGAAGTCCTCTGATCTATGGTCAAGCAAGTTAAGGACTTATGGCTGTCAGTGAAAATGAGTGAGGTCACTGATGGTTGAAAATTCTCTGAACTATTGTTCACTGACTGCATGAATAGGAAATGTGCAAGGACTGGCATGGAAATGCAGGAAAGAAGGTGGGGACACATATGCAACTGAATGTCATGTACAAAAGAGGCAAAAGCCATTTCAGAAAGTTATTAAAAGCGTGTCTCTCATTACAGTTAAGATGTGTTTATTTTGCGCTACCTCATACCATGAGCACTTTTAGGAGAGAGGACACTTTTGCTGAAAGACACAGAAATTGGAGATAACTTGTCATAAATAATACAGATGATAAGCAGTTTAGAAAACATGACTTCCAAAGCAGGTATGAAAGAATTTCATTTGTTTAGTCTGGCAGAGAGAAAAATGAAGACGGGTGTGATAACAGGCTTCAAATGCATAAAAGGTTATTGCAAAGGGGATGGTGATCAAGTGTTTTCATCTCCGTAATAGACAGAATGTGACCTAGTTAGATTAAATGGTAGAAAGGGCCATTTATATTGGATTTTAAGAAAAACTTTCACATCAAAAGGCCAATTCAACACATAAGCAAGTTACTTGAAAAAGCAGCAGAATTTCCATAATTAGATATGTTAAACTGTTGGATGAACGTCTGACAGACATTAGGTATAGATTATACCTTGGACAAAATTTCTGGAATAGAAAATTATCAGGTTTATATCTCTAGCTTGCTGATAAAATAGTAGTGGTAGTAATAAATATTAAGCAAATAGAAGATTAACTGTAAATTTCCAAAGAGATTCAGTAATTAATTGCTTGTTTGTTTTACTGAATACTGCCTAATTTTGTGTGTGACTCATTAGTAAGGGATTTATAAGAATACCTTACTAAGCAAATAAGAAAACTAGCATAAATTTCCTTATTTGCTGTGTTCCTGCAGCAAACTGTTGTCTTAATAATTAGGTGAATAATTTTAAATTCATTTGCAGATTAAATAGAAATGAGGATGTGAACTAATATTTAGTAAATTAGGCATATTGTTGTTGCTAGGTTTGTTTTTCTCATTCCTTTGGGCTCTTTGGGAACTATCTACAAAGAGTATATTCAAAATTATTAAATTAAATAAATCTCTAAAAAAAAGCATACAAAATTGGAATTATCATCTGAAAGACATGTGGGACAACTCCATAGTATATAAACCAGTCAGTATTATACAATTTCTGCTACAAGATTTGTGAACCAGAGAATGAAAGTACTGAAACAGCTGATAGACCTCAAAGGAAATTTTGACCTTATGAAGTAAATTGGATTTTCTTTAATAAGATAACAAGTTTGACAGATAAAAGTAATGTGTAGATATACTAAATTTTATAAACTTTACATTAGTCATTGTATCTTGTTTCAGTTAAAAAAAATCCAAATTATGAAGTAGCCGTAAAACACATTGGTAAAAAGTAGTTTTCAGAAAAAAACCCAACTGAATATCCAGGATTTCCATATTAGGCCTGCTGTTATTCAGGGTTTTAATCACTGCCCTGATTTTTTACTTATCTGTACAAACTGACATCATGAAAAACATTTTGTGGAAAAAGGTGATCTAGTGTCATGCTCTGATTATAAGTAGGGGTGGAAAAACCAAAAAATTTTTATTTTCATCTTTCTAGTGATACTGTACACACTAGAGATGCTGTAAGAAGAAAAAAAATGGAAAAGAGAGAGAGAGAATTAAGAGAATTACTCTTTATCAGAGGAGGAACCACTTGCCTTAAGAGCTATTTACTATTTTTAGTTTATTTTAATTTATTTTTACTATTTTTAGTTTATTTTAATTTATTTTTACTATGTTTAATTTATTTTTATATTTATTTTCACTATTTACTATTTTATTTACTGTCTAAATTTTTACTATTTAGAAACATAAGGAGTGACTTGATTTTGGTCCTTCACAGAGTAAAACACTAGGTCTCTCTGCCTTTTAGCTACAGCGGAAAAAAAAAAAAAAGCTGAAGCCAAGATTTGCAATAAACCAGATAAACACAATTCCAATAAAGCATGTGACTGGGACAAAACTGGACTTTGTCTCTCTTTAAATACTCTTGTCAAGATAAGATCATTTTCAAGTGGATATACTTCAGTCAAGCACAAATTAGACCATAGTCTCTTACAATCTGGTTGAGAAAATACAGCCATGATAGAGAAATTTGTGAAGACAAAGTGATATTCCATTCTTGTTTCGTGGTTTTTGGATGTGTGAAAAAAGATAAGAAGATAATTGTCTTGTTTGCAAGTGTAATTACTGAAAAGTTCGATAACCAAATATGTATAAAAAACTATTGTTCAAATACTCATGATCAAAGGCAGGACAGTTGTGGTAGTGTGGAAGCAGTGGTTCATTCAAGCAATGGAAGCAGCATGAAGTGTGTCCAGGGAGTGATGATCACTGCAGACCGGGAGTTAAGTACAGATAATTGCACAAGACCAGGTCTGCCGGCCCACTGTGCAGCCCACTTCTTGTATTTTCTGCTTCAAATCTTCTCTTTTGTCTTGGCTTCACTACTTGTTTCTGATTTTTATACTTCTCTTGCTCCTATTGGTGTTTGTAGGAAGCAATATTTAGAGAAGAGTGAGGGCGTTGCCTGAACATGTCATACAAACCACTGACTACATCAGATCTATTTGGTCTGTTTGCACCTCAATAACTACTTCCACTATTGGTTAAAGTTGCCATTCTTCCAAAAAGTGAAGTCTGATGTTGTGTGGTGACAGCTGCCAAAGTGAAGTACCCCTTCCCTCAGAAAGTCCCAGGATCTTCTTACCACATTGAGTGGCAGAGCTCTTGTTCACGATGCATGCTAAACTGTCTCATGGTGACAGGCTCTGTCACGGACCCAGGTAAGCACACATTGCTGCAGAGACCCAGTGCTGTGTCTCTGTACAGTACTGGCTTATGCTTTGCAGGGCAGAGTAAGAGTGAGAGTGTGTCTTGTTCAGTTCTACCTAGGTGGCAGGAAATCTGTTGCGGATTTCATGCTCAATAAAAAAAAGACAGGAAATGGCACAAGATTTCTGTGTATTGCAATAGTACTCCCAGCAGTCCTCAGTTTAATTAGGGCCATCCTTGTTACATGGTGCTTGTTTAAATGTAATCTGGCTCAAGTTAAGAAAATTCTCCATATTTACATAAAACACAATAATGTTACCAGGAAAATGTTTACAATGTGGACAATCTGTGAGGGCTAGAAACAAACAAAATCACATTTGATGTAATATTTAGAAGCCAATAGCAGCTTACTTCTAGGATTGATTTTGAAGAAAATTTCAACTTCTCCCTAAGGCTCAGACAGTGCCCAAAACTTAAATTGAAACTTTGCTGTGAGATTCTGCATGTTAATTTAACTAATTCTTCCCAATACTCCTGTCTTCCTGTTGTGTTTCTCATCTAGTCACATTAAAATTTTTATGTTGCTTTCCTGATATGATGCCTGTCCTGGCCTAGCTGTGTAATCTCCTATTCATAAAACTCCATATGCCATCTTGCTGCCCTCAGGGCATGCCTTCTAAGTTAAGAAACACTCCTCTACAATGTTGTTACAATCCCTTTTATTCTCATGTATTATAGTTCTGAGGTAAAAATTTGCTTAAAAAAGAAGTAACTTGAGGTAAAATATTTTCAGTCAAAGTTTTGTGTCTCTAAATGTATGCACTTACCCCTTTCTGCAGCTCTTTGTTGGCATAGGTGATCCTGCCACTTCTCAACAGCACTGAGCATTTATGTTGGTCATTACAGTGCATTGCTAATGTTCATGTTATGCTTCTCTGGAATACATGTGGTATTTCCTTCCAAAGCACAATAGACAATTATTATGTTTTTCTCACTAACTTTGTTTACTAAATTAAAATAATGAAATCTTGTTTGGATACTGTATTCCAAATGGGTAAATATCAATTTACTTCTAATTCTTTCCTTAACCTTTTGAGTAAAAAGTGCAGTGTTCTGAAATACCATCATGGTGACATACTTCAGGGATTATGCCCTATTGCTATTTGGCTCAGATGCCAGCTGCGCTGAGTCCCTTCATTATGAGCATTAAGAACACAGCTGCTCAAATCTTTCTTCTGTCACAGGGCTTGGCACTCAATTATTGTCTTTCTATCTTCACCACCCATAAAGAATAGGATTCTACTGAGAGTTTCCCTGGTAGGTCTTACATGACTTACAGGTCTTGAGATATTATCTGTGATTGTTGCTTCTGCCTTCAGTATGTCTGAAGGGGTTTTGTTCATGTTCCTTCCTTTGGACAGAAGAAAATAAAATCCTCTGAATGGAAACCTGTATAATCTTTATTTTTTAATAAATCACTCCTTGAATTCTCTCTCTTCAGTAAAAAAGCCTAACCTCCTTAAGATACATATTAGAAGTATGCATAATAATACTTCATTGACGACACTCATTTATTTATTTTTCTCTGTCATATTTCACCATATCAAAACAAAGATAAGTAATCATACTGGATCATTAATGTGTATTAACTTTTGGTTTTTGGCATCCAAAACAATGGAGTTTTGAAAATAGGAGTAGTTGTAGTTAACATCTGTACTTTCTCTACGAGCAGCAAACTGACAGCTGCCAAATATACAGAGAAAAAATAAGACATGCCTTAAGGATTTTGAGGTCCAAGACTTTGTCAGATGGATTTGTAAGAGTTGTGGAGTTTAGAGATGGACATTACCTTTGAAGGTTGCTGATTAAGCAAACTTCCTACCTGAGCTGTAGAAGCTACAGCAGGGAATAACATGGATGCTCCTCCAGAGCTAAAGAAATGAAAATAATAGAATGAGATTAGCAGGAAACTACCAATGGTGCAAGCCTCTGTGCTTGTGTGTGTTATTTATAACTGTTGGATGTAAATGTTATTACATGTTATATACATAAACATATAATTGATTTAAGAATATGACATTTAGAACATGCAGCATACTATGTATTTCATGATATATCCATATCTGCTAGTGCTACAATTAACTGGAAGAATAATTTTTCCCTCTTCTCTCTGCATTTTAGTTATGGTGAATCTTTGCCATGCTTGTGGAGTGCAAGCAGTAACACAATAGTCATGAACATTGTGTATTTTCCCTTTTTCACTGTGTATATTAAAATTGTGATACAGACTGTCAAAAGAAGAAACTGCAAGTGGCTGATCTGTCCCCTGTATAAATAGAGGGCTCTATTTAATGAAGGGTCAGTCTGCTATTTGATCAACTACCACACTTTGTTTAAAATAAACAGAAGAAAAAAGAACCATTAAATAATCACTACAAAATATTAAGCTGCCATCAGATCAAAAAATTACATTAAATATGAAAAATTTGTGGAAGAAATTTTTCATTGTGAGTGTGGGGAGGCACTGGAACCGGTTACCCAGAGAAGTTGTGGATGACCGATTTCTGGAAGTGATGAGGCCATGTTGAACAGGGCATTGAGCAATCTAGTCTAGTGGGAGGTGCTCATTTTCATTTCTTATTACAGAGAGGGTGGGAACTAGCTGATCTTTAAGATCCCTTCCAACCCAAACGATTTTATGATTCTGTGATTCTATTTACAGGTTAATTTATAGTGCTGTTAGTTAAAGCTGAAATAAGTCAATTTTCTTGAACAATATCCATAAGTCAACTCAGACTAGGAGGACATGCATTTTAAGGAGTGGGTTAATGAAGGAGTTTATTCATTGTGACATCATTCTTGCAAGAACTACTGAAAAATATAGTAATTATCTAAGAAAATAGATAATTTGCTTTTCATGCAAGTTACTGAGCACTGAAAGAAGGTACTGACCTTTTCATTTTGTAACTGCTCATGCCAATATTTCCTTCTGAAATCAGTGTGCAATGGAAGCTTGAGTCAGACCCAGATTGCAACTCTCTACAAGGGTTAGTAAGGTGGGAGCAAAAAGCTTGCTGACATTTCCTGTCTGTCAAAAAAACTTGTTCTTTGGCTGCTTTTAGTCACTGATTTCTTCTACTTAGAAAGATTTTAAATACTAATGATTCTCTCCTGTCGCAACACACTTGCGTGCTGTAATTGGGTAACTGTATGGCTCTGGATAATTTTAAGAGGATCTCTACATATTACTGGCTTGAGTTTGAACTTGTTGGTAGCAACTGAAAATTATGCCTGCAGCCAATTTTCTTGTGTTTTATATAGATTCAGTAGATGGTTAGTTGGATCTTACAAAATATTGGTATAAGTTACTTTGGAAGAGATCTGCTTCATGCTCATGTCTGCGGCAGAATCAGAAATGTAAACCATTCCTGATAGCTCTTACATGCCGAAAACTCAGTAAGTTGTACAATTGTCTAAATCAGCTTACTTCAGAGCTCTTAGTATTAATGAGGTTTTTCCAAATAACTTAACTTGAATTTCCCTTAATTCAGTTTGATAATTTTATTCTTAAATTACCTGTGGTTAAAATAGAGATATTTTGCTTATCAACCTACCAAAACCGCCAGCTCAACTTGTATCAAAAATCAATGTAACCAGTTATGACTGCTCTCAACATATTTGCAGAAGCAATTTAATCTTATGTTTCTTCAGTAGTTTTGAGGTTCTACTTCAAAATCAGATGATGCTATATGTGCGTGGTGATATGGAAATGCTCTCATATGATGATCATAAGAATTGAGGCTTTTGAGATTATTTTATTCTTTGGGATTATACATTTCTTTCTAATATCTTATCTAAACCTATCCTCCTTCAACTTAATTCAACTTTTCACAATTCCCCCTTGTGAAAAATTTCTCTCCAGCCTTTTTGCAAGCCCTCTTCAGGTACTGGAAGGCAGCAATGAGGTCTCCCTGGAGCTTCCTTTTCTCCAGGCTGAACAACCCCAGCTCTCTCATTCTTTCACCACAGAAAAGGTCTTTCATCTTTGTGATCAGTTAAGTGGCTGTCCTCTGGATTTGTTCCAACATGACCACTTATTTCTTGTGTTGTAGACTCCAGATCTGGCCAGAGTACTCCAGGTGGGGTCTCATGAGAGCAATGTAAATGGGGAGAATCACCTTCTGTGACCTGCTGGTCAGGCTTCTTGATGGAACTCAAGATGTGGCTGTCTGTCTGGGTTGCAAGCAGGTGTCGTCCTGTCATGTTAAGCTTTTTGACCACAAACATGCCCAAGTATTTTTCTCCTGGGTGAGTCTTGATACATTCTCTGCCCTGTCTGTACTTTTGCTTGGAATTGCCCTGGCCCATGCGAAGGACCTTGCTGAACTCCTGAGGTTTGCATGGTCCCACCTCTCCAGCCTGCCCAGGTCCCTGTGGATGCCATCCCTTCCCTCCCCCGTGTTGTCTGCCCCACCCAGCTCAGTGTCACCAGCAAACTTGCTGAGGCTGCCCTGGATCCCACTATCCATGTCCCTGAGGAAGGTGTTAAAATGTGGTGATCCTGATATGGGCAACTTCTCTCCACAACATTATTAGTGCAACCATGCCACAATTTTTTTCTGCTGAGGAGGCCATCTCTCAAATCTATGTCTCATCAGTTTACGGACAAAAAAAAATTCTTCTAAAATGTTTTGTCTCCAACAGTGAGCACAGAATTGTAGCCAGAGGGATTAACAGAAGAATGGAGAAATTTTATAGTATTTCCTTAAAGTACACTTCCAAAGCACTAAGAAACTCAAATACTTCTTAGGCCAAAACCATGTGTCTAGTATTAAACATCCTCAGTGGACAAGCTCATATGACTGTCTGAATCTTACTGGCATTCTTTATAACAATATAGATGACAAGTTTGAGGAAAATCTAATACAAGTAAGTCTTAAAACTAAGCATAATGCCCATCACATGAGTGCTGAGGACTAGTCTGCTGTTATATCCAGTCCTGTGTGTCACAGGCAGGTTTCATCAGTGGCTGTGTTTGCAAGGTTCTACCTGAGTGTTTTAACTGGATTTTCTTCACAAATGAATTTTCATTTCTAGTTGCTATAAGTAGGGTGTGCTGTTAGAAACCTCATGCTGTATTGCATTTCACCTGCAATGAGGAAAAACTGTGTCAGGCCTCTGACAAAAGTCCAAGGAAAATGTCAAATGTTACAGAGTGGAGGGGAAGAAATAGAAGATTGCTGCAGGTGGCTTAAACTCAGATGCTGTCACTTTCTGACTGTCAATGGAATTGGCTTCACATTCTACACCTCTACATGTAATCAGATTCGTTTGACTTTGTTGACTGTTACGACTTTTTTGTGAAGAATAGTTGAGACACCTCACCAGTCAAGGGAGTAAAGGGCCAACCAGAGCTTCTGTATAAATGACTTCCTCAATCCTGAGGCCCAGACATTCATCTTCTACTTGATGGTGGCTTTCAGTGTGAACATATGCTGAAACTTGCTGCAGGATTTTGTATTAAAGCACTTTAACTGTTCTGACACTGTACCTTCCTACTGTATCTCCAAATTATCATAGAAATGTAATAATTACAGCTATCAGCAAGACTTTTCTCTCACACTATATTGTTCACTTAATAACATTTAAGAAGCAATCAGTTAAATAAATAAATGGATTAAATCTTATCTGTCTCTGTCAGACAAAGGATACAGTACTCATTTAATATGATAAACAGAGCCATATCTCTTCTTCCAAAGCTGGAATCTTATAGCTTAAGTTATACTTAAGTGAGCACAAACTGTGTGCTAAATCAGTAGCACTCAGGAAGTTGAATTGCCTGACCATAAGGAAGAGAAAGAGACTGATCCTTTTTTTTATAAGATTGCTGATATCTCTATCCTATTTCATCATTAAAGAAAGATTCAGTCACAGACCAGAATAGGTCATGAATTGGCTACCAGTTAATAAGAGCAATGAAGATAGTAGTAGTAGTAGTAGTAGTAGTAGTAGTAGTAGTAGTAAAAATAACAACAGCAACAACAATAATAATACTAATGACTCCTTTCCTCGAGTGCACCATGGAAAAGGAAGGAAAGAGGCAAATATATTTTCATTTGCAACATATCTTGTGCATGGTCATTGTTAAAGGTACCAAGTTATCCTCAATACATACTTTACTTTTGAGCCTAATTAGTACGTTTACTAGTGTTTGTGCAGTTTCAGGGGAGACAAGGGTTATCATAACAGGATCACAGGCTTGCTGTGTCATGTCTTATGTGGAACCAGAAATGAGAGCTGTCTTTTGGGATTTTGATGACAATATGCTGCAGACATCAGTACTGTAATTTCCCTCAGTGAACTATTTATGAATCTTGCTGATACATGTAAAAGAAGGAAAAAACATAGGAAATTACTTTATGTGGACAAGAAACACACTGCACATAGCAGTACAAGAGTAATGCACATTTTGTAAAACATGGGCAAGAGAAACTTCAAGAGTATCTCTAATGCAGGAAAATATAAAAATTATCTGGACATCATGTAAACGGTGGGAAAAAAGATATCAATTTTTCATTACACTCACTGAATCACCCAGAAATGTGCACTTACAGCCCCCAAAACCAATGGAATCCTGGGCTGCGTCCAGGGCAGTGTGGCCAGCAGGTTGAGGTAGTGGATTCTGCCCCTCTGCTCTGCTCTGAGGCACTCTGAGGTTGAAAGCTCACTTGGAGCACTGTGTTCGGCTGTAGGGATCCCAACATAAGAAGGACACAGAACTGCTGGGGCAAGTCCAGAGGAGGCCACAAAGCTGATAGAACTGGAGCACCTCCTGTACAAACACTGACTGAAAAAGTTGAAGCTGTTCAGCCTGGAGAAGAGAAGGTTGTGTGGAGACATCACAGCAACCTGCCAGTATCTGAAGGGGGAAAACAGGGAGGTTGGAAGGAGCTCTTTGATATGAGCTACAGTGATAAGTCAAAGAACAATGGGTACTGAAAGATGATAAATTTAGGTTAGATGTATGGAAGAAATTTTTTACCATGAGTGTGGTGGAGCAAGCTGCCCAGGGAGGCTGTGGATTGTCCCAATAGTGGCAGAGTTCAAAGCCAGGCTGCGTAAAGCCTAGAGCAGCCTGGTCCAGTGGGATATGTTCCTGCCCATGGCAGAGGTTCTTGGGATTAGATGATCTTTACAATCTATTCCAGCCCTTAACATTCTATGATTCTATTCTGCATTAATGAAATAGCATACAGTGACACACTAAAGATCCTAGTGAGGAATTTCAGGAGTGAAAATAATTTTCATTTGTACTGCAGTAACTCAGAAATCACTACTCCCTTATCAATTACTTGAGATTTAGTCACAGTTTGTTTATTTTGCCTTTCCACAGGAGCATGTTTTTACAAACTGCTGAAGTAGACAAAGGACATACAACTTTTTTTTCTGGGATTAAGAAATGAAAATACACAAATCAGGTATGAGATGCACTGTGATTCATTAAAAAATCCTAAACTTATTCCAAGAAAGCCTCCATATGGTTAAACATGAGATTCAAAAAGTTTGGGAGGTAAGGGTAACTATGAATCATAATTTATAGGTTGTAAGCCAATTAATTTTTCATCTTCTATTTTTTGCTAACAATGCCATGGGATATATTTTTCTTTGCTTCTTTTACTTGAAGTTGCATTGAAATTGTTTCAATCGAGGATCTTTTTCTGAAAAATACCATCAGTATCAACACATTGACTAGCAGGAGCAGAAAGTGTTGCATGTTATGCTTTTCTTTCACCAATTTAATAGAAAATTAGGAAGATGAATTTGGTCCCACAGTCTAACTTAATGGACTAAATAATGATACTTGATACTTCAAAAGAAGGGTTGTTTTCATACATTAGTTTCAAGAGCACTTCTTAAAACAGTTACTGTTTGTCTGAATAGAGGCAGCCAGTTACAGGAGGGGCATGAACTACAAAGTAGTGCTCCTACTTCTAGAGCTTGCCAGCCTTTGGTGAACTTCATAACCTGAAATGTCTTGAATAAAGTCTAATAGAAAATGTAACTATTTTTCCAAAATTAATAGTACATGCTCTTCTTCCTAAACCCCTTCTATATTTCATCAATCACGCTTCCTCTAAATTAATTGCTTTTTTCCATTGTATAAAACTAGGTGGATTTGAATACAGGAAGAGTCTGGAGCATTTGGTTGCTATTAATGTGGAGATAGTGGCCTCACACATAAAAAATATTAAAAATACTTAGAAATGTTAAAATGATTTTTGTTTGGGAAGTATGCAGCACAAAATCAGAACCCGCAATACAACAGATCTTTTTCTTTTTTATTTTTATTGTGCAGTACAATTTTAGGTTAATAAAACAAACAAAGACAATACTTTTATTCTCTAATCCCCACATTTTATTATTTTTATTTAAATATAAGATACTATACATTGTTGCTCAGTGATTTTGGTATCCCTTTTATTTTCTAAACCCCTCCCTCTGTTTTCTTTTTACTCAGGAGATTGTTATGCTCAGGGTGACAGAAAACAGAGCTTATTGTTGAGGACCTGGGATACTCTAATATCTGCAGTTTGCTCCCACTATAGTGGGCGTTACAGTATACCAAACACACAGGAATCATTGATTCCTTCAAGGGTTTTTTATTTTGGTTAATTTTCAGAAACCACTCTTCATGTCACAAATGGCTCCTGGCTCACTTTGGGAAAGTGATATTTCCTGATCTTGTCATTTGAGCAGCATGGTGTTTTGAGTACTATGATAATATTTATGCATAATCCTCCCCTGACCAAGTCATCTAGGTAAGTCTGTAAGAAGAGAATTTCATTTGTACCCTAAATATTCTTTAAGTTGTCATTCAATACGGCATTCATCCAACTCATACTGAAGGTTCAGTACGGGTGGTCCATTATGTCTTGTCAGTTTTAATTACTGATTACAAATTTAAACAACAGAGACTCACTTTTATCATGGTAGTTCAATTTTGCTGTAAGCTGCAATTACATTTAAAATCTGAAATTCTTATTTCTCTTTCTAGAAAAAGGTCATTTGTGAAGAAGAAAACTGGAGATAAAATACCATGAAATACAACATCAGCTATCAACTAAAAATATGTTGTCTCTCAAAGAATTCCTAGTTTTAAAACAGCTGACTTTATTTAAGGACAGGAAATATAATCTGACCATTTTGTATTTTATGGGAAAGCTTTTTTTTTTTTCGTTTTGTTTTTTTAAACAGCTAATATTTAAATAACAGATTAAGATTGAAGTGCTGGTTAAACATTGACTTAAATAAGTTATAGAAGATTCCAACAACACCAGCCTTTATAGAGGTTAAACATTCTCAAAAAGACACATTATGCAAGGCTCTCCTTTGTACCAAAATACAGTCTCCAAACAATAAAAAATAAAACCAACTTTTTCACAACGAGAAATATTGAAGATAAACTGCAGCATCAATATAATCTTATAGTTATCAGTTAAAGTATTTAAAACAAAATAATATTATACTACTTTTGTTTCTTACTAAAGACACTGCAAAGGCTTATTTATTTATTTAGTGGAATACAATGTGAAGACAGTGGTACAAATTGTTTCATGTACTGTTTTCTATTTATCTGCTCTAACAAAATGAATCTCAATATGGTTACACTGGTGAGCTATCCAGAGCTCTCTAAAATTACTGAGTAAAGCAAAATATAAAACAAACCTTATGTACCTTTAATTGAACAGACTTCATATTATGCTTAACTTTATTATACTGCAGTTACTCAAGTTAAGCCACGGGACGAGTAACACTTCATAAAAATGTGCTGGATATTATGTATTTTGAGCCTTCAGTTACTGTGATGATTATGAAAGGCATGCTAAAGCTGGAAACCAGCGCAGCTTTTCAGTGGGCTCTCATATATAATATACACGTGAGTAATAATTTCTGAAAAACGCATGAGCGTGATTTTGGATCACAAGAGGATGATTTTGGTCTTTCAGCCCTTACCTAAATATCCCTCCCACCATATGCCTGTGGTTCTTCAATTTGGTACCAAAGGCAAATGGGTTGAATGAGAGTATCAATTGGGTAAGGTGTGCAGGACTGTGTTGCCTTCTTGCTTACCTTTCAGTGGCCAAACATTACTGTTTTATTTGAACACTCGCAGTCTCAGTGATTTTAACAGGGTTGACCACATCAAGGTTCCAGCCCAATGTGTGCTGCAGAATATCACACTGATAGCAGTGTGTTAGATCCCAGCTCCAAACTGAAATCAAAATCAGGTGAATATACACACAGATGCATTGACACCCAAGTACAGATGTGGTTCCTTCTCTCAATTTCAAAATAGCAGAAAGACCCTTTGAACAAAGTATTTCTTGAACGTTTTTCTTGAGTGCTGATAAGTACAAAAATTTCTCCAATATAAAGACACTCAATACCATAAATCCAAGCACTGCTTGTTTGGTCTTATGCTTAAGCGCAAGACAGTTTAGGAAAAAATGGAGTATACACTCTAAATTCTGCCTTTAAAGCCTTGTCTAATTCTCTGAGTACTTCTGAGGTTCTGACATTTTAATCAACCTCTCTGTGAAGTACTAAGAAAAAGGGAAAATAAGAAAGAAGCAAATGAAGAAACATTTCAAATAAAAAAAGATATTTAACACCCTATTAAATAAATAACTTAGAGAGAAATAAAGAAAAATGAATTTAGGACATACAAGCAAACCATACTATTCATTTTGTTAGAACAGTTACACACTACTTTGCTTATCCTATCCATTTGTCCACAAAGCTTCTCCAGAAATGTCATTTTTTGTGCATATGACCCAAGTGCTTCCAGTAAATGCTTGTGTGTCTAACTGTTCATTGAATCATTAGGCTTGAATGAGCAATTAAGGACTTTGATAAGAGTTAGTATTCCATAAATAGCATTCCCCATGAAGATCACGCAACAGATTGTCTTATGTCCATCAAGGTCTGTTGCAGTGATTGAAAAAAAAAAAAAAAGTTCACACTGGCAATAAATTCCATCCCCTTTGATCCAGCTTCATTTTGATTATAAGATATGACAACGAACTAAATAAAGGTATTTCATGTGCCAGCAATAAGTACAAAACCTTCAAAGGCTTCCCCTGCTCTCATTTCAAACATGCAGATGTCTGTGCTACTTCTCCGCATCTACTTTTCTAATTATCAAATATTCTTGACATAACAGCCTTTGGTTCAACTGCATCAAAAAAAGTTTGTTCATCTACGACATGACTACCATAGGAAGAAAGTGAGCTGAAGTGTTTTTCCTTCTTGTTTTCTGTCCTCTCTTTGTGGTTCCCCTCCCATTCAGGGCCACAAACATCTGCCTTCCATTGTGCTTCCAATTTAAGGATGCGTATGTGTTATATCCATTTTCTTCTATTCTTTCCTTCAATTTGCAATCGCTATTAAACTCCTTCTGTTAAAAGAAGAAAAAACCCACAGATTCAGAACAAACATAATATTTCAGCATGCTAAAAGCAAATACTTTAAAAAAATGTTTCAAAAGATTGTAGTCTTTTGTATGTGACACTCTTTTAGGATTCCACAGTGTATTTAAATAAAAGTTTCACAGCATATAAAGCATCATCAGTTAGACTGCAAAAAATGAAATTAAGAACTGAAAATCAGCTTCTCTGTGTTGGAATATGGCAAGAATATGAAATCAAGTCTTCAGTCAAAAATTCAAAAGCATAAGGAAGCAATCTTGGAATCATAAATCACATTTCATTTCTAAAAAATATAACTCAAATACCTTGAATGAGATTATTGATACCATATATTAAACAAATATTAATGGAATAGGACTATTTCTTTTTTAAAGTAAGAATCTTTAAACAACACTGGTAATGCAAAAGGGCTTTTTTTGGATTGGTGCAAATCACTCTTATGATGCTATCACAATTGATGTGGGGCCTATTCACTTGGCTGACCTGAAAAGAAGCTTAGCCTAAAAAGGAGTCATGTATGATCCCATATCTTATTGACTAAACAAGGTTGGAAGTAATTTTATGCAGGGGACCAGGGATTAAGATTTTCTATTTTTAAGGGAGAATCAGTTGTCAGGCTGTTAGAATGAATCAAAAATACAAGCCTATGGAAGCATGTCGGGGACCCAACTTATTTTTTGTACTGTTAAATGTAATTTTACGTATATGCACTTTTCTATATAGAAGCCAAGAATAGTTCTTTTCAAAAAAATTAATTTCTATATATAAAGCCATCCAATTTTAACAAACTACTTATATTGCATTTAGAAGGCTTTTAAAAGTGGGGTGTTTGAAACATAATTAAATTAAAATGAAAAATCAGCATTTTGTTCTTCCTGCATTTCAGAAAGTAATTTGTCATTGCACAGCTGAGGGAGAAGCTGGTCAGAATCTCAGAGTATGATATACTAACTACATGAACTATTCTAAATGTGATCATGAACAAGACAAGAAATAAGTCTGAATAATAAGTCTTGTGTTAATGAAATCAAGTTAAATATATTTTCCATACCTATTTATTTAAATTAGAATTGTTATACTAGTTAATGATAAGGACTTTGATCCAGAGAGAATTTTGTGTGAACAGTTTCCCTTAGTTGCGGCTACAACCATTGAAGACCTGCTTGATGGAATTGCATGCATTCAAATTAAATTTGGCTCCCAAAGTGCTCTTTAATTTCAGGATTAGTAGTTGTTTGAACATTGATCAGTGGGGAAGACACTATCAAGACAAGAATCTTTACAAGACCACTATTGGCACTGCCTTCTCCACAAAGCTGCCATACAGATAATTTATCAGTTATTTTCTGTAATTTGCCACCTCTGGCATCAAGGTATTAAAAAGGGAGGTGCTCATCAATCACAGTTCTAAACCACAGTATCTTCTACCTGCCAATTTGTTAAAGAAGCTTAAAGAAGCTAGTTTTGTTAAAGAAACCTGCAAGTGAGTCTTTTCCCTTTCATTTTAACCAAAATCAGTCAAATGGAAAAGTATTTGATTAATGTAGAAAGAGCTTTGCTTGTTTTCCTAGATGCAGAATTGTACTCAAATCCAACTTGTATTTCTATTCTTAGATAACAGAAAAGATGATGTTTTGATGTGCTTAAGAAGTCTTAAGTCTGAGTGCTACACAGGACTGCTTTGCTCATTTCCAACATATTTCAGTATAAGTCTGCATCAATGTCTATTGTGCACGTGCTCAAGGGTGTTTTTACAATTTTTATTGGTTCTGGTTTTGGTATTGGTATCCATCTGCAAGCTGCCACACTGTAGTAATATGAGGCTAACTGCAAGTCCTGGGATTACTGGAGAAATAGTAACAGAAGCATTCTTGAAATTGCTAAAGTATTATGGAATAGGTTTTGATAAATCATTATGTTGTGATTTTATGATGTGAATATTGAAAAATTATCTCAGCTGGAATTAAAAAAATGGCTTCCCACATTCGTATTTTCCTGTCAACACTATTTCTAATACACTATGAATTACCGAATCTTATGGCAGCAATTTCCATCTATGGTACATGAAAGCTGTTTCAATGTCTTTTGTGCATATATAGTGTTGGGATAGGCTCTAAACAGACTCTCACCACACCAGACAAGGCTGACAGCTCGGGGAAGAGAGTCTGGCTTGGGCTTTGGGGTGGACCATCACAAATGACTGAAGTGCACAACTGAGGTGTGTGAGCTGAAGGTGGTGATTTATGCCAAAACCTTCACCTACATACAGAAGCATACCCATAATCAATGACTGTACTGAGTAACTCAGTACACAGTTTTCTCTCACAATAAGCACTGATCATCCTGTATTTCTGACCAGTATAAATCTAGAAATTAAATCTACATTTACAGGAATATAAGAAAAATGTCTTTGTTCTTCTCTCTCCTTAATGTGATTCTTTGACACTGTTGCAGAGTTTAGAAAACCAGAAGTATGTATGTGACTAGCCACAGTGCAGGTGAGGGAGGCAGTGTATATAGTTTGTATGAACTAAACACACTCTGAAGAAATGTTTCCTTAAGAAAGAGGGCGAAATGACTAGAGGCCCCTTGAGTCTCACTTGAGATTATCATTACTTCATTGTTTTCAGCAGAAATAGGAGGTTTGGCTACATTGCTCAACCATTAACTCAGTCCCTATATCTGACATCCTTTCAGATCATCATATGGATGATCTGAACATTAAGCAACCTGCAGAATGGCTCATAACCTTTCCAGGAACTGGAACAACATTGCAAAACTGCAAACCAAACCAGATGTGATACCCAAACAATCTGGTGTTTGTGTAATCATGGGGATGTGTGAGGATACATTTGAGTCTTGTTGTTAGATTTATAGATCATATAGCTTTCTATTAAATATATTTGGATGGTTTCTGAGCTTCCTTGGGTTGGTTTGTTTTTGTTTGGTTGATTACCTTTGGGTTTTGATGTTTGGATTTTTTCCCCTGAAAGTATCTGTAACCCCGAATTGACACCTATACAAATTAAGTATGTATGGACAACTTTCAAGTGTTACCTGAATTCTGCTCAGATAAATCTTAGCTGCTGATATTTCAGTTCATGTCTCTCTGTACTGTCCATAATATTAATCATTAGTCAATATAGTCAATTTAAAGCCTGCTATTCTAGGAATCTTCTTCAAAGTTTTAATTTAATGATGTGGTGTCTTCATTTCATCAGCTCAAGTTTCCATGATTTCAGGCACCTTTATTCCTCTCTCCCCCACCCCTGAATTTCTGCTATGTGTGATTGAACTGTAGGAAAAAACAGGGAAAACAAGCCTTACAGATTAAATTTTGTGAGACCCTCTCTACTGACCACTCCTTAATAAGCAGTGTGACTGAGGCGGTAAGCCTGGTAAATCCCAGCAGCTATCTTGGTATGACATGAGCTTAGCAAACAACAAGAAGCTTGTGGAAAGGCGTGATCCTGGTTTATCAGAGGATGAAGTTTTGATGAACAGCTCATTTCAGCTCCAATTAGTAGCAGTACACAGACAAGAAGTGTTTCAATAGGCAAGGCAGGAAACTGTGCTGACTCCTGAAATCCATTTGGAATGTGAAAAGGTACTTACAGAGCCGTAGACTTTTCCTTTTTTGTTCATGGCTAAATAGTAGTTGCTCTTAATAGACTTAACCGCCACAACTCCAATTTCTACTGATGTTATCTCCAATATGCCTAAAAAATATAAATGGAGCTATTTAATCACTTTGTTACAGGATTTTCTCACTATAGAAAAGATAATAAACCTGAAAAATATAAAAGTTACAATATTCAGGACCAACTGACCAAAAAATTCAGCAGAAGTATTCTTTAAACCACTGCAAGAATATACACAAACTTTTTTTTCAATTAACGTTTCCTAACCCTGCATTTTACACCCCATAGATACTGAAACAACTTCATTCTTCCTAGCATAGATTTTACTACAATTTACCAGAAGAGACATTGAAACCATAGCATCAAATTAAATAGATAGCATATGCCAATAGAATATTGGATTTCCCCAGGTCTTTAAAACCCTAGGTAAACAATTTTTTCCTTGTAGAACATCTAGATAAACTAAATCTCTTGGTTGCACTGAGCTGATAAATTCACTTTTGGCAAGTGTGTTGACAATGTGGGAAATAATAAGGCCAACACTAATGGCCACACTATCTTTGTCTTCAAGATATCAGAAACATTTTTCCCTGTTTGTAATAAATATTATTCCCCCTTGCCCCCTCCCATTGCCCCCCGCCCCTTGCTTTAAAACAGTCTCTTTCTGTATTGGATGGTGCAAGGGACCTGTAATGGGATATTGGGAGATACACTCTCTTTTCTGCCCAGGAACACACTGATTTGGGAGTAGGAGACTGCATGCCTGGCTCCAACATTTGTCCTGATCTCCTGACATTTATGCAGCTATAGTTAGATCAATATCCTGGCTAACTCAGTGTGGTACACTAAGGGTGTGCCAATAGAGAAATTACAGGAGGGGCAAAACTGTCCTCCTTGATCGGGTTGTGATAGCTTACATATACCAGGGCCATGCCAATTATGGAGGCAGATCAGCGAGTCCATATTTGCAGGGCTCTAATCTGTATTATTCTTAAAATGTTGTTCATTTTCACAGCAAAGAAAAGCCAAAGTTGCTTTCTTGATCTTCTGAGAGAGCACTGTTACAGAGGACTGAGCAGGTCTCCCACATCTGCTGAAGTAAATTGTGCTCAAAATCAGAGTAAAGTGGACTAACTTGTGGATAGCAAACTAATAGGGGGCAAGAATATGATGCAAACACTGCTGCAACATCATGAGTGACACTTTTTTTTTTTGTATTTTCCATGCCAAAAAGTGATGAGAAGAATTCAGTTAATTCTGTCTACAGAATTGTATTCTGAACCGTGTCCGCATCCATTTCTAACACCAGTAACAAGACAAAAACCCAAACCAAACCAAAACACAAACAAAGAAGCAAGAAAAATACTGTCATAACATGTGCCATCATAAATTTTTATGTTGAAAGTGATTAAATGGATTTAGATTTTGCCATACTATCCTTGTAAAAATAACATCATATTAGGCTATTTCAATTAACTATTTCACTAAAAGCTGAAGGTGAGCAGTGCCTAAAGTCTTAGGAGTTATTTATTCTGGTTTCATGCTTCTTCAGAACTTGGAAATGAAAATGAACTAATTAAAAAAAATCAAAATGTTCTGGCCTCTATTATTGCTTTAAACCAGATAGCGCGCTGTATTTTACCACCATAACTTTGTAAAACCCAACAATTACAACTAATCCCCATTGACCATATCCACTGTAAAAGCATAGCTTTCAATACCCAAATAATTTTCAATTATAATTAGAAAGATTTCAAATAGCAAGATGAAATGTACCCTGTGGCTGTGCATGCACTCTCTTTACAGGTCCCAAAGGCTTTAAACATATTCCCAATAGAACCCAAATGCATTTACCTTAAATAAACTGTATTTTTATAGATTATAAAAGTGATCATTATACATATTGCAAGGCAACAGAAATCTGTTTGTCTTCTTGCTTTGCACAGAGGGTGTGTAAAAACTACAAGTAAAAATTGCACTTCCTTGGTTATATGTTAATTAAAAATGACCTATATTTAATAAAAATGCTAATAATATGAAGCAAAAAACCCCACACAATATCCTAGAAATGGAATGAAGTTATGTCAAGCAATTCTTAGGAAAGGCAATTTGACAGAATATCACATCTGTTGTCAAGGCAGAAGCACAGTGGATGTAAATGTGGTCTGCCGCAAGAAACACTTGATTCTGGGACAAAATTTAAATTCTGTGCAGTGTGAGACAATGGTCATTTTCCTGTAGTTGTCTCATTTGTGTAAGGAGTTTTTATAAACAGTTCTAGAACCTCTCCAACAGTAGTTGCCGTCCTATATATGCAGAAGGACAGAACCACCATGCATCTTCCTACACCTTTCAGAGATTATCCTGTGTATGCAGCAATCCACAAACAACCCCTCCCCCCTTTGACTTTTCTTCCGTCTGCAAAAATATTGTAGATGAAGAGTGAGTTCAGCTGGATAGAATGTGATGATGACTGAGAGCTTGTGAAACCTTTGTTTCCCAAAGGGTGACAAAAAGCTGTTGAGCCCATGAAGGAAGCTGCAGCTCTTGGTAGGTAGCTGGAGAAGACAGGGCTTTGTGTGACTGCAGGTGAGACTAAACTGACTTTTGAGAACTTTGGCTTTTGTACCCAACAGGGAGTTTCTCTGAAGAGATACCTTTGTCTGCCACTGGCTTAAGTCAAAACAAGTTGGTGTTCAGGCGTAATGTGGAAGACATGGTAGTTCAAAAAGCTGTTCTTAGTAGGTGGCTTGAAAAAAAAGTGGTTTGAAGCAAATAGATTTGTTGGATGTAGTCATGGAAGGGTGAAGTGCTAAGGTATATGAGGCCACTGCCTCTGTTTCCACTCTGTTTCACCAATTACACCTACAAGTTGAAAATATCCCCAAATGACAAATTATATACAAATCGCACAACCCACAGTGTCACAGTTATGGACAGAAACCTCAAATGATAACCAACCAGAATGATGACCTAAGCTTTGATTTAAAAATTAAAGTTTATTTGAAGTTAAACCAGTTCTGGTTTTAACACTTGATTCTAGATTTTATTAATAATTTTTTTTTGAGACTGCCATCATTCCTACTCTAAATCAGAAGTAGTTAATGGACTGAAAGACCACAAAGCAATCTGCTAATGTGTCATATTTAGATCAACCAGAATCAAAATATTAATGTTCCATGAACTTTTCTATCCAATGCCCACATCTAATACATTTGGATAAACCTGAAATACGTATCTAAATTTATGGAAGACTCTGGTAACAAAACCTCTGAGCCTTTCTGTAGTATTAGCAGTAGTATCAGCATAAATATCACCATAGTATCAGTATAAGAAGTGACATCTCCACAGTGCATAAAAATCCCATTAAAGGCTAATTATTATAGCCTGTTCTCTGATCCAGTCTGTACCAACTTCCTTTTCATCTTTTACTGTTTTTATGGCTTTAATTTCAGAGCAGAGCACAGATGACTCAATCAATGGTTCTCTGTAGACCAAGCAAATCAAAGGGTGGCACCTGGGATGAGAGAACCTCTTAGTGATCAATAATGAAAGCTGTTGGTTAGCAAAGGAGGAGTTTAGGTTTAGCTACAAAATTGGCAGGAATCAGTTTATCTAGTATATATCCTGGCATGTAAAAGAAAGAATTAATTCAGGATCACAGCCTACATTTTCCCCTCTGGTCAGTGAGGACAGCCAACTTCAAAGGACAGTTCTAAACACCACCATGCCCTCTATTAAATTTCCAAAGCTAGATGGGTTAAACTGAAGCAAAGGAAATGCTGGAAGTGACTGGAGGACACATAGTGCTGGAGGACACATCTATGTTGTCTGTTATGATGAGTTCAGTTGTTCCCTCAAGGGCACCATGTCTGTCACTTTCGTCACTAACGCACAAGCATGTAATCAGATGTAGCTAAAGTGCTAGGGAATATAAACATGTTTGCTTCCTTCAGATGGATTTAATTCACGCTGTTGAGATGAAATGGCTACGCATAGAGCCAACAGTACCTGGTTCTGTTAATCAGAGCTCAGATTTCTTGAGCCCTGTGTTTTGAGCTAAGATGGGAAGACATAAACAGCTGCATGAATGTTGACAGAAAGTGTTGATGTCTGAGCATCTCAGCCTGCTTGACCCAACACTGCAAGATTTGGTAACTTTTAGATTAGACACAGACAGTGTAGGAATATGTTATCTGATCTGGTTTTGGGACAGAGAAGATATAAGTGACGGCTCATACTAACCAAGGAAGAGCAGTGATTCATGTGCCAAGAGAAAAAAATGGAAAACAAAACACCACAACAGTATAGTACATATGATTGGATGCAGGGTTGCAGTTATCTGATTAGATCTCTTGACAAAGATGCCTTAAGGAGTTTCAGCCCTCCCTGGCTTCTTTTTCCTGCCTCTGTGCTGAAGTTCACCAACCTTCAAATGTAACTGTTTGTGGAGCAGCACTATAAACAAAATCATTGGAATGATCTGGCTTGGAAAAAAACTCAATAGAAAACAAATCAGCCTTAAACCCTAAGGACTAAACAATCCAAGTTTTTGCAGTCAGTTTTAGTAGTATATATTTTCTGGACCTTCTAGTGCTCTCTTTTTGGTCTCTTTCCAGATGACTAATTTTTTTGAACTGAGGTGCCCAAGACTGGACCTATGTTCTAACTAAGGCCTGATGGGTACTGACTTGAGCAGAATGACTACTTCATGTGTTTATAAGGAAACTTGGATCCTAATCCAAATCCTAATCGAAACTTGGCAGTCCATGTATGTTTCCATTTTGTAGACAGGACCAGGCACTCAGGATTTCTGCCAAATCTTAAATTTCCATGTCTCCACAGAAACATGCAGGAGAATGGAAAGCTTATAAGTGAGTAGTACAGATCAGTATATTTTCTAAGGGCTGTATGGATCTGCCTGGGTGAAATCCCAGGTTATTTTTGACATTCATGATTGCTTTATTCACCTCCTGCATTTTACCACTTGTATAAGATTCAAAGTGAATAACTTTAACTGGAAGAAACTGGATAGAGGTAAGGCTATTCCATTTAATGTCCATCCCAACAATCTAGGGAGGGATAACAGACAGCTGAACTGCAGAAGAAACAGTCCAAATGCATGGTGGCTGACAAGTATCTGTACATCACCTGCAATCTGTTCTTTCCCTCCTGGGGAAGGGAGGATCTCCTAGCTGGGTGGAATGTATTGGCAAGTGAACTAATGTCCGGAAATCAGCTAGCAGATAAAATACCTGTATTTCTAAATGGGGTACAAATGACAATTAAATGGAGCCAAAGTATTTAGACACTGACAAATACAAGCAGATGGAAGTGAGCCAGGGTGCTAAAGCAGTCAGAGTATGTACAAACAGATGAAAAAACTCTTATGAGGCATTGTATAGGCTTTGTGGGACAGGAAACCCAGTGTGCTGCAGATGTCCTCAGCAATTTGTCTACCAACAATCTTTATCCAAACGACAAGTTTGTTGTCTGACTTGTACTGTGGCTGTTGGTCTAGCTAAGGCTGCTAGAACAGCAGCTAAATGGGACAATAGTTCTCTTTCGTCTGTTTTGTTTTTATTTTGGACCTCATTTGTCCTTATGGTGGATCTTGACTCCCCTTTGTGCAAGAAAACAGAACTGGGAAAATATGGTCTGTTATTTCCCCATCTCAAACACCTATCTTATTGTGGAAGGTAGGAGACAGAAGTAAAACTACCTACATAGCTATCACAAATCTTGGCAGTGTGCCCTGCACAGCCTGTGGCAGATAGTATCTTCTCCTGAATCTCTAGGGCCATAATAACTTAGTAATGGGGGCAAACAGAAAAAAAAATCACAAAATTCTAAAGGCTCCTTTTTAAAATGCCATGACTAAGAACAGTTTCCAGCAGTATTCTGCTACTGCTATGTTTCTCTGGGAAAAAAAACGATGTTTTAGTGCTTTTCCTGCAAATCAGAAAGTTGCCAAACACACTAATCCACAACATCAATTAGCTGTTGGTTCTAATGGTTTATGTCTGTCTTTGCCTCACACGGGAAGAAGAAATCCATGGTATTTTAAAATATGGGATCCACATGTTTATAATGAAAGATTACCCCTGGACAGCTATAATGATCATTACTTTTCACATAATTATATTTGGTGGTAGTTACTCATCAACACTTTCAGCAGTTTTCTTCTGCAATGCCACAAATATTCCTGATGTTACTTGATCATAATAATCACTTTTTCAAGAAAACTTTATAAGGACTCTGGGAACAGAATGAATATCTGAGAAGTGTAGACTAGAGCAGTTGCATGGAAAGGGTAACCAGTATTTAGAAAATCAATGCAAACAGTATTTCACTGTATCTAAAATTCACATCTGTTTTTTGTCCCTCCTGGCTTTTTTTCCCTCCAGAATTTTTTTGCTTAGCCAGTCTGGATATGATCAAATAAAAGGCAGGCCTCTGACCTTAATACTTATATTTATATAGTTTGGGACAATGTTGTATATGATTTGATGGGTGATTTTGAGTAACTTATAACCTAGTTGGTATTGTGCAAACAAACCACTGTCTAAATTTTTTCAGACAAAGTATTTATTGAAAGACACAATTGTTATAAAACTTGTTGTTCAACAGTCTTGGACTAAAGAAAGATAAATTAATTGCATGTTGTTACTATATGAGAAGATATTAAGGCCAGCAGTTTAGCAGCTGAAAAAAACATGATTACCTCCGATGACTAGTTTACTGTTTTATCTATTAATTGCTTTTCTTTCTCTGACATAAATAATTTTATGTAGTTAATGCATCCTAAATGGTAACCACTCAAAAAGACACCATTCAATAACTGTATTATTATTGTTACAATCCTATGTGACTCACTTCTCAATATTTAATGCTAGGTTTTTTCTTTGTCTTACCTATTACGTACATTTCCTTCTTCATCAAAGGTATGCATTAAAAGAATGTAACAAGGTTTGTACTCTAGCACACATATGTAAACTATGGCCTGCTACAGTGCAACCTGATATATGTCTTTCACAGTGTTTTCATCTTTAATACTTGACTGTTTCTAACCTGGTTGGACCTGGTATCTTCAGACTGCTATTACAAACAGTTCTTTTTCAACTTTGATGAGCACTGATAAGTGCTGTCTTCTTAAGCATTCATTCAACACCTCATAAAAAAGCAGGATTACAAAATCGTCAATCTTTCACGGAAACTTAAAAGGCTGATCTGAAGAGCACAATCACTTCACACCCTTCTGCTTTTATTATCTTCAAGTCTTCTTCTATATTGTTTCCATCTTCCCTGCTGACATCTTCAGATAACAGCTAACAAGCATGTTTTGCACACAGGATTATGTGATCTAATTGCACGTGCTTGCAACTCATGTCTTGTCCTTTTATAAAAACTATGGTTCCCTAGACTGGATTGCTGAAATTTTTTGGGGCTCCTTCTCCTCAAACTGTGTGTGTACACAAATGCTCACTAAACTATGTTTAGACATTTAAAATACAATCCACAAATTTTGATACATTATTTCCAGTTTTTCTGCTCAACATTCTGTAATTTATCAGCAGAAAGTGCACTCAGCCAACCAACCCCAGTCAACCACTCAGCTGACAGTGAGTGTGATTTATGCTGTCATACCAGCAGAAGCTGTGTCAGGAAATGTGTAGAGAGCAGGCAAAGAATGTCCCGTCCTCTCTGCATATTTCTGTGTCAGGTCAAGAGATACTTTTGCTTACACCACTGCCTAACACTGCAAAGAGAACCTGTCCCTAGGCCATTTGAAGAAAACTGTCCGACAATCATATTCACACCTTATGGGGCTGGTCTGGTGTGTCCCTGAGAGGGCCTGGTTCAATTTGCCTCAGAATATTACCTCTAGAGACTTTACCTGTATGTCAGACACACCTGTGGATTTTCTGTTCTGAGTGTCTGACGTATTGTGAAGGCTGTGCAGCAGCCCACCAGTTTGGTCTTTGTGTAGTCTGATGGCAAGGTCATGGTAGGCACTGCTCTGCAAGGTCTGGCATCAAGCTGTTAAAGAACAAAGGAACTGAGACTGGCTTGGTCTTGCTTATGTGGTCCCTGCAGTGAATTATATTGAAAATTTTATGGAAGTTGATCCCAGTAGAAAATAGTTCATGCCAAATAAAGCTAGGTGTGAACTAACATGTGCAGGGTAAAACAGGAGTGCTGGATCAAAAAGCCACCTTGGGAAATAAGCTATTTGACAGTGTAGACCTGCAGACAGTTTTGGAGATGAGCAGCTGAAGAACAGAGCTGCCATATAACGGGATTTTGCATGTTAATGCAGAAACACCTGAGAATGTCAGATCAATGGGTGAACATGCTCCTTGTACAGCCTGTGCACAGACATTAAATGTAAAACTATCTACAACTGCCAGTGCATGACCAACTAAATAATTTTATTCCAGGTTCCATCCATTTTTCTTTTTTTTCTACACGCTGTGTAGCTGGTGTATAGAAGAAAATGGAAAACCAAGTTATGGGTTAAAAATAGGAAAAAACCAATTTTTCTTGGGAAAGTAATCAACAAAGTCCTGGCATTTTCTGTCCTCAGTGTATTCATTAATGATTTACAGTAATGCCATGAAAACCCTTCTAATTATACTAAATTATTCAGGGTACTAAATCTGAAAGAAGTGGGAATAATTGCAAAAGACCCTCAGAACCCAAGCTGATAGGCAATAGAATTCCAGAAAAAATTAAGTGTAGGTGAATGTTGTAAAAAGTGATGCACACAGGAAAATAACATTAGGTTTATAAACATGGAATGTGTTACAGAATGACTTATGGCCCAGCTGCTAGCTCTTAGTCTTATAATAGCTACTAAAAAAAATTGGAATTTACTGGAGAAGAGTAAGGAATGCTTAGGAAATGAAAAATACAGCCACAAAGTTTAAATCCATCCATGACTTTATTTTAAATGCAAATGCTACCTTTGTGTCTTGTTTCATAAAAGATAGAACAGAACTGGAAGAGCCACCAGAAAGAGCAACATGCATGATCAGAAATAACTGTTAACTAACATTTGAGGAGTACCTTAACTACTGGGTTTAGCTGGGTAGAACAGAAATGGCTTCAGTAGCAAAAATCTGTAAGACTAGGTAACTTTGAGAAAATGAAAAAGGCATATGTACTATGCACTGAATCTTAAATAAAACAACACTTTAATCTTTAAAACAAAAGAAGTGATTTTTTTTTCCACACTTGTTAGATTACAGCAATCATTGTTAGGATGTCAGTTTACCTCAACTGAGAAGCAATCAGAGCAATTAATTCCAAAAATATGTTCCTAAGACAAGTAAATCAATACCATCATTAGTCTCTGAGTTGCATACTGATGCACACTAGGGAAGTATATCAGGCAGTTAGCACTGACTGCTTGTTCTCCTCTTGGGGCTTCTCCTACTGCTACTGTCAGAGACAGGAAACCAGATTGACCTTTAGTCTGAAGTAGTGGAGTCACCCTTTAATTCTTACATATACATTCCCCCATATAGAAAAAGGAAAAAAGCAGAGAAGCAGCCAGCTAAGACCAGTCAAGAGCAAATTTCATTAAATCTAATCTGATTTTATAGCAGTGTAACAGGTCATGTCATGAAAATGGCTATGTAGTTAAGCTTTTGACATAACCACATTACATTATCATAAATACCCTCGTTTAATATAAATTTATTTTAAGTAGGATGAAAAACAGGCTAGAAAACTGTATTTAGGCAATTGTTGCTAGTGATTCACTGCAAAAATGGAATAAAGTGTTGAGGAAACACAAATGCAGGAAGAAGAACAAGATAACTATTTTGCAGAAAAGTTTCTGAGTGGTTACTGGTGTACAATGTGGCCTTGAGGGAGGAACATGAAAAGTGAATAGCTTTCTGACACATCTAAGCATGTTGAAAATGCAAAAGAAAATCTTTCCATATAATCCAGTATTTGGAAGGATTCATCTAAGTTCTTTGCTTTTTTCAGGGTAGCCTAAAGAGGGCAACCAGCATTGTGATAGGCATAGAAAAACAAGATTTGTAATTAATTGAAAGTTAAATAAAGTTTATCTTAGGAAGAGGAGAGTTAGGAGGAAAAAGTAACTTTCAAGTACTTCAAAATTTCTGGGAAGAGGAGGAATATTCCGTGAAAGAGACCACAGAAATAATGGGCTCAAGTACACAGAAGAGTAAGAGAGGATGTTAAGAATAATAAGACTTTAATAAGGGTGATAAAAACTCTCTTTATTCATTAAAGATACTTTGGAGTGTGGGCAGACTTTAAGAGCAGGTGATAAAAGTGTCCAGCTGAGTTAATGATAGATATTTTGTGAGACAAGGGGATGTACCACATGATCTCTTGAGAATGCTTCCAAGCCCATAAAACTCTGTTTTCACACACAAAAAGCCAGTCAATTATTTCTGAATATGCTGGACTTACTACACTAAAGAACAGTACTTTTTACAGTATTTGCACTTCAATGTACTTACAGTGTGCATGGTGTGCTGCTGATTTTTCACTACAAAGGAACCAGTTGTAACTACTGTATGATATTTCTGGTCAGTTCACTGCAATTCCAGAAGTGCAAAGAAACTCTAAAAGACCTAGACAGCAAGCAGAAGATGGTTCAGACATAGTGGTAGTCCTAGGCAATAGCAGGAGTGTGGTCATTCACATTTTGCTCACAAAAAATTCAAGACCATAATTTTTTCACATTGCATTATCTTTATAGATTATATATGCTTTGGTTACTTGCCTCTAAATTGTGAGATTTATGTCTCTTATCCCCATATTCTTCATTTGCTTATTTTGTGCTTCTGATCTGATCAAGTCCAACATTACCCATATTTCCTTTTTTGCTTTATTAGATAAATAAAGCAAACTGCAGACTCAAACACTGCAGTCTGTGCTGTTTATACAAGAGGCATTGATTTCTGTAAATAAGTAATAATTGACAACTGTACTATTCCTGTTAGACTGAAATGTGAAGGGACTTCTACTTAAAAACAAAATTAAAAATGTGTTTGAATACTGGTAAATCCTAGAGAACATGTGATTCACTATATGAAAACTGGACTCCCAGCTGCAGCTCCTACAAGAATTACTAATTTGTGGGTCTCCTTTCACAAATCAGGCTCACAGACAGCAAGTATCCTACAAGGCAAAGCATGAAATGAACTAACCACCTATGAAAATTTGATTCTTAATGGCCATTTTTTTCTGCCCAGGTCTATAAAATTACTTCTTTTTTCCTATTCTTTACTTTCCAGTGCCTCTTTTTGTCCTCAAGCCAACACCGTAATCTCCTCCCCTTCCCTTGTAGACACTAACAAAAGAACTTGATAGAAAAAGAGTAAGTTGAAACATGTGACTAAGGATCACAATGGCTTCCTTTAGTCTCTCAGTCTACTTATTTACTTTACATATTTTGCTGTTTTAAACGTTTTGTGCCAAGACCACGCTTGGGAGCTCCTTGCTGGTTTTAAACTAGCACAATTAACAACAACTACAATACTGCTGAATCTATTGTCATACATCTGCTCAATCATAATTCACTTCCATGCAGCTCCAGAGCAGTTGAACTGCCTGACTCCACTCAGTCCCACTAGTTACATTCTCAACTGCCTATGAAAGCACAAAAGCCTTTAGAGAGAGCAGAAGATAAAAATCTAGAGGGAAAGATAGAAGAAATTTTTCTATCAGGGTAAAAATTTTATTCCAAATATTTTCTAACCATAGAGTAACATAATTTGAAACGATTTTTGGTGATTTTTAATTTCCAGGTCTTGTATATTTCACTTACATAGGGAGCAACAGCAAAGGCTCTGTAAAATCTTTAACAGAACCGAGATGATGAAATCCTTGTTGGCAAACCACCTTTCCATCTCTCTGGTATCAAAATGGAACAGTTCTAGAGCAAAGGGACATAGCATGTTGCCTTAAGTATCTCAAATCTCCCAGTGCCATTGCTAAAATATCAGCTGACAAGTTCCAGTGTCCTCTGACCTCAGAAATCCCTTCTAATTGATCTGAAAGCTTTATATATATCAATCTGTGATGTCAAAAGCAACAATTCCAGTGCTAATGGGGCACAGAAAAGGGAGAAGCGTGCTCACATTCCCAAAGAAAGGCAAGTTACACACAATCAAGATGATGGTGAATTTCCAAAGGGTGGTGTAAGTTTATGCCTGACTTACCCTTCTCCTCAAATTCCATTTCAACAGGACATGTGAGACAAACGGGTAAGTGACCAGGCTGTCACTACTCTCAGCTATTTCACCATTGTTTGCTCAAAACCATTTTAAGTCCAATGCTCAGAAATGGAAAGATTTTAATGAGAAGTATGCTCTGTTTTAGAGAGACTTCAGAAAAGCCTTCTCTCTTCTTAAAGGTGTAACACATATAACCAGCAATCAGTACCATCACAAATTATACTGCAATATAATTTGCAGTTGATACTTCAGCAATTCCTGATTTATGTGCTACTTCTAACGAGACATACATAGCTTGGAAAATGATACAAAATACATTCTTGCAAATCTGTAGACTGTGGTGGATTAAAATTTTTCATTTTTCTTCGTGAAGAACTAAAAATTTGTAACTTCTTGCATTTCTTGCCTAGTTTCTCATTGGAGCTACATCCTCATTTACAAGAAAACTCTGAGTTATTCATTAACAAAAGTGAATGAAAATTTCCAACATAAGTGAAAGTTATTAGAAGAAGCCAACTAATACTTAAACTTCACTTCTTCAAGAAACCTGGCTTATGTCTCAGTAACAAGGGGCTAAGGCAAATCACTGATGGATTTGTTATGGGACCACTCTAAAATGTCTTCCCACTCTACTCCCATAAAAAGATTTTTATCATGTACTTTAAAAACAGGCCATTACCTCTGTAAGTGTTAACAGACATGCCCTTGAATGCCATTCCACTTATTTTTTACATATTAGCATACATATTACCACACCTGGAAAGCGTGTGACCTTCATTGCAGGATCATTAGCAATCAGAGCCCATAAGATCCGTTTGGGAAGCCAGCAAACAGTTGATTCTGAGGGCTGATTGATTTGCTGTAGTGACCTTGCAGAATAATAGCAAAACTTGAAAGAGGACTCTTCTGTCTGAGGTCTCTGTCAGTGTTTTATCTGGTGACACAACAATAATTAAAAAACCAAATTTTCCTAATTATCTCAAATTATTTGAATGTCAGTGTCTGATTCCCAGCTTAACAATTTCAGTGTTCTTGGACATTGAAGAGATTTCTAGATGCCTTTTCAATTCAGACAATGCTCCAGGTTGAAAAAGCCTTTGAAGGTCTGCTGGTCAAAACCTCAGGGGCCAAATCCAAAATTTTCATATGTTGTTCTATTTCTTGTTTTTTATTATCTATGTTATATCTGATGTGGCTGTCTTGAAAAAGGGACTCCTGTAACTGACGATCACTGGAATCCATCTCTATCAACTACACCTTTCCAAACTGGATCAGTCATATGCAAACTGAAACCTCAGCGGACTGCACTGTGTTGAAACTGACATCAGATTTAGAATATGGTCCTGATTCCACTGTAAATGAATTAGAAGCATTAAGCTCAGGGAAGATCACTGGCTTTTGACAAGAAGGTGGCTAATGGGGCACTGTAAAACATATGCAGAAGACAGTGACAGCTGATTCTGATTTCTCTTCCAACATGTGGATTATGTTACACTCACCCAAGCGCTAAGCTTTCATCTCAAGCAGTTGTGAAGGTGAAGGTTTCTAGGGGTCTCACTCTCTAATTATGCCTGACTTAGAATTCACTTAACTTAGACTAACACAGATAGGAAGTCAAGTTCTGTTAGCTGCTCCACCTTTCACCCTACCACACATCTGGGAAATATTCAGATCAAGATCATAACCTTGCATTTTGGCATTAGCTACCTAAAAAAACATTAAGATATCACCAACAATTTGCCTTTGACTGGGAAAATTAGAAGCATATTTGAGATGTAAACACTGTTGTGGCACTAATATTGCTGGTAATGATTAAAGGCTGCTACTTTAACTATAATGGAATAAACCAAAACTGACAGTCTTAGTCCATGCCCATTTTCAATTTAAACAAGATAAGGAAATCCCAGTGGTATATCTGAGCAAGGAGGAAAGCTGGGAATATTTACAGATGAGTATTTTCAATGAGGTCTACAAATGGAAAGAAGTATGTGTGAAGTACTGTAACAAATTTGTGGTTGCAAAGCAGGAGTGAGGATAGTACCCAGCTCTTTCTGCTGTAAGAGGCCTCTCTACCACTTGAACTTATAATTGTAAACAGGACCTGTGCACATCCTTAGAATTGTTGCATTAGAGGGCAACATTCTTAGCCAATTTGTTTTGTATTAATTATTTGATTTATTAGAATATGCTGACCATACTATCACTATATTTCAAGAATAGATATCAGCAATCAGAAGCTAACAATATAGGAGTACCAGGGGAAGCATACCTGGGGCATCCTTCCACATGTAGGAATGGGGAATATCAAACTCCCTTTCCTCTACAGTTTCCAATTTAAACTACAGCACCGGAGTGTAGAGTTGGATCTATGTTAGGCAGGATTTGCTCTAACAATCAGAGTGGTTAACTCTGCTTATTTCTAGGATTACTTCTGTGCTGAGGTTTCTACTAATTAGAAAAAAAAAATAAAAAGATGACCACCTAATGTAAAATATCTAGAAGCTTGGCAGAGATCAAATTGTAGAAGCTGAAGGCAGGGTAACTTATTAAGAAAGAAACCATGTAAGAGAAAAATTTGGATTGGGATTTGGTACCACCTAGCAAACAAAAAATTAAGTTGTTCTAAAAATTGATGTCTAATCCAAGATTAATGCTTATCTGGTTATATGGTTAGCCATAATCATATGCACAGATGCTAAATGTGGAAGTTACTACTCTCTTTTATAGTGTTAAATGCAATGAGTTGCAATACATGAACTGTCAGACTAGATGCTATTTATCTTTCCATACCATAAAGAACCCTAAGATTTGGTTTATACTAGCAATTTTATATCCACTTAGTGCTTTTTTTCTTTTTTCCAACTTTGCATGTTAAAACTATAATTCTTGTAAAAAAATCAGTTTTATACTGAAACAAGTGTTTTTTACTCATCAAATTTTCACATCAATAAGGAGGAAAACAGTGATCGTGTGAAATCATGAAGCTGTATGTGCTGCTAAAGATTATGAAATGAGATACAGCAGACATTAACAAAAGCATCTGTCTTGCATGTTTAGTTTCTTAAGCCTTTGATGTGTTTCAAATATCAGTAGAGCCTTTTCCTCAGCTTCCCTATTGCAGTGCAAGTTCAAAGAAAACATGTAACAAAAAAGCTGAATTGTAACAAAAGCTTTCTAGCAGCTTTGAACTGCCACATACAGTTTAGCAATTGTAAGAAATGCCATAATATACGAGATAAGTTTATTAAATAGTTGTTGTATTAATTGGTGTTAATTTATTTTCTACAAAGTGGTGGAAAGAAACTATAGATGCTTGGAGACACCAGGAATAGACAGGCTCTACACCGGCTATAGGGTTCATTGTGAAAAATCCAGTTCTAGAAAACAAATGTAATAAAAACTTCAGGCAGAAGAAAGCAGAAAATGCTAAGTATGCAAAATATTTTTCAAGATAAAAATATCTATTTAATCTGTAACCAAATTTGAATATTGTTGCCTCTCACAGCAGTGGTGCACAAAGCACATACTGAATATAGGTAGCACTTTAGAAAGGGCAGAAAAATATACAAAAGATTGAGGCAGGAGTTCACCTTAAGAGAGAATTTAAAATACCACAGTGTAAACTGAATACAGATCTTCTAAAACCCTTGGAATTCATCAGTGGCTGTGACTAAAGAAACTTGGGTAACATCACTTACCAGAACAATTAGAACTACAAAGATTTTGCAACAGTTGAGGCAGTAAAGAGAATATATTAAAAGAAAATATATTTTTTCTGCTTGTTAAGACATCTCAGTATCTGAGAGAGCAAACCTACTTGTGTGACAAACTCCCATACAGGCTAGGAGCTTGCACTACTTAATTTAAATAGTTCAACTAGAATATAGTGCCTTTAGGGACATTACACTGTATCTGACAAATACCCCTTCTCCCAAAGAAGCAAATAATGTGTTTAAGTTTATATGTTTTACAAATATGTGCATGCTTTTTTACCTGTGTTAAATGTATTTATGACATAAATTTATGTCTATTTTGTATACATGCAGCACATTTTTATCAGAGGAACAGTTTCCTATTTTGTACTTGTACAGTTTAGCATGAAGGGATTAGCACCATGGGGCATTGGATCTTGATGATCTTTAAGGTCCCTTCCAACCCTGACCATTCAATTATTTCTAAGTGCTCACCATGCCACTCTTAGCTCTGCAGAGGGAATTAGCCCAGTGGCTTGATTGCTTTTAATTCTCAGTCTAGCTTGTTTAAAGCTAATCTTAAAAGCTTTGTAATGCTCTAGTGAAGAAATTGTCTCTCCTCTAGACTAAGGCTCACCCTTTCTGTCTCAGTAATTCTGATTCTCTGTGCTTCTGGGCTGTTGGTCCAGTTGAACAGTGATACTTCCACTTCTGTTCCTATCTTATCGTGTCTTAAATGGTAGCTTTTTAGACTGGCATCTGGCTGCAAAGGCTAAGTTGCCACAAAAAGTTTTACGTTAGTCTTTACTTAAAAGACACCTGAAGAAAAAAATTAAGTACAGCAATAAAACCGAACTGACAGCTGTAATATCTTCACCTATGCCCCTACAAGTGTCTAAATTCACTTGTCACAGCATTAAACTGCATGCAGGAAAAGGGATGATTTTCATATGTATGTTTTTGCGTATGTACTAAACATACTAAACATTGTACATAGATGTACTTCATGATGTTGCTGATGTTAAAATATAGATCAACAATATGAATGCTAGCTACTGACGTACTGTTTATAAAGACATATATATATACACCTATGTTTACACACACATATTGAGCATTTCACATTTAATTTAAATATACTCTTTAGCTCTGAAGTACATTTACCTGGGTGCAAAATCCTTAGCTTACTTCCCCTTAGAGGCCAAACTGCTACGTAGCTGTCAAATTGTTCATACTCTCAAATTGAATTGAATGGGTATAAAATGAACTAGCCAGTGATATTAATATTTTTGATACAAAAAATAATGTAGAAAAAGAACAGTTAAGGGATTCTAAATGCAGGCAAAATGATAGTGACATACTGCAAATATTACATGTAATCCTAGGGCACAGGGTGAATTTGTTTCCCTTAAAATTTGATATATTTCAGCACAGGCATGAGACATCATTTATCTTCCCTTCTCATATTTCTACCCACAAGACAGATGTCAGTGTTGTCTAATGGATAGATCTTGTCTAAGCTATTTCCCATCTTGAAGCAGGCCAAAAAAAAGTAATAACAGCTAGAATGAGAGAATGATATATTTCAGAAAACATTCCAAGCTTTTCACTAATTATGGGCATCTTTTCAGCTTAGTTGTGTTTAGCTAACTTTCATCAAGCATCTATGAAGACTATGACTTTGTTTTCATGTCATCAGGTAATACATGTGATTACACAGACATGTCCCTAAGATAATAATATCCACTACTGATAATGTCTATGAATATTAAGCTCATTAATGTAGGTGTTTGCATCTTTTTCCATACCACAGAAATTGTCTGCCAGATATCCATGATTTTTCTGTATATTATAAATAAGCAGAAACATCATTAAGTGACATGAAAGCAAATACATGATGAAAACTGAAAGTGATGGACAGTATTCCAGTGTGCACTACAGCACAGGGCTGAAGTGTATTCAAACAGGATGTTTACAGGCTAACTGCAATTACATTAACAAAGCACCATCAAAAAATATGTCTGGACAAGGGACTCTTAGTTAATAAAGAGATGACAAAAAACCTTTGGCTTTTCTATAAGGGAATTGTTACATGTAATTATGAAGCGCAGTATCTGACAATAGGTACACAAAATGGCTGGATTTATTGATTTTCTTTCTGTGAGCCATCAACACAGCTGACAAATACAGTGGTGACAGCAGTTTTAGTAGAGATGTGTCAGCTATCAAATCTCTTTCTTCTCTGACTTCTCCACATAAGATATTTTAATTTGCCTGGAAGGCTTGTTAACCCTGGAAAAAAATCCACTTGAAAAAAGCCTGAGGCCCCTGAAAACATAATGAATAATTAAAAGTCTAGTGAATATAGCAGAATTATTACATAACATAGTACACAAAAACACAGTTCATCATACAATTTCTAAGGCAACATTATTTTGCCTTTTTTATTGCAGGAATATTTTATTTGTGCCACTTGGCACAAATAGGGTGGGAATATAAAATAAACACACAACGAATTTCAAGATTGGCCTAAATCTAAAAAGATTCATTAATTGATAAGTCTGCTCCACTAAAATCACAGTGGTATTCATTTCAACCCTGCATCCCTCTATTTCTTTAGAATATTTTTCCTCCTGGGTATCTAGTGATTGAGCATTTGGCTCATAGGTCCATCAAGAGATACTATGATTGTAGTCAGGTGTGCAAATCTAAATGCAACACTGGCCTTTTTGTACTGTTTTTTGGCTGACACGTTTTTTCTTCATAGTAGCTCAAATGGTGCTGTGTTTTGGGTAAACAGTGAAAACAGTGCCGATAACACAGAGATGTTTTAGCTACTGCTGACCAGGGCTTACAAATCAAGGGCTTTTCTGGCCCTCACACTGCCCTGCCAGCGAGGAAACGGGGGAGCACGGGAAATTTGGAGGTGACATAGCTGGGACAGCAGACTCCAACTGATGGCAGGGATATTTCACTCCATACAGTGTCATGCAAAACAATAAAACTGCCTTGGGGAGGGTGTTTGGCCAGGGCTGCCATTGCTCAGGGACTGGCTGGGCATAAGTTAGTCAGTTTTACCATTCTGATTTTCTCCCCAGTCTCACTGGAGGAAAGAGTGATTGACCAGCTGTGTGGAGCTTTTGAATCACCAAAGTTGCTTAAGTAATTCTATGAAGTAGCTCATGGAAGTTGCTCAAGTGGTCCTATGATTCTATTATTTAGTAAGTTTAGTGGTATGACAACATATTAAGACTGAAACTAAAATGATGATATTAAATGGAGTACTGCATTTGCTAATAAATTTAGGTGTCAAATACTTAAATAGTAAAGGATGTGCATGAAACCTTGTGTCAGAGTTTTAGCAGAGAAAATAACTTCATTATGTTTTATTCAACTAATTATTGTCACTAAGTCATCCATTCAGAATTAAGAAGTGATTTGCATTTTGAAAAATATTGGAATTTGTTACAGGAAAGAAATCAATGACTAAAAATAAGAAAAAAGGGGTCAGAAGAAGAGTTCTGCTACTTAAGAAAAAAAAATAGGAACAGTAATGAGAATCAGCTAGTTTAGCAACTAACTGCATACTTCTCTTTTGCTTAATAAATCAGTTAAAGTTAAATGAAAAGCAATTTTGACAATTTTTTATGCTTCCAACAGAATGAATTTCTTGTGCCTCCAACATAATGTCATTTAATGTAATGTAACTAACAAAACAATGTTAAATTGTTGGGTTTGAATTTTTTAGCTACATGCTGATTTCTTTCCAAATGTGGCTTGACAAAAGCCATATGTAAATCATTATCTTGCAAATAACTAACTTATCATCCACCATTTTCTAGCAAAACCAGAAATGAAAAATTATGAATCTTAGTAGCTGTTCATGAAGTCATATAAATATGCATATAAAAATCTGCAGATACTTTGTGGTTCATAAAAAGAGTGTTAAACAGTACCAAACACTGAGAATCAACAAAATTACTAAAACAAACAAAAGCAAAATTATTATTTTTAAATTACATGTTCCTGTTGGGTGCTTTAAATCATATTAGTATAAAGAACTAATGGCAGCAAAGCTGAGTTAAGTTACTTGTTGTGTGAAGCCATTCTATGTTTCCAAGTTATAATGAACCATAAAAATTATTGTATGCTTGGGATACATGACAAAGCATCACATTTCTTGCTTTGTCTTAGAGACAAGCATGGATCCTCCTGAAAAATGATCTTAGATAGCAATTTCGACATGACTTTGAACTCTTCCTTGCCAGCATCTTAATCTGAACACAGTTTTATCTCAAAGGGTCCTGCTGGACAAATGGCTGTCCTCAGAGATTTTGGTCTTTGACATCTGGAGGAATTGCAGAAATCCTTGTGTATATTAAGTTCAGATGACGCATAATTACAAGATAAGAGGAATCATTTTGTCTCCTTTTTTTTCTGTTTATATATTCATCTCCTACTCATGCATTTGCATTCACCCTTTAGATTGCATGAAGACAGCAAGGTTATAACTTGACTTCCATCTGCTGATAAACATGGACAGACTGTGACCCTTTACAGTGCCCATGTCCTTGTGTGGGACATATTTTTTTTCCCTCCAAGATGAATTTGAGCTTTTTTTTTTTTTTTCAGAAAAGCTTCACTTGGTGAGGTGCTCCAAGGACACAGGGCCTTAGAGGCAGGTTTTGGTAAAAAAGTGTCATCCTGAGACTTCTGTCCTGTGGTAGCTGGCCACACCTGTCCATTACATATTCTTTACAGAGTGGAATAAAAAACTAAATGGAATGCTTTACCTCTGGATATTATCAAGAAAGAAAACCACCCCAGCAATGTTGGGTTTTTCTTCTGATTCAGGAGAAAGAAGATTGTAAATCTGAAATCATATAAAAATCATAGTATAAAGTCTTTCTCTTCTTCTGCATTCACTTAAAATGCGTGGAACTAAATGGAAAATGGCATAAAAATTTAACATGCTTTTTCTGAAAGAGTATAATGTCAAGGAAATCTGAGAACTTTCTTTCATGGCTAGTTGGTTGGAGTTTTTTTGGAAGAAGGAAGATAAATGGGATGCAATCTATCTGGCTGAACTTCAGGAAAGTTGATACATTTTCCGTGTTTTCACTAGTAACTTGGACAACAATGCAAATTAAATTGGTCGTGAGACATTGCAAAGTCTCAGACATATAAAGCAGTTGTAGCATATAAGAAGCATTTTTTGAGACTGGTGAGTGGAGAGGTGGGATGTAATTTGATCATTTAAACAGGATACACATTTACACATCTGGGGTACTCTAAGAAACTGTACTTAAAACAGGTATTCTGCCAAGACAACCATGCTAGAAGTTGATTTTTCTGGAGCTTCATTTAAACAGAATTTTAAAGATCCTATTTAAAAGTTAAGGTAAAGAATTGCTCTTGCAGACAAAAGTCTCTAATATCAAACAAAACAGAAGTCAGCTGTATGAAATCTTTTTCTATCTCCTCACCTCACAAAGAGATACCTGCTTTTCAATATCACATTATCAATGCAGGAACCAACTTCTCTCATATAAAATATTGTTTTACGAAGAAGAATTGGAACTCACACGTTTAAGCTAAATGTAGTTGTTGTCCAATTGTGAACCAAAACTGCAGAGCAGTATTTCTGAGTAATTTAAGAAAATATAGCAACTTTAATTAGAAATTCATTAGGAATCAGATTTAAAGTTAATGGGAGCCAGTGGAAAAGTTTCCATGAACTTCAGTCTGGATCCTTTAGTGGCACATATCTCAGTGAAGTCCATTTCCTTGCAACTCAAACTCAGCCCTGTATTAGATATATATTACTTTATCACAATCTGAAAATATACACAAAACACAGAAAATGTCTGTAAGATAAAACATAGCAAAATTATGTATTAATGTATGTTGATGATTGACTACGTCTGTGCCAAATACAACCAACAGTTGTTTTTAATCAATCTACAGTGAAGGACACATTTTTCTTCAAAGAAAAAAATAATAATCACTCTATCAACTGCTCTTAGCAAACATATAAGAGGGGACATTTCCTATTTGACCTCTAAAGGGGAAATATTTGAATACCAAAAACAAAACAGCAAAATACTTCCCACTCGCAAAGACAAGCAAAAACTGAAGTAACTCAGTAAAATAAAGGCACCAAACCCTCATCTACTTGATATCAAAGCTTCTCCCTTGGAATCAGTGGACATTCTCTTTTATGTCACTGTCGGGTACTTCACCATTTATGAATGTTCTAATGGTAGTGTAAAAAGTTTCCTGAATATGAAGTTGTTTGGACTTTGTGACCATGATGATGTGTAAATGCATTGGTGGTATGTAACCGCCTAATGAAGTATTTTATTTCTAGAATTTCAGTGATTTAGTGACTTTTAAATAGGGATGCTCAGAGCTTCTATCACTTTTTGAATATTGCTTGTAATCCACAAAGAACTAATGTCCAGAAAATGTTTTTCTTTTTTATTTCTCTGACACCATATTTAGAGACTACTTGAAAACACACACACCCAAATGGTGTCAGCAACTTCAACAGAGTTAAGTAAGCCTGAGACCAATGCATGCACAAACCAGTCTCAGATTTGTCAATTTGCACATTGCTACGTTAATGCAGTAGCTGCTTAAAATGAAATGTCAGTGTAAAATGAAAAAGATGAAGGTTTTCCTTGCTGCTGAGGAAGTAATCTCTACTGAGATCTGCTATGCACAAAGACCTCCTTTGGAATGCCTCTGTCAGTGACTACGAAGAGCACTATCTTCTCTATTGATTATTTTGTATGAGATAAAATCTGGATGACACTCTTAAGACTTGATGGTTGTGAAAGGTAGTCCAAGTGTTGCTTTAGAAGTGCCATTCTTCTTCAGAAATCAGTGGTTTACACTAGTGAAATGTAAACTGGCCTCAATCCAAATGAAGTCAATGGCAAAACTACAGCTTCTTTGAAAGAGAACATAATCAGGTCCTGCAAGTCCAGCTGCTACTTTCTTATTGTGGTGTAATACAACAAACAGATGCATAACATTTGCTGAGGACATGATATTGACTTCATCTCTGTCAAAAAACTAACTTCTGCCAAGTTAGGAAAGAAAATGAAAAGAGAATATTTTGTTACTCTATCAAAGATAAGACATTGCATCAATGTGTCAGGGAAAGATACCTTTGATTTAAATTACAAGGAAAACGTTTGTCGTGGGTTTAAGAAAGAGTTCTCTAGTGCTTTCTGCTAAAGAAACACTCAGAATTACATTTATTGCTTTCTCTTTTGAGGTTTATTCTGAAAAAAATTTTCTAAATAAAAGGCACTAAAACGAACAAACTGCGGAACTTTCTGCTTCCCTTGCAGTCAGTTGCAATATTTAATATACTGCCACTAAGTAACTCAAGCGAGCAGAAGGTCAAGAGCCCTTTTCATGGCTTTTCAGTGCACAGCTCCCTTTGTTCAATCTAATTCTCTGAGTATTTGTCAAGAACCAGCCTCCCCTGGTTCACCTTTCAACAAATTTAGTAAATGTGTTTGGGGCTCAGCTTACTCCAGAACATGTTGCAGTTGTTCTACTCAATCTTCTCTTACACTAAACTTACAGCTAGGGAAGGAAAACTTTTGTTCTTAAAGCAGAAGCAAATGCTTCATTTTGTAAGGGTAAAGTCCTACAATTAAGACAAGATATCCTGAAACGCCCAGTCTGGTAAGTATTCATGACTTGTCCTCTTCTGGCTTTTGTTGTCATTGCTTTTTCTAGAGACACAGGTGAAAGACTTCACTTGTACTGAAAATTTGCTTTCTTAGTGCTGGTACAGTGTAGCAGGCACAGGGCCTGCGAGGGCCCCGTGGAGGACCAAAGCCTAAAGTAAGGAAATGCCAACTCATTGTGATAAGGCCAGAAGCCCCTCTCTTCCACCTTCCAGACCCTAGTTTATCTCTCTGTGACCCCGCAGGTTACTTCTCCCTAACCCCTGCTATTGGACAATTTCTGATCCCCTCCAGCCCAATATAATGGGATGCTTTAGCCCATTCTGGTCAGAAGAGCTGTCGCTGGAGCCCTACACAGACCCCCCAGTAAAACCATCGCTGTGGAACTCCAGGCTGCCTTCTCTCTCTCCTGCGTCTGCCTCCCGGCTAGCTAGCGAGGCTCCTTAGCAAGCAAGAGCTGAAATCCTCAGAGCTGAAAAATCACTAAGAGCTGATATCACTTGAGCTTGCTAAGGGTTGCCAGCGGCTAAGAGCGGCTTGGGTATCCGGACACTCATCCTCCAAAAGGCTGAGCTGTCTGGCCCTGGCTCGCCTGCCTGCTTGAGCACACGAACCCTGCAGGAAGCCAGCTATCTGGTTTAGTACAGCACCTCAAAAACCAGCCCTTGCGGTCCCAGAATCCAGCTTCTTCATACAAAGAAAATTGCCTCAAATCACGGAACAACTAAAAACCATGAAAAAGCAGCCTGACCTCTTTTAAGTATACTTTCAAAAATATTCAGTATTTATTTTAATGAGAAGACTGAATCAGGGTAATGCTTCTATAAAGGAGAACATACCTCTTGTCTTTGAATTACAAACCATACAAAATTCAGTTAATTGCAGAAGCAGAAAATCAGATTCTTTTATAAGTTATGCTTCTTAGGAAGAAGGAAGTTTCATGTCTAGGTGCTTAACTACATATTAGGTGGGAGGGCAGGAAGGCTCTGCAGAGGGATCTGGACAGGCTGCTTTGATGGGCAAAGGCCAATGGTGTGAGGTTCAACAAGGTGAGGTGCTGAGTCCTGTACTTGGGTCACAACAATCCTGGGCAGTGCCACAGACTTGGGAAAGAGTGGCTGAGTCCATTTATCCAGCAGAAAGGGACTTGGAGGTGAACCTAGGTGGCCAAGAAGGCCAGTGGCACCCTGGCCTGGATGAGCAATGGTGTGGCCAGCAGGGCCAGGGCAGGGATTGTCCCCCTGTGCTGGGCACTGCTGAGGCCACACCTCAAGTGCTGTGTCCAGTTTTGGGGTCTTCATTAGAGTGAAGGGCACTCAACTGCTGCAGGATCTCCAAAGAGGGCAATAGACTTGGTGAAGAGTTTAGAAAACATGTCCTAAGAGGAGCAGCTGATGGAATTGAGGCAGTTTGGTTTGGGGAAGAGGAGGCTCTGAGGGGACCTCATCTCTCTCTACAACTGCCTGAACAGTGGTTGTGGCCAGAGGAGGGTTGGTCTCTTCTGCCATGTCTCAAGTGAAAGGACCTTCTATAGAGCACAAGAATTAACAGCCCCAGGGGCGAGGAGTCAGGCAAGGAAGGCAGGAGACTGACATGGCTGAGTGGGGGACTGGGGTTCAGACTAGAGAAAGAAGCAAATGCATAGATAGGTGAAGCCAGGACAGGTGATGCAGGGAGAATATGGTCATAAATTTTGATTACATAGGGATGGGGTGAGGAAAGCCAAGGACAAGCTGGAACTGAACCCAGCAAGAGATGCAAGGAATAGGAGAGCTTCTACAGGTATGTGAGTCACAAAAGGGAGGTGAAAGAAGGTGTAACCCCCTCTGGTGAACAGTGCTGGAAACTGGTAAGAATGGATGAGGTACTCAACAAGATTTTTGCTTTGCAGTAGCACTTGTGGAGTAATAAAACACGGTGAGATGATGATGATGATGATGATGTTCATGCAATTTTAAGCATTTAGAGGATGCTTATTCTTTGAATTCCTTGAAGCAGTCTTAAAAGCAAAAACTCAGACTTGAGCCAGATGATCAGCCATTGGTGTACCATTATGAGGTTTCTGCATGGACACCAATACTTCTGAGAGTTTTTATATTAAATCATCATACAGTATTGACAAAAGCTACTGGTTTAAGAAACATTTTGGCCTGTGGGTATGAAACCTCCAATGAGCTCCATGAAATTAAGAAAAACTCTTAGCAAAGCAACGTTTATAATTGGGCCCCATGATTGTGGTAGGAGTGGAATAATAGTAGTCCATGCACCCTGCAAGGGAAGAGGAGGTGGTCACCTGCTATCTCTAGCCAGGGCATCTCCCTTTGGACCAAAACACAATCAAAAGTCACAGTGTGTATTAAAAGACCCCTTGCATCCCAGGTCTCAGCTGAACCATGCCCTTCTTATTCTTTTGCTTTTCCACCATGACTTAAAAACAGTATTTCCTCAAAATAAGAGAATGAGAAACATTTGCCAGAAAGTTATCATCTAACTGAGCTAAGATCTGTTTGTACTGGACTGGAGCCAAAAAACTTCTCAGCCCCTTGCAGCATATTAATAGCAAAAGTCAGGTACACATCTAAAATTCCTAGATTCAGCTCACAAGTTAACACCACACAATATGTCCCACTCAGGCTGTCTCTGGCCAATCATTATACAATGTGAGACCTTTTCAAACTGGTATTTATCAATTTCAGGATGACCCCTTTGCTCTAATATTTCCGTGCTATGAATTTCTGAGGAGTGCTGACTTCAGAGCTGACAAAGACGCCAAAAGCTGACTGCTCTCTGCCCCCCACTACGTACACAGAGCAGTGCAGTGCTCTCATCTGCAGGAGTCAGCCAGAGGACTCTGTTTTTGTTGGTTCTTTTCTTTCTGCATGGCTGAGGTTTTCAACCCTCAGAGTCACCAATTTGCCTCCAGGCTGGAGCTTGTAATTAAAGCCTTGGTGCCAGGATTTTGTACATTCTATTCTGCCTCTAGTCAGGATGAGGAAACTTTCAAAATAATTATCCAATTTTAAAGACAAAAGTAACAAATGGGTATCCAAAGAGCTGTAAGGTTCAATATAGACTATTTCATCATACAGTTTATACAAACACCAGGCCTAAGTTTAGCAGTGATTAAGACTGAAAACTCTGCAGAGCTAAAAAGAAATAAATCTGTATTGAGGGAAACTGCTGTGGTGGGAAATCTGCCCTCTACACATTACCACCCACAAAGCCATATGGGGATTCCATGGATAAATATGTGACTGCTAGTTAGAGCTGGGTGGGAAACCATCTCTCAAGCCCAGGAAACATTCACAGATTTCAAAAATGTTCCCATTCTGCACCATGAAGGCACACCAAGCTACTGCTAGCACTGAAATAGGTGGCCATTTGTGTGCAAAGTAAAATACATTACAGAGCAAAATGCATAGTAAAAAGATAGGCTTCAAAATCTAGAGAGTTGGGGAGAAAACAATTAAATGTCAGACTTCTGATCCCTAGAGTCAGAGAACAAAACCTGAATAGGGAACACCTTATTGCAGTTTTGACCGACTGGCAAAATAGCGTACAGGAGGATGAACAAAGCCCAGAAGAACTACAATACACTTCCCCTTTTTCCCCTTTCTCTTTTCAAATACAAGTTCTTTGTGGCTTTTAGGTTCTGGTCATTGGATTTTTTGGGACTGAACATCACTGAACAAATCCAGACCACCATAATCAAGCTGGTGGCCCATGCCCTGCTCCCTTCTTTCCTGAAGACTCTGTGACTAGAGCCGCAAGAAAAACTAACTGTTCTCATGTATGCTCTTGACCAAATCACAGAAGAAATCCCATTCCCAGGTCAAATGAATGGTACGTGAGCTCCTACAGTGCCTCTCTACTTTTCACTAACCAAAAGTTTTCATCACAGATTACCAGCTGCAGCAGTAGACTGCCAGTGGAGTATTCAATACCTCATTTTACAAAGGATAAACAAACTCCATTTCATATTACCTTTCAACAGGTGAATTTTCTGCATTTTAAACAGTAAAGATGGTAAAAGTCTGAAATTTGGAAGGCTAAATGGTGGTGATGATCACCCTTACCACTATTACTTCAACTAGTATTCAAGACTATTTCTCATGCAGACATGAGAAAGCTGATTATGTTATCCTGCTGCGTCATATTCAAAGCACTACAGGATTTTTATTGCTTCCTGTGCTTCCAGAACATTAATTAGCTTACGCTGCTCTGGCTTTGAAAAGTTGAAGTACAATTGCTATATATTACTCTCTTCAACAGGTTGATAAATATTAAATTTAATTTCACAGTCTTGATATTTCAAATAATAGACATGTAAAATTCAGGATAAAAAGGGTTTTTTGATTGGTGTAGTGTGCTTGTTTTTTACTTTTTTGGCACACCTTACACTAGGAGAAAAACAATACTTTTTCTAAAGACTCATGATTTATATAGAGAAACAATAGTCTTCTCTAAGGATAAAAGACATTTTGGAAAGCTGTGTTTGAATCCAGTGTTGCAGTATCATCTCAACTAAACGTTCCTCCTATATATAAAGGAAAAGAGCTACCAAGGCACTTTGATGAACTTGAGTGTCTGTTGCATACAATGCAAATATTTTAGTAGCAGTGAAACATTGTCCAGCTGTCTCTTCTAAGCTTTCAATCCGGTTTAGCAGGAAGCCGAGTGGTCCTAGGCTGCTACATAAATTTGGTGACATCTGAAAGAAGTGGTGTGCTCAGTTGGACAGACTGGTTTTGCATGGGAATATGTCACATTAGGAAAGTTATAAAGCAGCTGGAGATTTAATACAGAATCTGTGATGGATAAAATCCAGGGCTACTGGCTGTGCTACTGACTGCCCTTACTCACACCATCTCTATTCAAACAACACATGCAACATATTAACAATGCAATAATTAGTACACATTCCTGTCTGCTACTTAAAACTTCACTCCCAGATGCTGCTTTGGTCTGATCTCAGTTTTATTACCTTTGATGATTCCCTGCACTTCGTAATACCAGACTCCATTGCTATTCATTAGACTCAACAGTGGTTAGGCAGACACTAGCTGAAGCCAGGTTTCTAACAGAAATGCCCCTGCCTTTATTTCATGTGGCTAACTTCTGTATATTACTGTAAATCCTTCCTCCAAATTCCCTGCAATATATGTTCATGCATATCTGGGCAAAACAACTGCAGCCAGGAGAACAAAACCAGGCAGCTAGATAACACAAATTACATAAAAAAGAAAACCAAATCAAAACAAAACCAAACTGAAATCAAAATCAAACCAACCAAGGAAAACCCCTCACCCAACCTACAAATATCAACACCCCCGCCCCGGATTTTGCAGTAAGCCACCTTGTGTAAGGTATCTTACACCCCCCTCTACCCTTTTCAATTCTCTTGGTTTCTGTATACTGGCAACACTGCAGGGCACCTAATGCCCTCCTACAGCTGGGCAGTAAGACCTGGTCATCTATATAAATACTTCTGCTAAGCAAATGCTCATGATCTATATGGCAGTGGAGATATTTTTGTTCAAGGTATTAAGGTATGCACATTAACACTGATAATGACAATGTTGCTGATAATTGATGCTGACATTGATAATGTCATATCATATCTATGACGTTGATAATGTCATAGATACCCAAAGGATTACTTTCTAGCATCAAAGATTTTTAATTTCTTTCTATTTAAAACAAATATAAAGGAAAAGGTTTTACACAAATATAAGCTGTCATGGTTTCACTTGGATTGACCAAAACAATGATATTTTCATACTTCTTTACCAGCCTCTTTACTTATTCTTGTAGCAAAATATGCCATGTTAAAGGGGAAAAACCTAATTACCTAGTTTGCAAAAACTGGAAATATTCACAGTAAAGCCAGAAATTTTGAGGCTTAGCAGATGCTGACTTTAATGAACATCCTGGGACTGAGTTGTTGCAAGTGTTTATATAAGTCATTCAAAAAGGAACAGGGCTGGGATTTTTGTCTGCATGGAAATCTTTTTAACATTTTTATTCAGTAAATCCCAAACTAGAAAACAAATGCCCAGAAGAAAGAGTAGTATATGTCTTGACTGACAGCACAAACCCTTTGAAAGTGCTAATGTTGATTTCCAGACAACTTTATTTCAATTTAGCTTAAGTAGATTACATTTCCAAATTTTGACTGACTTTCTTTTTGCCTCAGAAAGTGTCTAAATTCACTTTCAATTTTCTGTTATATTCGTAACTACATTTTCAATCGTTTCCTAGCTTTTTCTGATATATCTTTTACAAGAGTGTCGTCCCTCACCGCACAATGAACATGAATTTAAGAATGGTGCAATGGTCAAACTTCTGTTACCTATGATGAGAAATTTTTCAACATGGACATTTCACATAACTTTCTGTTTCCAGATATGTTTTACACTTCTCTACTTGCTGATGGGATGGAATGGAATAAACAAACAAAAACCATCAAGCTACTCAAATTCTTTGGATCAGACAATGACTAATTAAGTGTTAGTGTCCATGAAGTGTGTCAAACCAAACAAGGGATGACCGGAGCCTGTTTCCCACATTCTTAAACCTACTTATGAAACATATAACTGCTCATCTTGATAATGAAAAAATAAACAACAAACAACCCATAAAAGTTGGGGTGTGCAGATTTTGTTCAACTGAAAGTGCTTGGGCAGCTCACAAAGAAACCGAAGCTGATCCTGCAAACTCCCTCATCTGCATGACATTCAAACTCAAGAAAATTATCCAAGTGACTTCAATAGGTTTTTGAGATAAAGAATGAAATACTTAAAATTGTACATGTACTCAAAAAAGTGGAAAAGGCCATACTCACTTTGAGAATCAAAACCTCATCTGACATAATAAGTGTGCAGTATCCCATGGGCTATCTTCTAGAACTGAATATTTAATTCTCCTTTTTTGGCTTGCATTATGAGTTATAAGACATTTCCTCCAGTATGTGGTTGTGAGACCAGCAACATCTAACATGTCCAAAAGGGATGTTATCTACACACTCTCTTGTGTGGAACAAAAACTCCACTTTAGACTGTTTTATTTCAAAGCAAGCACTTTCTGAGTGTCCTCTTAGAAAAAACTACCGTCACAATGCAGTTAATTAATATTTACAGGCGTTATTATATCAACAGCCTAGTTGGTTTCAATTAATATGAAATAGAATTCAACTTTCCTTCCACCCAATGTTTTAAAAAAATTAAATATAAACTTAATTTAACAGCACTCTGCCAAAATTTAATAATTTCATTAACTGGACTACCTAACACTCTTTCATTACACAACATACTAAGTTATATAAACATAATTTTTGGCATATGCATATTTTAATTCAAAACTAGAGTTGGACAGCACAATGCAACAATTGGCAAATCACAATCTTATCTTGGCTTTTGTAGTAATAGTGTCCAAACAAAAGTAGACATTTACTGGCAACAGCAAACAGCAGAACTCACGTCTTTTTCTTTTCACAATTCACAGTATCATGTTGGCATTTGTTATACATTTCTAAGCACATTTTGACAGCTAAAAATGTCCCACATCATACCTCACCATAATGGCTGTTTTACATTATATTTTTGTATCTAATCCACTTAGAAAAATGATGATCCAATTATTTTTGATACAAAAGAATTCCTTAGAAATTCTGGTAATTAAATCTAGCAACCTGGAGAATTCCTTGAGTGTCCTAGGATTTTTTTTTTCTGTGATCTCATATTGGCAAATTCAAGACAGCTCCTATGTAAGCACTGTCCAAGTTGCTTCAAGCATACGAGCCATATCAAACAGATTTAAAAGATTATTGTGCTGCTGCTCTGAAGAAGCAGGAATGAGGTGAGACAGAAGTGAATTGCCACACTTTGAGCTCACTGGCTGACCTTCCAACCCTTCCTCAACTTGTTCCTGCACACTCCAAAGCATAAAACTGCCTCCTCTCTCTTCAAAAACAGTAAAGAAAATGGTGTTGGAATGTAAGAAAACATTATAGCAAGAGATAAAGGGAAGCAGCTACTTGCCCTTTCATTTCTTTGTTTTGCATAGGAGATAACTGATTTAACTGGAGTTTGGTCTGAAATAATCTTAAATGAGACATGATTGTCCTGAGGACTGCATTTGTTTGAAAACCTTATGCTTTCTGTTTTTTAACCTAATGCCTACATGGATTCCATTGAAAAGAGAGAAATGATTTATCAGGATGATTGCACTGCACTCTTGACAACACTTCTGTTTAAACAGTTTTAATATTTTCCCCAAAATCTTAGCATTCAGTTCAACAGAGAAAAAGAATTCTTAAACTTGAAAAATATGCCTACAGAATATACAATAGTACAATATATGCGGATGTTCTACCGAATCTACTACAGGTTTTATTAAAAAAAGAGAAAGATTAAGTAGTTTAAAATAAAAATGAAGGATTTGAAAAGGACTGTTTGGCTGTTAAATGTTTGTAGGACAGGTAGGAATCTTTTTGCTTACATATATGAAGGAAATATCACACAAAGGCTACGCAGCTGACTTACAAATTCATTTCTGTGCATAAATGGGTCATGCAAGATGCACAAGCATGTATGAAAGCTTCAAAATGCAAGTACAGGGGCTGGGCAAGTGCAGCACTCATGCTTTGCTAATGATAGCTTCTCCCAGATTGTTTATGTAGTGTGCTGAGAGTGTCAACTGATGTGGAGAGTACTGGAAACTTTCAGGCGTAATTAACCTCTGCAGCCTCTTAATGTAGTTTCACCTATAATCCACAGGTCCATATCAGAGAAGAGCAAAGAGTTTGTTCAGGCCCAATTGAAACATTTCACAGAGAAGTGACTGATTAAAGCCAGACATATAGACAGTGAAAGAAAACAGAAAAAAAAAAAAGAGGGAAAAAAAGAAGAAAGTCATGTGGTGCCCATTATCTCCATATATCAGCTGCAACAGTCCACACTTCTTCTGTGACATCCTGATGCATCAGGGGAGGACTAAGAATAGCTTTGACTGATATATCCATCTTAGAATGACATGAACAGGTGAAATTATACCCAAAGGCTTCAGGAAATACAACTTTTTGTCACAATATTTAAAAAAATCACAGTTGTCAAGGTTTTCTTCTGTCCCCTCATCAACACACAAGCAAGAGACCTGTATTATGTCATATGCAAACACACCACCCCACAGAGCACACTTTCATATAAACAGATGTGTTTCTACCATAAAAAAGATACAAATTTATGAAAAATCATTCTGGTTGCTCAGCTTGCACTATATGCAGAACAAAAGGTAGTTGTCTTGCTTCTCCTGAAAAAAATGTCAGGGAAAGAAATGCTTTGCTTGGGGAGAAGAAAACAAGCATATTTTCTAATGTTTATACTAAATCCATTCACTTAGCAGGAGGAATGAAGTAAAGGTGGAGCTCTGCCTGTTCTCTTCCACATGTAGGACAGAGAGAGAACAACCCATGGGGAGGTTTCTGCAAGAAAATCAACAGTTCTGTGTGCAGTGTTAAGCCATAATGGGTATGTGCTGCAATTCTCTAGTATTTCTAATTCAACAGGCCCCATTGACAGAAGCTACAAGCACTGTCTGGAAATGCCTCTTACTTCAGCCATACAGGCATCAGTGCCTTGAACCTCAAGTACTGACTTAGACATTTCATAAACTGTGAAACTCCTGGCCTGGACCAAGAACTTGGACACGGGCCTGTGCAAAACACAACATAGTCATTCTCTGCCTTTAGCATCATGTCAGCAAAGAGCTTGATTATTTTGGCAAAGAATACTGCAACTGTCTTCTGAGCATTTATTTTTTCCTTCAATTCTTTCCTTTTTTGAATTAGTACGCTGTACATGGAATTTTTATAACCAAACATTGTTTCATTTGAAAATATCACTAAATTAATTTCATTTCCCCATAGAAGTAATGGGCTTCAAGCAAATTTGCAGTTCAACTTTCTAAATATTATGATAAAATCAGTTTTTTATACTTCTAAACGAAACAGAGAAACATCTTGTCAAACTTATGACAGTGAAAAAGAAAATTAAATTGGACAGTTTTCATGATATATTTCTAACTAATTCCCAGAAAATATCATGCTTCATCTAAACTGACATTATTTTGTACTTTGATTTTGTAAGAAAATCTTTCTCAATAGTTTTTATTCACTCTATTTGGAAAAAGCTTTGGCATTTCAACATATTTAAGAAAGCAGGGAAAAGAAGTTTTCTCCCCAAAACACCCACTAACATGATCCTTTCAAATTTCATGTGGCCTCACATGCAAATCAATGAGACTTACATTTTTGATATTACTCAATCAATATCTTAAATTCAGTTTTGTCTACATCACTCATCTGTCTGCATCACTACATGCCAAACACCATTCTTGACAGGGTACTTCAACCTTTTCAACACTTTGCACTGTCAAATACGCTGTGAACCAGGCCTGGGCCACAGAACAGTAGGTTCTGTTTACTAGTGGGAGAGAAAGCAGCCATTGCCAAGTGGCAGAAATGAGGTCTGTTTCAAGGCTTACTAGTTTTGGTAACCTTGGTATTCTTCTTTTAGGTCTTGGACATAGTGCACAGTTCTAGTCTAAGGCCAGGCACCTAGAAGCAGTTCTTGAAAGACGGGAAATGAAAGCATTACCTCACAAGAAAAGAACATGTCCAAACAGATCCAAGCAGAAGATCACCAAGAAATACTTCAAATTAAACTGCCCCATAAAAGGCATTAAACCTGGGATTGGAAAACAAGAAATCTATGTTTTTAGGGTATGACATAATAATTAAAATCTTCAACAAGACACATAGCTCATCTATGTGAATGTAATTACCTTGCTTTGCATTCAGAACTAAGGGAAGATCACAGAATAACAGAATGTTCTGGGTTGGAAGGGACCCACAGGGATCATCAAGTCTGTCTGTTAAGTGAATGACCCATACAGGGATTGAACCCATAACCTAATGTTTGTTATTAGCACCATGCTCTGCCCCACTGAGTTAATCTCAGGGGCAAGATAGTGGGTTGGGTCTCAGCACACTGTTCTCTGTTTAGCAATGACCTTGGCACATCAAATTTAGCAGAAGAAAAGAAAAAGGAGAGAATACAACTGCCTCCTACATGTACATTGCATAGTAAACTGTACAAAATAAAATTTTTGGGACAGTTGAGGACAAAATAGCTTAAAAAGCAGCTCTGATTATCATAATATCATAGAATCATTAAGATTGGGAAAGATCTCCAAGGTCACTGAGTCCAATATTTGACTGAACACCTTGTCAACTGAACCATAGTACTAAGTGCTATGTCCAATCATTTATTGAACACTTCCAGGAATGGTGAATCCACTGCATCCTTGGGCAGCCTGTTCCAACATTTAACCAACATTTCAGAGAAGAAATTCTTCCTGATATCCTACCAGAACTCCCCCCAGTGTAGGTTGAGGCCATTTCCTCTTGTCCTGTTGAAAGTAGTTTAGTTGAAAGTTAGAACTATTTGTAGCCCTTCTACTGTGGAACAGCCTATAGCCAGAGTATGGTGAGCAAACCTATCTGGAGTTGACTGAATTTGTTAAACTTCTGAACAGACTTATATAATGAGCACTGGTGATAACAGGAGCTGTTGTAAAGATTTCCAGGAGGTTTTCTTTGGTCCTCCTTTTCTGTAATTTGACACATTTTTAATTAACAGACACACACTTGTTAGCAATATAACACACATTTATGACAAATGCCTGTGCCAAGGCTGTTCCTGGAACAGAGCTCCCCAATCATCATAAATCACAGAGCTATGCTGTTTCCTTCCAGATCCTGGGACACAAGGCCTGCCTGGCCGCTTTGGAGTGATCCACCAAAGCCTGATGTTACAAGAAGTCAGGGAGAGATAAGCAAATACTTTTCTTATGGTAAGTTCACTGGCTAACTATTACATGGCTTTACAGAACTTCCCTATTCCAGACCAAGAGCCACAAACCACTTCCCACCTACTCACAGCTCCCAAACTGCCACAGGCACATGTCTGTCAGTGGGAGAGCCACCTGGGAGTGCCCATTTTGTGGATGACATGTTCTGGAAATATGGTAAAAATATCATTGCTGCCAGGCATAGACTGCTGCTCCACAGAAACTGCCTGCTGGAACTATCCAGTAAGAATGGTTCCAATATGGGTTTGCCTTTGAAATGTATGGAGATAATGAGAAGACAGTTTCTGCAGTAGTTGGAAGGAACAAAAAAAATGAGGAGTTTATTGCAGGAATTCAGAGTGCTCCTGCCTCCTCATTGCATCTTGCAGCACAATAAATTATTTTTTAATTTCCTTTTCCTTTTTATCCCACAACTGACCTTTTCCTTTGGCTATTTCAGCCTTCTGCAAAGCTGACATCTGCAACCTCTTCCAGGACTGGCACAGCTCTTGAAATCAACTAGTATTTACTCCTGGACTAGGCTCTAAGGTGGTATTTTAAGGTGTTGAAAGGATACTTTTGATAGAAAATGAAATCACAGTGGGAATAAATTGACTACTTTACCTTGCCAATTTCAGAGATATACTAGAAATGCATAACTGAAGTCCTGAGATTCTGGACTGGGTCAAAACACCATCCTCTCTCTCCAGAGAGTAAATGATTTTGGTAATTTTATTTAAATGTCACTCAATTTTTAATATTCCCGTTACATTTTTTTTCCCTTTTAAAAAAATCTCACATTCCCTTTTGAATCATGCCTAAAGGAAAAAAAAAAATCTATACCAGCCACACTTTTATGCTATTTCCCCAGATGCAGCTTAGCTGCACTCCAAACACTCCAAAGTATTCTTGCTTTAGGTAACAAAATTCAGAATGGCTGAAATCTTGTATTTATGCCAGTAAAGCTAAGATGTGTGATTTTGCTTGCGGGAAGATTTGAAATGCTAACATGAGCTGGTGAGATTTAGTAACCTCCAGCTGAGGAGTAGAACAAGTTGCTAGAGGGCTTCTCCTCTACTCACTTCTGGTAATGATTCCCTGGTTGCAATAGTTTTTTTCAGACTTGTTTCTCTTGTCTTTCTGTAAGCAATTCTCCTTGATTCCTGGGTGAATATCTTTTCTTCTATGAAATCTCTCCTAAACCTAATTCATCCATAGAAGATTAACAGTATAAAAAGGAGGCAATTAAAACTATGAATTTAGACTCTGTATGCAAAATCTTCTGGTTTTCAGACTGTGTAATTTCAAAAAGACAGACTCTCTATAGATGGTATCCGTAGTGCATACATTAACAGCACTTTAAACATTTATCTTTCCTGATAAAACAAACTCAGCTCCTAAACCTTTCCAAGGGTTACATGCAGCTCCCAACTTTGGTCATGATGAACACCTCATTATCAAACACTGACAACTTTCTTTACCCCATTGTCTGATGGGCACTTTTACCAAGAGACAGCACTTTCCAAAACCACTGTATTTTGACATAATTGTCTGTTGTCTCTAGTTAATAACTTTTGTAGACTTTTCCTCTGTTTTCTATATCTTTAATAAGATAAATTATCTTTAGATTTATCATCTAGTCTGTCAAACATATACATCTATGTTGGAGAAGCATTCTGCTATAAAAATTGAACAGTATTACTCTTTATCCTCCTATTCCCCTACCTATTAAGAATGAGAACATCATCCTTGTATTGTGAACACAAAACAATGAACAGAGTAGAATCATCAGTCTATGGCTTTACAGTGGAATGAGCTTGAGTAAAACTAAAAGAGTGAAAATCCTGATTTTTAAACTCTCTGCCTCAGTCCTTGTCTCCAAAGAAGAGGAAAATATCACAGCCATATTTCAAGTTTGGATTAGGGAATGACTGTATAGATGAAAAATTCTAACATTGGATACAGAACATATAACTAAATTTTCTGTAACACATGAGAATTTAAGTACTTGTTACAATTGGATTTGCTGCAACTCAACGAACTTTCAGGTACTACTTACCAAAAGTAACCACTGAGATATTGTTCTGAATATCACTACAGTAAAACTGTCTGTTAGCCCAACACAGGGCTCTGTAATACTGTCTCTTTCTAAAGAACTCTTACCCAGTTGAAAAGTTCACCTCACCATATCAGTTATTTTTGTTTAGAATATATTAACTTTTTGTTCCTAATGGAAGCCAGTTAGAAAAATGAGGGTGAGAGGTTAAACATACATCTGGTCTCCCTATTTAACATAGGGGTTTATCTTTTGCATGTTGCTGATGATAATTTAGAAGGGAGGGGGGCACAAAGGAAAAGCACATTTGTATATTTTTCTGTTATGAAAACGGCAGCCTCCATTTTTCATTTGACATATGAAATAGCTCTGCCATAAAAGCCTGTGCTTTTCAGATTTGTGTTTAATTGTTGGAGCCAAGAAAAGGAGGTGAAGAAACAAGACAGATTTTACTTGTGCTGGTAGGACATAGTCGGCTATAGCAAGCATGGCTCTCATTATGCTTAAGTGAATTAGTCTGTTTCCTTTAAAAAAAGGAGGGGGGTAAAAAAGGAGAGATTAACAAGCCACCAAGGACCTGCTGTAAGACTTTGACACTTTTAGTGGCTTGTGACAAATGACTTGTGAGTATTAGCTCTCCTTCAGAATCAGAAAACAAATCTACCATTTGGATAAGGAATGCAAAAAAAAAAAAAAAAAAAAAGCAACAGCAACAAACTCTGCTACAAGGTCATGCTGACTAGGACTCATTACCAGTGGAAAAAGAGAGCTGAAGAACAGATAAGTTCTTTAACTGACTAAACTCTGAAATTACTTTTGGATGTCTAGAAATCTCTAACATTTGTCATCCTTTTCCAGGTAAAAAATATGTTACAGTCCTTCTGAAGGTATTCATATGTTCAAATATTGCAACAATGGCACATATTTATATACACATTTACATATTTATTTATACATATACTTATTCTCAAGAGGTGTTTTGGGCCTGGGATCAGCTTAGAGGCTCTTCTCTGGACTCATTCCAAGAGCTAAATACCTTTCTCAAGCTGGGGCAAAATATAAGTGTGCTCTTCAGTTAGGCCTCTACTTGGAAGTTTCATCTTATGTGCTATGTTATCTGCACTGTCCTTCAATCTACCCTTGCATTATCAGTATATCTGAAAAGGGAATTTTTCACCTAGAACTTCTGTAGTTTAACACACAAAACACATTTATAAATGAAGAGCTTATACATACATACTGCCTCTTTGGAAAGCAGAAACATTCTGAAACCTTCAGAAAAAAATATTTAGTTGAAAACCCAACATTAAGAGTACTAGAAAATGCCAGACTGCAGCTGACTCAAACACCAAAATTGCATTCCCTTCCCCATTATGGGTTTAATGAAATCTCATCTATAACTTCTAGTATAAATTACAAGGTAATAGAAAGAATTAATGTTCTTGTCTACTGGTGTTTTTGTCTTACCATTAGGTACTTTTTGAGTCTGCATTGCTGTGTGACCACGTGTATGTATACCTCACATCTGCGACTCCTGTTTAAAAAATTTTGAACTGTGATTAAGGTTTGGAAGTCCCTGGATAAGAGACATGACTCCACTTCCTCCAGTGGCAATTTTTTTATAGCATTATTGAACTTAATAGTTCAGACAGCACTAAAGTTCTTAATGAATGTAAGCATTGTGTTTTTCTTTTTTTAAAAAAATTCATTTTGGGTGAAAGGGTTACTGTAATTCAGTTGGTATTGAAAAGCTGTATCAGTTTTTATTATGTCCTTAGCATAGTTGGAAACGAGAAGGTTATGTCTTGCTGACCTTTATGGTCAACCGTGGACATGTATAAAATTAACAAAACCAGAAAAAGGAAGAGTTCTACAGAAAAATTAATATAGATATTTTACAAGCATGTTTGTCTCTAAATACTCATTGCAAAATGTTTCCTGTTTCATAAGGAGAATCAGCTGTAAGCAGAGTCCACAAATGCCTGTGTGGCAGAACTAAAGGAATAAAGCAAGCATGGTGAATTTTGAGCAAATCTGGATAATGCTTTGAGGAATTATTTGGTGTGTGGTCTGAGGCAAGAAGCCACAGAGAGGCGGAAGTTAATCTTATGTACTCCCCAGCTGCAGATATGTCTTTTTGAGAGCTGACTGCAGCAGGAGAAACTGAAGAAATGACCAAGAGACCAGATTAATTCCACATGAGCCAAGTGTCAGCGTCATTATAAGTGTTTTCACTAAAGTTGAAAAGATTTTAACTTGGATGGCTGTCATTTCAAAGCAAAGTTGTGACATGTAGAAGTAATTGTAATAAATTAAAGTGAAAGAATAATGTCTGTGACACTAAAGGGGAAGTGTCAATAATTTTAAAAATGGTATAAATAAATAAAACCCAAACAAATAATTCCAGTAAGTTAACTCCAATAGATTGACAGCACTTCAGGGAAATTAAGGCACTTCCAAAAGTACATAATACATTATTACAATAAATATTAGGAGGATGTCATGCTCAAAGTTCATTTACTTATAGCACTGACAGTAAAGAGAGTGAAATAACAATTATATTTTAACATGGAAATTATATGGATCCTTGAGCTGAAACACCCCAAGGTTCATACCTGCAAAGCAAAAGAAATTTTAACATCGCTTGTTATTATAATGTTCATACAGCAGAACCAGATCCAGTTTTACAGGACAGATCCAATATGTGTCTCCACTCATGCTGTTTAGTTTGAGGATATTTTTGACATTAATTTTTGTTTTATGCTGTGCAAGAAATCTGTAGGTAATCTTGACATAATGCTTGCAAGAGGGGTAATATTGTGATTTTATTTTTTTTTTAACTTCAGAGTTTTTTGTTTTGGAAGAAAAAAATACCTTAGTCTGGCAGAATTAAGAAGTAGCCTATTCTTCCCTGCTCTATTGGAAGACAAAACTGCCCTTACTATTCCTTATATCCAAACCTTTCAGTGAAGAGGATGGTTACTCTCTGGGTGTTTTTATTCTTTTTTCCTGGCACTTGTCATGGGGTTACTGGTGTATTTCACAAATAATTGCCTTTCAAAACACCCTTGCTTGTGCAGGAAGTATTGCTAACTTCATTTTATAAGCAGCAAAGGGTCAAGGAGAAATTAGACTCAAATTTTGAGGTACATTGGATAGCCGGCATATAAGACCTCATATTTCCCAATACTTCATGGGATTCCTTACACTCAAATTTTAATTTGTGCAGACTATCTTCACGCCAAATTTTCCAGTCTTCTCCCCTCTCTCTTTCAGCAGATTCCTACTCTGTGCTGCTTGAAAATCGCCATGAGGAGGACCATTAGGATTCCTTTATCTTCCTTTATCCCCTCAGTGTTCTCCCAGCACATGGTGAAGGACAATCATTCCCACAATCCTACATCATTACTCCAGTCTGTATCTGCTTCAGTCTTGTTTTGAGACAAAAATCCACTGTAGTAATTAAGAATCTTTCTAAAGTCCAAATACCCTGCAAATTCTTCTATAAAGAAAGCTGGTACTGGACTTTTTCTTTCCCAGACAAACTCAACTGAATAGCTGCTCTCTGAGGTATTTCATTCAGATGAAAAGTATTTTCTCATCCAATGCCCTATAGCAAGGTATTCTATACCCTGCATTTACTGACAGTAATCTTTCTGTCCGTAGAGGGTTCTTAAAATATTTTTAGTATGTCAGTGCATTCAGTCTTGTAGTTTCTTAATATACAATAATCACCAGCTTTTAAGCAATCAGCAGTCACTGTTCTTGACTGGTTTATGTCATATGAGAAAAGGAAGCACCAAGGAATAACTAATATAGAGTTGCTACATAGTTTAAATGCCATGGCAGGTACAGGCTGGGTTCCAATTGCCACTCCTTGGGTTATTCAGACACAGAAAGCTGTGAATTAAATGGTCTGTTCATAGCACCTGGAGCACTATCTTCCTTTTAGCCTTGTCCCCCTTTCCCTGTCCAGCAGCATTTCCCACAGTATGTCATCAACAGGAAACATCACTATTCCCAGGGTAGATGGAATCACCAGTCTGCATGATAGTGCAGCATCTCCTTCCATCATTCTTTGCCCAGGAGTAGGGTTGCTGACAAAGCAACCAAGAAAAACAGCAAAACTTCTTATATTGAATCTGCCTTTAAGCCTCAGAAAGGGCAAAACTCGTACCTCCCAGTACTTGCCTTACTGAATTTTCTATTAGCTGCTTAAGTGGTATAAACAACTCATTGGACTAAGAAGTGAGTCATTGCTTATGTGTGCTCATGACTGTTTGGAAGCAGAGGTCATACTGCTTTATGAATAAAAGCTATCATATATGACTTTAAATGTCACTGTTTGTAAGAACTGGACTCGCACATGTGCTTTCATCAGCATCTTCACTTCTAGGACGCTGAAACAATCATAATTTCCTCCCATTCTATTCACTTTCTAAGCTATTTCTGTCAGAGCCACATGAAGTGAAAATTTAAAGAGCCTACAATGGTTTGTAGGTCAGAATGCCCAGTGAAACTAAGCTTGTAATAATTTTCTGCTCCGGTTTACATATGGTGGTGCCTTGACTCAGCTCTTCAGCCAAAGTCTGAACTGTTGACCCAGCTACTAAAACAGTAGCACCAAAACTACACATGTATCTTGTATGTGAGCTTATATTTTCAGCATCTGAAGAGACAGAGTAACCAGGCCTAGACACAGAAGCAGACTAACAGAAAGTAACCCCACCTTGGGTGATGAGGTCAGCTCTAGGCTCTTCTTCTGTATCTTTTCACGTTACCATTAGTTTTGCAGTTACAGATCCTCAGTGAGTGCAGAATTTCTGTGTTGCAGTTACTAGCACTAGTGTTTTGACAAGGGAAAGGTGTCCTGTCATCAAATGTGAACCACATGCACCACTCTGCTTCCTCTGAGACAGGGCAGAGGGGCAGAGTCATGAGCCCAGGTTACAGTTCAGGGGAAGGTTTTCATTAGCTTGTCTCCAAGGGAAATGTGCCACAGGTACTAAGATAATTCATGAGGATAAGAGAGGTACTTCCAGATCAACTTCCAGATTGCCCTGTGGAGGATCAGAAGTTGGGCACAACAGTTGTTGTGAGACCCTTCTGACTTGGGATATTATATAGTTCTACAGCTTTATGACATGGTTTATACTTTTGGTGTTTACATTCAGGAAAAAACAGAGGAAAAGTAAGTATCTGGGAAATAAATGAGAAAAAACTTTGTTGTGTTGAAGTTGAAAGACTGCCTCAGAGAACACTGGAAACTTTAGCATCTCCTAAAATGTCATAATAAAATTGTGAAAAGAAGACACTAAACAGCAGTCTTATAAAATATTAATTGTGTTAAATGCAGTCATCTCCTATTCCATTCTAGAGCACACGTTTTCCCTTGCTCACTGCAGCAACAAACTTGTAACTATGTATCTGCTTCAAATCTTTATGATAAGCTTGCAAAATATGATATATTTGATAACATACCAGCAACCAAAACGTTCTATTCCACCCTATTCCTTGCTCCAAAAATCAAACCGCTTGGAATTCTAGGGTAACTTGATGTCCTTCAGGTATATGTTTCTCTTAACAAATATAGTTTGTAGTATTAGCATACTGAAAGAATTAAGAAAAACCAACCAAATAAAAGCCCAACTTTTTTTATTTTTCTTTAATGCAGAGCTCATAGCTCTTTCAAATGGTTTATTACTTTCAATGACCAATTCACCTACCCTTCCACTTGCAAGTAGTTGAATTTGATATTAGGAATAAAGCAGGTTATTAATCCTCTTGAGGAGGATAAAATCAAGAAGAAAACCCTAGAGCAGCTACAAAATACTATCTAATATCTACAGAATAAGGTCAGAGAAGGCACCATGAAATTGGGAGTGGAACGTTCGTATCCTAACACCAAGCACACACTTTTATACAAATTCAAAAAGGCACCTTAATGTCTTTATAGTTTCAGTCTGTGACAAACAGATGTTACAGTGAGATCAGACAGGACAACTCAACATCACTGGCAGTTCACAGCTGCCAAAAGGGGTAAGCCATGCTCCCCCTCTCCCCACTTCCCTCCCACTCATGACACATGCTGCCCCTATTTCTTTCTTGTCATCCTTTCTAGTACTGATCTGGTACTTGTCACACATCCCACCCACTTCCTCTAATGCGGGCACAATATCATTGATTTATACCCAGGCTCCACTTAGCACTGTGCCTTAATTCCAATTAAATAACATCCTGAATGATTCCAAAATGCTTCAGCATTCCCTTCCCAACTCCCACACATACTGACTACAGCTGCACAGCTGTGTGTCAGGAACCTAAAAGAAAACTTACATTTCATTTATTTCTATGAAATAATATCAGTGGCAGAAGAAAGAAGAGCAAAGAGACCCCTCACAATTCCCCAGCTCCCACAACACCCTCATTTTCACTTCTGCTCCCCACATAGGAAGACAAGTCAGGAATGGCAAAAAACAACTCTGTTCTTCACATATGTTTTCCACCATGAAAGGAACAGGCTCATATTGCTTTCCTACATCAAGGTTTATGAAAGATCTGATCTTCTTCTTTATTTTTATATAACATTCACAATCATTCATGTTCCTACTATCCGTAACCTTTTCCTCTCTTTGACAACAAAATATTATGGAAGAGGGGAAAAAGAAAAGGAATAAAACTATTTGGTGTAGTTTCAACATTTCCTTTTTTCTTGAAAGTCAGCTTCAATGTGTGTGAAAATTCCTCTTTAACTGTAGAAGATATACACTCTGACAGATTATTTAGAGGTAAATGTGAAAGGGGACAGGCTAATAATTCTTTAGGCTAACTATAAAATAGGGGAATGCTTTACAGCTGACATTGGGAGTATATCAACCCAGTAATTGGATGCACGTGTTAGTAGCAGTAAAAAGGCACTGTCCAGTTGTCCACCTTACATGGGAATCTACTTTGAGCGTATTCTTTGATTTACTGTTGCAATTAGAACTGAATGTTCAAAGAAAGAACACAAGTGACCTAATTTAAAAACAGTGCCTTTAAAGCCACTATTTAGTATGAGACTCGCCTTACTTGTAACCATTTCTTTCCCCTGCAACTTCTATTTGTTGCACTGTACTCATGAATCTGCAAAATCAATATTAATAATCTGCCCAATTAATGAATTCATTTTTAATATCCATTCAGTGATTAAAGATTTAGCAACTTCCTCCTGACTCCTACCCTTGAAGATTTTAATTCTCTTCATAAACACAGAGAGCTTTCCCAGGCTGACTTTTCAAAACTTCATGAAACACTGTTTCCTGTCTCCTTTTTACTATGTTGTAACCAGCAGAGATGTTTTACAACAAATTGGCGCAAGAACCAGAAGCAATTAGGGGAGCTAGGGAAGGATCCCTCTAGTTAACAGAACCAATGTTGGAAGCACCATTAACTACTTTTCCCTGTTAAAGCATCTGAGCAATGAAAGGATGCAAGATAGTAAAATATCACATAAAAATAATTTGTCAAAGAAGGTAAACTTATTTGACAGGTACACACAGTTAGACTAGTGGCACTAATACACCTACCCACTGAGGAACAAACATGCGCTAAGATTATCTAAACTGGTCCTCCACTTCTTATTTGGTAGTTTGGCACACACAGCCCAAGCAAGGGTTACTTTTTCATGCAGCCTCATCAACCTGACACTAGTTGGCAATGCTGATAAACAAAATATTTGTGATGCTCCAGGTGACAAAGAGGCCATTAGATGATATACCCCAGAATATTAGGATAGAGCAGTGCAGTGATGTATACAATGGCAAGCAGTAGTAGCAAGTGTTTAAATGAGCAAGCTGAAATTTCAACCTTGTGCTAGTTTGGGGGAAAAGAGACTGTAAGAGCTTGATTCAAAAAGCTCTCCATCAAATAGAAAACAATGTTTTGTCATGGCACATCAATGTCAAGAAGGGAGTATATAAGAAATCCCAAACTGACCAAGTAATTTCTCTGCTTTGTTGACACTATCATCCCAAATACTAAGCCTAGAAATAGAAAAAAACATTATTTACATACACTATTCTTTTCCTATTTAGAATCTTTCTTGTGCAATTACATTACTTTCTCAGAGGAAAAATCAGAAATCACATCACGAGTTGTTGCTCTATGTTCATACAGGTACCTGTGATTTTTAACTTAAGACACAATTTAACAAGATTTGCACATATAAAAGTTTTTCTTTCTTTTTTTTTTTTTTTTTACATGAAAGGCTCTGCAATAAATGAAAACTCCCCTATTGCAGGATCTGATCTGACTCTCATTTGAAGTGAAAAGGCCCCTATTCACACACACAGTTCAAAGACATCTGAAAGTCATCTTAAAATGCCTTATTTCAAAACAGAGGATCTTATCCTATGAGTGAATGCATCCAAGATGTTTCAGAAGTGTAAGCACATTCTATACTGCTCACTCAGCTAATGCCGCCTTCAAGGGAAGTTTTGACTGAGCCACTACCTGTGAACCCTCCCATTAAAACAGAAACATGGCATCTGTAAACCTGTATGTCCCTTGTTTTCTTTCTTCTGGGGTTTAGGAACAAACTTCCAGTTGCTCCTAAATCTTGGGATTTTTTTTTTTTTCCCAAGTGGTTACAAGTTAGATTTATGAAGACAAAAAGTCTTCTTACAACTGTGTATTTTGAAAAGATTTATGACAGGGCTACAGTATCAGCATGGAGGGTCCACAAGGCAGGAATGCAGTAAGGGTAACAGGAGAGTGTCATGTAGACATTAAATAGTACAATTCTTCCCACATTCATAAATCCTAAGTGCCTACGGTTTTATGCTGCTGGTTATAAATTATATAGCTGAGTTCTACAGACAAAAACCAAACCAAACCAAAAACCCCCAAAAACCAAAACCACCACCAACAACAACAAAAACTACCCGAAACTGAGAAATCATGTCCTGAAGAACATATACATTTCACAGTAAGGAACCAACTTTTCAAATGACTTCACTCATTATTATTTTCTATTTTAGGTATTTTGATTGGTAAAGCCATAAACCAGAGCTCTTTGGGCAGTAAACAAGCAAAACACTAGTCAGTCTTTAGAAAAACTGTGAAAAGTTCTCACGTTAATTTACAAACACATATGATAAGGAGTCAGTAATCCCAAACAGTTAGTTTATAAAATGTTCAGTAGCAAAAGAGTGTATTTTATCAATTATTCCAGTCTGCTTGGAGCTTAATAACTGATGTTAAGGTACCTATGGCACTTTATTATTTTTCTGCCCCAGAGGTATGGTGAAAAAAATGAGTATCAAATGAAGTATACCTAATCAAAACACATTTAATGCTATTTTTCTGCCTAGAAACCAATCTATAATACAAATACCTATTTATATGTCATGTATATATGCACACAATTAGTAATGTTCACTCATTAGTAATGTTCAGCACTTCTAGTAGTTGAGTGGTTGTTTACAATCTTTTGGGCTAAAGAATGAGGGTTAAAACTTTCTTGCTTTCACTCACTATGTTGCTAAGCTTATCCCACGCTAACCAAAGCAAAAGCAAAGACTATCAGGGACTTCAAGAGTTCCTAAAGCTTAGTATAAAAGATAATTGAATACTCAGAAGAAAAGCCCGGAATAGGTTAGCTTGTGGGAAGCAGCTAATTATTTCTTGTAAGCTCCCCTGACATACACTTTCATTCTGCAAGACAGGGCCTTTTTCTTTAAAGAGTCCACTTGGGTTGGTCGGAAGACAAATTAATAGAATACCTTTGCTTGCAATGGCTTTGCTAGAACTAAATTAGCTTACCCAGCTGAGGGTGCAGACCCTTCTTGTCCGCCTCTGAGCAGCGGTGACAGCAGGCAGTGGCTGTGCCGCCATCTACTGTAGGCTCTGCACAGCACTGCTCGGTCCAAAGCCCGCAGGGATCCCTTCAGCAATCCTTCCCGCTCATCTCCAGGCTCAGTGGCGCAGACTGCGCTCCCTCAACTTGCACCTAGGTAAGAGCCTGGCCCTGCAATCTTTGGTCAGGCAGAACGCCCTCCACAGACTGCAGGTCAGCTGCTGCTAACGAAGTATCGCGTTTTATGTCATTGTTCCTCAACTAGTAAGGTCTGTCCTGCACATTTGAAGTTTGTATGCCTTATAGGACTGTGAACAGCTGCCTTGGAAGACAATTGAAAATTGTATAGCACTGAGACATTCAAGTTTTCTTGAATCCGCTTATCATGTAGCTTTAATGCATGTCAATCATTAATTCCAGAGAGAGTCTCTATCTTAATCAAGAGAGCTGTCAGTGTGGGAGCTAAGTCAGAATCTGTGCACAGGCAGTTCTCTCTCAATTTTAATATATGTCTTAAGATTCTCTTGGTGATCCCAGAGCTCAAGCTATAGTGAAAGTTTTTTGTAATTGCTCTTTGGAGGATTTTTGGATTCGTTTGTCCCTCATCTAGTGTGTAAGCCGCCAGAAAACACTACAGCTCTCTTTGTTTGCACTTGTGAAGGGCTCTGTCAAAAACAGGGGCAAGGGACTTCACAGCTGTGGTGCTGCAGGACAAGGTAGTAGTTGTATTTTGAGGACCAACTTCCAGATGTAAGGAAAAATAAAATAGTGTCCTACATCTGTCTAGTGACAGACACCTCCAGCCATGCCAAGTGCTGCAAGTTCTGCCAGTCTTCTGACAGAACAGTCAGGAACCACCTGGTACTCCACAGGTAGAGAAAGGATGATGGAATAGTTCCAAGCAATCAAGTTGGAATACAGCTGGCAGAGTGAACTTTAATTTAGTGCACTATACACGATATTTATAAAGCTAACCCATGAATGCTGCTTGAGCTGTTTAAAGGCTGGAGACTAAATTCTGTTTTCTGAATGTTTATTCTGAATTTCTCCAACTGTTCTTCTTACTTGACAGTGCTTAATTGGCAGACAGCCATGAAGGCTGTTGTCTAATTACACAACATATCACAATCTTACAGACCTACTGATAAGGCTTTACTGCAGCATAAACGGATTTTAAACATTAGCATATGAGAAAATTAGCCTCCAAATTAGAATATTTCAGTCTTGCGTGTCAATAGTCACTCTTATTTGTTTAGGAAAACATGGTTTCAGAGGGAGAAACTAATTTTAGAGATTAAATAGCCTGTAATGTTAAACAGGCTACAATTTAGTGGCCTCTCTGGCTAACTCTATGCATGCAGAAATCTATTCACATGTAATTGCTTATTTCAGACCATGTGAGAGATACCATATCTTTGCATGGAATCGGTCCAGCTGGGGATTATAGCAGTATTATGATAGCACTGCTACACATGATGCTGTGAAAAACATAGATTTAGTGAATTCACTTGCAACGTTTTGCTACACAAACAGCCTTGAACAAAGGTATAAAAAATATTTTTTAAAATGGTCTCAGACTATGTTTTTACAGAAAAGACAATTTCACACTGCATATTGTAATGATTATTAATCAGCAACATAAAACTCTGGCTTCTGTTAACAGGGTGGTAATAGTTTTGAGCTGAAGAATGTACACTAGGTCTGCCGTTGTGATGTAAGTACAGTAGGGAAGCTAAAAGTTTTAAGATGATGGCAGTCCTTTCTTCACTGCATGCAACCTTCAGTGATAGAATGCAGTTATGTGTAATAGAGGCATTGCTTTGCTTTTATATAAAAAAAATAACATTCTCCTCTCTTTCAGCAGACACTCTGCAGCTGTGACAGGAACCATGACATCACTGAGAGGGCAATTCTCTTTCAGATGCACTGGCTGAAAAACCAGGACCCACCATGCACATCCCCTCCCACATTTGTGGGGGGTTGTTCTTGCACGTAGCCTGAAAAGGTAGGAAGATGTATTTGTGCATTTCAGTGTATTCTACCTCTTCTTGGCAAGATTTTGCAAAAATTCAAGCTTGTGGATAAGTTTACTCACTGAGCAATTCTGCTGCAAAGTGGGACTGCTCAGATGTGTAGTTACTTCTCTGAGTTCGCTGTTGTCAGTGGGCACCTTACAGCCCTTTTTGGCAGCAGTGTGCTATACAGAATGGTTTGATGTTCTCAGAGACGTATGCAAAGCTTTCAAAATCCCATTTTAGGGGTGCTGTTCTCCTCCAAATCCAAAGGTAATCTAAGAAACACCATTCTAGGACCTCATTCCCCACAAATTCATCAAGTTAAGCCTCCCTCACAGCTCTGTTTTTTAAGGATTTGCCTTTCTATGTAATACAGAAAGGGAGGTGGTAAGATTCAGCTGCTTTGACATCTAAAGCCTTTACAAACATTAGAGTGCATGATAAAGCATGAAGTTGCAAGGTGGAGCAAGTGAAGCAGCGACACATGATACTCCAGCCCTTTTCTCACTGTTTCTAAGGTTATATTATTGGTATTTACTAGAAATACAGCTGAATTACAGCAGTGTCTATCATATAGCATGGCAACCTGCTGAAGAACTCGTATTTTACACATTAGCTAAGAAGGGATCTACTTAATTCACTTTCAGTTGTTTTAATTTAACAGCAGATTTATTCCCGGGTTTATCTGGATTTATGTAAAACGACACAAGAACCAAAATGTGGTTCTTTACCAGCTGAAGAAAGCCTTAGAGTTTCCTCGAGTTGCATAACAGAGCTTACTTTCTCAGCATGTTCCTATAGTGGGACATAGTTAAGATTTGTAAGAGAAAGCAATATATTGTGATTTAGTACAGTTCAATTTGATACTGCACAGGCAGGAAAACCAAGTAAAGGGTACATTTCTAGCGCTAACAGCCAAAAAATACATTACCAGGAGCACGCTATTACTAAAGCATCTAATTAGTTCTAGAGAAAAGCTCGAAACTTCAGCTATGGAGAATGCCATATGACTTTTGCTCCGAAATAATTTATTAAAAAAAAAAAAAAAAAGAAAAGAAAAAGAGAAGGACAATGAAACGCGTGTGAGGTCTGTGGGAAGGCAGCCCCAGATGTTTACAATGGAGCGAGTAGCGGTATAGCGGCGCTGCAGCCCGGGACCGGCGGGGCGCAGCACGGCACCGCCTCCGCCGCACCGCGGGCGGCAGCGCGGGCGCGCACCGGCTCCCAGCGCCGCCGGGCACCCCCGCTGCGGAGAGCGCACCCCGGCAAGAGCTCGGCCCGCAGGAACCGACACCCCTGCTCCGGGAGCGGGGAGGAGGGAGCGCGGAGCGGGCGGCTCGGGGAGCGGAGCGTGCGGGCAATCGATTAATTGTTCCAATGCAGCGCTCTCGTCAAGGAGCTCTAATGACAGGGGATAATGATTTTCAGATTCAGGAGACAATGTCCCCCACACACTCCCCGCCACTTCCTTGCAAATCTTTCTAATTTGCTCTTCTGCCTGGCGAAGAAACAAACGGTGCTCAGCGAGGCCATTTGCAAAACAAATGTAACCGGAGAGATTCGTAGATACGGGCTGGCCGGGAGCGGCGTCCCCGAGGAGCCGAGCCGAGCCGAGCCCACCCAGCCCTGCCGTGCGCCCCCTCCCCTCCGCGGCGCCACCTCTCCCTCTCTTCCCTTCCCTTCCCTTCCCTCCCCGGCCGGGGGCTCGGGCGCTCGGGCCCGGGGGCGCAGCGGCCCCTGCCCGGCAGCGCGGCGGCACAGCCGTACTCACTGAACGGGCAGTTCTCCTTCTTGGTGCCGCTGACCTTGCCGTTCTTCTCGATCTTGAGAAAGTACTTGTTGTAAGAATAGAGCTTCCTCTTGCGCACGTCTCCTTGGAGGTGATTGTAGCTCCGCACGTGTCTCCCCGCACTGGAAGGAGAGGAGAAGGACGAGGGGAAGGAGGAGGATGATGAAGAAGAGGAGTTGGTGGCCTCCGGGGACAGCATGTCCTGGCCGAGGTCATGGCAGGTGACAGGCACAGAAGACACCAAGAAGAGCAGCAGCAAGCAGCAACAAGGCAGGTGGGAAAAGGCTGAGGCACCATTTGTCAGTATCCATTTGCACATTGTACTGAAACTCTGGGCGCTGGAAAATGTCTTATCAAATGAAACATACTGGAAGGGTAAAACCTGGTAAAAGGCAAGTGGAGAGACGGTGGTTGCTGCTTCTGGTTAGATTCCTCTGAGCTCTGATCTGGCCTGAAGTAAGTGCACCAACATCCATAACTCAGGGGACAAATCGCCTCAGAAGTTGCTGCCTTTTAATCCTTCGAGTCCTCCCTCAGAAAAAAGAGTTGTTGGTTGTTGGTTTGGTTTTTTGGTGTTTTTTTTTTTTTTTTGGGTGGGGGGGTTGCTGTGGTTAATCCTCTTTTCTTTTTCCCTTCCCCACCCCCCCACATGCACACACACTCCCCAACCTGGTTTGAGACTTTCCAGTAGTTATTTTGTTCTCTTCCTCACTCCTTTCTTCACCATCTTAGATGCAGAAAGGTCTGAAAAATAGATGACAGCAAAGTCAATGACAACAACAAAAACAACGACTAAGATAAATAATAACCAGCGGAAAGGGGTACCGGAATGGATTTTTCACACATACACCTTTACACACACGCGCACTCACACTTTGTGGCTTTGCACCTTCTTCTGATCCCCACCCTCTTGTCTTTTTGCAAATCCCAAACCAGTTGCACAACTCGTCCTTTTCTCACTGACAACCCCAGAGGAGGAAGTTTCTTTGTTTTGCTTTGAATTCTCCAGAACAGTATTAAAAAAAAAACCCGAGAGAAAGAGAGAAGGAGAAATCCCAACTTGTCCCCCCGCCCTTCCTTTCCTTTCCTTTCCCTCCCCCTTTGGTTGTAAACAGGTTGGAAGCTGTAGCCTAAATGTCAGCGATTACAAGTCAGAGGTGGGATGTGCCTCTGGTGGTCAGCCCTTATTTGCAGGGGGTCAGGCAGTGGTGGGACATCTGAAACCTTTTTGCAGCTGGAGCGAGCAGTGCCTGCTGCGGAGGCAGCCCCGGGAGCTGCCCTCGCTTCCTCCCGGGCTGCGGCAGCCGCGGCAGCCGCCGCCTTCGGCTCGCTGCTAATTGCTCCTAAAGCGTCCTTCTCCTCGGAGCGCCGGCCACCAGCATGGCTTAGAGACTCATGCTTTACTAATTTCCCTGTCTTCCAAGTTGAACCAATCCCCTCCAGGGAGGCTTCCCTCCCCCTTCACTCTTCCCCCACTCTCTCTCAACCCCCCCCCCCCCCCCCAAAAAAAAATCTCAACCAACCAACCTCCTGCCCTAAAAAACCTCCCCAAACTAACAAAAACCAACCCCCAAACCCCCAACTTGTTTTCTAGTGGAGGGTTTTATTTTATTTTTTTTGGCAGTGAAGTGATTGAGAAAGCCACCTGGAGCTTGTTGCCTGCTAGATCTCCCCCTCCCCCCCGCTGGAGGAGGGGTTGGGTGGAGAGGTTGGAAAGGAGTATATACTACAGGCAGACCCTGGAAAAGCAGATTATATGCTGGTCAGAGAGAGTAAAAAGGGAAGAGACATAATTAGCTCCTTTTCCTTCTTCTCTGCCAGCTTGCATGGAGGTCTTTCTCCCTCCTTCAATGAATCACTGATTTCTCGCTTCCGTTGCTGAAATAAAAAGTTCACACTTTAGCCTGCTCTTCCTTTTAAGCCTCTCAAGATTTATTGTGTCTCTTTCCCCACCCTCACTCTCCTTGTCTCAAAAGAAATCAGGGCCCTAAATGACCATTTTCTAATTGCTAACATGAGTCGTTTACTGAATCACGCGTCTGACTTCAAAGCAAAAGGGATTTTATTGGCATTGCAAAGGTTTCCCCATAAAATCTGTCTGAATACTTTGCTGTCTTTTTAATTTTTTTTTTAAACTAATGCAGTTTCTCTTGCCAGAAAGAAACAAATTTTCCATTTTCTAGGCTATTTTAAGCGATTTTTCAAGCTATTATTTTCCTGGAGGGGCATATGTTGTTGGTTTTTCCTATGATTCCATCTCTTCTAGTGGATTTATCATTTCACATACTGAATGCTATGACAGTTTCATATTTCTAGCCCGTCACTGAACTGTCAGCTTTCCCCGCAATCAACAGGCATCTTCCATATGATGTACTATCTTTTAACACCAGAATAAAGCATCAGGAACTGACAGGGTATGGGCGGCATGCAAGACATTATACTTTAGTCTGTACTTAGTCTTGTTAAATACCTGTTTTGGAACATGAGTGGATGGAACATTTGCTAAGAGAATGGAAATCAGGGAAATAGGTTCAGAAACACAGTGTTCAATAAGTAAACCCAAAGCTTTTTTGAAATATAGGCAGTTAAATAACGCAGATCAGTGGAATGCAATGGAAAACCTCCTATGTGATTCTATTTGGCATTTGGAGTAAATCTTAGTTTAAACAACAGAAAATGCAGGAGGAATAAACAGTTCTAAAATTAGACAGATTCATTAGATTAGGATGTTAAATATATTGTTAACTTCACAACAGAAATTAGAAATTATTTTCTCCAATTGTGGTGTTTATTCTGGAGAGAGTTGGTTCCTAAATTTATGTGCTCAGCTGCTGGGGGTGACATTTAAACAGCCTTAAAAATGAAACCATTTAATGTTAGAATCAATATGTTTTACGATGTTGTTTATGGTACTTCAGATTATTTATTCTGCATGTATTTGCACTGAGTGCAAAGCATTTCAGAAATCTTTCTTTTTGCAAATCTGATTTAGGTTTTCCTTTTGCCAAAGGCTTTTCCTTTTGGTAATTAATTTTAAAAAAGTGGAGAAACAAGAAAAAATGTAAAGCAAACCACTCCTTTCTGTGAATGCCTGACAGCTTACATGTGTGTCTACAAAGCTTAGGTCAATGTTTGAGTGCTGCCTGGGTCATGAAGGATACAAGACATTATTTCTGAAATTGAAGAAATTTTTATTCTGACAGCTTAAATTATAAACAATTCCTATAATGTCTTAAACTTTTAAATTTGAGGATGTCTTTCTTTTTTGTTTTTCTCTTTTTCCTGTCAAATATTGGAAAATAAAGCGAATCGGCATTTTAGGACCTCTGGCAGGAGGTAGAAATAATTTGCAGGTTAAACAGCTATAACTGACCCTGAAAAAATAGGTACTGTCTTGAATTTACTCAAGAAAAATTTTGCTTAAACCTATTTCTAGCTCATGACTATCCATGTATTGGTTGCAAGACTTTGTGCTCAAGAACAGAAAATTCAACAGGCGCAGAATTTCGCATAAGATCTGCTTCTGGCAGGTGCTATATTCAGGGCAGTACTTTAAACTACTGCAACGCACAGAGTCCTTTTCTATCCTGCGTGATGACAAGGAGGGCATTTACAAAACAGAGTCCAAATGAAAAGCTGACATAGCTTTTTAGATTATATCTCATTCTTTTTTCTACCTTCTGTATAGCCTTTCTTTTATAGCACAGTTGAATCCCTAAATACCCCACTACTTTGTATTGTCAGGTCACCTCTTAGGTTAGCCTGAGAAAGCCTGAGAAAAGTTCCACAGGAAAGATCCACTATTTAACGGAATTCAATCTGTCCCAATAGATTTGAATCACTAACATAAATGTATGAATGTAGATTATATCTCTGTAATGAGGCCTGAATCATTCTCAGTTACTTCAAAGGCCTGAAATTCAACCTTCCTTTTTAGCAGCAACAATCAGACCTTAATGGGTTTCTTTATTAATTGTTCCATTGCTAAGCTTGAAAAGCAGCTACCTTCAGTACAAGTCCTAGACTAGAAAAGGTACCTGCTGCTCAAAAACAGAAATTCTGTTTTGCCTTTTACCACTGCAAAATTCTGCGAAAATCTCCCACACTGCAGTTTTGTAAAGGATGAATTACGTTGACCCATGAATGAAATAAAGAATGAAATAAAGAAAACACTTTCCAAAAAAATTTGTAAAAAGTAGAAAGTATATTATAAGAATTTTCTTTTTGAGATATTTTCTCTCTAAAGTATGTTTAGGGAAATGAGTGGTACAGGTGAATTTTAATGAAAAATAGGCTAAAATTTTTTTTAAATACTTATAGCAATATCTTATGTCATGTCTTTGTCTTTTCATCAGCAAGGAGGGATATTTGGGTGTTTTTAGGTTGGGTTTTGTTGGTTTTTTTTTTTTTCACTATTTAAGTAGGTGATTTGGATCAGACAAAGATTATTTTAATGTAGTTGGAATAAATTTTGCCTTGCATGATTTCTTTTAGTTAAGGTCTTATCTTTTTGGTGAGGTAAATAAATTCTGTTTATGTCTTTGGGTGTTAATATAATCAACTTATATTGATTATATAACTCCCAGATGTCACTAGCCCCTCAGTTTAGATTGCTAGATTGCCATCATGAACATTTGCTGCTTACAGTATGATGAGAGATGTGCATGCATCTTCTGGTCATGGCATCCAATTCTGTTCTTATTCAAGGTATTGGGAAATTTGCCAGTGATTTCATTGAGAGGGATTTCAGCCAGGATTGTTACTGCCAGAGAGGCAGCTCTGCCAGAAACAAGGTGTAGAATGCCAAACACCATCAACAGCTCAGATGCCTCCCTCTGTACACCAGTTCCAAACTGCAGAACTTGGTATTATTGTAAAACGCTGAATCACGGAATCGCTGATCCAATTAAGTTGGAAAAGAACTCTGAGATCAAGTCCAACCTGTGGTTGAACACCACCTTGTCAACCAGACCATGGCAGTGAGTGTGACATCGAGTCTTTCCTTACAGAGCTCCTGGTGACTCCACCACATCCCTGGGCAGCCCATTCCAATGTTTAATCACCCGTGCTGGGAAGAAATTCTTCCTAAAATCCAAGCTAAACCTCCCCTGGTGCAGCTTGAGGCCATGTCTTCTCTTCCTGTCACTGACTGCCTGGCAGAAGACACCAACCCCACCTGGGCACATCCTCCTTTCAGGCAGTTGTAGAGTGATAATGTCTCTCCTGAGCCTCCTTTTCTGCAGGACAAACACCCCCAGCTCCCTCAGCTGCTGCTCACAGGACTTGTGCTCCAGACCCTGCCCCAGCTCCACTGCCCTTCTCTGGACTCTCTCCAGCCCCTCAGGGCCTTTCCTGCAGGGAGGGCCCAGAGCTGGACACAGCACTCGAGGTGTGGCCTCAGCAGTGCCCAGCACAGGGGGACAATCCCTGCCCTGGCCCTGCTGGCCACACCATTGCTGATCCAGGCCAGGATGCCATTGCCCTTCCTGCCCGCCTGGGCACAGCCTGGCTCGTGCTCAGCTGCTGTCACCAGCACCCCCAGGTCCTTTTCTGCTGGGACACTTTCCCAGCCTGTGGCACTGAATCTCTGAATTACAAAGAAAAGGCAGTGGCACATAGCAGCAGCCATCAATGAGACAGGTTGTTTGATTTGAGACGCAGTGCTGCTTGCTGAAATATTTACTCTGTGTAGTTCATGCCCCCTAACAACAGGGACTGAAGGCCATTGCATTTTATCTAATAAAATACGTCTTAAATCTTGAGAAAAAAATAGTATTTCAGGTTTTTTCTTCTGAAAAATCTGCAAAATCACAATTTAATCTCTATTTGTTACCACTTCATATACCTCCGTGGCACCAGAAAAGTGCCAGAATACTAATATTATTCCAATATTATGTATAGCATTAGGTATATAAACTCTTAAGTTGTCAAAGACCAGGCCTGCAGGTGGTGTAACTCATCAGTATGTTTATGGCTGGAATAAGACATACAAAACCAGAACACTGCTTTAGCTGCCTGTAGTGGGACTTGGTAGTGACACATGCTCCTTGCTCTTCTGTGTACGCTCCTTTCTAGCAAAGTATCCAAAAATGGAGAAGAACACAAGCAGAGTTTAGCAAAGGTTAATAAAATGCATATTTTACCATTTCTTTTATATTTCAAAACCACTTGCGTTTCTAAGTCAGACATAACAGAGACATGGAAAAAATGTCTGAGATAACCAAAACGAAGTTCAGCCAGAGCTGGTTCCACCAGCCTAGAGTCAGTGGTGAGATGGCCAAGTGCCCTTGAGGCAGGCTGAGTCCTCCAGAGATGAGTGGTGTGCCACTCACTCTCTGACATCTGGTGGAAGAACAAAGTGATGGCTGGGCTAGCACTACCACAGGTGATAGGTAATGATTAACTGGAATATTCCCCATCCCATGTTATTCTTTTGAGAAACACAAACAAAAGGTAAAAGTCCTTAGGAGCTGCACATGCCATCATATTCTGAATAGACATATAAATTGTGGGACCAGGAGGATTTTGCTGCATTGCTTAGATTAATAATATGTGTGTCTCTGTCATGGATGCATTGGCAAAGCTGTCTGAATGCTGCGCTTCAAGCAAACAATTAACAAAGTGGTTTATTCTCTCTAAAATGTTAATTGTAGTTATTCCCTCGAAATACATTCATAGTTACGTTGTGTCTGACAAAAAATAAAATTACAACGAGATGTATTACATTTGGAAATATCTGGATAACTTTTGTTTGGTAAATACAGCTATTAAGGGAAGAATAAGAAACAAGTAAAAAATGCATTCTGTGAAGGTCAGCAAGAGGAAATTACAGACCCACAGACACTGAGCTGTAGTGCCATAAGTAGCTATGTGTGTGGGTTGGACAATGACCATGTTTAGTAATGGTCTGCTGGCAGCCAGTTTTGCTTACTCTGTGGCACAAATATAATCAAAAAGGCAGTGTTTTCAAGGAGGCACTTTAATCTTAGAGGATTTGTTTTTCTTTTTTCATACTACCGTGAATGAGGACCACTTAGATTCTCCTATAAATATGAGCAATTGAGAACAAACCAGCCAGAAAAAGCCAAGAAGAGGCAAGAGGTCCATTAGGCCTTTGCAAATTATTTTCTCCTCCCACTCAGTGTCATCTAAGCCTACATTTTCCATGGAGAATCCTACTAAAGCTTTGAGGAAAAATCCTACTAAAGCTTTGAGGAAATATTTTGTGCATTCTGACACACATTCCATGTGAACCTATACACCTGTGTGTATTCTATGTAATGTGTAATGGCAACAGTAATTATTCCCCTCCTCCCTTTACCCCGCTACTGTTTTATCTATTTATACAACTTTTTCTCAAGATACACCGTAAATATTTTCACTAGTCCAGGATCCAAACAGCTGTTTCCAGCTTCAGCTGGAATGAGGTGTCATCTCGTTGGTGACATTGAAGCTTCAGTTCCCTGGAAGAAACTTTCCAGAAAGAGATAGTATGGTAGCCAAATGTTATCTGTGGGTCTCTGAATGGTTTCTGTTTACTAGAAAAAGTGTGGGGTTTTTGTTTGTTTGTTTGTTTGTTTGTTTGTTTTTGTTTGGTTGGAGGTTTTTTTTTTTGGGGGGGGTGTGTGGGGTTTTTTTTTGGGGGGCGGAGGAACAACAGATAAAAAAGTTATACATGCTTTTTCACACACATGGGTGTAAAGGTGCTAACTATCCAGTACTCTACCTGGTTCCAATCACAATCCCCTTCAGAAAGGCAACAAAGCCATACTAAAACTCCACAACTCCATCCTTCTAGAGTGCTACTGAAAGGGAGTGAATAAGCCACTTCCAGGCTTTGCTCGTGTAACTATTTGAAACAGAGCTGACAGCTAGGAACATCAGCCCAACAGCTGAACACGCTTGCCTCACCACAGGCGACCAGGGTAGCCAGCTGGGCTCCCTCTGAGCTGGTTAATAGCTCACACATTGCAGGGGGAGCTCACACATTGCCTCTTCTTTGTCAGTTAATTTGTAGCAGTCACTGGGATAACTTCTGTGAGTAAGCACCTCTCAGCGTGAGGAAGGGCGATGGAAGTGAGCCCTCGGCTTGGCGGAGAAGCCCGAGGCATGGCCGAGGAGGAAGGGACAGCTCCCCGCGTCTCCTGCTGCGCAGGCAGGGCTGGAGCTGCTGCTAAGCCGGGCTGGGCAGGTGTCAGGCTTCCCCAGAGTGGCATCACCCAGGAGATGTGCAGCAGAGTGCATCTCACAGGGGACATTCCACCTGCATTTCCACATAATTGCAGTGCAGGCTCGGACACCACCCTCGCAGAGACTGCGCCTTCTCACTTGCGTTCGGCAAACGCGTCTCACCAGAGATGCCATGAAGGCAGGAACCAAAAGCAGAGACAGCTCAAACACAGAGGATTTTTTCCTTGAATGCTTTGCGGCTCAGAACATACTCTCACACTTAATACTATACGTAAGAACATGATGACTCAGATATAATCGCGCAGCTAGATGCACTCTTATTATTTATGCCTGGGTTTCAAAAAATAGCCAAACTCTGCTGTTTTCTAGTCTTTGTCTCAAAGAATGAATCCCCCAAAGTCAGCTTATTGCTGAGTTGTGATCTTCTAAAAGATGATTTTCGTCTGTTATACAGTACTCTCCAGCTGTGGATTATGGTTTTGAAAATGCAGCTTAATTAGTTCTATATTTATTAGCAGATTGTTTAACTTTTTATTAAGATCAAACACAGAGAAAAAGGATAACAATACGGTATCTTCTTTCCAGCATTATTTAAAATGTTTGCAGCATGTCAAAGATTTAAGCAACCCTCTGAAGAGCAGTCATCCATTCTGCAAGGCTTAAGGAAATTATTTTTCTTTAGAGCATATGGCTAACAACTGGCCACACAGATCCAAATCATTGCAGACCTTACCATGTTGCCAGTTACTGATGATAATGATTAGCTCCCAAATGCCAGATTTGGTAAAATTGACATTGCATTTCATGTATCCTACATGCAGTTCAAAGCAAGGAACTTTGAAAATTGCACACATTTTTTTTTCTTTTGCATGTCAATAATTGTTAAAATACCTTCCCTGGATATTTTTAAATACGAGAAATACTGCTGCAGGTCTTGTTTTCTGGGTAATAGCTCTGGTTAATTTTTCGTTTTTTGTTTGGGGTTTTTGTCTGTTGATGTTTTCTTTTTGGTTGGTTTGGTTTTGGTTTTGGTGGTTTAGTTTGGCTCGGTTTAGTTTTTGGGTTTTGGGTGGATTTTTTTGGTTGGTTTTTTTTTGGTGGGGGAGGTCTTTGGTTTGTTTGTTTGGTTGGTTTTGGTGCAACTCAGACACATGTACCCCCTAAAGCAGCCTGGGATTTATGGTACCAAGAGACATTAATGATCATAACACGCAAGAGAAGCCTGTATATATGGTAAAAGATCATTCTGAGTAGCTTTAAAAGTGTAGAAGAACTTCATGCACCCATAGAATGGAGGAGGCCAAAGAAGGAGGGTTTCTTTCTCAATTCTTTCTGATTGACCCTGCTTGTGATGCTGCCTTGCCTCTGATCTTCCTTCCAGCTCTGAATCAACAAGTTCTTCTATTCATGTGATTACTGTGCAGAGAATGTAATCTTGGAGCCATTTATATCTATCTAAATTATATAAACTGGAAAGGGCAAGGTATTTAGTTGTGGCAAATGCTGTCTGTTGATTGCAAAAAGTGCTATTTACACCCAAAATGCTGTCTAAGCAAAGGAGAGCGTAAGGAATAGGTAGGCTAACCTATTAAATCTACAGATTAAATATGAGTAAACATATTTATTTAGCTTCTGAGGCACCTAAGACCAGTGCATTTAATGACTTCTGGACTTCTGTACAAACAGTTTAACAAAACAATGGTGACCCTTGCTTCAGCGTTCCTCAGGTTGGCTTTGCTTCTTGGTGCTTTTGTCAGATATACATGAAAAGGCAAAAAACACTTCAACTAATTATCAATTCTATTATTTATTTATTTATTTATTTATTTATTTAGTTAGTTAGTTAGTTAGTTAGCTAGCTAGTTAGTTAGTTATTTCCCTAGTAAAGTGGCTGGTTAATGTTTTCTACAAAAAACTCTGGGCATGAGAGATGGCTAGCTAGATGCATTACTGATTGGCAAGGAAAAGAATTTATAATAGCATTTACAGACAATGTATTGATTCAAACCATACAATTTGACTACTAAACAATCTTTCTAAGGTCATGCATATGTATTTGTCAAGAACTCGTAATCAGATAAACCACCAGAAGTCAGGTTTCTGAGGGGAGGGAGAAGAGGGAGCTAAAGCTCTTAGTTTCTCTGTGGTTTGCAGAAATTGTGCTCCTCCAGAAGTCTAAGACAGGTAGCTTGTGCACAGCTGCAGTGGACAAGTTATTCCCTGGTGGCCTTCAGAAAAAATGTCTTGCAATTGTTTAGTATCATCAGATGGGAGCTAAGGAGAAGCCATACAACCTCCAAAATATAAACTTGTTCTTGAAAATCTGTTCAGAAACTACTGTGGACCCTTAAAACAGCCTATCCTATTCCTGACATTAAATGTTGGCAGAGAAATGGAGGCTAGCATGTTGACTGCCAGCATTTTGATTGATGAGTGACACATATAGATGTCATTTCTGAACTGAAGAGAACTGGGAGTAGGGAGTGGCCTGCCACCAGAAATTACTACATCCAGACTGGACTTCTGACGAAAGCAAACTAATCAACATCAGCTAATGTGTAAATGGTATTACCCTCTACAACAGAAGTAAATATGTAAGTTGTATCTATGAGGAGGTCATTACTGGGACTGATGTCAGAGAAGTAAATACAAGTCATCTCCTGAAATCATGACATAGAAAACACTATCCATAAATAAGTTTCTCTAATCTGTTAGAAATCTTCAGGCAAAACTGGGCATGGCTCTGCAGAACTTTGAACCCTTTGCCAGCCTTCTAGAAAAATTCTTAGACAATACAAAACTGGGAGGAGTGGCTGATGCCCTGGAGAGTTGTGCAGCCCTTCAGAGGGACCTTAACAAGTTGGAGACAGGGGCAGAGCACTGTCTGAAGTTCAACAGCCGCAAATGCAGGGTCCTGCCCCCCTGCTCAGTACAGACTGGGGGCTGACCTGCTGGAAAGGTCTGCAGAGAAGGGCTTGGGGGTCCTGGTGGACAACGAGCCCTCCAGGAGCCAGCAGGGTGCCCTTGTGGCCAAGAAGGCCAGTGGTATCCTGGCTGCATTGGGAGGAGCAGTGCCAGCAGCTCAAAAAAGCTGATCCTGCTCCTCTGCTCAGCCCTGGTGAGGCCATGCCCGGACTGCTGTGTCCAGCTCTGGGGTGCTCAGGACTAGAGAGATGTGGAACTCTGGGGGTGAGTCCAGGGGAGGCCTGCAAAGACAATTAGGAGTCTGGAATGCCTCTCCTGCATGGAAAGGCTGAGGAAGCTGTTCCTGCTAAGCCCTGAGGAGGCTGAGAAGGGATCTCATCAGTGTCTGTCAGCACCTGCAGGGAGGGGTCAGAAGAGGGACCAGGCTCTGCTTGGTGAGTCTGAGGGCACAAGGGACAAAAGTCAGAACTGATGTACAGGAAGTTCCACCTGAACATGAGGAAGAAATTCTGTATTGGGCAGGTGACCACACACTGGAACAGGTTGCCCAGAGAGGTTCTGTAGTTTCCCCCAGTGGAGATGTTCAAGCACCATCTGGACAAAATTGTGAGTAATGTGTTCTAGGTGCAGGAGGGAGGCTGGACCAAGTGATCCACGGCGGTCCCTTCCAACCTTACTCATTTTGTGATTCTTTGTGGTTCTTACACCTGTGCTTAAGCAGCTGCAAATAACAATAAATTTCAACATGACAGCTCCTATGTTCAAAGCTCCAGGTGCAGTTAAGTTCTCTTAGGGCACATTTATTCACCATTTCCAAGTCATACTTTCAGCTGACCTGTAAAAAGTTTATCAGACGTTATTTTTATAGAATAGTATCAGGAGTGAGATGATAAAACTTTTAAAATAGTAAAAATTATCCAAAATGTAAGACTCATAAAATTACTTTTAGAAGGCACTTTTTCGACTCTGAAAGATACAAACATTTTCATAACTGGAAGGAATAGTACCAAAGTAGCCATTATGCTCCCTGTCCTCTCAGGAGAAATTCTTTACTGTGGGCTGAGTGCTCAGTTCTTTTGGTGAGCATTGCAAAGAACCAGTAGGTTTGATCATTTTCATGGGAGGCTTCAAAAGGCAGTTAGGAATTTGTTGGCTTGCTCCAGGCTGACCTGATCAGGTGCAAGGACCTGTTTAAATGATTACTCAAATCTTTATCTATAGTATTTCTGATTTTGAAGAAAGCAAATAGATTTGAATTAAAAGCTTAACAAAATACTTGCATTACTAAGTGACAGCTTCTGCAAAACTACAGCCCAAGCAACAACATAACAAGCTTTCTCATCCTTTCACAATAATTTATTTTCCATTTCTTTTCATAAGGATCCTCTCTAAAACTCTAATTCTGCTAAACTTGGAGAATAAACAGGACTCAAATTTCAGTTGATTCTGGGCGGATGACTTCAACAGATTCTGTGTGGTTTTCCTGCACTGACCAAGCTGCAGAAGATGCATCAGTGTGTGGCAATTCTAGAAATTCCCTGGAAATTCCCAGCTTTAACTAAGGAAAACAGTAATTATTGCTCATTCAGTGTATGCTGATTTCTTTTTCATTTGACTTAAATTTTGCCAGTGTTTGTAATTGTCCTGTGTCCACATCCACTAAGAATTTGATTTAGCATTTTGTTCTACACAGTGCCCTGTGAGACAGTTGGAGTGTTAGATCGCATCTTACTGTAAAAGATCGATACTGTAACAAGAAAAGGCTCCTACTTTCATTTCTAATCCTTGGTGGTTTTTTTTCCTAGCTAAGTAAGGGTTTGTTCTTTGGTAAAAAAAAAAAAAGAATGCTAACAATCCATTAAATTCTGGGATATGAATTTCCCCTAGATTAAAAATGACATTTTCTTTAAGTACTGATTTTTTTTCCCATAATAATTTCTGTCTGATTTTGATTTAGAAAGACAAGTCAACAACATTTAAAGTCTTCAAGACTCACTATTGCATTACTGCATCATGTGAATAACTTCGCTTGTTAAGTGAACATTTGTAACCAATTAGTCTGAAGAATGCATCCTTAGAGCTGAGAAAAAGAGAACCTCATCAGAGCCTTGCTCTGCTGTCTTGGGCATGGGTCTGCTAGGACAGCCTAGGTAGGAATGATGCACCAAGGTGTTTAGCTGGGGATGGTGATAGCAGATAATGACAGGCAATCTGAGTTCCTTTCACCCCTCTAGTACTGAGCTGGAGGAGGAATCTTTTGCTGGTGATATTATCAGCCTTCATAGAAAGGGAAGAGTTAGTCATAAGATGGTATCTTACTCAGAGCCAGAGCTTCTTCTGTCATGACAGCTGTTTATTTGCCACTCTTACTTAAGGCTGTGTTACCAATCCAGGCCCTGTCAGTCCTCCAAGACCAGTTCTGAAGCCTCTTTACTCATAGAACCTCTGCTGTTTTGGATTGCATCAAAAATTGAACTGTGCTCATGGTATTGAGCCAGGTTTTGCACTATTTTCTATGAAGATAATGGATATGAGAAAGAGGGAATTGCACCAAGAATCAGATCATCAGATATCCAGCATTTAAACAAATAATGCAATAATAAAAACTCAGGAAGCTGTAATTTATACCAAGTCAAACTCTTCAGAAGTGTTTGTGCATACACACACCCTCATTCCTGACCCCTCCTACCAGTTGCTTTTTGCAACTTTCTAGGAATTAGCTGTAATAAATGTGGCACAAGGTTAGGATACTAAGGACCTGAACCCAACATATACAGTGTTTGACTCAGATTTGTTGTGGATTATAACCTGACTGTCAGAATATAGTTTCTTACTGGTAAACATAAGATACCTAAACATTCATTTTAATGAGAAAACGTATGAACTACCAAGGTGGAACTTGAGCTGAAACACTGCAAGAACTGCCAAAAACTACTGGGTGTCTGGAGGCATCTTCATGTCAAGAGTGAGCTCTGTGTCTGTGCAATGCAGGTACTGTGAGAATCTGTTCACAATAAAGGGTTTCAGCACTTGTGATTTTCATCATCACAGTCCCTAAGTATGATGCTTTCTTCCCCTAGAAGAAACTACAGCTTAATGCACATAATTTGTTGTCTATATAGCTAAGAGAATGTTTAGCTACCTAAACATCAGCCAAGATGCCATTTCCATAGAGGGGAAAGATCCCTTCTTCTCATTTGAATTTATACACATTTCAGGTAAATCTCTGCTCAATGAAACAGGAACTGATAATTTGAAACAGATCTGAAGGCAGAAGTGGTGATCGCTTTTCACCCGCATTAGTTCTTCCTAATGTGATAAGACCTCTTGTTTCAAATCCTTCCTGGAGCAGATTTTGGTCTTATCTACAGCACAAAAAAGGTATTAAGCCATGTTAGGTGAAATCTCTATCTTTTTAATCAATTCTAATGCAATTTTTCTACTTTTTGTGCCTGTGTCCAGAAAAACACCAGCTGTGGCCTAAGCCTAAACCTCTCTTCTAGAAGATTGGGACCCTAATTATTGCTCATGGTATATTTAGGCATTTTGTGACTGCCTAATGAAAAATGAATCAATATCAGTTCAAACAGGCGTTGTTAATCAAGTGTGTCTTGATTTTCAGTCAATTTATTTTATTGTTAACACTCAATGGATGGAATCCCTCATGGAAGTAAGGAGATTTATTTTCAGAACTCCAGCAGGACATCTGCTGACACCATGATATATGTGTATGTACGATATGTATGCATTAGTGTGCTGGGTTCCTTGGTCCTGTCCAGTTTTAGGTGCTCAGGTACATTTTAACATGGTAGAAGTTGGTTTGTAGGTTCCAATGCACCTTTGTTGAAGCCTGATGCTCCTAGGAGCATTAAACAATTTTTGAGCAAAGGCTTTCAATTGATTAGATGCCTAAGTCTGCCTTAAATCCCATTTTGAATTCTGCAAATAACCCTGGTTTAACATTATTTGCCCAAGGGTAGCACGGTGGGGATAAATTGTCTCCCACTTTCCCTAATTATATTTTGTCTCTACAAAGGGCAAGATCACATTAAAAGGTATAAAAATTGCAATTTATGACAGATTATCAAGATATCACTAAATGTGATGCTTCTCAGAAGAAATCTATTCAATTTATGAAATTGAGCTACAAGCTGTGCTTGCCCAGGCAACTCAGAAGGTCAGTAACAGAAACAGGAGCAAATCCTCCAGAATCTGTCTGCTACTTCATCTGTACAGCACATTCTTTCTTCTCATATACTGTCCACTTGTAATTGTAAAATATCTGACAAAACAGAATCTTGCTCATCTGTGCATTTATTAATTTGCTCTTTTGTTTAAGTGATGTAGTTTAAAATTTTAAGAAATAAACCATTGATTTTGCTTCTCTATTTCTCAAATACATCTTTCTTTTAAAATTAATACCAGCCTTGTAACTCTGTAGCTTTGTACATGGTAGGCTTGCTTTAAAAGATAGTAACAAATTTACATATGTTATTGATAAAGCTTTTTTTTCATAAATACTAGAACCATGAGTAACTATCATGTCTATCAGCTCAATCTTATGTTTTAACATAAGTAAAAACTTAAAATTGCAGAAAGTTCCTCTTTCCTGCATGTATCTTCCACATAACCCCTGCATCTAATAACTTGAGGTTAAAAGGAGCTTTGCAAAAGCCTCCAGCAGTGGAGTCAACACTATGAGGAGGAACATGCTTTGAGTGTGACATCCACTGTCTTCTGGACTAGAAATTTATGAATCTGTGCAACAGCCTTACCCCCCAAAAATGAACGTTTATACAAAGAAAATATGTTCCAGTTACTTAAAATTGAATAAATTGGTATCTAAATTCAGAAAATTTATTTTTGGATGAAATGTAGAAACTTTTAAATTTTATTTTTTGCTGTATTTTTGACATTTTAATCTTCTCCATCAATTAAAAAGAACAAAAACTTAGCTGAACTTGTGCTCATAATCAACAGATGCATTCAAAAACAGATTTTATCTCTCTTTGCTCTTTGTGTCCTGGAAAATGGGTTTTTAACTTTGATGAAAGAAAGATTAGTTTTAATCCTACAGAATGCTGTAGATTTTCTTCAGTGAAGGTAAAAATACCAGAACTGATTCCACTGTAATTTTTGTCTTAGAATATCAAACCTGTGGAAAATATTAATGTCAGATAAAGAGAGGTCTCACATCTCTACATTGCTGGTTTTCGTGTTAGTCAAAATGTTGCAGAGGATCAGAACTTAAAATGCTGAATTTTTTTGTATGCCATTTTCTTTTGGAAAACTTACTTGCTCCAGTTTAGTGGGAAAAGAAAGAGAGAAAGAAAGAGAGAGAGAAAGAGAGAAAGAGAGAGAGAAAGAGAAAGAGAAAGAGAAAGAGAAAGAGAGAGAGAAAGAGAGAAAGAGAAGAAAGAGAGAGAGAAAGCAAGAAAGAAAGAAAGAAAGAAAGAAAGAAAGCAAGAAAGAAAGCAAGAAAGCAAGAAAGCAAGCAAGCAAGCAAGAAAGAAAGAAAGAAAGAAAGAAAGAAAGAAAAAGAAAGACAGGAAATAGACATTTCCAGGCCTATTGGTTGCTCTGGAAGCTTGAGATGTTAGACTTGGGTTTTATTTTCTTCCTATGACAACTCTAGAGAGAAAGTTTCTAAATAGTGAAGACAAGACCAAACAGCCAGTTTGTCTTTTTTTAGAGTTTCTTGCTGAAAGTTTAAATGTCAGCAAACATTAGAAAGAAACCGAATATTTCAAGAAAAAAATGCACCTTGTATTACTTCCTTCCTAATGCTCTTGGATGCTGTATACCAACACGTCCCAGGAAAGTGCTGTCATCATAAATGTTTGAATTTAAGTTCACACACTGAAAGAGATAGTACCCACACAAAAGACTGTTTAGAATTCTACAGCCTGTTACATCAGCTGGAAAAAGGTCTCCATTATCATCTGTGTTTTCTGAATCAGGTTAACTGTGTTAACTTGAGGTTCTGTACAAGCCTTTGCCAGAGTAATGACCAGATTTTGGGGTCCCAACCTGTTATTTGTAGCAGTAAAGTAACTGTGATTATGAATTTTGACGTCTTTCTGTGCCTGTCCAAAGATTTCAGCGTTTCCAGTGTATGGTTTGCCTGCCATCCAGTCAGCCAAAGTTCCCTGTAGCTGCAAGAACAGCGCCCACAGAAGAGGCAGTACCAGGCAATCTGAAAGATTTGGGAGGGAATTTGTTGTGAAGAATGTCTATTTTTACTCTCCTACTCTCTGGTGGGTAGCTGATGACAGATCAGCTACACAGCGCTTCAGTAGAGGGAAAGAATCTCTTTCATTCTAGAAGATTGTCCATCACATTACATGATGCTAAAAGTTGTGTGTGTATATATATGTGTGTGTGTGTCTGTGTGTATCTATAGCTATATATATATATATATATAACTCTCTATATTTGTACAACTATAATAAATGGCATGTACAACAACATATACAACTATAATAAATTACAGGTTTTGCCCTGCTGAGGGACTTTGATTTCCTGGGTGGTTGACAGAAGAAATTATCTTTAAAGTACTCTATTACACATCCATTTATAAGCCAGACTGGTAACACAAGCTGTTACAGTCAGATTTACCCCTGAACTAATACTGTGGCTGAAGAGTTTACTGTGCACATCTTTGATGCAGGACTGCTTTAAAGAAACCTGAGACCCTGCTGATAGGTTGTCATTTTAGGACAGCACCTATAAATCTTTGAAGAGATTTAACATAGCAGAGATTGGGTATGCCACAGTATTTTCTATTTCTCTACTATTTATTTAGTGCTAATAGCCTGAGAAAAATTTTTTTTTTTTGAAACACTGCCCAAATTTCTTTGCCTTGCTGGCACAGTTTGGGTCAGAAGAGTCATGCAAATTTGACACTTTCCTTATGAGAAATTTGCAGAGGTAATTGTGCAGCATTGGCATGACATTGGTGTCATTGTTGCCCAGAAGAGCTCCTTTAAATACCTGCTGTAATTGGTGCTTATATGCTTTTTTTTATCATAGAAACTCTCAGAATACACTGAGTTGGAAGGCACTCATTGGGATCATTGAGTCCAAATCCTGTTCCCGCACAGAATCCCACCATGTGTCTGAGAGTGTAGTCCAAAAAATTCTTGAACTCTGCCAAGCTGGTTCTGTGTCCACTTCCCTGGGGAGCCTGTTCCAGTGCCCAAGGACCCTCAGGGCGAGGAACCTTTTCCTGATATCCAGCCTAAATCTCCACTGACACACAATTCACACCATTCCCGCGGGTGCCATCACTGATAATCAGAGAGAAGAGATCAGTGCCTGCCCCTCCACTTCCCCTTCTGAGGAAGCTGTTCTTTTCCATTAAAATCCAGCTCGAGCATGAGCGGGGCAATTTGCCTTGTTGTAGCTCAAGTGGGATTTCCTACTTAGAGGCTGTCTTCTCTTTCCAAACAAACAAATAACTAAATAGTACCAACACAAAAGGCTGTTGAAAAACATCACATGCATGGAGATTACTGAATGGCTATAAGACCTTTTTGATCTTTCAGCCTGGACCTCTGAACCCAACAAAATAAACAGCCCAGATTATGTCCTAATTGTTCTTTGTGAGCAGAGCTGCAACACCTGGGTGTGTGGTTTCCCTTTATAAATTAAAAGGTCAAGCTCGCCCCTCCTCCCTTTAGGAAAACATCCTGTGCCTACACTCTCAGTGGCCTTAGGCAGCTAATCAGTTTTGCGCCAGTGGGCCAGTGGTGTGTGTGAGAGTCTAGTTTGAATGTGTCACGGCCCCCTCCCCCACCTCTTTTAATCTCTTCTCGTTGTTTCCTTTGTAAACATTCTTACTATTTAATCATTAAAGGGATGATGCTTGACAAATGGCAGCACACGCATATCGAGCCCCGAGCTCTGCAGGCAAATGATGTGAATGAACTAATGTGAGCTGCACAAAAATCGAATGTATGAAGGGACCTTGCCTCCCTAGGTCTGGAAACAGAGACTTACGCAGTGGGTATGAATTCCCAACCACACCAGCATGCTGTAACAGAAATAAAATAAGAAGAGAAAATAAAAGTTTGTTAGAAAATGGCAAAAATGGTTCAAGGTTAGGGTGAGTATATTGGAAAACACATAACAAATGCTGCCACCATTTGTAATTTTTTTTTCTTTACAGAGGTAAAAACATCCTTTCAGACTATAGTGTTCAGACAGCCTGTTGCTTCACTTCTCTACATGGTATGCTGGTCATGGTATGCTGGTCTTTTTGAAAGCACATTACTTTTTTAACATAACTATTCTTACAGGGAAGATTTCCCTTTGGGAACAATAAGTTAAAAAAAAGTGTTTTGGAAAACAAACAAACAGTCCAAGTGCTAACACAGAAAATGAGAATATCAATTATATATATTTAATGTTTGAGTCTTTACTCAGCAGAATGCTGACCTGTAGCTCACAAAACCTCACATAATACCAGCCGTAATAAGTAGATAGTAGTAACATGTGACTGAAAAAGATACTTGTTCCTTGAAAGGAAATAATATATCATAATATATGAATGTAGCCGCAGAATTTTTTTACTAGGCCTTCTAAAAGAACTTTTGAGATATTTGGAGGGGATGTTACAGTGGCTGTTGAACTGTTACATTGACACAATTTTATTTCTGAAATATGAGTCAGAATGTGTCTGAATGTGTCAGAATTAAGCTGTCCTGATTGAGCTTTTTTGTATGCTTTTCTTCAGAAAGAAACTTTGCTGTTGGTGTCTCATAGACTGGTCTCACTGGTTGTCTGAATTCAGTTACTGGGAATCTATAGTTGATGGGGTCATTTTTGTTCTAAAGATATTTGTTTAAATCTTTGCACTGTATTTTTATTTGTATCCCAACAAGAATTTTTTGAGGTGGGGAGAGAATTTTCCTTCATGAGCAGCATGGTATTTCAAGTTTCATCTTAAATTTAGAGTTCTATATCAATGAAATCCTTCTCGGAGAGCATCACCACAAAAATGCACAGGAATAGGAGAAAATGGGCATGTGAAGTCTATTTAAAAGTCACCAAGGCATTATTTTTCACCATGTAATGATTCTTCAGAGGCTTTAACTGAAAAATATGTAGTCTCATTATCATTTCTGTAATGCAATTTATCTGTTTTATGTAATATAGAAATTATTCTTATGTATAGGGTTAAAATGTGTGGTTATATATCTATATCTATCTATCTATATATTATCTATCTATCTATCTATCTATCTATCTATCTATCTATCTATCTATCTACCTATCTATATCTATATCTATATCTATATCTATATCTAGTCTATATCTAATCTATATCTCTATCTATCTATATCTAATCTATATCTATGTCTATATCATCTATATGGATGTCATCTATCTATATACCATAGTGCCAATGAGCTAATTTGGTTGAACTTGCAATAACACCTCACTTCTCTTTCCCTAAGCTTCATATGCTGCAGTGTTCCCATCCTTGTTTGCACTCAAGTTCTTTCTAAAGGCTTGCTGCTAACAATGACAATAATTAATGAATGTGTTTCAAGGCTTCCCAGTACATCCTGTCATTTCAGAGCCTGTCTTCCACACTGTAGGCTCTGAGAGGCAGTATTTATTTTCATGTTTTGTCTTATGCAATGCCAAGCAATTCATTCTGTTCAACAAACAATGAAAGCGGGTGAAATTTTGCTTACTGTTACACTTTTGCAAATCTGAAGTCTTTTAACTCCATATAGAAAGGAGAAAATGAATATGCTTCACATGTATTGTTACATGTGAGTATGTACCTGGGCAAAGTGGAAGCCAATCAGACTTCAGGATGAGAAATTAATTATTAAACCATGAAAAGCACATGCTTCTCTTAACTGGCACTAGCAAATATTATTTGGGTCATCTGAAGCATTCTATGTATTTTATGTTGCTTAAGAAATGGTAGAATATAGGTTAATAAAATTGTTTAGGTCAGAAAAGAACTTTAGGATCATTTAGTCTGATGTAAGCCTAGCATTACTGAGGCCACCACCAAACTGTGTCCCTGAGTGTTACATCTACAAGTCTTTTGCCCTGCTCTGAACTCACTCCAGCACCTCAGTGTTTTTCTTCCAAAACTGAATACTGGATTCACAAGCCAGGATGCCATTGGCCTTTTTGGCCACCTGGGCACACTCTGACTCATGTTCAGCTTCTATGGACCAGCACCCCCAGGTCTTTTTCTACTGGACAGCTTTCCAGCCCCTCTGTCCCAGCCTGTGGCACTGCCTGGGGTTATTGTGACCCAAGGGCAGGACCCAGCACTGGGCCTTGTTGAACCTCACTCCACTGGCCTCAGCCCATGGATCCAGCCTGCCCAGATCCCTCTGCAGAGCCTTCCTGCCCTCCAGCAGATCAACACTCCCAGCCAGCCTGGATGTCACTGAAAAATGAACTAAGGGTGCACTTGAACTCTTTATTCAAATAACTGATAAAGTTATATATTCCAGTCTAAACCACCTGACTGGGTTACACCATGACAGGAATTTCTCTTCCACATGCCTTAGGAACCTTCTAGACTGTTACCTCTCCTTTGTATTATATTTCTAGCAGAACCTGATAAGTTGAAGTCTCCCATGAGAACAAGGGCTAGTGATTGTGAGACTCCTCTGAGTGGTTTATAGAATGCTTCATCTTTCTCTCTGGCTGGATGCTCCATAACAGATTCCCACCAGGATATCTGCCTTGTTGGCCTTCCTCTGATCCTTACCCATAAACACTCAATCCTATTGTCACCGTCATTAAGCTCTAGACAATCAAAACACTCCCTAACATATAGGGCTACCCCACTGTCCCTCCATCACTGACTATTGAATTCAGCTCTCTAGTACCCCAAGCCTTCACACCACCTTTTCAAGGTGTCACCTGTGTGATAGTTTTCCTGCTGCTCTGTGGCTCCTGTTGCCCATACTATGAGCACTGGTGTAGCTGCACTCCTGTTGGGCTGTTGATCACAACACCTTTTTGGTTTAGAAGCCCTAATTCCTATGTCACCACTTTCAGATGGTTCCATGGTTTCTAACAGATCAATAACCCTGGCATCTTTGCTGTTGCATGGATTTCCATCCCCCCTCTCTCTCCACTTAAACAGCAAGACCTCAGACTTCGCTACCACACTGTCCTCTGACATTGGCATGCCACCCTCAGGCCACTCTAGGGAGCCTGATTTTATCACTGTTCAAATCTGATTCAAAGCTCTTTCAGTGACCCTACTAACTCCTGCACAAAGATTCTTTTACCCTTTGAGACAGGTGTGCCCTCCTGTTGCGATCAGGCCTGGCACCCCATGGACAGACCTGGGATCAAAACCCCCAAAATTCTGCTGATTACATCAGGTTTGGACCTGGTATTAATGTGCTGTGTCTTCTCTGACTCTTCTCTTATCAGTCCCTGAAAATGCAAGGACAGAGGGAAAACTAGTTCCTTCTGATCCCTCAATCAGTCATTCCACAGCCCTGAAATCTCTACTGATTGGCCTCAGATTGTTGCAACTTCATTGCTTTCAACCAGAAAAATGGGTGGTACTCAGAGAGCAGTACCAGAGCAGGAATATTCCTTCCACATCTTTAACCTGGGCCCCAGGCAGTCAGTAGTTTTCCGTAAGAAAAGGGTACAGTTTGTGTATGTGGCCTCTGCTCCCAAAAGAAAACTTGACTGCTCCTTTTCTCCGTATTATCACACTTTCACACTACGTTACACATCTACGTATTATAACCCAACACTGAATGAGTAAATGCAGTCCCCTTCTCCCCAGCCTCAGTTGAGCCCTTTCAAAGGCTAAAGAATTTTGTCTGACACTTTTATTGTCCAGATGGTTTGTGACGTGTACATATTACAGATGTTATATTTGGTAATACACTGATTATCAAAACATGTCTTGTTACTCACTTGAGCATTATGACTTGATGCATTGATCTATTACAAAGATTGATAGTCTTAATAAATGCTAATCTACCAATTCTGTAAGTGCACAGAGATTTTGTTGTTGTTGGGGTTTTTTAAAAGATGCTAGATGGCACTGCTAGTCCAGGCTTTATTTTGAACAGCTGGGTTTCATAAAGCTAATTGTGCAGTTATGAAAAGGGTATGTAAAGTATTACTTAAACTTGACAGCTAGCGCATTCTGAGAAATATACACCATCATGCAAACAATAATGTTTCCACTGTAAGGGTATTCAGGTTGAGGTCTATAAACTCTAGTTAACTGCATTAAAACTTGTTTTACAAATATACTTGTGTTTGCATTTTGTCTGCTGCATTTCTTCTTCACATACCACCTCATTTTGTAGTTGTTGAGTTACGATAGCATGGAACTTGTTTCATGTTTAATTTTTTTATTCAAAATGTTGCCTGCGGGACTTTGAATGCTTTTTTTAAATTTAAGAATTAGAAATCCAGCAGTGAAAAAAAAAAAATTTTTTTTTTACTGGAATAATTTCTTTTTAAAATATTATCCTGAAAGTCATAAAGTTGAAAGTCATAAAGTAATTATTTTGCAGTTTGGCATATTTAAGGATCTTTCTAACCATAGTGTCCTTCATTTTATTCATTTACTGTAACTTCTGTTTAGTCTGTGATTTATCTTTCTCTTTATGTTAGGGATTTGTTGCCATTATCTGCCAACAGGTGAGGGTTCCATTTTAGAAAAATATATTTTACAACTAAAACATGAGCGTAGAGAACAAAAAAACCCCAACCTTTGCAGTAAAAGACTCCAGTAACATGCGAAGTTGCTCCTGCTGCATAAAGATTTGTGACTTGAAAAAGTTTATACAATGTTATTGACTATTCATTCTCTGTTTAGTTAGTATCAAATTCCCTTCTTTTGTTAATTGTGCAGTAAGCTTACAAAGAAACTGCAAATTCTCAGCCTTTTGGGCAGACAGTTGGATACCGTGTCTAAGTGTTCAGAGCAACCAAACGGAACCTGCACCGTTCTGACCACTGGCTGGGTCACTGGCTGGGGCTTAAAGACTCACCTGAGTAACTCGAGAAATCCCTTCAATCTCCCCTTTTGATTTGCCTTTCACACGCCAGTACTTTTTATTTCTTCTCATCAGTCTGCTATCATGTTAACAAGCAAAGGAGAATCTCGGCAGTTCATTGACAGCATAATAAAATGGGATTTAGATTTCAGTATTTGAAGAATGGCCTGCTTTTAGGGTTTTATGCTTTTGTCTTGTACTTGTATTGCCCCAGTGATCAAAAAAGCCTCAGACCCCACAATGTACGTCATCGGCCCTATGAATTGTTCACCTGAGCTGTCCAGTCATAACTGGCACAACATATAGCAAATAATGAACTTTATGCCAAATTTTGCTTATTTGTCTGCAAAACTGTATTATTAAATAATGAATATTCTGTGAGGCTTTTCTCAGGCAATTATTTTGAGCTAGAAAAAGCTGAAGATGCAAATATAACTCAACACATTTGAATGATTGCCCTCTATTAGAGTACCCCAGTTGTGCAATTCTTCCCATCACTTTTCATTATTGCAACTGTCAAATATTTTTCCTTCTTCACAATGAGACCTGCTTCTTTTCCATGCAATGTGCACTGGTGTACCTGCTTTTCTGTTGGGCTAATGATCCTGCCACTTTTTTGGGGTTAGAAGCCCTAATGCCTATGCCAGCATTTTCAGGTGGTTGAAAACAGCCCAGTTGTAAATTAAGTGAACAGGTGAGGTGAATTTGGCCCCGTGTATCTGCTTAGGAAAACTCATACTTCCTCTTGGAAACCCAAAGCAAATGTAACCTAAGATTATTGCTTTGAAAATCTGTACTAGGTGATGCTCTCAAGTGCTAAATATTTCATGACTGTTGAGAGATGTTGCTTGATAGAGATGTGTTTAGTTCCGAGATGAAAATAAGCACTGCTTTGTAAAAGGAAGGCAATATGAATATTGGCAGATGGTCATTTATTTTTGATGGGACAGCTATAGTGCAACACAGTACTGACATGTTTCCAAGTTACTCTAAAATACTGCAAAAAAATTTATTTCATATTTTTATATCAGGCTGCATTATTTCAAGTGATTCTTTTGAAAATACACTTAAGTTAAATCTAATATATTTTATTTGAAAAAAGAGTAAGGAGACAGGTATCAATCTGAAAGCCAAACGTTCTGACATTTATTGAAAAACTCCACTTATATATAAACTTTGCATTTTACACAAAAGTGAGGTTGTCCATGTATGCTGGCTACAAATACAGTGATGTCTATTAAGATAAACAATTATGTGTATTAGTTTGTTCCTAATTCTGCATAATTTAGATGGTGTGAACAGGAGAGGTGTGCATTATTTATCAATAATGTATGTGTGGATTAGTTTCATGTGAGAGAAAGCTGAGTAAAGAAAACCGCTGTAATGTGCTCTATCTATTATTAATCAGTGCAACAGAATAACACTTAAATTACCCTAGTATGAAATAAGCATCAGTAACTATTTTAGACTTGTGCCTGATTAGGTACTGTTAGTGATCCTTGTTTAAATAATTGTGATGCTATTTCTAATAATCCTGTAGTGTAAGATTTGATGCATTTTTTTTTAAAACAATTATTTATTCAGTTGGCTGTTCTTGTTTTAATCTGTGTCAGCAAGGGAGAATTTCAAATTCTGGCCTTCATTCTTCAGAAACTCCTATAACATAGCAAAGCACTTGCTGAGAATTTCATAGGCTTCCCATGTACAGGGTATAAGCAGCAGACTTTCAGTGCAAGGTTAGGTCTAAAAGTGGCAAAGGCTAGCCACATATTATGGAAACTGCATTCTTCTTATCAAACGAGTTCCTGGAAAATAATCCAGAATTAGTACTGGTTCCATGGATGGTTCTCTCCATTGGGCTTTGATGTTTTATGTGTTTAAGTCAAGATTTCAGAAAGAGATCTCAATTTGAAAAGCTTTGGAATGCTGGATGGACGGGACACTCAAGCACGGCCACCTCATGAGAGGTGGGGTTGTGGGCTTGTGCTGAGAGGTGAGTTTTCTGTGGAAAAGAAAGGATGCACTTGTTTGGATGCTTCTGATATCTGGTCAGGAGACTGGCGATTTGCACACCAAGCTGCAAAAAGTCTTGTTGCTTCTTGCTGTCTTCATCCAGCTCAATAAATTTCTAGGTTTTTTTTGTTTGTTCAGTGGAGAGTCTTCATTAAGAGGGTCTTAAACTGTAAATCCCTTATCTGACGTGATCATCATACTAGTCAATACCTGGAGGATTTTGGCACAGACAGAAAACTATTTTTTCATGCTATGCATTTGTTCTCTGATCTCTCCGTGTAAAAGGGAAAGCATTACACCACACATCTTTCAAATGAAAGGACTTCCTACTGCATTTTATGAAGGTCCTACTTCCACTGGTGTTCAGTAGACATGCTCAGAGAATTAATGCTTGCTAACAGAGATAAGAAGTATGACCTCAAATCCAGAGTTCTTTTACCTGTCTCTAACTATCAATGTCTGAGGTAAATGTCCCATTGACAAAAGAGTGAGTAGAATCTATTCCATAGTTCTCAGCAAGCTCTGGGGAAAGTTCAGCTTTGCAGCTTTGAACTCTTTTACCTACAGTGACCTGATCTCCCTTGACCATAGAAATATTTCTGCAGGCAATGCCAGAATGGGGAATCCGTGTTGTAGACCCCACAGCTCAGTGGAAGGGTCTTGGCTCTGGTCTCTATCTGGCCACAGGAAAGTGGTAAGTTAAGTAAGGCCCAACATATAACATTTAAAAAAGAAGCTATTTAGTCTTATAAAGAAGCTATGAATTACATTTAATAGATAGGTTATTTAGCAAATCATCTGTCTATTTTAAATAGATATTCATAAGAATATGCAAAATTTAGGAAGATATTGAAGAAGGATTTTCAGGGCTATTATTTTGGAATTAAATTACTAAATTGCTAAATTGTTCTCAAACTAGCATCAGGCACCTAAAGCCTATTTTAAACACCATATAGCTATTCTATTGATTTCAAGATTTAAGTCTAATGCTAAAGGCCTGATCTGCCTGCCCTGAAGATGGACTTTTGCCATTACATTCAAGAGAAGCAAAACTGGCTTTCATTTCTGTCCACACATAGTAAATCTGAGGTATCAACAAGCCCTTCCTGACACTACAGTACTTTTTTAAAAAACTGTTTCATTTTTAACCAAGTTAATTAGTTTCCAAGTGAGTAGGATGCTTTTATACCCTCTTAATATTCTCTTTGCAGTGTGTTGGTTGCCTGGGGTAGAAGTGTTTTTAATTAACCATATGTGATAATGAAAACCATGAGAACGACCTTATGCAGAAGTTCTCTCTTTCTGATGTTACATATAAAACAGCGGAAGTCTTAACAATATTTAACACACAGCTTTTTCTTTCCTCCTGCTCCTTCCTCAACACCCTCTAAGCCGCAGCTCAAGCTAATAATGGCAGTGCTAGACAAGGTTTTACACCAAGATTTTAGGGTCTGTAAAGTGTATCTAAGCTGAGGATTGGACTGTTTTTGCTGGTCAGAAGAGACAGGGCAGTCTGAAAAGAGATGAAGGGACTGCAGTGAGTGCCGCTTTGCCACGTCCTAGGGTGTGATCATGCATGACAGTCGAGCACATGTATGCTTAGGGCTTTTAACAAAACAAGTGGGATGCCCTGCTCCACTTGCACATTTGTTATTTATTCAGCTAGCTGTTGTTGCTGTTGGATCTCTCCTACACCCTGAGGCCTGTGAGATGGATTATAACTAGCCTGTTGGGACTTAATAAGATGGCCAATTGCTAGGGGTTGAGCAAGCAGCACTGACTCTCTGCTCTGGAGTCTGTGATACAGGCCTCATTTTTGTGTTAATTCCATTGCAAAAATACATTTGGATGTGGATGATTCTCATGTTAAAACACACATCACAGGATGTAGTCCCTAGTAAAGATATGAAAGTATCTGATTCTGCTCCTAGGGAAATGGGCGGGAGTTTTGCAATTTCCTTTAATTAAGAAAGGACTGAAATCCCTGAAAAAAGGACACAGCCTTAAAAGGAAGGCATATTTTGCTCTCTCACATGAATTTAAATTTCTATTAAAAAAGGTGAATTACAGCCTTTGCAAATATTTTAAGGCTATTAAGTTCGTATGAAGTTGAAAACCTCAGCCTCCTTCTGTGTGTCAGTAGTGGGCAGAATTCTGTAGACTCTTGGGGGCTAATGGCAATCTCCCAGCCTGCTCTGTTGTGAGTTCTGAACTCTTGACAGAAATTATTCAAGCTTGCTTTGGCGGTGCAGAGGATGGCCAAAATTCCCTACAATAACACAGAAAGGCTTAAAGAATTAGATGTCTAAAAATAATTGTGGCTCTGCTGCTGAAATATATTCAAGAGTATTAAGCTTGCTGGATATTGTTATATATTGTGTCAAGAGGACACAACACAATGTGGTTTTCTACCCATGAGAATTATGCTGCAGACTATCACTGGAGCAGGAACTTGAACCCATGCATTACTATTTGGCATTTGCTACAGAATAAGATTTGGGCATATGTTGTACACCCTTGTGATCTAGTTTTTTTCAGGATCAGAGCTATGCTCTAAATGGAGAAGAAGAATCAAATAAAATTGAGAATTCATTAATTCTCTATTGTGCCAATAAAACAATATTCAAATTGAAAGATGTTTAGATCAAAACCAAACCTACTGTAGATCATAGATTTGAGCATTGCAAACTAAAGCTGAAAGTACTCTAAATACAAACTATCATGAAGTGAAAATAATTCTACAGACATTGAAACTGGTGTGTGTAGTCTTTCTAGGACCATGGGATTAGGGCTTTCTAAAATGCTGCTCTGTCAGGCTAAGAATCTCTGTTTGCTTGTTGGCTTGTTAGAGCTAGGGAAACACTTTTGTTACTACAAATTTGTTAATTAATTTCCCATCATTTGGTAAGCAGGTAAACATTTCAGTGCAGGACTGTATATAACCACTCTCCCTGTAGACAGAAATCAGAAAGGTATTAAATAAAGCTGAAACAGCCATTGTCAACCACAGAAGGATAGTGGATAGTGCAGTGAGAGATACAACAGGGTCCATTCTATTAAAAAAAAAAAAAAGGGTTCTCCTTGTCTCATTAAAAAACTTTCTCTGAAACCACATATTTATCTGTTCCTTCACGGATGCTCTACTACAAAAGTGCTCAATTACAGGGATCAAAAACCCTGATTAATGTTTTTAAGATTAATGTTTTTCTGAAGTACACACCACCTAAGTGTTCAAAGGAGGAGCAGTGGCTTTGAAAAGGTGTTTGGGATAACTGCAATGCTATAGTTATTACTGTAATTTACCACAGCAGTATCCTGATGGCAAACAGACACATCACAGCATGTCACCTTTTGGCAGATAGCTTCTGGGCCATAATTTGCATCTCTGCTGTGCTTGGGATTCCAGAGAATAAATTTTTGTCAAATTTCTCCAGATCTGTCCAAAGAACATTGCTATGAGAATTACTGAGAAATTCAGTAATAATTTTTGCCATTGGAAGAAAAGTAAGAGATCATGCCAAATATGACTCAAAGCCAATTTTCTATTTGTATTTAAATATTAGTACCCTGATACAGCTTAAAACCTCTTATTGCTTTAAAAATCAAAAGTAACACTTTGTCAGATGTGAGAAATATGAGTCAACTTTCTACTGGCTGATTGTAAATGGCAAACCCCATATTTTAAGAACATTTGTGACTAATTTAATGTCACTTATTTGTTTAATTAGATGACCTTTAAATTCAAGCCCAAATTATTTTATAAATATTTAGCTTTCCAATAAAACTATATCCAGATAGCAGTCATTTGATAGGAACCATCTGCAACATTTGAACTTTCTGCATGTTAAAATGCTTTTTTTATTCTTTAATTCTGAAGGAAATTTGGTTTTTTGACCAACGCTGACAACGCAGCAACTAAATTAGATCCCTCCTCTATGGCATGATACAGGAACAAAACTGAGACTAAAGACAAGGCCAAGCATGGGTAGCAGCTCTGAACCAGTCAATTGCTGAAATGTCCTGTAGGCCATGCAGAATTTGGAAACGAGAGAATTGTTGAAGGGAGACAAAAATATCACACAGACAATATACTGATTTAGAGATAATGGCTCCTCCTGAACTCAAGTTTTATACAGATAAATCTCTGTAGTACATAAAAATCTCCATTATATTTTGAAACTTGACAGCCAATCCTTTCTAAAAGGATAGTAAAGCAACTCATGATAAGAGGGCACTAGTGATAATATTTTTTTTTATCAGCTGATAAGCAAATAAACGTTTTGCTGGAAGCCACAGGTCTAATGCAGTAACAAATATGTCTTTCAGTCTCTTATGACTTCTGTTCATTTTATGTTTTGTGCCTTCTACTGGTATTCCCTTTATCTATAGCAATGCCATTCGAATTTAAAAGATGAGCTATTAACAGAAGTATTTCTTACTGTTTCACCTGTTCAAATTAAATTCAATAAACCAAAATATCCCATTACATGAGATGAAAGGTATGTATTTCCTGATGACAATAAATACAGATGAAAAGGCCTTTAGTGTTTTCTTTGATGGAGATGGTCTGTGTCGCTGTCAGGTTTTAAGATAAACATCTGCAGAGTTTTCTTGATGGTGTGATGTCAGGTGCACAGAGTAGGACTTGATCCTGCTCAAAGAAATACCATCACTGAAAGGTGCTTACTCACAAGGCATGATTTTCAGGATCGGACCATCTCTGTTTTTTGACTAGTGAATGTAAATTATTGAGCTTGTGGCATGCAGTCACTTCCTATATAACTCCTATCATGTGTGAATGATATTTTACACTAAGCAAATGACTGCTGTTAATGTAATTGCTCATATTAGAAATGGAAGCATTTTAGGTAAAGACAAAGGGAAAAAAGCTAGAGAAGCAATTTTTTTACCATCAGATACTTTTATTACATCTTTCAGTTGTGATACTGATATTTTGTACAAATATCAAGACATTTTAATAAAATTATGGTAATATCTGTGTTAGTTCATAAATACTAATTTTTATTTTGTTACAAAACCCCACATTTTCACAAAGCATGTTTGGAGCTTAATTAATCCTCAGCTTTTTTTATTTGCTGTGTTTTGCATTTCCTTTATCTTGACTTTTTCAAAGAAATCCTTCCTATGTCAGCCTCCTTATGCATATGTTTTTCTTCTCTAGGTTGCATTACTTGTGAACAGCTTCTGGTCATAATGAGCATATCTATTTAAAAAGTTGTTGAGTGTGGAGTATCTTTACAGCATTCCATCTAAGCCTTATCTTCTTGGCAGAGGTTTAAAAATTCTTATTATTGCAAAGAAAATGCACTAATTTCTCCAGTTTTCCCCTTACCTGGGCGCTTGAGTGGGCAGGGGGAAAATGATGAGGATGAAGTGCTTTATTTAGCATTTATCCTGCAGGGCACGGTGTAGGAAGATCAGAGCTGTCACTACCTTTTGGATATGGATCTTATTAGTGTCATCTAAGCAGTGAACCCTCTGAAACTATAGGCTGGAGTTTTCCTTCCTGGTTAACAGGCCTCAGAAGGAACTCAAGTCCACCAAACCTTCTGCAGCTAAGTGCACAGCATAACTCAGAGGTTTTCTACAGAGCCTCAGACCACAACAAGGGGGATGGCTGTTAGTACGACAATGCCACGGAGCTATTTGGGATCTGCAAACTGACTGCAGCGTGAGTGTGACTCTCCTGGGGGCTGCCTCTCCTCCTGCCCATAACCTGCCCCTCCAAAAGGAGGCAAAGTTGCTCAGGCTGCAGTCCCGTGGAGGGGAGACACGGATGGCTTGTCGGCTGTGGAAGCCAGGGAAAGCTCTGCCTTTGCTACCTGTCCCATTCTTCTTATCTTTCATGTGAGATGGTCAAACTGGGGACCAGGCAAGAGGAATGCAAAATGCCTTTGTGCAGGAAAAGAATATATAAGTAAACAGCCAACCTAGAAAGCAAGAGGGTTTAGAAAAAGGACAAAACAAAATCACTCTGACCTCACTCCTTCCCCCTGCTTTCCTGATTTTGTTTCTTTGTTTAATTTGGTGCTTAATGAAGAGGGAGCTCATTTTTATGAAATGCATTCATGATAAATCTGATAGTTCCCTTTTGTAGTGTATGATACTTCCTATGTAAACCTGTTGATTCAGCTTAAACAGATGTCCTGTTATAATAAGCTGAACGTGAAATGCTTGGGAAAATACAGCTTTAATATATACACCTTTCCATATCTACAGATTTTCATGGCTTTTGTGTCATGAAAACTGGCAGTCTGTTACTAGAAGATTTTTTCAATAACATGCAGTAGTTATGAATGTATGGTTAATAAGAATAATCACATTGCATGCCTAATGCCAATTTTTTTTCAGAATGTCATCAAAATGCTGGTAAGAATGGATGGCAAGAAATAAATGCCAAATAGACTCTCTTTCATTAGAGTTCCTGAGAGCTGCTATTTTTAAAAACATTGGACTTTAGTTAACAAGTACAAAATACAAGAAATAAATACAAGACATTAGCAACCCCAGTGTACTCTGGGCAGATATGGGAGTTAAGAGTTACTACAGATGGAAGTGTTGCCTGAAAGTTACACTACATTAAGCAAGAGCAACACCAAGACACTAAAAGAAATTTCCCATGAAAAGGGGTGGAATCTTTCTCCCTCTCATTGCTGCTTTACATTTTTTGTAAAGTAGACCTGCTTGCCTATAAAAACTCTCTTTATTTGTGAAACGGGTAATAAGAGACAGTTGGATTCCACAGTTTAGTTATGTCAGGATATGTAATTTCTTTCAGAAGAAACTGAGGTACACAGATAAAAAATGTTAAAGTGTATTACTATAATCCAAGTTTCTGGGTTTCAGTTCCCTAAGGAAATAGACATCCTGTCTCAGTGAATTCTTGTTCTTGGATCCTTGTACAGCAGTGATGCCTGAAAAGAAAGGGGAAGAAGGTAAAAGGTACCCTGAAAAGAAAGACTCGTCCATATATTTTTTGACCACTCAGCATGTTAGGGAGTAGGGCAGCATAAGCCTGATGACAGACTGATGACAGAGCAAGGATTTTAAATGTTGTCTAATTAAAAAATTCTTCATACAAATTTGGAGACTTTCTTCTAAAGGACCCATGGGGCTTTTCCAAATGAATCCTCTATTGAATGTTTTCAAAGATTACATTAACTTTAATGTGATCCTAATTTGAAAGCAAAAGCATCTTCAAAATATACATGAAGGTCTATATCCTCTCTAACAGCAGCAGTACAAGAAGCTTGATGTATGAACTGAACCAAAACAGAGAGGTTAAAACTACTTTGGGACTAAGGCGAGTCAAGTCCTGTATTTGCTAAAGAACGGGTTAATGCCACAATTTTGTCAAAGAGTACAGTGGTATTTGGTGATGAAGAGTTATTTTATTAGGAAAAGAATCTCTTCACAGAATACTGCCACCTAGCACCATATTAGGACATCAATTTTTATGGCTGGAAGAAAGAATGTGACCTATTCACCAGCCCTACTCACCACAGAATCCTGGGTTGGAAGCCTTCCACCCAAATTTGGCTAGACTTAGCTCTAACATCCTTGTAAAATGTCAAAGTCAATCTAAGATGGGGGTAGTTTGTGAGTGTCTTTTAATTTCTCCCAGAAAACCTCTCTATTTGAAGTCTGATTTAGCAAAACGATGGTCAAGGGCAAAAAAATAAGTCTGCCACTTGTAATGCAAAATCCTGTTCAAGTTTCAGTGGTGGGCTTTGTGGGATGTAGTATTTTGGTAAAGACTGGTTTTTTGAGACAGAAATTCTTTATGAAAATTAAACAAGATTTGGAAGTCTGAGCTAAGTTCTGATTTGATATCCCTGAAATCAACTTCAGATATTTCAGTACTTTAGTTTTACTCAGTTATTTTATGATGTTTTTGACTTGCAAGTGCTCTTGGCCTGTTCTGGATCATGAATTTGGAAGTCTTTTAGCCACTAAGCAAAAATTTTCTCCTGGAACTGAAAGTTGCTTTCCTAGGGGGGCTTACTGGAATTGCAAGCCAGTTTACTACAGTTTTCCAGACATCACATCTGAAAAAAAAACTGAGAGACGAAAAAAACCCAAGGTTGTAAACCACACTTTTTAAAGAACTCTGCTGCCCATCTTTTTATTTCAAAGTCTTGGTTTTGGGCTGTAGGAGATATTCCTTCTACTGGTTGGAGGGAAAGGGTAAGAAAAAGTTTATCTGCCACCTACATAAATTTAAAATATTTTCTCAGCAGCAGTTTAAAACTTTGTCTGAAGAATTTAAATCTGACATCACTGTAACCAGATGAAGCAAGTTTATGTAAATATAAGAACATTACATGCTGTTGATTGAGTGGAATCTTTGAAAGATGTATAAATGAATTGTGAGATTCAAACCCTTGTCATCTAGAATATCATGGAAAACGCTGAATGTCATCTACTCCTAATTACATTTAAAAAACCCAAATCAAAAGCCTTAATAGCAGTAAATCAAAATTGTCAAAACCAGGTTAATGGATTTAGACTTTTATCTTGCTTTTAAGAGAGTTCCTGATAAATTCCCAGTCTCCATTTGGGCTTGCCATAGCTGCTTTACAGTCTGGATACATGACCCAACTCTTCTGCTCAGCTTAGACTGGCAGGGCCTGCTTTGGGTTTGCCTCCATTTGCTGGCTTTGGTCTGCAGAGTTGGGGGGTATGGGATCCACACGGATGCAAAAAAACCACTGCTAGGGTCTCTGGTCTGAACAGATCAGAGAATGTTGTAAGAAAGAATTAAACCGGTGATAAAAATTGCTAAGAAAATGAAGGAGAAGGCTTCCAGAAACAAATTATCCTTCTCATTTTCTATGTGAGAAGAGAACAAGTACTACTGCAGATTATTTCTTTGGCTATTCTGCGGTCCTGGGGTATTATCCTTCTGATTTCTTTCAGGAAAGTGTCTTTGTTGACAGTACAGTTTGAAAGAGTACAAATGAGATGAACAAAGAGCAGAACAAAAGTTGTTGTTGTGAAATACCAGAAAAATTAGAAGACTTGCTTTTTTCTCTGTTATATATTCAACTTGTTGGTCACCAGTTTCTTACATGTACACACAGTCAAAACAAGGAATTTTTCACCAGACTATGTTTTTGTACTTTTCCCCCCTTTTCCTGTGGAAGGATTTATCTTTTTCTTGTTACCTTAAGATTGAAAAGGTCAGTAAGGAAATGAGCAGTAAGGGGATGTTGATGCTAAGTGGACTCAATAGCCTTCAAAAGTGATGAGACGAGTTGCTGAATCTCATGATTCAGGCAGCCTTTTTGTGGGCCATCTAGATATTTTTTTTTTAATTGTTACCAGTTGTTTATTTATTTGTGCTAAATAAAGATGCTTATAGTTCTAAAGGACCTTCTTCTTTTATCCTTACTAATTCTGGAAGGTAAAATTCAAATATAAAAATATGAAAATAGTACGAAAATATGAATGGCTAGCAAGTACATGTATGATAAATTCTAGTTCCATTTATCACTGTCTTCTATAAATTTTCCTTTGGAAAGACCCTTCACATCTTCAGAAGTAAAACATTACACAGGCCAGGTGTTAATAACCACACTAAGACAAGTTCGGCTTACAGTTCTATCAGCAAAAATACAGAGGAACGGAGCTGCCTTTCAGTAGGCAAAGCACATCCTCTGAGATTTCAGAATTATTCAAATTGATGTTGTTGCTCTTGAAGCATTAAAGTGAATGATGAAAATGAGGAAGCCAGTGCTGGCCAGAGGTTAGCAAGAGGCAAACAGTGTGCAGCCATGTCCATGCAGCTATGCTGCTTTGCCTCTTCTGCTCATGACCTGCAACGCCCTAAACACTCGAGTCCTGGATCTTTGTGGAAAAGCAGTTACAAGCTGTGCCAAACTCTGTGATGCTTTTGTGCTCTGAATACATGTCCTCCAGGGTCTAGGATGAAACCACCGCATTCATTTGCACTTGAGTAAAAACGACATTGTTTTTGCAGTCATTTGGCATCATGTTCAAAAAATATAAGGTCAAATTCGGCTCTAGTGTTGCAACTCAAATGATTTAAATGGCATTTTGCCCACCTACATCAGAGCTGGATTTGGCCCATCATCTGGATCTACTTAGTGAATACTGTGCTAAATGTTCAATGCCTTGCACAGGGTTTTAGTTATGTGCTTACCATTGAATTAAATGGGAATTGTATTCTTAGGATCTCATCCAAATTATGAGGCTGTAGGACTCTGAAGGGAACTTATTTTTGTTAAAGTCTGTTCAGCACCAAGCACACTAGAACTTAAATTACTTCTTAAAATTAATGTATTTTAAAATTTCACCTAGATTTATTAGTTAGTGGATATCTGCAGTTTTGATGATCAAGGCAGCAGCACAGTAAGTCAGAAGTCTTTGGAAATAGATTCATTACTTGTCACCATCTGTTGAGCCAAAAGTGATCAAGTAGTTCTGGTCATATTTGTTTTTCATACAAAATTGAGTTTTCAAATGCATTTCATTTTTCAAGAAAAAATTTCCTAAAAATCCCTAATGTAAATTCCAAAAATGTTTTCATTTTTGATGCTCAGAAGGTCTTCCTTTGAAAGAGCACACTCTTACTGGTTCTAACTCACCTAAAGCAAGTGCTTGACCTGTCTTCCTCCAAGAACTTTATAAAAATAGCACACTGATGAAGTCTTAGAATGAGAATCTGGTTGCTTAAAGCATAAAAGCTTTCTAGAAGAGAAATTAGCAGAAAATTATGTTTTAGAGAAAGAAATCTAAATTTCATACTGTTCTTCCACTTTTGGCTGATATTGATCTCATTAAATCAAATAAGAGCAATGATGTGAAATTGCCTAGCTAAGGTGTTTAGATTTTTCCAGTGGTTGCTTTCATGTAGATGTAATTCATCTGTCCTGCCTTTTCCTAAATTCATCAATGGTGTCCAAAAATATTATGATTTGGGGTAGTGTTTCACAATCTTGAAGCTTTTTATAAGCTGTAAGTATATGTGAATTATTTGTGCTGAGCCTTTCTTTGCTATGTCTGGAAGATCAGTTGCTTACAGGCTATGCAAGGAATAAAGGAAAACCCAGAGTGAGGTAGGAAGGACACAGTGAACATGTGAAAATCCAGACTGACATAGGAAGAACACGGTAAATTCTGCAGCATTTACACATACAGAATACTGATTAATTATGGAAAAATGATCCCCTAAAGTCAGTGGGACAGCATATGGAAAAGGCCAGCTCTACATGAGCTTTCTAAAAGCAAGTTAAATGAAGTACAATTGCAAGAGCACAGAAATAGAGTTGAACTGAGGTAGTGAATGCACTGATGTGAAAGTAATATCTTTGCTCTACATGGAGAACTGTAGTCCTGAGCAATGTACTGTTGAGGATACAAAGGCTGACCAGGATGTAGCCTGTCAGAACACCGACCAAGGATCATTGTAGCTTGTTCATTGTAGCTTGGTCTGCAGAGGTAATCACAGAACAAGAGCTGTGAAGCTCATGTGAGTCAAATATCTAGAGGATGTTTTGCAAGCCAAAAGGGCAGGAAGTGGCAATTGTAACTAATTGAAAACTTGAGGGATTTGATCTGGTACAGCATTAGGACAAGCCACAGCATGTTATGGACAGAAAGTCAGCCTGTAGGATTTTATAGTATATCATCTAAAGATAAAAGAAACTAAATAATGAGCTGATTAGACATTTTTTACAGGAATAATTTTTTTAAAGTATGACCAAAACTGGAGAATGTGTTAATTCTGCTCACACAGATAACTCATGACTGCTAATAGCTTTCTCCTGTAGCAGAAAATGTAAAGCATTGGGAACAAAATATATAAAATATATTGTTCTGCCTGTAATTAATGTGAGGAAAAATTCACTGTGGAATGCTCTGGATTTTCCAGAGAGCAGTAAGTCATATATCCTAAATCTTTGGGAATAGAAGATGTTTTCAAGTACTTAAGTTATTTCAACTCTTTATATGGAATAGAGTATAGCTATTTGGTAGGAGCTGGAAACATTCTAAAGGTATCCAAATGAGTGCTTTCAATTTAATGTTCATCCTTTAACACAAAGGAAGATGAAGCAAGTTGAAAATAATGTCATCTGTGCTACTGCACCTCCAATCCCAGAACTGACTGTTAAAAAGAACCCAGAAATTTCTTCAAGAAGGGAGGAAATTCACCATTTTGAGAGAAAAGACTTTTGTACACTCTGCATGCCTGGGCAATGCCATTGTAGTAGCAACTAATTGAGTGACTTTTGACAGAGGAACAGCAAAAAGGATTTGAATTGGTGAAGAAAGGATTTTTATGAACTAGATTGTATTTAAATTTCCAAGTTGATCCTAGTCACTTGCGGCTTCTGTATGGGAAATTACTTTTATGCAATGCTGAAAGTTGCTGTGGGATTTGCACTTGAATAAATTGAGCTTGATTGGTGTGGAGTTTGGAGGCTGCAAATTAAATGCTTAAAGTCTTGGTGAAGACTATAAATGCTAGAACATAAAAATAACAATTTTTTACTTTTCTAGTGTTCTATTATCCATTGCTTTTACAGAGCTTATTTTTATACTTCTGCTTGGTTTTTTGCTAATGTAAAAAGCACTGGGAATTATGAGAGTCCTCTCTAGGTAGCTTTTGTGGCAGTGTTCTTACATATCTGTCTGCAGCCTCTGTATTCCTGAATATAAGGCAGTTCTGAGCTGCAAGTAAAGACAGTAGAAACCCAAAAGAAATGAAAATAATTATATTCCCAACCAGGGAGCAGAAAATGCTTGGCTCTTGATTAGAAAAAGTAGCCAGAAAAAGAATTCCAAACTTAGACACTTTTGGAGAGAGCCTAGTCCAGTAATTAAGAAACTAAACACTTTATTCTTGTTGATTCCAAACGAAAGAGCTCATTTCTTTGTTGAAGACCTGATGCAGAAATTTAAGAAACACCCCAGAGGGATGAAAAGAGAATTTGGAATTTTCCCAGCAACTTTTTTGCCTAATAGAAGATGGCTTGTGGAGGAGAAATTGCTCAGAACTTGAGAGATTTCCTTGCAGCTGATAGATCTGGTTAAAGTTGCTGATAATTTCAAACAAAGAACAAACAATGCTCTCTGGCAGAGATTTAGCAGAAAATGAACAAAACCTAGTCAGGAGACACGCTATTTGGATTTCAGGAGTTTGGAAAAAGATAAAACTTCTGCTGATATTTTTCTTTAAATTAAAGGGAAGGGTGGTAGAGAATGGGCTGTAATCAGAAGTCTGGGTAACAAAATCTATGAGTTCCTACACCATTGTCTTTCTAATGTATTTTTTTCTTATCAAATTGGGAAGAAGAAATCTGCTTGTGCTACTTGGATTCTTTACTTCCAGTAATGAATAATTTAATTTCAATAAGCAAGCACTGTAATATAGAGGTGTAAGGCAGATGGAGGTTTCAGGTGTGATTTTCACAGTCACAGAATATTCTGAGTTGGATGGGGCTCACAGAGATCATCAAGTCCAACACTTAAGTGGATGGCCCATATGGGGCACTCAAACAACTGACCTTGGTGTTGTTAGCACCACAATCTAAACAACTAAGCTAATCTTAGGGTCTCTTTCTTTTTTTTTTTTTTGGTAAATGTATTGATTATCAGGACTCATAAACGTAGCAGGAGACAACTTCTCAGGTTCTGCTAGAGTAGTACAAAGTTCTAGTGCTGTCATCACTGATTTGCATTCAGCAGCTGTTTAAATTGAACACCAATAGTGTTCTGAGCACTGCTTCAATAGAGGTCTATACCTATATGCTTTTCAGATAAGACTGTTAATTTTAAAAGCATGACAGCTGTTTTATATTGGTTCCCCAAAAAATGCATCTAAGAAGAATTGAAATCACAATGATCAAATCCTAAGTGATAATTGGAAAGCAGTGTAAATACACAGAAAATTTTACATTAAGTGGATGGTGGAATTGTACACATTAGGGCACACAGGACTGCGTTTTCAGAAATCACTTTCAACTTTTGGGTAAAATTTCTTCCTGAAATTTTAAACATTTAATTATCCATAAAAGTTCCTTGCACTTACAAAGCCTGTAATGACAAATTTAGGATAAAAATTTCTTCAGTGGAAATAAGATTAGCAGATTCTAGGACACTTTCCTTTCACTTACCTGCCTGTCCAGCTCAATATAGGACTGGTTTAAAGTTTGTTGTGAACAAATAATCTTTCACTTAACACTATATTGGCCTTCCACATCTTCTTTTCCCAGGTGGCTTTTATTTTTAAATCTGGTTGTTTCAGTTTTATGCAGGCTGTGTGAAATGGCAGCCTAACATCTCTCTCTCCTGCTCTTGTCACCTTTCTCCTGACAGCCCCTAAAGCCAGAGCACCACCACAAAGGTTCTGCCTTCTTTTTGTGCACTTCCATTCAGACACAGCTGCCTGGCCAATGCTATTGTGCTCTTAAGCCCATATAAAGCCTCTGGACTCCCTCCCTCCTCCAAGCCAGCTGCCTTTCCTTGGCCCTGATCCCATGTGCTGAACCTGAAGAGCAGGTTCCAGCGCTGGTTGTATTCTTGCAGCAAAGGCTGAAAATCATACAGCTGCCAAGGGGTGACCTCTGAGTCACGCAGCAGTGATGTGGCAGGGATCAGATGGAACTGCTGGTGTAGGAGGGCTCCAACTCAGGTAACCCATTATTTAGGAAACTCTCTAAGCTCAGCAAACCAGTTTTGAAACATCTGCTCCCAAACCTTTTCTTGCGGTAAGGTTTCAATAATTGCCAGCCCATATAGAAGAATACCTTTCAATTCAGCTTCTAGTTGGACGGTTCAGTGTATGAAAGAAATATTAAAAGCAAGAACAGGTTTTATAACTAATAGATCCATTCATATCAGCAGTGTAGTTTACACGCCTTCCTGAATAATTTTTTATTTATTATGATGGTCCCAAACTCACTGTGATGTGTAAATAATAGCACAAGCCTGTAAGTGATTATTTTAGGTAAAGGAGTAATTAAGCATACATTCTAACAGGTACTACAGTAATTGCGTCATAACTTTTAAAATTTGGAGTGTATTTCTTATACTTTCACTAACACCTAGGTTTTGTGGTTATAAGCACAGTTCTCCTTTTCTGAAGTATCTCTTCCACCTACTGGTATGTGTTATAATATATACACACACTTATTTTCTTTTTTTCTGGCGTGAAATTGAATTAGCCTTTTTGCTTCCCATTTTTGGCAAGAAAATAAGGAAAGTCCTGTTCCTTCCCATGGAGAGTGATTTCAAAGCTAGATATATCACTTAACATTTCTTAAAATTTCTTTCTCTGTTCCAGAACAACTTAATTTACAGCTTTCTATATTTACAGTGTTTCATAAAAAGAAATTGTGTTTGGCTTTGTTGAATAAAAGCTGAACAGCTTGAAGTGAGCTATCTTCAAAGTAACAAGAATATTGTGCAAATACTTCAGAAAATCAAATAAAATAATCATAATCAAATGTTGCTCAATTGTATTTGGATCCTACAAGCTAAACTCTGATCAGACGTTACAAGGAAAATGCTGCAAAAGCTGGGATGGGTTTACTGGTGTTCTCTCCTCTGGACCAAAATTAATAGAGATTTGTGTTCCAGCTAGAATCATTCCAAGAACTTTGTGAACAAATTTAATCAAGTCTGCTTTTGATGCTACTTAAAAAAAAAAAATATTTTTAAAGTAAGGCTTTCATATCTTAGCCCTGGAAAGGTTGACCTGCCTTATTACAGATCATGGTAATGATTGCTCAGCTTTGTGTTGCCACTTTATATTGGCAGCCCAATATTTAGTGTTGTTTTTCATGATGCACCACTTCATATTGGTAAGAATCTCATCTTTTGAAAAAAATATAGGGGAAAGAGAAACCAGTATGTGTTCTGAAAGAGCATAAATCTTAGAATATTTTGGTATTAGCATTTCTGCTGTAAACTCTGTATTGTTAGAAAGTTTTTTATTTACTTTTGATTTACATTTCTTTGGGAAAGCTTGGGTTTTTTCTACTTCTGTATTGCCTTTCTGACACAGCCGTGTTGTTTCCAAAGATCATCTTTTTTCATCTTTTTCATTGATTGTTGTGGTTTTGTGTGTGGAGAACACGTGATTCAGGATGAGACTTTTCTTCATGTCAGTGTTCTTTATATTTTTGTTCTTTTTTGCCTAGACTATCCTGAAGCTTTTTCTGTGTGCTGAAGTTTCACCCAAAGGGGACAAGGTATGCCATTTTTGCCAGCATCCTGGACTAGACAAATTGATAATATAATCTCATAGCTCCTCTGTGTTGCACCAAATTATCTTGTTAAAAGGGGGTTTTCAAGAATGCGTGTGCTGTCGATAGTGGTCAGAGACCTGCAGCCAGAGAGTAGGGGTTGTAAGGGAGGTTTTCACCTTTCCACTAATGCTTCAAAGTCTTCAAGATATGAGAGGTCAATTTTGGTATCTCTTCATGAGGAGAACCACGTGCAAATGTACCCTCTCAGAGTACCCCAGTGCTTCCTTCTCTATGAGGAACTGGCCAGATTATATTAATGAATATAATAGCAGAGATATTTTGATAGTTCTTCTTCTAATCTTTGGTATTCTGTAAAGAAGTTTCAGCATTAAATGTTTTATTTTGCTTTAGAGGCATTCTATAATTTTGGTTTTTATTGTACCTTGCATAATTAAAATGATAAATTTTACTAAGGATTTAATTTCAATAAACACTTTGACCATTTCATATAGCATAAGGTAAACAGGATAATTTCCTTTAAGTCATCTTGCTAGACTCAGACTTTATACTATTTTTTAATCTTACAAATGGTTCTGTGTGGAACTAGCCTAAAAAACCCATAGATTTATATTATGTATTTAAAACTGTATGATTTTATTGGTTATAGATGAAGAGAAAGCTTGAATAATGGTGCAACCTGAAAAAAAATTCCACAAGCTTCTGCAATTTAAAATTTTGTATAATCAGTAAGCTCCTTAAAGATGAGGGAGCGGAACATAAAGTATTCCTAGTTACATTTGTTTTCTTTTTATTTTTTCAAAACCCATAGTGTAAAATCCAAACTGGGATTCACATCTGAATCTTAGAATGTCTTCCTCTGCGTGGGCCACACTAGCCACGTATGACAACATCCCACCTGGTGAAGTTTAGACACAGCAAAACCCTTTGGAACCCTGATCCTCTGCTGACTGTAAAATGGTAAGTGTGATCCAGCAAGGTGTTGTTTGTATTTGAGTCTTGGCTTTACACGTATTACCGTGCAGAGCTGCAGAGAACCAGGAGGATTTTATGACGGCGTGGTGATGGTGCCACACTCCTCTGCTCTGAAGGTCCTGCATCCACCAGGATCAAGCTGCCTTGTTTTCCAAATCCTACACTTTACCTGACTTTCCAAATCCTCACTTGGCATGACTGATGGTCCTACCCAGTCAATTTTACCATTCTTGGCCCTGCTCCTGAAAATTACTCAGCTCAAGAAGGAAGCAGGTTAAGATGAGGTTCTAAATAATTGCTGTTGAAAAGATAACTTTCTTGTCTGTACTAAGAAGAAAGAGCATGGCATATGCGATAGGAGATGTTTTTCTTCATTCTAAGCCCTGCATAAACAAAATTACTCCTCTCCTGGTTCACTGGCTCCTGTGGGGCTACTCATTTGATTTAGGAAAGTAGAGCTTTTGCCCATATGGAATTTGAGTCTTAGGAGTGATCTCCTTCTGATTTAAAATTATTACAGCCCATCTGAGTGTATTTACAGTTCCAACTAATTCTTTGCAGATTCTTTAAACTATATTATGTAATCCGTGTTTTTACTTTTATTGCTCTTTCTGAAACTCTAATGTTCGTGTTATTGCTGTTCTGAAAATAAAACATCTATGTAACAAGACTATCATATTTTACATTTTTTGGGACAGCCTCAAATTTAAAAAGCATGTCAAGGTGAATTGCATAATAGAATGAAGAATGAAGACCTTCCTTATTGTGCTCATGGGAAGACAATAATCATGATGCCTAACTGAAGTGATTTTGGAAACGGAAGGGGAAGGCTTTCTACTGGCTACAGATCTGTTGTGTTCTATATTTGAACAGTTTGAAAGCTGATTGCTTTCATCAGCATCACTTCAAATTGTTTATTGAAATCTCAGGTCACATGTGGAAATGTAAAGTTTCTTGTAGTATGTCACTAAAGTAATTTCTGAGAAAACACATTCGGATTTTGGAACAGTCTGTCCTAGAGAAAGAAGATCTGGAATCCTTGGAGTTGCTTAGGGAGTTGATTGAGTGAATTTGAATTAGTACCCCAGGAACTGCATCAATAATGGCATAGAGTCAAACTCCAGGAACCAACTGAACTTTACATAAGTTAGTTTAGAGTTGCCAAAATGAATCACTGCAATGGCCATTCACTCTTCTATATTTGCCCTTTTTATTGGCCTTTTTATAGAAAAGAAAAAGAAATTGGGCTTTTTTTTCCTGGTTTTTAGGGGTCAGTGATGAAGCTACTACAGAAAAAGAAAATGAAAAAGAGCAGAGTAAGCCAACAACAGATTGCAGGCATACACACAAGATTTCTCCATGGTCAGGAGGACTTATGATTTCCTTTTATGATTTTTTTTTGGCCAGAAGACAGAACATGTTTTGATATTTGAAGAAGTGTACAAACTTTATTAAAACTATTGCAATAGTCAGAGAGTACAAAATGGCTGCAATTCATTGAAAAAATTATCATCAGACTGTATTACAGTTTTTAAAAAAATTTCCTGTTGTTAATGATAAATCTGTCTAAACTAAGATAAAGTTACTTCAACACAAACTTCATTGAAAAGCTCATGCTGAGTATTTTGTGTAGATTTGTTCCTCTATTTATCTACAGGGTGAATGTTACAGCTCCTGATCATGAAACCAGGGCTTTCCATAACCAGTTGCTACAATCTGTAGTTTGAGATTTCCAGATCATCTCTTTGCGGGGTTTTTTTTTTTTGTTAGTTTTTCCTTACTTTTTTAAAGTAGAGGCTATAGCTGCACATAATAGAGATTATTGAATACTCAGTCTTAATTATATGTGATCTGTTGCCAGAATGTGGCTTCTCAGGCCTCACTCTGTTGCTTCTTATACCATCAATAATTTCCAGAGTGCTCTCTAATCATTATACAGTGCCTGTGAAGTCAGACTACAAAAATCTTCTGTCTCTATCTTTTCAAAGTCCTCTTCCACCACTTTCCCCACCACCTACCATTTTGGTATGATAGGCCCAAAGAAATACCCATAGGAATCTATAGTCTAAGAATTAAATTTAAGATATTATAAAATTCTGTCTCACTTCCAGGCCCACCAGAACAACTAATAAAGCTATTTTTTCCAAAACCTGTTTTTAAAAATCTATCTTATGGTTCATCCTTTTTTTTTTTAGTTTTTCTTATTTCTACCAGGACATACTTTAATCTGATTGTATACAGGGAAGACAAAGCAGAGGTAAGGCAATAGCATGCGCTTGACTCTGTGGTTCAGTTATAGTAGTTTTAATTTGAATAATCCTAGCTAATAATCCTAAACCACATACATGCAGAAAGAGTTGAAGCATAGACAGTCAAGGGAATCTAAATGCATACTTTTGTTAGCATATGCTGAATGTTTCACCATTGTTTTTGCTGTGTGAATAGGCATACGAGTTAAATCCCAAAGTCCATTAAAATTCTGGAATCCATTTCACTTTATCAGTATGAACTTTTGGATAACCCTTTCTATTGCTTACAGAAAACATTCTAATTGATTTAAAGCTTATTAAAATGTATAGCAGTCCTTTTTTTACAAGTGAAAAGATACTGTAACACCACAGTGGACAACTTCTGCCTTCCTGCTCCAGTTAAAAGACTAACCAACTTTATCACTGCTTTATCTTAATAATGGTTAAGCAAGTTTTGCTGGAAGTACTGCCAAGTAGATGATGCTCGACTTTTTTCTCCTGGACTGAAAAATTTCAAATAACAAAAAAACTTTCAATGTAAGTCATTCAGTACATGGTGAAGACATCACTATAGCAACACTACATCGAGAAGTTCCTATTTATCTTCTGAATGCAGAGATATGTGTCAGTGTACACCTGTTTGAGAAACCTGCACTAAAATGACCACAAACAAGTGAATAAATTTGAGACGCTTTATGCAATACATACTATTGCTTTTTGCTATAAAACTAAAGGAAATCTGAGTCATTGCAATCTTAGAATGTAATGCCAGACAAATGAGAACCAGACCACAAACAATGAAGCCAAGTACATCATTATAGGTTGAGTAATGTGAACGACTTACATAAACTATGGCTAAAACTCAAGATTTAGCCAAAGACCATCACCCTTAATTGCATAACAACAATTAAAAACTCATTAGTCTGCAAGATGTCCATCAGGAATAAGAATCTCATCAATTGAAGTCATAAATATTTAAGGAGGACATTTTTTCATTTTGATTTAACTTTTTGTCTTACCTTTCTTATGCTACGAATTGCCTGTCATTTATCCAAGTGCTTCTCCAAAATGGGGAAATAATTGCACTTTTTCTTCACCTAGCAAGCTTTTCCAGAATGATTTTCCAGCAAAATTTTCAGCCCAGGATTCTTAATAAAATCATCTGTCTCTCTGAAGACCTTTCTTGTTTTACTGACAGTGCTCTGTCATGAGACTAGTTTTACGTTCCTCATTTGCTGATCCATTGGTTACATTTAATAATAGATCAGGTGTTTTTAACAACCTTCAAAAAAGAAAAAAGTGTTATGGCTAGTAGTAAGGTCCACAGGATATCTGATTATTTTGTTTCTACTCTTTGCTTAATAAAAAGGATAAAAATCCCTTATCAACCAGCTCCTGTTAATGCTGGCTAACACCCCTACTAGGCATTTGCTGTCTGCACTGGAAGCCATTCACTAAGAAGCACCATTTATAAGATGCACGCCCACGTGATGAAATAAACCACAGATTATCAAAGGCTTTAGGAGTTTTAGAAGACTTTGGATGAGACTGTGAAGAGACAAGGCATCAAACTGAGAACAAAACTTAAGTCCTGCAAGACAGTGTTGTAACATCTCAAGTGTGCTGTCACACAGCCACATTAAGAAACTCTCACTTCTTAAGTTTGCCTCAAAGACCATGGAAATTGTCTGATGGCAGGAGGTACCAGACACTGAAGTCTTACTAAGAACAAATGCATCAGGGATTTTTCTAATGTACATTTGAAGTGGTTGGCTCTGTGATCTGAAAGTTTGGAGGCAGACTATCCCATAAGACATTTGAGTGTAGTAAACACTCTTGCTGGACTCAGCTTAAGGGTTATTAAGATTTTCTAGAGATAATCCTAAAAATGTGAAAAGTCCACTGATTTATGAGCTCATGATATTCCTAACAACAACAGCAAATGGCAGGAGATGATTTACAGGGGTGTAAGTACATTTGAAATGTACTAATTTCAACAACTAATGTCCAGAGAGTTGAAGAAAAGAGAGCTCTTTTTAAAGAGTCAGCCACACTAAATTAAGTCTGGCAATTGTGTGGTGAAAACATTCCTTGGATTTCATAATCACAGGAGAACTCATCATCAGAATTAATGCAGAGAGGAATTTGTTTGCTGCCATCATGGATAATAAGCAGAACAGAACAAACAGTCTCTAAGCAGTAGCTAGTTCAACTTTTTACAGCTCAAGTTTTCCAGTTCCCATTTTAAATACCTTAAGGAGCAGCAACAAATCTAATCTTACTTCTGAATTGTCTTCCTAGGAAAATTTCTCATACCAAGCACCACAGCATTTGAGTGGGAGACAAGATGTGGGGATTTGTTGGCATCTGCTGAAGAGATATCTGCTGCAAGTGACGTGACTTTACAGACTTGTTACAGCAGATACTTTCCTTTAGTCTCCTTACACCTGCTTTATCATCCATGGACTACTTGATTTCAGAGGAGGATTCAAATCTTGGCTTATTCTCTGATGTAAAGCAGAAGTTCCTACCTAGTTCAGGGGGTCTGGAGCTAAACTAATAGAAAAATCTCAAGGACTAAAACCATTTTACTTTTATGACTGAGAGAATGAGGATGATCTTAGGGGCTAAAAGTATATACATGTGTATAATTGCCAGCAAGATATTTGGAAAATCATCTTATCTGATGGGCTCCCCACATCAAATACTCAGATGGATGTTAATACTAACTCGGATGAAGAGTACTAGAATGAACAGCTTGTACCCTTGTAAGCAACTCTTGCTGGAGCATGCCTTGATAAATCCTGCTAAGTCCTAATCATGCTGCTGAAAAATTCTACTCTAGTGAACATTGACAAACTGGGCACCTTCTCTTCTTCTGTAACTGGTTCTTGGTACAGATTGGTACAGTATGCTCTATCTGGGTTTCAACAGGAAGAAGATTTGATACTATTGATTAATCTCTCTGAGCTCCAGACACAGCACAAACTGAAACATTAGTGAGTAAAAAACTAAACAAATTATTATTTTAAAAAATTGAGGTAGCAAGGCATTTTATTTTCTACAATGAGTGTTATTTGATCTACTTGAAGACCCAGACGTACTCTCAAATCTGACAAAAACAAACTTTGAGTTTAAATTGAAATACGAAAATGGATATCATTATGTCAATTCTGATTTCATTTGTTTTCCAAAAATTACAGATTTATAGAATTTTCTGATTTAATTGCCTGTCACTCTTCCAGAGATGGATGACACTGACCTGTTTTTCCAATTAAATTGCAGATTAAATACTCAAAGCTAACAACTATGTCAGCTTTATTATCCAATGTCATTAATTTTTCTGCATATTCTGTGATGTATGCTCCTGGTCCCTTCTTGTTTTTCTTGGAAGTGAAGGGCTGCAAAGAGCTAAAGAGAATCAAAACACTTTCTGGGCAATTTCTGTAGGCTTAACAGAGAGAAAAGGTTCTTGAAATAGAAAAAATGACTAGACTGAACTATCTTAGATTTGACAATCATAGATATTAAAATTTTTCCGAGTTCTTTGTTTTGATTTGGGGTTTATTTTGGTTTTGGTTTTGGTTTCATTTGGTTTTCTTCTTTAATTTATAGTATTATTATTATTATTATTTCTACTGTCTTGCATTGTATCTTCTTTTGATTGTGGTGTATGTGTCTGTCTGCTATACTATAGATTTTATAGTCCAGTTTTGAGAAAAATATATAGGGTATAGATCAGGCACAGATCAGCCAAAGCACAAAGCCAGAATGCATGCTGATTCTGGAAAGACAAATAATTTGGCATAAATCCAAACAAGTTAACATTTTAGTTAAGCAATGTTTTTGGAATGCGCCTGAAATACCATTATGAAATTAATGCAAGAACACAGTGACTTGTGGCTGCATGATCTTTGATCTAGAGCTAGAAGCCTTCAAAATTGAATTTCATTGTATCATTCAATAGCAGTCAAAGCTGTGCTTTCAAATGACCATTACCATGTAAAGATGATATATTTGTAGATTTACCAGTGAACTTTTGATGTACACCTTGTCTAGCCTAAAGGATTCACAAAAGATTACATCATGTATCCCAAGTTATAAATCCAACATAAACATCAAAATATGATCACAAATGCAAAGACTCTCACGTGACAGCAGGAAGCATTCAGAATGAGGCTTTCTTGCACTTAACAACACTTATTGTTAAAAATATTTTTCACTCAACAAATTCCACTAAGTGTCCCCAAAATGGGAATTAATTCATACCAAAGCCACTCAGTGACTGTAAAGAAGGAAATAAGGGAGAGTGAGTATTCTTTATCACCAAGCTAAAATACTTCATAACTCAGTGAGTTTCTGAGTTTGCCCATCTGAAACTGACACCCTACACTGCAGGGCAGCTTTTGTTTGTCCTTCTGTTAAAGTAAAGCAACTCTTCTCCCAGGTAACGGGGGACAGGAGAAGAGGATGTGGCCTTGAGTTGCGACAGGAAAGGTTTACACTCAGTACCAGGAAAAATTTCATCAGTGAAAATGTAGTGAGGCATTGGAACAGGCAGCCCAGGAAGGGATGGAATCACCATCCCTGGAAGTGTTCAAAGGCTGGGAATATGGCATTTGGTGATATGCCTTAGTGGTGAACACAGTAGATCTGGGTTAGGAGCTGGACACAATGATTTTGGAGTGCTTCTCCAATGTTAATTGTTCTATGATTCTGTGACCATATCTTTTTTTGTTCATGGCCAAGTATTTCAGATTCCTTTCACTACTTTCGCAAACAATGTCTAACACACCCTCACCTCCCATGAGTTCAGCTGATTGTCAGCTGTGAGCCACCCCATCCAGGGCTGACTAGCACAGCCTTGTTTTTCATAAGATGGATATCCAGTGCCATAGTCTCCCATAATGGTGTAAATTTGCAGTAGTTTTTGTCTCTACTAAAAATACCAAGATTTTTGTTTATATATAAATCTAATCCAAAGACTTCACAGAGATTTACAACATTAATCCAGAATGCACCATCATTCTTTATCAGAGACTGATTTTTTGGCTCAGTTCAGTTTGCTTTTATTTATATTAGTTTTTTTGTCACAGTGTCTGTCATCACAAGTGTTCAGTTTGGCACCTTCATCCTCATGTTTCTCTGTTCCCCTAAATTCTACACGTATGCTTCAGTTACAGTAGCTGTTTGTAACATCTACCATCTCTGGTTTCATATCCTGGACTAGCAGCTCTTCACCCAGGTTTTTCTCCCAGGTTCCTTGTATTCACACAATAAAGGTTTCAGGTGTGCTTTATTAAACATGACTAAAATTTCTGGAAAGCAAGTTTCCCACACACATTTGTTGTATGCAGACTTGGCTTCTAGTTACATTTTAACAAAAATAGGTCTTTGTTCCTTTCTGTAAATGTCATCAGACTATAAACTATTTTTTGTACAGCAAGCATAGCACAAAATAGAAAAGCATTCAAGGAGTATAGACAGGCTTATGAAAATTGCAGTAGGAATAAAATTCAGGTGTTACTCAACCTATTTATTGAAAGACAGGATTTTTCAGTTTTGGGTTTATTAAAATTAAACCTGGTTCAAGAAGCAGTGAAATTTTTATTCCAAGTCATAAAACCTCCCCAAAATTCTTATCTCTTAAATTAATTTTCTTTTTCTTTTTGACAAACTTAAATAAAACGACTGCTCTACACTTGCTGTCTTACTTCCCTACAGCAGAATCTAGAAGCCAGGACATGTCAAAGACCTTGAGCAAGGGCTTTGCCTTGTTCAGAGGCTGCCAGCCTCCAAGGCTTTCCAGACTCTCAATGCTGGAAGACTTTCTTTCCCGCCTCTTTCCATATCCTCCCCAGAACAATTTGCAAAGCTGGAAATTATCATTCTTATCCTAAAAACTGAAATTTTCTAAAATCAAAATAAAATGTTATTCTTGAAAAAAAAAAGCTGAAAGAAAGATCAAAAGTAGCCCTAAAGAATATTCTATTCAGAAATGTTCCTCTTCTTTGGAAGTCTTAAATCTGTGTTATATTTGGGAGCACTTCAAATCTATCACTGTGACCCACATCTTGGGAAATAAGGACTATTCAACCTGCATTCATTGACGGTTCTAATTCTGATAAGGTCTGAAATAATTTCCCCTTCCTGAAATATCTCTCCCTTTACCGTTAAATTTCAGAGACAACTACCTGCCGCAGGTGCAAATGCAGCTTGCTCAGTTCAACTATGCTATATATCAGAGTACAACTAGACTTTATTATATTCTATATAACTAGACTTTATTTATTCTGATAATTTCTGAAAATTGATTTCTGAATAGACTTTTAGTTCCACAGGAAGAGGAATATATCTGAATGTTAGCAGGGATCTCAGCACAGGAAAGAGTTAATCATAACTGGGTTGCTTGTATGAAAGTCTGGCTCTAAACCTTGGTACAATGCCCAAAAGCAAAAGCTATGACCTGGATTGGCATTATCTGTCTGTGTAAGAAATTATTAGTTAGCAAAGTGATTGTGAAATTCTGACTACTGGTAATATGTCTCTTATAGGTTTAAAGGCCGTGGGTTTAACAGCCGCAGTTTCATAGTTAAATTCATATCAATAGTTTAAATAATAATTTCACTAATACAACAATGTTACTATGATATTTGTCTAAATACTAAGTCACTATTCACTCCTTGGTTGTCAAACAAGTGTGGTGCAAAACAATCCACAGAATATTTTCAACTGGTTTTTAAAACATTGGACAGATTTTTTATTAGAAGTGCCCTTCATTATAATGAGAAGAATTAATTTATGTTTTAATATAATTCAATTTTATCAGCTGTAATTATAGTATATTAATAACATGCTTTTAACATCTGTGTTTTTAATGATACTATATAAAGCTAGCAAAACCTAAAAATATTATGTTATACCCAGTGTAAACCTTCCTAGCAAGGATCATAGTATAGCTAGGAAGTCCCAGGGAAGTTGGAAAAACAACCCATAAATACCTACCTGTGAAACAGTCCACATTCGTTCCCCTTTTAAATAAATAATTGCCAAATGAAAAATTTTATATTTTATATATATTATTCTCATAATGTTACTTTTAGAATTTATTATATAATTTTTAAAAATGCATAAAATAATTTATTTTACAACATAAGTCAGTGAGGCATTTATGAACATGATTGTTTTTTAAAAAAAAATTATTTTCTAATACAAGATTATGGAACTGTGACATTAAATTATGCTAATTTCCTATAATCCTGTTAGACACATACAGAAAAGATATGAACCACAGACAACTGACCAGATGCCAAAAATTTGCCAACATCATTATACATCAAATATATACAATACTTATAAAATATATATTTCTTATATAAGAAATATATAGTTTTTTCAATTTTTCAAAACTTTCTTATGGATGATCTATTGCTGGTAGAGCCTCCCTCTCCCATCAGTCAGCAAATAAGAGCAGCCTTTGTAAGAAAATCACCATATTCCCACCTGCATCTACTTGAGTTTGATTAGATGGTCTTTGAAGTCCTTGAGACTAGGCCAACAGTGTCAGCCACTGCAGTGACCACACCAGGCTGGGGATTTCAGATTTAGCAAGGCAGAGTGGAAATGAAGGGCTGCAATTGCTCACCTTGTGCTTGCTTGTGGGAGAAATGGGTAGAGCGACACTCCAGCGGGGTGACCACTGAGGTTGATGACTGGCAATGATCTGCAGGTCAGAAAAGAAGGTGAGGACGTGGAGTTGATGTCCTTCTCTCCACTTCCTAAGTGGATTGGGGCGTGCTGAGATCTTCTCTCAGGGACAGCTGATGCTGCAAGTACAGCCTATCCACCATGGGCTGCGTTCAGCCACGGAGGAGCCCATAAATTACAGGAAACAACCTTTCCAGAAATGAATGCATGTTCCTGCAACCACATTTAAAATTAATTTGTTAAAACCTACTCTGAAAAAACCTAAATAATACCTTTCTATTTGTTCTTGGTTGCACTTCCACTCCTTAGGGACTCCTGATCTAACTTCATGTTGCTCAACTACCAAGGCCAGTCAACACAGCAACGTGTGTCTTTGTCATTTAAACAGGTCAGGATATGGACTTAAGGCTCCAACTTTTTAAAAAGTTTCAACAAATGAGTGATTATTTTGTTGACAGCCACTCTGGGTCAACAGCCAGGAATGATGAACCTGGTGGTGAATCTGATATTGATTTGGGCAGCTGTATTTGCCTCCATGGTTTGGACAATATATTAAGGGGGAATTAAAAAGCATTAATCTGTTCCTCGACAGGCATTCCTGTGTGTTTAGGTAGATTTAGATTAAGAGTTTTGGCACAAATTAATGAAAAAGTGAGCATAGGAAAATTCAGTTTAATGACTGAGTTCTCTTGGGTAATCATCCAGCAGTTACAAGATATGCCAGGTTTGGCAACAGGACGTAATTCTGCAAACAAGATACTTTAATATAAACTTAGTTATAGCCCTTTTTCCTGTTTACTAAGGTTCTGGCCTTAAGATAACTCAAATAATTGTACTTCAGACAATTGCTTATGATGAGCCAACTCTGTTGAAATAAAGAGCTTTTGAAATTTCCTCTTGCTTTCCCCAGAGATTTCTGTTGTAAAAATGGATTATGACATGACTCTAAGAAAACTTGGTATAGCAGGAGCTTTAAAGCAAAGAAAAATTATGGGGTTTTTTGGTAAAACAATAATTTGAGAAGGACGTATGGAACAGGCAGTTATATTACAAATATTCACTGTACATCCAGGATAATCAATTTAATTATTTTTAAATATACATTTGGGTTAGTGATAAAAGCTGTATTCCTGTTGGAATGCAAACTGGGAACTGTCCTAATCCTTTATTTTTGTATGTTTATTGGTTAAAATGTGTTGAAATGTCCCATGTTAGCATCTCATCCAAAGGAAACCTAAAGGAGTTTTAAAACATTTTTTTCCCCGAAAATCCTCCCATTAATAAATTTTACTTTTAGTGAAGTTACCAACCCTTTGCTATATAAAATAAAATATGAAATGCCTACAAATTATAAACCTGCTTGAGTATTTGATCCCAGTTCCTTTGTGATTACTGGAGTGGAAAATTTCTAGTTTGTCACACCCTGTCTGGCACCATCTGATGTCTGAATTTTCTGCTACTGTAATAGCGACTGAAACAAAGTTGAGAAATCCTCTCTGAATGTCACGGGCATCCAAGAAAGGTAAAAAACCTGATAATGCAAAACAGTGTTTTTCCTAGCCACAGAAATGGGTCCTTAATTACCCACCTTTTTCTAATTGTGAACTATACCTGTGACGGTTCCAGCGATCATCTGTCAGACTGCCTCTAGAGAAAGTACTTTGTGATCTTCAAGATCCTGACTCTTTCTTGACTCCTGAAATTCAGAGCCTGGTTCTAACACTGTAGCTGAAATGACTTAACACTCCTTCCACCTTTAGTGCTAAACCTCACATACATGGACCAACTCCAAACCCACCAAAAATCTCTTTCTGCAGCACAGATCCTTTTACTTCAGGAAGCATAATTTTAATGCCATAATTTACCACTGTCCTCTATTTCATGGTTGGTATTATACTTATGCTATGCATGTTATTTTTTTCCTGTCTGGAGATCACTAAAAATTGGTCATTAAACTGACAGTTTCTCTGCAAGACACAGTTCTTGTAATAGTTTTCTGTTACTATGGGCATCTTTGTTATGGTAGATGCAAAAATACACTGATGGAAGATTGAGTCTGAGGCTAAGGCCACTGAATCATCTGTGTCTGTGAGGGGAAAAAAGAGACACTTCTTTATTAATAACTGTTTAAACTTTTTATTATATAAAGTGGTCTAACAAAGGCATATTTTTCAAAATAAAAGTTTGTACTTTTGGACCCCTACCAATTTTTTTGGAAGAAAGAGACTAATGCAGAATATGTTTCCAAAACACTGGCACTATGAAGTCCGGAAACAATTGTATAGTTAAAATACTCCTTTTCCTTCTGTCTTCCACTCGCTCTTTTGCTGGACAAGCCAGTTTCAACTTTTCAAGACTTTTCAGAAAGCATTACAAAGAATGAAGCTGCATTAGCTGTAACCTCATCAGAAAGCCATAAATAGGCGATCATGGTTCCAAATCAGTTTTCAAAGGGTAATAAAGTACAGCTTCTTCCACTATCTGTTCTGGGTAGACTTGACATACTGCAAGGAACTTAAATCAGGCTGTACTGGGAAGCTAAACAATGACCCATATCATAGTTTACTAGTTGAAATAGTTGGGGACCTTTGTTTTAGAGATCCCTGCTCTGGTAGTACTGCAGATAACATTTGAAGTCTATATTAAAAATACACTAAAAGGGGAAAATACTGTAAAAATAGAATTCGTAACACAGTTGATAACCTGGCAAGATCAGGTAGCAATAGGCGGTGAGGGCCCTTTGTAGGAGCTCTCTTCCTGCCATGCTGGCAGAAGCAGACCGACTTGGCTCACCACTCCAGGTAGGATGTGTGTCATTCTTAGAGAGGTCTATCACATCTGCTCTTGCAATCTGCTGCTGGAGTCTCCAGGAACCTCATTCTGTTAGTGTCCGCACTGATAAGGAGCTTACCAACACATAACCTGAAATTATGTGATGTAGTTTTACTCTGTTGCTTGTTTTGGCTACCAGAAACTGCATTTTCCTTCTCAATCACATTTTATGTAACTCTTATGTTACTATACATTAGCTTTCTCATTGCTTTTTAACTGCAGCTGGAACTATTATTTAATGGCATCAAGTAAACCCTGTAATGGAATTCGGAAGTAACTTGAATATTGACCAGTCACCTAAATTGGTTTGAAATGGTTCATAGTGAAGCTGGCAGTTAATTTTTTTTTTTTGTTTTTTATGGAGTATGGAAGCTGTGGTGTAATCTAGGTACTTTAAGTGGTTACCACGTGTGCAACTGTGGAAAAACCTCTGGGGCTTCCTGGTGCAGTCTCAGCCCCAGAATCCTCATCCACCTCCTACCAGAGCCATCTTCTGGACACCACCCTACAAGGCCCAAGGGATAAGCCTTCACAGGCTTCAGAACAAATAATCCTCCCCCCTGCAGTGCATCTGGAGTCCAGGTGGGAAAGGACTAGGAAGATGAAAGATACATTTCTTCTAATCCTCCTCAGTCCGATCCCTGAGGAAAGTCTGATGTGCCAGGGTGGGTGTGATAACATGTCTGAGGCCATCACCATAACCAGGTCTACTCTGAAAACTGCACAGCTTAAAACTGATTCTGACTCTTTTTTAGGCGTTCTGCAGCTGTTGAAGACTGTTACCTGCATAGGATGCTTTGCAGCGTACTCACAGCACAACAGATACGGCTTGGTTTTTCTTTTGTGACCATGGGTCTCAAATAGAAGCTCCAGTTAGTGATCTACACAGAATGCTTGCGTGCACCTACATTTCCTCTCTTTAAATGTGACTGTAGATATTTTCAAAGCTCAGAGTTCTAAGCCAAATGAGAGGTGCAAATTCCAGAGAGTCCAGCTGAGCTCTCAAAACGATAGTAGTATTTTATACAAATAATAAGGGAACTGAAGTTTTCTGCTATAAGTACCAAAAAGGCAAACCAGATGGTTTTGTCAAGAAACTAGGCTCTGGAAAATACGATACTATATTTTAAATGTGACCAAAGGTGTTTAATCACATTTGCACTTGTGTAAATATGGAACAATTCACTTACTTACAAGTGATGTAGTTGTCCTGGTATCATTTCATGCAAGACAGATCATTATCAGTTGCCATCAACTGCACATTCTTGTTTAAACATGGTTATCTCAAAAACCTTAATTTTATTCAGGATGTGATTTTTTTTCTTAACCTTCTCCCCTGTTTCTCCAGTGTGGTACTATATTTAAAAAGTAATTACTCTGCAGATAAAATTTACCTGCAGAGTAATTGTTTCTTTTAAATCTAAAATTTACCTACAGAGTAATTGTTTCTTTTAAATCTAAATATAGTAAATTCCTCCAAATTTGAAAAAAAAAAACAATCAAGCCAAACCAAAACCAAACCAGTGCAGCGGAGTTATACTAGTGTAAGAATGAATTTTTGCCACAATTTCATGTCTGAGAAGAGCTCAAGTCACATCATTTGATCCAGATGTGGGTCTAAAACATCCTCAATCCAGACTCAGGAAACACTAAAATTTAAGACTGCTTCCACAGTGTTTACTTGGCCAAGTTGTACATGTGTTATTTTCTATTCCTGGTTTCCTTATTAAATGGAAACCTTAATGTATCATTTTGTTATTTATGGTCTACCATAAAAACTACAGGATATACAACGTGAAGAGTTAAAACTAAGGAAGTTAAAGCTTAGCATTTGGCTTTCCTGACTTTGCGTGAACGTTGCTTTATTTGTGTTAGGTCACATGTATTTTCTTACATAAATTTACTTGCTTTATGGAAATTGTAAGAGTTGCATGGCCGCTTTTGGCTCTCTCAAAGCTGTTAGTCTGTTACCTCTTTGCTCTTTAGAAATGATTTCATGTCTGTTTATGGCACGTCCCAGATGTGAATTCTGACCAAATGGTTAAATAAACAGCGATTATTCTATTTGACTAGTATGAAATCTACTATGAGGGCAAGGGGAAAGCAATTATTCAGTTTAAACGATTGGCTGTCTTAAATCCCCTGTTTTGATCCTGTAATAGACGGGACAGGACTTTTCTGCGCAAACCTGATCCGCACGTATGGCTCGGCCCCTGAAGTGCCCAGCGCCGGGGCGCGGCCCTGGCGGAGGAGAGCTGGGCGCTCCCTCTGCCAGCATCCAGGACCAGCTCCTCCTGCTTCCCTGGGGGGATTGGCAGCACGGGCACCCCTCCGGCATCCCACCGGCCTACACCTCTCCCCGGGCTCCGGCCTGGCCCCCACCTCAGCCCTGCCACCATCGTTCAGAAAGAACAGAGGGAAAGAGAGAGAAAGATGAAGGGAGGGAAGTGGCGGAAGTGGTGGAAGGAAGGGAGGGAGGGAGGGAGGGAGGAAGTGGTGGAAGTGGCGAAAGTGGCAGAAGTGGTGGAACTGGCAGAAGTGGCGGAAGGGGCGGAAGGAAGGAAGGGAGGGAGGGAGGGAGGGAGGGAGGGAGGAAGTGGCAGAAGTGGCGGAAGTGGCGGAAGGAAGTGGCAGAAGGAAGTGGTGGAAGGAAGTGGCGGAAGTGGTGGAAGGAAGGAAGTGGCGGAAGGAAGGAAGTGGCAGAAGGAAGGAAGTGGCGGAAGGAAGCGGCGGAAGTGGTGGAAGGTAGTGGCGGAAGGAGCGGAAGGAAGGAAGTGGCAGAAGTGGCGGAAGTGGCAAAAGTGGTGGAAGTGGCAGAAGGAAGTGGCGGAAGTGGTGGAAGGAAGTGGCAGAAGTGGCGGAAGTGGCGGAAGTGGCGGAAGCGGCGGAAGTGGTGGAAGGAAGTGGCGGAAGTGGCAGAAGTGGCAGAAGGAAGTGGCGGAAGGAAGTGGCGGAAGTGGCGGAAGTGGCGGAAGTGGCGGAAGTGGCGGAAGGAAGGAAGTGGCGGAAGGAAGTGGCGGAAGGAAGGAAGGAAGGAAAAGAGAAAACAAGAGGAAGGGCTAGAGGAGGAGAGTCAGGGAGGGACAGAGGAAGAGACAGGAAAAAAAGGAAGGAAATAAAATCACAAAAAGAAAAGGAGCATGGGAAAAAAGAGAGGAATAAAAAGAGAACAAAAACCTTGGTAGTGCAAAATGGGGTGAAGGGGTGAAATAAAAAGCTGGTGGGAGAAAAGAGGAAGCAAAATTGTTTTTTCTGACAGCAGTTCATGGTTAGATCAGTTTAGTTGTAACATCAAGCTGCATCTCTAGATAAGAACAGGACAGTTTAACTTTAGCTGCATGTTAAACTTATAAAAAGGGTGAAAAGCTACATGTCAGAAGGAAAATAACAATGTGTAGGAAAATGCTAATTTCCAGTTACTAACAGAATCACTAGCAGTAATTCAAATATAGATATGAGGACTGGAGAGTGCTAGAACAGAACAATATCTTCAGTATCCTTTACTGGAGTTGATTTTTGTGTGACCAAATGGCAAACTAAATGTCTGCTTTAGATATCAAGTAATTTAATTTATTAATTCCAGTTATAACTCTAAAACATATAATTTATCAGAGAACATCTCCCATTTTGCTATTCTACTGCATTCCTCTCTTCAAGCACTAATGCAATATAGATGAAAACAGAAAACCCTAAAATAAGGGGGATAGAAACTGCAAAAAAAAAAAAATATCCCTGAAAAAAGTATTTGTGCTTCTAAATTAGGTTGAGTTTTGGTAGGACTTCTGTTTATGCTTCACTCTTGATAACCCAGGTTGACATTCTTGGATTATGGGTACAGTTCCAACATGCAGAGTAACTACATTAGTTGTTCTGCCCTCTCCATGACTCTGTTTCTTTCCTCATCACTCTTCATGCTTTTTTCCTTTGCTTGAGGAAAAATGAGAGATTGACCCTCGTCTGTATCTATCATATTTTTTTTTATTCCCTGGCTCACCTTGTTTCTGCCCCTTGGTGCCTCTCTTCTACATCAACTGTCATTTTTCTCTCTAGAATAATTGCTAAATGATATTAAAATTACATCTGTCCAATGTAATGCAAAACATATTGCTGAAAATGACCTATTCTGCTGTTATTTCAAGCAGGCTTAAGACTTGTACTCACTGCTCACAAAGTTACATTTAATACCAGTGCAGCAGAAATGAAAAAGATCTTTTGGAGGAGACTTCTATTGTGGGCTTTGCTAGATTCTCTTTTTTCTGAGACTTTTCTAATTTACATACCTTACAGGTGCACCTGGAAATCAACGTAGTGATCAAGTACCTAATCATGTAGTGGATTAGGGTGCAAAAAATTATGATCAGTCTAGTCAAAACAGGAAAGGAAAAGTTGGGAGGAATCAACCACAGCTAATGCACAAAATATGAATGGATTTGTCCATTATTGTGAAGCCTTACAGAAAAAAAGATGTTTTTATTTATTTTGTACAGGATTAGCTTAAACTGAAATAAAACCACTGAGCCCCTGAATATGAGTCGAAAGGAAAAAAAAAATCTGAATGCACCTGTACATTAAATTATTAACGTTAATTGATTTGCCTTATATTTCTTAAGAATATTTGTCTAGACAAGATCTTTGTGATGCTCAGTGCACACATTACTAATTCAAATTATTCTCAAATTGGCATGACTTCTGAATTATTAACTAAACTATAATTAGGGGTGCACAGGAATCATGGAATATGATGTCTTGATTCTTTGTGCCAACTTGTAAAACTATGTAGGAAAATGAGGAAAGAAGTTAATATTTTATAATCTGAAATTCTTCTGGTTGCTGTCTTATACCCAGTCTGAGTCATAGCAAGCTGACAATGTATTTTATTAGTATCCAACAGGTATTGTTCAGTTACAGTGCTCATCTTCCCAAACAAACTTGCCTAAAGGCCTCAGCTAGCTGCTGGCAGAGTTCTCTTCTGTTCCTATTTTGGAGATTCTGTCCTTATTCAAGTTTATGCAGTAGTCATGGCAAGCAAAGAAAAGCCACTTAAAATAAGAATAGATCCTAACATCTCAAATCTTGCAAATTTAGAGGGCTAAGTCCATGTCGGATCTGAAATATTTTTGTGAAAATGTACCAGGATTTTATTAGACACAGAAATTAATAATTTCCCTTAAATCTGTATAAATGTGGGTGCAGGTGTACATGTACACACACATACACACATAAAACATATGTTAGAAGTTGCATGAGATCTGTTTGCTAAATATTTGTTGATAACTTTTACTTAAGCTATATGAATGAGAATTGCCTTTAACTTTTTATTAAAAATACTGATGACAATACATCACTTGTGGCAAAGTTAAAAGTAACAGAGAACCATGCGAGGAGCTCTATTCTCTGCACTCTCTCCTTTATTTAAGTAGGTTTCAACACTTGCCTAGTCTTAATTTTCTCCCATACTCAAAGTTTGCAACACAAGAAGTTACCTCCTCCCTGTAATCTAAACAATGAGCAATTATGTACCTTGTGCTCTAACCCAAATAAATCAAAGTTTCTTAGAGATTATGTTCTATGAAAACTTGTGCTGATTGCCTCAGAATTTCCTTTCTACTCTCAAATCTATATAAATCTTAACTCTGTGAACGGCTTGGCTTAAGAATGCCTTATTGCAGTGGCGGTTGTTTGTTTTCTTGTTTGTATTTCTGGTTTGGTCTGGTTTGGCTTTCTTTTGTTTTGCTCCAGATCAGTTTGGATTAAACTAAGAGAAAAAATTATCCACATGGCTTTTTTTTGCAGCAACATAATTACATTACATCTTCAGCAATACAGAAAGCTTAATGAGGATCTAAATTCCTTGACACTGGATTATTTTCTTCTTTGCTAGCACAACGTACAGAAATTATGTGAACAAAGAACTTGTGTATAAATTTAATAATTAATAATGCAAGTATTACAGTAATAATTTAGGTATTGTCTCTGCAGTGTTTTGTGCTTCATTGAAAAATCCGCAAAACCTGTCTTTCTCTAACAAGCTGTACTCTGCAATCTTGTTTGCAGGAAGCTATAGCTACATCTGTTTATACCAGACATATGCATTACTCTGGAAACATATAGAGACTTACATGAAGACATAAGCAGAAAGCAAGGTTCTAAGAAACTCAGTTTCACAAATGAAGTGATTAATAGTAAAATAAATTTAAATAGAAGGGTATTGAAATGTTTTTCAAAAGTGCACTCAATGACCCTCTTTAATGCTTGGGTTAGATGAGAAAGATTTGGTTTTTCTCAAGAACTAGTAGTTTGACTGTTGACCTACTCCAATTAATTCCATTTCACATTCCAGAAGGTAATGATAAATGTAATTGGAAAATAATTAGAAATTCTAGATTGGTTTTGTGGGATATCTGATCTGCTGCTTAATTTAACCCAAGTTACATTCAAATGTTTAAAATCTGAATATCTTTTACTCTTTCACATGTTAAGGGGCTGATGCAGCATCCATAAAAATGATCTTCTGACAAAGGTAATTTCATACATGTTTGCAGCACTTCTGATGGAACAGAAGTTTCATTCTTTTAGAAGGCTTAAGAAAGAGACACATAAGCAGAAATGCATTAACTACTTTTTCATACTGGATTTACTGCGAACAACAGCCACATTATCTCCTGTTTCAAATCTTAGCTTTCATGGGGATGTGCAATGTTTCTAATTTATGAAAGTTGCCTTCTGAATGCATCTGGCATAGGTGTATGCAGGCAAGAAGAAGGGGCCAGAATGACATCCTGTGTAGGATGGTGCTAATGTGTGAGGAGTCAAACTACACCAACCTGTCTTCCACAGCCAGCTGATGACCCATCAGGCCAATATTCCACACTTAACTATCCCGCAGCTATGATTCAGAAACAGGAAATGAGCCTTGGCAGAGCCAGGACACATGTTTTGCCATGAACTCTATGAAATACAGACATGTTTATGCCCCAAACACACTCAGGTCTGAATGATGAATCCTCTCCTCAGCTGGCCTTCCTAGTACTTTTCCTAATACTATCCAGACACTAGTGTTTTGTGCCAAATCAGCAAAACATTAATTTAGCCTCCACTCTACAGCAATCTCATTACAGCAGATTTAATAAAAATTTAAATAATAAAATCACTGCTAACTACCACTGATATGCCTTCTCATAAACATAAAGGTTTTTTCCCCCATGTTTTAATACCTCAGATATGGCTCTGTATATAATTCTTGCTACTGAGTAGGCAGAGCACAGATTTATGCCAGCTTGCAGGGAAGGAGCTATCTTATAAACAGCTGGACAAGTGTTATAAAAGCAAGCTGTATGACCACAAGACAAAAGTTCTTCTTTAGCCTTATGGCAAAGACAATTTTATTTTTGTAGGACTACATTTTCTGCCTGCAAAGAAAGCTTAAGTGGAACTGTACTTCTGGAAACCATTTTAACCAATAGTTCAGCTGAATATTATTGGAGCAATCAACAAACCATGTAATTTCCCACAATAATAGCTGGCTGTTTTCTGACCTGTAGATATTCATGATGTGTTCATGAATCTTTGAAAAATAGATCTCTGTGGTGGCAAACAAAGTTATGTCAAAATAACCATAGCATATGGTAAAGTTTCAGTATTTCTAGATTAATTTCCTTTTTATATTTGTTCTCTGAGAATAAATTATAGTTTGAACAGCTATGCTAAAATAGTGGGAAATAATTTTTGATGAAACATTGATAGTGATCTTGCAGGGCATATCACTTGGGTGCAACATATGAGTTAAATAAAAATAATAGCTGAACTGAAAATTGCATTTTACCACAGTTTGGTTTGTCTTTGAAGCAATCTATGCATTGCTTATTTGATTACTACAAAATCTTTTAGTTGGTATAGTTACAGAATATGAACTCTATGCATGTCTCCGACAAGATATAAACAAATAATAATGAGTTTCTTCTACATTCACAAGGATATTGATCTTCAGACTCCGCATCATAAAACTTCTCATGTCTTATCTTCGCAGTTACAAGCTTTCTACACGAAATGTTCCTATTTTCTTCATTTCCAGAGCAGAGTTAACTGGTGGACATTGCCTGCAGCCAGTTGGTTGGTTTTGTTGATTTTTTTCAATTCTGCACTGTTTGTTCTAAGACCCATTGCCCTAAAGCTTCTTAACTTTCATCCCTAGGGCAAGATAGAAGTGGTCTTCCCTTTCTTAGTGTATTCAGACATCACTGACCTGATCAAGTGTGGTAGCACCAGATGCTGAGGAAGTCAACATGACTTCCATGATTGCCAACATGACATCAACAGGAGTTTCAGCAGTACCATAAACTTTTACAGTCAGATTTCTTGTGTGAGGTTCTTAAAATCTTTCTGTTTACAATGTCAGTGGAGGCTTTTCTGTTTGATGAATAGGGTGTAAAAATGCTTTCCACATGAGGGTATGCACTGTTACAATAGGCAGTCAAAAGATGCCTTTCTTATGCCATTATTTCAACACTGAAATACTTAGCCAGGCTCCACCCATGGTACATGGTATGTGTCTTCACAGTCTCAAGTCTGGCAGTAATTCATCCTGTGCAGACAATGCACCCTTCTGGTCATGGAAAGGATTTTTAAGTGAAGAACATTTCCTACAACAATATTTGGATAAGCCCATAAACTAAACCTGAGTAGCTTCTTGAGAAAGCAACTGTAACTTTGATTCAGCTGTACAAGTGTTTGCTATAATAATGAATGATTACCTCAATAAGCCCAACCACACAGGACTGTCTCCTGACTGTGTCTCAGAGGTCTGTGTTTAGAGACCTGGATCTGAGGAGGCTCTTTTTCCTGTTACTCCCTGCCTTCAGTGTAATCTGCACATGCTGTTAGAATGAGATTATATTCACCACAAAGTACTCTGCAGTGACAGTTTTGTTGAGTGTGCAGTGATCTAAAAGGAAATAGGTAAGAGGCAGTAATGCTAAGTAGACTCATTGCTGGAAAGAGAAGACAAGGAAGCTTTTGGGCTTTGTTCATTCACATGCACAAAATTCAGTGATAGGTGAACTCATTCACAGGAGTGAAAGCAACAATTTCTATTTTGTGTTGCAACCTAAAGTTTCTGAATGAGTACTAGGAGACAGAATACACAGAAGAAAAGACAAAAAAAGCAGAGTTTTCTTTTCAGTATACTGTAAAGAAAAAATGGAACTTTGCTTATGGGACAATTTTTTGATTGTTTTAATATGGTTCCTCACTTATTCAATGGCACAGTCTTGCTTCTGTGAAATAGATACTTATATACATTGACTGTGTACTATGTTTCTTTTCAGCCCTGAAGCATTCCTATACTCTGGAAGGTATAAAAATCAATCTGAGTTAAAGTTCTAAGCATGAAAGTCTCAATAAATAGTTGCATGAAAATTACTATTGTTAGCCAACTTATATAAAGAAACCTGCAACACAAGCATTTTTGCCTTGCCTTCTTCATATACTATTAAAAGAACCTGAACTCCCAACTTCACTCTCTAAGAAAATGCTGACACCTTTTGGTTTGGTTTTTTATTAACTTTACATCTCTTAATGGCTATTTCCCCCTCATCTTTCTAGCCAAAGAAGAACCTACAGCCGGCTAAGTTTATTTCTAATTTTAAAACCTTCAAGTACTGTAATATCCTATGTGGCAAGCAATATCTTATTACACTAGCCTGTGACAACTAGGCACCAAAGAAAGCACAGATATGTGTCTGCTGAGATACCTGAGTCCCTGAGACTACATTTTAAAAATAGATTAATGTAGAGTGCAAGAACTAGGAGCATCCAAGTTGTTGAATTAAAATCGATACAAGAAGTCTCCAGAAATAACATTTCTGAAAGCTATGGAATACTTCATTTATGGATAACTTTTTTTCCTGTTGGTTATGGAGACAACATTGACTAAACACATGACCGGAAGTTATTAAAAGCATTGTAACTATTTACTAAATGAATAGGATTAAAGGATATTTAGCTACATGTTCAGGATGTAAATTAGAAGTCTTGGAAAACTGACTGTGAGTTCAACAACTGGATGTCACGTTCATTAGACAAAACCTAAATGATATGAATTTGCAAAGATGTAAAGGAAAAGAAGCATGCATCAAACAATTGACTTGACATGAATGATATTTGGTGTGCTTTTTTCCTCCATACTCCAGCAGCCCTTACATACCACTTTGCTTCCTACAGCAAGCTGACAAGAAACAGACATTTTCTTCCTTCAAAAGGCAGATGAAATGAGGCAATGAATATCTGCTGCTTTTACTTTCCTCTCGCTGTTTGAAATGGGACTTTTCTATATTTTCACGGCATAGTTCATGGTGTCCTGCAGAACATGAGATTTCCTACTGATGAACTGAATGCCTATAGAAAATTATTTGGGTGTAGAGGCTCCAAACAAAGAACATTAGCTATTAACTATAAGCTCAATTATATACCGCTAAAATAAAAAAAGCCCAAACCCAATCCTGGAAACTTGCAATAAAAAGCCTCAACCAACCAACCAACCAACCAACCAAAAAAAACTTCCCTTACATGCTGGAAGTAAACACTTAGGACCAAATCTAACTAATTTAAAATGGCATTATATATTAACAACAGAAATTATGCTCTCTTTGTGTACACGTGTATCTAATCTGTGCTCAAACTTCGGATTCAAGATCACATACAAACCAAAACACTTTGACAATACACACAATCTAGTTTTACCTTATTTTTTCCCTCTTTTCGTGATCAAGTCCAACTAAATTTCCAGCCCAGGAAACTGTTTTGAGAAGAAAGTAAGGAGATTGATTAATATTCAGATTTTTTACCAAAAGACACAGCTAGGCTTGCCAGGACAAAGGGGACTGCTGTGTGCCATGGCAGTTGCCTCAATCCCATGCTGCCAATGCCTTTTCCTCCCTCCTCCTCCTCCTGCCTGCAAGCAGACCTCAGGCAGCTGCACCTCAGGAAGAGGAGAACCTTGTGCCTCTCACTGCCAAGGCACAAGAGACAACAAAAGGATGCAGAGAACAAAGACAAACAGCTTCTCCTGCCTTCTGTGAGCAGGCAACAGCAGCAGGGACAGAGTGAGGCAGCTGTCCTGCACTGCCTCTGCTGCCTCCCAGCCCCTCACCAAGCTGGCTGGACATTCATACCCTCAGTGGACAGTGGGCAAGGGGGACAGCAGTCCTGGCAGCACCAGGGACGAAGGAGGGGGCCTTGCCCAAGGAGCAGGAAGATTCTCATTCACAAAGATGTTGTTTATTTTCTAAAAAAAAAAATTCCATTTAGTGATCACATATATTTGTTATGAATAAAGAACCAAGAGAAACTGCTGCATTTATAATCAGTCTCAAGCTCCAATTACTTTCAAATCATATTAGTGATTAATTTGTGGATTCTTACATGTGAATTTCTAACTGTTTGGTCTCTCTTTTATTACCCTTTATGGTATGGCCACCAATGGGAAGATGGATACTGGCTTAAGTGGAATGTGGTGAAAAGGGGTGTGACTTCTTACATTCATATTACTGCTCTTCACTATGAAAGTTATAGATGATTGTGAACTCGAGGATGATAGGGGAAGCATAGGTCAAAATCAAAACAATAGCACGTATCTGCATCTTCATAATAGAGGCCAACATCTACCCTGTTTGCTGTATATAGAAAAAGAAGTGTTTCTTTTGAAATATGAACCATATGTTTTTAGCCCCATTACATATTCACCCAAAGTTTGTGAAGAAGCCAAAAAGAGCCACTGAGCTAAATCATGCAAGGTATAGGTAAGAGGAAGTTAATTCAGAAAAAAACCCCAAAAAACTAAGCAAAGATTTAAAATTATATCTTATTTAGTAAAATTTGTACTGTTTACTGTCTTGGTTCACCATCAAAATAATGACTACCATGTTTGTGATGATTCTTGTTCAGCTGGAGCTGGCTTTTTAATGCAGAGTAAGCCTGTGAATCCTGGGTATTATCTTGTTTTCTTTCTGCAACCTTGATTTATTTGAAATCCATTAACCTCAAAATGAACACATCTGAATATACACCAGGCAAATGAATAAAAATCTATAGGAACTGTAATAAACGAGAGGTCACATTGCTGCCAGTATTTCTTCAAGTTGTTATTATTTCTTTAAGGAATAAAATCACTGTGATCCATTATTTGTGAATATACGATGTAATGATTAAATTAGGGATCTCCTGGGATCCTTAGTTTTGGATGTTTTCCATGGAGACATCCCAAACAGCCTCAAGGCTAGCTTTTGCCCATGGTACTGTTCTGCATTTTATTTTCACTAAGCAAATGAAGAACAAGATCCTGAAGAAGTAAAAAGTCAGCTACTGCTTTTGTACAGCTTAAAATTTTGCACGGCTCTGGTCCTCTTGGAAACCTCTGCATATTGCTATGTAAGTTTCAAAAACAATAGGAATAATTTAATGTTCTGCTTATCACCTTGTCTTCATATATGTCATGACTTTTCTAGATTAATATTTCAGATAGGGTTTCTTAATTTTTCATTTATATCTTCTATTATATTACAAAACATGAAAATTATGAATGATGTGCAAAGATTAATTTTAAAAAGGACATATTTATTCAGCATTATTTTTATTTTGTCTCAAACATCAGAAACTAAATGAAATTGAGGGAATGCCAGCATAAGTCAAGCAGCCTCATATTGAAATATGCTGCTTTGGGATGTCCTTGGGGTCTCATGCAGAAATATTAGCTTGTATCCAGCAGTGGTATAGCTATGTTATGTAGTGTTCCAACTGAGCTAATCATGCCAGGAGGAATGCCATAATGATGTGACAAAAATATTTATGATTCTGGAGTTAGCTCAGGCATCTCTTCATCATGCTGCTTTGTAATATGTAGACATAACCTTCGAAGCTCATGATATGCAGGAAGTCAGATTAGATAGGTGACCTGGAGGCCAGCTTGGGCCCTCAGTTCTATTAATCTAGCTACATATCAGAACAAACCATAAACATATTAGAGGAAGCAGTAAAATAGCTCCATTAAACACCACATTAAGTGAACAAATTTCCACACAAGCCCGGGGAAAAAAAGAAATAAAAGAAAAGGAAAGACATTCAAAGTTTTGTGTTTAGATAAGGTCAGAAAAAAAGGAAAAAGACTTCACAATAACATGTCCATTTCTTCTATGGTTTATAGAGAGAATGAGTCAATTAAACTGGAGAAAACACTGCTGTAAGGAAAGGGAAAGCACAGCCAGATTTTTTGCAGAACAATTGCAATTTCCTTAGTTTTGTTGCTGCATGTGTTCCATTCTACTGTATTCCATATGATATCTAATCACCCCGATATTTGAACACCCTCCAATAATGCATTAAGCAACATAAGTAGCATCTGCCACATGTTCATTCTCACATCTTCTCCTCAGTGGCAGATGCACAAGAAATGCTGTGTCTAGAGTTCATTTCAGTAGTAGACTCATGTTGCTGCATGTTTATGCTATAGGCAAAAAATAACTGCTGAAGGAATTATTTTAGAGCAGAAGGTATTAAGCTAGTTCTTCATTCATGGGTAAAGCATTGTAAGTCGTTGGATCCCCTGAAAATGCCTGTTGCTTCACGGACAGTCTTTAGGCTTTTTCTAGCAAGTGCCATTGCCTCAGGAGCAGGAATTTATTAAAGGAAGGCTAGAACTTTAGGTGATAATGCTCATATACTGGTTTGGGGTTATTGAACTCTTTCAAACTCGATGAGTTGTTATCTTTACTGTAGAAAATGGGATGAAGGTTTGAGCTGTTTACAGTAGCCAGTATTACTAAAAGGACGATCTGAAATGTTTTATACCACTTAGTGTTTCCTAGGCACTTAATGCTTCATGTTGAACTGAAAGGTGATGAGAGTTTGAATAACCAGGCTAAATCATCATCTGCCACTATGTGACAGAGTTTGGACAGTGACACTCCAGAAAGCACAGACTGGGAATAAAACATTGTGTAAGAGTTTTTCGTCAATAAGAAATATAGGAGTAGTCCCAAACCCTGTATTGAATTGACCAGTTTTGGGCACAAGTACCTACAGCCAAGTAAGAATTTAAATTTTACCAAGTCTCTTCTTTGTCAGAACATCAGCCAAGACCAGCAGTCATTCATCTGGTAGTTCATCAAAGTCACTATGCCAGGAATCAGGCACGATAAATATTCCTCTCCCTGTTTAATATCCTGTTCTGATATTAAATACCACTATTTTTACTTTCCTTTTAGAATAATTTTGTGCAAGTAGGCATGCATTTGTTTGTTTTCAGAGTTTACTACATTTTTGTCTGAACGTTTTTGGTTTTTTGGGGTTTTTTTTGTGTAGACAGGAGGACCTGTGCTAATAACAGCTTCTGCTTAGTATGGATAAGCAGCTCTGTGAAGCCACATAAGTAGGCAGAGAGGCAGTCTTCAAGAACCTGGCTGTATGAAACAGCACTCTTCTCTAGAATTAAGAATAGAACAATTCCCAGTACTGCTTTTCTCTTGCCCTTCAAAACTAAATGGTTCTTTATTTAGCTGTGACTGAGGGTTTGTTTGTTTGTTTGTTTGTTTTTTAGTGGTTTTTTTGGGGGTTTTTTTGGTGTTGTTTTTTTTTTAAATTCTGAATCCCATATTTCTTCCTGAATCCCACCTTTAGGGTCTCCTTTTCCTGCTACTTGGGTGATCTGTGGAGGAATCTGGTGTAGGAAAAGTTGTGCTCCCAGACCTTCCATATGACCACTAAAGAACTTACACAGTACCCTTAGTGGGAAAAAAAAAAACAAACCAAAACAAAACACCAAAAGACCAGAACAAAACAAAAACCCAACCAACAGTCCCAAACAAACTGACATATCTCTATAGCATGAGATTGCATTATACAGCATAGATTTGCACAGTTAGAGCAGGGTCAAGATGGGTGAAAATGTTCTTCTACACAGCATGAGGGACACCTGATCCTCACTGCCAGAAGGTTCTCTGCAAGGAAATTAATCTAGTAACTTCTTCTGGAATGCCAGTATCTGATCTCTGCCTTGCTCCCTCCGATGCATTCCACTGGAGAATGGTGCTTCCTCTTGCTTGCTGTGAATATTTAGAGCCATGGTGTAACAATCAGAATAAAACCTAAAAGGGCTGTGAATTGGGCAATACATAACATATTGTGTAACAACAAAAAGTTGTGCCTCAGGCAAAAAATACATACATGACATATATTTTAATGTTTTCCTAAATGTATGTTATGTTAGTACATAAAAAAGTTCTATGATACATTCATGGAATCAAAATGCATGTAGAAATAATTTATTTTTATAGAGGATTTCCCCAAAGAACTGAAGGAAAGCTATATTCTCATCCAGAGGGCCTTAGTGCAATAAACTAACTTAGGCTTAAATCAAGCCCATTCTATCACTGTGCCTTTAAATTCAGGAAACAAGGCAAGTAGGGTCTACTTTTGCTGGCTTAGGACAGTATACTCTCAGCATCCAAGATGAAGATAAAGCATCACCAGTTAAAGCAGAAAAGATTCCCAGATGTTTACTGGTAACAGGCTGTTCAAAAGACTCAGCCTATGTGAAGCACAAGAGAACAGAGTGGGGAAGGCTAAATGGGTCAGGTTCAGTGATGCTTCCACAGTAAAATGAACCTTTGAGTATGTTTCACATTTAGTTCTGATCCTACCTTGTAGTATTCTAGAAAAACAAGGAAATGAGAAATAACAGCATTGCTTTTCTTGATAGCCAAAAGAACTGAGGTAAAAGATGACATCTCAGATTTATAAAACACAGGGTGTTTTTTTTTACTACTATATTTATTTTTCCTCTTTGTATTACCTTTCATCATAATGTTCTACTACTTGCAGAGAATTTATGTTTCTTTCCCAAGGGCTAATGAACATGGAAATTTAGCATTATGAGCTGAAATCCAGGTGAAAACAATTAAGTAGGTCATCACACTTTCAAAAATGTCTGTTTTAATAGAAGATGCTGCCATCTCAGCCCTTTGGAAAAGTAGGTCTAATATACAGCTGCTTTACTGTAGACTCAGAAGCCCAAATTTAGATACTCAGCTCTCAATAGCTTCACTAATTTTCCTTTCATGTTTTTGTTTTTATAAGTTTATTGTAGTATGTCTCTTGGTTTTCCAGTTCTTTTGAAAGTATTGGAAAAAATATGATATGAGTCCAATACTAATTGTTTTCATCTTGGAATATTACTCATCTTTTCAAAGAAAAGCATCATTTCTAGGCAACATTGTGTTCCTTTTTTGCACAGTTGTGTGTTGGCTACATCTCACTCCCATATATACATGCCAAAGATGAGTAGCTGTATGCATCCAAATGTATTATTTGTTTATAGAAGGCGTGCAAATTGTACAAAATAAATGTACTGAATGAGAGTATTTAAATCCTTTTATTTTAATTTTCCTTAAAGCATGAACATTCCTTCCTCAGTGTTCTTCTAGCCAAGATTTTGAGAGTTCACAGCTAAGCAGATGAACAGAAAAATGTTTTAGGGTCCTTGATTTTCTGTCTATTAATTTTTGTAAGTGAAAACACCATTTTTCTATTCTTTCTAATCTTTCCTCTACTTAGGAGGAATTTCAGATATTTCCAATGAAGTAAAAATCTAAGGTTTTATATGCATCGCAATAAAGCATAACTGCTTGATTTGGTATTCTGTTTTCTATGTGATTTTGTTAAAAAGTATTCACATTTTTGTCTTCTATGAGGAGTGGAATTATTTGCAACTCATTTATTTAAGTCAGTCTTTTTAAAAAATAGAAAGATATCCAAGATCAGAATCAGAATATATTATGTCTGTGTACCCAATAAAGCTGTTGATCTCCTTACTCCACTCTTCTGAGAAGAAACCATAGCTGGAAGTGAAAGAGCAGAAGGAAAACAAAGGCCAAGAATAGCAGACCTCCCACTGGGATCACAGTCTTTGTCTAGTTCTTTCCATTACAATGACTTGGAATGGCAACAGAGCCCATGATGTATCATTGCATGTGACTGGAGAGTCCCTGGAAAGATGGTCAAAGACACTTTTACTATTAGAAACAATCATTCATTTTGCAGATCAACAATATAGCATTACTAAAATGTGCTTAAACTTTTAATTAATATTTCTAAGTAGAAGATTTCTTCTTCTTTATACAAACACTACTGATGAAAATAAAATTTCAGTTTTGAAAATATATTTTCTTAACTGGCTATCTGGTGTACTATCTTTAAGGCAGATGTAGGACCATATAATAAGAACAACCTGCCATGCAGAAACTGGCAACAAGAGTAATTTTTCTTAGATGAGTTGTGTTCCACTGTCTAGTGGTAGTTACTGAAAGTGATATTTCTGCAAATATTCAGTATTCTAAAGGATGCTTGTGTGTGTAACCTGTTCAGATGTGCACTAAAACACAGTGTCTTTTGTTTGTCTTTACAAAAACCAACCACTTATTAAGATTTCTCACATATGACTTTGAAAATTATTATTTTGTAGACACTGAATAAGAACAAATTTCTTTTAATTTCTAAAAATGAAGTGAAAAAACCCAATACATAAGAATGAAAAACAGCTTTCAAAGTCTTTTCCAGAATCACCATCTGTAAAAGTGACACCTGGCAGGGAACAGAACCTCTACTAGAATGTGCACTCTCCCACTAGTGATACCAGCTTCCAAAAGAAATCATGGGTGAATTGAATCAGGAACATATTTTCTTGCCATATCCACCGAAATGGACAACTGAGCATTTGTGGAGTCCTCAAGCTGGAGTGACCCAACGTTACAGTGCCGGGTTTCCCTGGGATAGAAAGTTTTTTCTTTACATTAGAGATGACAGTCTACTCTTTTCTTGTTGTCCTCTTATGTAAGGCCCTTCACTCTAAGATGTGCTGCTCAAAACCATGTTCTCAAGCAATGCCGGCATTTCTTTCCAAGCAGTCTTTAGAAAACACTAAATTCTGCTTAATTATATTACACACCAAAGGTTGCTTTATAAGTGATTTTACATTTAATGATTTGAGAGGTGATTTTTCAAAAATTAGTTATAATCATATTCCTGCTCTGTGTAATACTACTAGTGTATTTTATATTATACAAGAGATGACTCTGTCACAGGGAAGACTAATATTCTAACTTTTGCTGTGTCCCCTAATTTTTTCCCACAAGTATGAAGCTGCATTATTATGAGCCTTTTTCTTCTGTGTTCACTCTTTTGTATTCAAATACATGGAGTCTGAACTTAAACCTGAAATGTAAAAACATTTTTACAGAGTAGATCCATTACATGAGAAAATGCTCTAATTAAGGGCAAGGTGTGACTTCTTATTTCATGAATGTGAGGTCTGTAGGTTAGCAAGCTAATATTTCTACTGGAAAAAGTGACTGCCAGATGGCAATCTAGAGGGTAACACAGAATCTGGACCCAGTTTCCACACAGACTTAACAAGAGTATTTAGTAAGACCTTCCATATGAATGTTTCCAACTGCTTTTAGCCAAGTCTCACTGACTTCTTCATCTATGCCACTGAGTAATTACCTCCTAATTTCTGCTGCTGACTTCTCTCTCCAGCTGCAGCACAGCTCATTAGCTCGGGCTCTGTTACACTGCCTCTCTGTCTGACTGTCACTGCCATAGATAATAAATCATTTGAGGTCATGACTGGTACTTTTGTATGTTTTCTATCAGGCAAACCAAACTCAACCACCAAACATTGGTATTAGATCATATGAATTACTTTCATAAGCCTTTAAATAAATTATTCATTGTGGTATTTAATCTGGATATACATTAAAAGGAAATTTTGAGTAATTACGTCCTTTATTTGACAGACACACTACATAAAGAAAGTATATTTTAAGCCTCGTACATACAGGAGTCAGAAAAGTGTCAGTGACGTTGACGACTCACTACACAGCTTCCATGAAAGATGAAATCCAGAAACAGAATCTGCTTTTGGAAATTGACAAAATCACCCACCAAAATGGGTCAAACCAGTTCAGTCCCAGAGCAAGGAGCAGATTCTAGCAATTCTTCCAATAATCAGACTTTCCATAGCAAATTTGACAAACAAATGTACCTAGTGTTAAATGCCAACATGGAAACTTCAATTAGATGCAGCTAATCGGAAACTATTTTGCAGGCCTTTCAGCAAGAGTTGAGTAAAAGGTCAGTAGGTTTCTTTGCTGAAGTAGGTTTGTCAAAATTAGTGACTTTTCTGTATGATTTCTACATGCTTTCAAAAGAGCCACAAAAATGCAAAGAAATCCTGCACTACAGAAACAAGAAGCTCTAAAAAAATTAAGTGAAATCAGCTTACATTTTTAATTTTTTTGAGCACTAAAATTCTCTTTTTCTGTCTGCAAAAGGTAAAGCTGCTTCAGATGCAAAGCATTCACAGCATCAGCAACAGAGTAAGACAGGTGAGATATGTTCTTCCCAACTGGCATTGTCCTGGGTAATTATATTTTAAAGATCTGTTCATATGAATTCTAGGTTGAAATACAAAAGATTGCTTTTGTCAGAGGATACTGGAGTATTTCAAAAACAAAGGAAAAAATACCTTGACAGTCTAGACCAAAATGCCATGCTTTGCCTTCCTTAAACTGCCTTTTATCAGATGGATTGATGTGTTACAACCATTTGAGAGGACAGACTAGTCCATGTGACAGAAACATAACATCTGATTGAATCTGGTTTGACTTTAACAGAGAAGGCAAGTGTTTATTTCCCTTGCCAGTAAGCTGACATAATTAGACAAATATTGGCATATGGATTATTTTAAATAAACTTTGTTAATACAAAAATCTATTGAGAACATTACAAATAGCAGAATGGATTTCAAAAAGGTGGCCTTTGTATTACTTCAATCTTCCTCTCCCCCCATACCCTCAAGTAACCATGACTTATAAAATGGTGATTAAGTTTGCTGATTAAAATTAAGCTAGTCACTCTTTCCACTGGCTCTTTTCAGACTGCACTATCACTGCTGTTTTTGTTTGTATTGTAATGTTGATCAGATTATAAATCACAAGGCTCAGGTTTATTTGTCCAGCATTTTCCTGTGTCTGAAAAATTATATAGCTAAATATTAGTACTTTTAGCCTACAGCCCAACTGATCTACACAGGGGTGGTTTATGGGGGAAAGATTTAATTCTAATAATGGAGCTGTCACTTTCAACCAGTTTCTTCACTAATAACAGAAATTACAAATGCATGCTGTTGACAGGTTACTTCTTGGTCACTTTGTCGTCCAGCAACTAACCTCACATTGCAAATAATAATCATCAAATGCTATTTCCAAATTTGTTGTATTTCTAATGTACAGACATCTCTATATTTCCTATTAATTAAAATTATTTCTTTTGCCATTATTTTTCAAAATAATCCAAGTAGAGGTTATGATTTAAACAAGCAGGTTACCCTAAAAAACCCCACTCCCTACATGTTGCCTGCAAATGTCAGCATGATTATTAGTATTGTGTAAGAGATGAATAATTGCAATAGAAATTCTAGTTATGGAACATCAAATTCAGGGCAGATGATGTTCTTGCAGCACCAGATCATTTACAACTGATAATTTAAACTTGAAAACTCACCTACAATCTATTTACTGCCTTAGTATTGTGTGATACATTTCATGCATCCAGTCATTTCATTTCAAGATCTGCCACATTCTGGGGAATAAGGCCAATTTAATTGACTATCTGACTATCTAATGACTGTGATAAAGCTCTGATTTGTTCTAAAGGTAAAAATACAGATTATGAAAGAAACTGCTTATATAACAAACAATGCTGATGATACAAGATACTGACTTGAAATGGAAGTGAAATGAAAGCAAATAAGATAGAAAATCTTTTAAAACAAAGGAAGATATTCCCCTTTCTTCTTTCCAAACATTAAATTTTTGATGATACATATTGTGCCCACTGATGTAGAAATTCATCATCCCTCCATCTGTAAACAAGATGTACCTTCTTTTCCTAGCAGAAGCAAATGGAAAAAATGGAATAGCTGCCCATTTGTTTTCAGTTGATTACTGGACAGTGACTTCTGCAGGTCATGAATATGTGTTGAAATATTAATCCATTTGTCATGGAATATACTTGATTTAAATACAATCTTAATAAAGAAGGAATGAAGATAATTTTCTGGGTAAAAAGACTGGCCATATATAAATGCCATTTGTACATTTGATAATCACACTTAGTTGAGATGTCTCCTCTAGTCAAACATATGCAGCAAATCCTATTTTGAGGGGCAGAGACCTATTTAGAGCACAACCAAAGCACAAGAGTACCTAACATATGAGACAGATTTGTGTAATCACAGAGTCTCCCTTTGCCTCTGGGATAGGAGAGGGAATTTGCCAAAATATTTCTACAAGGTCCTGAATTCCCAACATATATTAAAAAGTTCACACATACACATTTTATTGGGCCCATTTTTGTTGAACTCCCAATACAAACAGAAAAGTGTGTTTAAATTGTCTTCATATCAGTTATGTCAGGGCTTTTCCTGTTGCTTTTCCCTGAATATAATCACAGACATTACTGGTGAGATTGGGGTAGGTAGGGGAGAAATACAAGTTGCTGCAAAATAAAATGGCCACTAAAATAAATTATTTGAGTTATTTTCTTGATGCTAGCACACCAAAACCTGGAAAAGAGTCAGGAGGGTGAAAAGGCAGCACAAACATCATTATCTAAACCCCAAGTTCTGATTTTGTGATTCTGTTCTACATGCTTTCAAATCAACATAGTTGATGTAGGGAGGTGTATTAGCACATAATGGTTAGGATAACATTTTTCCCAGATATCTCAAAAAGCAGTTCTAAAGAACATCACCTTCACAGGGGTTGCTAGCTGGTTGGAATGGAAGAAAACTGGTTGAGGGGAAGAAAAGACATACAAAAGTACAGCGAAGATATTTACCCACATTATACAGCTCTAAATAAATCTTAGTCTTCTTTATTGGCAATCTATTGGTCTACTTACTGATTGAAGCCCAATCTCATTTATAAAAATGTTATTTTAATATCCTGCTAGATGTGTGACCCAAAGTTTTGATCTAAATAATAGTTATGGAAGTTTCCTTATGCAAGAAGTGTGACTCTTTTTCCATAAAAAAGACCCAAAACAACAAAACAAACAAACAAAGAAAGAAAAAGCCTCAAAGCATGTCTGTGGAACAGAGTAACAGTGTTGATCCTACGCACCAAATGCAGATCTTGATCTCCAGCACAACTCAGGAGCTCTATGAAAACAACTCAGAAAGCTCTCCTCCACCAACAGGATGTCAAGAAAAAGACTGGCTCGAGCATGAGGAAGAGTCAGTTTAAGGGATGGATTAAATGGAAGTCTTCTGTGGCTCTGAGCTAATTAACTGCAAAGTTTACAGTAGAACACTTTAGATGCTTACTTTCTGGCATCAGGGTTGTATTTAGAGGCTAGGGAATAATATCTTTAGCTGTCATTATAGTTATAGAAAGATTTTGATTCAAACACAGAGCAAGTGTGGAGTAATTGGCAACAGATTGACTGAAATAGTCAATAAATATTGTTTCATCTAACTTTTCATACTGCAAAGAAAGAGATTTTCCCCAGAGAAATGTCATTGTAGGCTTCATTCCTGTATAAAATAAGCTTTTATTACTCATCTAATTTAAGAAACATTAAAAAAAATAAGAATATGCACAAATGTAATCATCCTCTTACATGCTATGAGTATCACATAATTATGCTTTGCTTCCATGTTATTACATATGGAAACTATCAATTCAATAGAAAACACTTTCCCTGAAAAATTTAAAGTAATCATTCCAATGCTTTAATATTGCTTCTATGTTCATAATTCTATACAAGATCTTATTCTCAAGATAAAACTCACCAGGTTATCTGAAGATATTTTACCCTGCCTTGTGAAGGAGTTTGTTTTTCATGAGTATCATTCCGTATCAAAGCTTGTGATATGACTTTTAATTTATTTTACTCTCTCCTTTATGTCTGATGCTAATGACCTCTGAATTTTTTTAAATGCACAGAATTTTTAACTATCCCATTAAGTCATGATGAAGTTTACAATAGCTGAGACATCTGGCCTGGATGTGATATATATGAAAGATAGTCACCTCACAAATCAGCAGTCTGTGGTGCTTGAGAGAGATTACTTTAGGAGGGTTACTTTAAAGCTTCCTTGGATAAAGAGATCAGACACATCTCCCAGATCTAAAATGGCTCTGTCTCTACTGGAGAATATATTGAAAGGTGACTATAAAGGAGAACTGGGTGGCCCAGGAGGTATGGTAGCAGACTGTGAAGCTATTAATCTCCAAGCCATTTTTTGGAAACTACTGATGGCCTTTAAGATTTCCTGCAAAGCCAATGAAAAAAAATAATTGCTAAATTCACTGTTGAGTCCTATTCTATTTGTGGAGGATCTAACATAGCTGTGAACCTTGGAAGGCAGAAAGAGCATATATTAGAAATTACTAAGTGAAGTGTCCAGTACTTGCTGTAATTCCTGATGGGAATTGGTAGTCCTGTTTTCTTTGACAGTTTTTATTAAATTGACCATAATAAAAAAGGGAGGAATGGTCCATGAATGGCATTTAGTAGAACAAAAACTGGCTTCATGGGATTGAGAAAGCAACACAGCAACAACAGTCACTTCAAAAATACAAGGAAAGGGGCAGGAGTCCTGATATATTTACAGCATTAGTTCAGAAAGTGTGGGGACCCACCTCAGGCTGGAGGGTTTAAATGGTTAAATCACCAGAAGAGTGCAATAGTCACAGAGCCAGGAAGTAGTTTAGATAAGTAATGGTTACTAAAGGTACAGGAATTGCAGAGTAAGGAGACAATTTTCTCTGACAGTGCTTTGGAGTGGGGGAACTGCTGCTGGATAGTTGATGTATTTCACACTACACAGCCAAACCCAGCTTAAAATCAAAAACAAACTCGAGAGCTAAGAAAAGATCACTCCCTATAGCTCTCTTTTCAGTTCATTAAATGAACCTTGAATTTGTGTGTGTTTTTTGGTGCCAGGTCACTTAAATAGCTGGGGACAAGGCTGTGCTCATGATACCTTTGTAACTCTACACTTGAGGCATTTTTCCAGGATGTGGGTTTGAATGCACTCAAACTACTGCCAGGTAGTCCCAAGCCCCCTGTCTTCCAGATTAGTGCGCTGAACAGCATTTTAGATAATTATCTGAAGATAATGGACAACATAAGCCCTTTTGAAATTAATTATTCCTGCTCATACAGGTATCTAGATGAGGTAGTAACTTGATAATAATGGAGGCATTTAGCAAGTGACTATATTTTACAGATTTAGTCTTCGCAGAGGCATGGGAATTGCCTCCTATAGACATATCCCTACACTCAGTGTTCCTTAATGCCTGCCCATAAATGACTACATACTCAGTGTGAGCTTTTTGAGGAATATTTTTCAGTGGTGTCTCTGTTGATATATTGTGTATATAGGGTGCCATCTACTTTTTAATCTTCTGTAAAGTGGGTTGGTGTCTGACATCTGAGAACATGTCCTTACTTTTGGAAAAGAACCAATTCAGACCACAAGTCCTTGACCATGTGCCAGGAGTTATGAAATGTGCAGCATTCTGTAAGGTAGAGAAACATCCCCTCATTAAAGCAATGCTGAATAACACACAATTTAAAGAACACAGTCATTCTAAATGCTAAGGCTATACTTGCAGGTGATATTTATAGAGCTTTGCTTTGACTGTGTCTGTGCTATGAATAGCCTTATAAAACAGGACCAGTCATTTCAGTGCATTTTATAAGCAAGTTTTATATGGATTATACTTTATTGCCAGATTTAATTAATTTTTAAAAGGAATATATGGCAAAGGGGTTAGATATTCAATTAGACGGAGAGAACACAGGTATAGGAACAATGAAATAACTAAAGATTGGGGAGAAAGGGATTGAGGCAGAACAAACGTGCTTTCTCCATAATTTTTCTATTGTTATGGTGAAACCGAAACTGATCCACAGGGCAATTGTCACAGCAGCCATTTTGGACATTTTTGTGTCCTTCTCTTTATAAAACTGGAGCTAGAGATCTTCAGGGAATGGAATTATCATACACTTGGTGGTTTTGCTTCAATCTTCAACTGTTTTGGAAATGAACATACGTTTATATCTCAGAAATAACTGAAGAGCCTCTAGTCATCCACGCTAATATTTATTAATTGGCTATTTATTCTAAAGGCCATTTATCTTCTTATTAAAATGAAATCAAATCATCTGTCTTGTTGGCAGCTCAGTGTGGAATAATGCAGTTTTAAGATAAATGGAAGGCCTTCAGCATATGAAAAATTTGGTTAGAAAAGTCAAAACAGAAGCCTTGAGACCCCTTCCTTGGAAAAAGTGTCACAGTAGTTTAAGGTCACTTTGTATGGCTGTATAACAATATCATTTATTATGCCCCTTTTAATCCTACCAAGTTTTTGTAATGAGACAATCTGAGTGATTGTAATTGATGATAAATTTCTAGAAGTTGGGGGGTATGTTTATGCTTTATGAGCCATCGGACAAGGTTGTTTGAGATGGATGTGTTTAATGATATTCTGTTTTAGGTACTCAGTCTCTGAGCTGGCCCAGTTTGGCTTTGTTTCTGCCACTGAAGGACTGAGACTAGTAGTGGGCAGTTTGGGTTTACTAAGTCAAGCTGACTGCCAGTATGTCTGTTTCTGAAGCTTGCCCAAAAGAGATTCCAACTGATATGGAAAGCAAAAGTAATTATGGAGAGTTTTATGTGAAGAAGCCAGTTTTACTGATTCTGGTTTTAGAGTTTTTTACATGACTACTTGAACATAATAACAAAGGATCATCCAGCTCTCAGCTATTCTCAGTTCTCAAGAATAATAAGTGCAATCAAGTATGACTTTTGACAGCCACACTACTCACTCAAAAGACCACATTAAAAAAAATACAGGGAACACAAAAATATATTACAGGAGATAAAGAGCAAATGGAGGGACCACTGAAATTCTTCAGAGATCAGATAGCAGGACCTGGAATGAAAAAGACTGTCCAGATGCTGCCTCTTTTAAGAAATCAGTTTTCCTTTTTGATTCTGCTAGCTTCTTTGCATTTGTGTTGTGGGTTAGGACTCAAAAATGTGTCTGGAATGATCCATTTCATTGTGTCATTTAGCTTTCTTTGGAAAAAAAAAATAGAATCAAGATGTCAGAATTTTCTACTAATAATGGCATTATTTCTAGCTGGCCTGTTATTACTGTAGTCTTTGGCCAGGCTACATTCTTTCAGGCTGCAAACACTCAGCTTATATGAATTATACAAGTTGAGCTTATGCAAGCAATGTTGATTAAAGATTTTCCCTGGCCTAAAGGGTTGCTTAAAGGGTATGGTAAATATTTGGCACTACAGTATCAAGCCTGAGGTTCTGAGTAATTTATGACAAAACACCTGCACAAGTGAGCTGAAAGAAACTGAGCATGCTGAATTATTGCATGAGTTACTAAAACCAAATAGCTTCATATGGCCACACAAGAAAGTTGAGGCTAAAAATATAATTACTTTCAGTCATTGTGAGGCATGGAAAATACCACAAAATGGTCTGTTGTGTGATTCAGAGTTTTGTTTTTAATACAAAATCACAAGTCTGCCTGATACAGGATATTGTTTGGATATTCTATTTCTAAATTTCTCCAAGTAAAACAACTGTACTTTATGTAAAAAAATTTATCAAAATAGTTGTGTCAAATAAACATTAAGAGGTACACATTCATACCCTTGTACAGCAACAGAGAACCAAGCTATTGCTCCCCTCCCTCCCTCCCTCACCCTTTCCATGGAAGACCTTACAACCAGGGACCCACCTGCCCGGTAAAACTCAGCGAACAAACCATAAGGTATTAGCTGCTGCCAGGATCTCTGCACTGGACTCAAGAGATAAAGAGAGGTCTGTCATGTCAAAGTAGAGAAAATTGCAATATTGCCAAAAAATGCTAATTTGTGGACTCAGAGTTCACATGTTGAACATGTTCATAATTTTAAATCCTTCCGCCAGTGGAACTGGTATTCAGGTTTTTTTACCTCTATAAACAAAAGCTTCCAAATCTGAATTTAACACTTATTTTACAGGGGTTTAAGTAAAATGGAAGATCCAGCTGCTTATGGCTTTCATAGAATTACTTAATACCTAAGTGCCTGAAGCTTGGTATTGATGTTGTGTTCTTTTCACCTTTTTTAATCAAGTTCTATGTTTGTACAGTATCAAACCAGAAGAAAAAGAGAGATTAGAATAAGACATAGAAAGGCTGCAAATCCCTGATATCTGAATCAGAAACATCTATTGATAGATCTCTGCATGACATAATTCCATGGAGACCCAAAACTCAGTTTGATGGTAACAAACAAACCTTGCTGAGTCATCTGCAAGAGATTACTGAGAAGCACAGTTATGCAGTTGTCCATGTAATGTGAGGTAATATGATGCAAAGAAAGGAGATACATGGAGTAATAATCTTGTATTTAACATAAGTGACTATCTCATATTTTTTCCAAAATTCTGCTTCAGGCAGTTATTTAATCAGATAATTTCTATTTGCCACTATAGGTTAGGTCTGCCGGTATAAGTGAAAAAAGGGATTCCTTTTGTCTGCCCTGGAACAACAGTGAGTCACGCTACAGATGCTGTCACAGGAAAGAGTAGTTTCCTTAAACCATATATGTTCAATCAGGTGTCAATGCCCCAAGGCCTGACCTGCCTGTCTGTGTCCTGTTACAGGGACCCCACTGAACAGCCAGATGTATCAGAGGGTGGTTTTGGGGTGTGCCAACAGCATATCAGAGTAAAATCCTTTATATCAGTTTAGAAACAGAGGCCACGTTCTGGATTTCACCACTCTTAGTTGGCATATTATCAGTTTTGTCAAGTTATTAACTGTCGGTGGCTGCTAGAGCCCTTGACGAAGGACTTGTACTAAATAGTTTACAGAATAACAGATTTTATTAACAAATGTAGTGATAATAGTAAACTGTGATAGATTGAGAGATTGATGTTGATAGTACACTGACTGGCAAAAATGAATTTGAGGCAATATACAGACAAGTTACAATGTCCAATGAAAGCCAGCTCAAGGCAATTATTTAGCATGCATATAATAAGGTTCTTACCCTAGAAATGTCCCTGTGGAGGGAGAAGACAGGTACAGCTTGTCAACAATACCAGAAGCTACAATGAAGTCTCCTTTGACTTCCCTTCCCTAAACTATACTTATATTATTTTATTCGAGGGAGGGCAAAGGTAAAGTTACAGGTGCTGTAATTTCATGTTTAGGTGGATTTTGAGCGTCTTTAGTCATTAGTATTTGCAGAGGCATGAAAATTAATATGTATTTTCAAGTTAATGAAGCAAAGTTCAGCTTTCATTCACCACCTGGCACATTCCTTTGGCTTTGTTCCCATTAGGTGCATTGTTTTCAACAGAGCATGATCACAACCCCATTGTGTTGCTCCATTCTCTGTGTCATATGTGCATTGATTTCAACAGAGCGTGACCACAGAACCTCTGTGCCACTCCATCCTTTGTTTCATGCCTCCCTTAGAGCAGCACACCAAGCTTCCTCGTGTTCCTGCTTCAAAGCTGCGCAGACATTTTGTCCCTGGCAAACTGCAGTCAATGCATACACTCCTTCTAGCTGAACTTTGCTTTTCAGTATTTTCCAAACAGTTGAGACACTTTAATTTTCATCATTGTTTCAGCAAAGGTGGACTAGTTGGCCGTGGAAGATTGGCAGTGCACATTAAGAAGTGTGGCTGCTGGGCACATCTATAAACTGATGTACTGAAATTGAATGACTGAAGGCAAGAAATCACCGGTGTACCTAACATATAATGAGCTGCTCTGAGAAAGGAGTAGCCTTCTTTTGGTCTGGATCTATGAAAATAAGGCAAGAACATATGTCCAAAATACTCTAGCCCTTTGAAGTGGAGGTTTCCTATACAAAAAAAATAAAAAGGGTTGTAACTGTCTGAGTAACAGAGATAGTACTAGTGTCTGGTACTAGAGATAGTATTTTTTCACAGAGGGACCCCAAATGAGAAGGGCAGCGTTCGATGGCCGGGCTCCAAAATCCAATGTGTATGTATGCAAAGCATATGCCTGTACATGTAAGTACATTCATATATAACGTTTCCACCCGGGCTTCAAAGTCTGAGTGATGCTCTAGTGAAGGCAATTCATGCTTTGTTTATGTTGGTCTGAATTTGAAGATGTTCTATGTGTGCAAAAAATACACTGGGCATTTTGTTTGAATGTATGGATGAATGCAGATTACAGGAACAACTTCTAAGTTTCTGAATCTGAACAAAACAATTTGGCCTATTATCAGCAGACCTGACCTAGAAATACAAATCTCTATATAGTGTAATAAACCTCTGATTATTACATGGAAACTTTTCTTCCTTTGCTGTTAAATTGCTGTGGGAAACAGAACATCAGTTCTTGGAGATTCCCCTCTCCAGGAGCCAATGAATCACTTTTGCCCACTCACTGATAGCACTGTATCCTGCTACCCATTAAACTAATCATGCCATGGAGATATAGCATCAGATATTAATAAAATTCTGCCAGTGTTCCCAAACTCTGATCAGATGAGGAACAGACAAATCAGCAAGCAATCCATGCTCACCACTACAGAGGAAAGCAGGAAGTCTTGTCTGGTAATTAATTCCAAAGTTAGTAATCTAACTTTGAATGTGTGAGCAGAAGGTGTTGACCAGGTGTCTCAGGGAAAGAATTTTTTTGCATAGCCTGAGACTAGCAATTAAGTTAGCAAGTAAGTGCTAAAGAAGACACAAGAAGCTTATTGTAATGTAATCACTTTTTAAAAACACCAGAGAAAATACACCTACACTAATCTTACCAACTAATGAATGGACACCTTAAAGGCTGAGACTTTACTAATTTACAGTTTCCAGGCTCCTTCATGAAACAAGGGTTAAAGTGTGGGGTTTGGGGTATCCAAGTTCAAATATGACTGTGCAGACCAACTGCTTATACTCCTGAGCCACTAAACTTCTCACACAAAATTAATAATAACATGCTTAAGAAAGATTTATATAATAATAAAAACTCCATGAACTGGTGACTTCATCTCCTCTCCTTTTATTCCAACTTAAATTATTTCCGCTGTCTTTCATATTCTGGTTAAATTAAAATCCTACTCAGTATCCTACTGATCTAACTATGATTTTTTTTCAGCTAGACTGAACAACCCAGCCTTCTGGAAACAGATGGGCAAGAATGTATGCACAGAATTCAGATAATCCCTTAACTGTATGTTTGATGATCTAGATATGCTAAATATCACAACAACTGTTTTCTAATTTCTTTAACATTGATTTTTATGTTGTTCTTTTCTCCCCTTACATCTTCAACATTTTTATATTTAAATTTGAGTACAGGTCTAGAAATAACACTAATGTCCTAATTTTGATAGAATACTGTGGCAAGAATTCTTTTTCTATTGCACATTTTCCTCTTTTAGTACCCAAATATCAATGGAATGAAATTCTCATCTATGACAGTACAAGATATGTCCAAATCAGTTGTCTTTACATCAGATTCTCATTCTTTGTAGATATAAATTGTTGACTTCATGTATATTGTCTTGCACTGGTATATAGTAAGAAACAATTAAAAACTCTGTTTCATTTGAAATTAGTCTCCCAAATAATTATAAATCAGATTCACTAATTTTTTCTTCAAGAAATTGAATTATTCCAAATCACTATGCTATTTTGAAAATTCTGGGCAACAAAAACTTTTGCCTTTCATCTCAGTTTTTTCACCTAATTAAAAAAAAGGTTATATATAAAAACTTTTAGAATATCTGAAATAAGGACAGAAACCAGACCTAAAGTTCAGTGGGGCCATTTTTTTCCCCACTATTTAATGTCTTTGACCTGATTCTGAGTGGGAATCCCAACGAATGGCAGTACCCCTCATCCGCCAGCAGCTCATCTCTGGTATCTCACCTTTCCTAATACCTTCTCATGGGAAGAATGTTCTGAAATATGCGAGCATGGAGACAAACAAAAAGCCCTAGGCTTGCTCCTTCATAAATCTCAATTTCAAGCCATGTTTGTATCCATCCATTTCAAACTTCATTCTCCAGTCTTTGGAGAAGCAAAGAGTTTGCACATTTTCAAAACAGGACAATTGGTTCTAACTGATTTTTTTTGTTTTATCTCCTTATTCTTCTGTTGCTAAAATCTCTTTGGACCACCCAACATAACTCAGCTATCTTTCCCTGGCATTCATGCACTCAGAATCCTTGCTGAGTTGTTGTCCCTATTAGTCATTGCTTGGCCCAGCTACAATTGACATAGTGAGGTTTTTGGAGTATATTTTTAATTTTCGGTCAGCTCCTTTTGACTCCTGGACATGAGACCAAAGACAGGATATCACACACTAAATCAGTTTAATAATTACCTTGATATATGCTTCTTAATTAGTATAATTGTGATTAGCAAAAAACTCTTATATTTTCATGACACAGGGGTTAATGATATATATAAATAATGGTGATGCTGTCCCATTAGTTGGAGTCCCAAAGCCATCCTTGTGGAGGGCATATATAGCAGAGCTATAATTCTCCCAATGGTCCAGCTCTGTGGTAGAGTTCTAGGATCTCAGTAACTTGCAAGAGCCTGGGTGGCCCAAAGTCAGCATTTGGGTGGCATGGAGCAGAATTTCACTGTTTTGAGTAGTCATGGTGTGTTTAGACTGACAATATAAATGAACAAAAGTCCATCACCCCCTAGGTGGGAGCAAGGCACAGAAGATTGGGATAGCATGAACGGAAGGCGCATTGCTCCTCCAGGATTTAAAAACTTCCAATTTAGTACATTGTCTACTTCTAATCCTGAACACAGATGGCGTCAGAAATATTTGTGCTTAAATTAGAATGAAGACAAGATGTACAAGCTAAGTTAAGGCTCCTGCAGTCATCCTCCATTCAGGGTCGTGGACTGACAGAACTAAATGCATGTGGTTCTATTTCTGCCTCTTCCCTTTGCTAGCTGAAACCCATATGTGAATCACAGTATGCTTGAGATGTTCTGCTATATGTATATATGATTGTTCAAAGTGCCAAGTGTACACCTCATTTAAATCTCTGTGTTCCTTCAGGGATAGTTCATTTAAAAGTTGAGAGAGATAAGATCCTCCTAAATGGATTTGTTCACGTATTTCCAGATGGACTGGCAGATATGATAAGCATTTTGATGAAACCTGAAGTCTAGCACAGGTTGCTAGAAGCCAAGTGGATGATTTGCAACTTATCAATGAAATTTGGATCAGACCCTTCATGAAAGAGAAACATGCTGCGCTGCTCCTGGTGGTAGTAAAGAACATAGATGTGTTTCTGGAACGATCAAGCAATGCTAAATCAGAACTAGTGTTTTGTGCAGAATGGAAATAAGACAACAGGAGATCATTTTTAAAAGCAAAGTATTTCTGGATATTTTTATAGTTTTTAATTGCTGTTGAAAGTAGGAGTGTGCTGTTATAAATATGCCCAATTCCTTCCTTCATGTCCTACATATTTAGCATTTTCCAGGAAATGTGGCTTCTTCTGATTTATTAAATTCAAGGCTTCACAGACAATCTCTTTGCTTGGAGATGACCATTTACTTCCCTCGTAAAAACACGTCTCCAGAGTACAAAAATCAGTGAAAAATTAAAACTGACAAGAATAATTTATCTGTCATTAACTTTTCCTCTGAGGTTACTAAAGAGCAAACCAAGCTTTATGCTTGAATTTTTGTTGTTTTTATTGTACTGTTTTTAAGAAGCTGTGAATTTTCAGCATAATTGTGTGTGGTATAGCTCTCATTGCAGCAACCCAAAAGTTCTGTTAAAAAAAGAAATGAAAGCCAACTAGGCAATGTACTTAAAATTGGGTTCCTATGACTGTGTGGGGTCTTTGAAGTGTTTTTGAAATGGCAAAATGGCAATGTAACTGTGTTTCTATGACTGTATATAGGCATTGGCTCCAATTCACAAATCCCAAATTCCACCCAATTCTCTGGTGCCTGGTGCTTTTTATTGGCAGGGTATTTCCTGCAGCCTAGAGCCAATCAACAGGAAATATTAGGGCCTGGATGGATTTAAGATGTCTAAATCTGGAATCTACTTTTTTTGAAATTCTTGAGCCAGATCACCTGCATTTCAGTTTCAGGTGTGAACCAGAAAACCATTCAATTCTGTTCCTACCACTCCTGTCTTCTATCTCCTCTTCCTCTTTTAGAATACAACTGCCTTTCTTCAGTGGAAGAACAGCAAGCTGGAGGGCAGTGATTGATATAGCACCATATATAAATGGTGGTCAAGAACATAATGATAACTTTGCAGCTGCTATCAAGAGACTGAGCCAATTAAATGCCATATTTTACTACAAACTTTTGCCAGGACTGTATTTACTTTATTCAAGTTTCTAACAAGCCTTTAATGTTGCTACAACAGGATATTACTTTTTCTTCAGATAAAATATAAATGTTCTGCTAAAAAAGGAGTAAAAACTGTGCTATAAGGTTATGTATTTAACAATTTCTGCATACTTCCAAGCACTGTAACTTAATCTTAACATACTAGGGGCACAGGTTTGCTATGGTGCAAGATGTGAAATGTTTACACAAACCACAGTTAAAAGAATTTCTAGGCTCAGTTCAAGAGTTTACACTTTCAAAGTCATTCCACCAGGGCATCCATCATGATCACACAATTGCTTTGTCTGAGTTCTTTAATTCTTTCACCCCTCTGAAACTGTGTATTTAAAAACCTATCACAAGATTCCTAAACAGACGAGGTCAGCTAGGTGTTGTAATCACATCTCTTCACTAAAAAAGCCATACGTAATCAGCTGAGCTTTGGCTCCAAACTGTTGTAAACTACCAACTCATATGAGTATTACTGGGAAGAGACCTAGGGAAAACGTCTGTAATATCTACTATCTGTTTGATAAACACAGTTATGTCTATCATTAGCACTCAAGCAAATAAATGCTGGTGCTTTCATGGTACCTAAATAGTACCAGTAGTGGTCAGACCTGTTAGCCTGGCCACTGCTCAAAGGGCTTGGATATTCTTGGCCCTGGTGTCTGGAGGTGGGTGCTGGGAGAGCAGGAGGGATGCCTTCTCTCTTGCAGCATTTAATGTGTTGGGTTTGAGAGGCCAGGTTTTGGTAGCAAAGGGGCTGCAGGGGTGGCTCCTGCAAGAAGATGCTGGAAACTGCCTCCATATCTGACAGAGCCAGCTCCAAGACAGACATGCTCTTGGCCAAACAACCATGTTGGCACATCTCTGAGACAACATATTCAAGAAAGGTTGAAAACTGCTGTACAAGACCAGCTAGAAGAAAGAAGTGAGAGCATGTGAGAGAACTAGTCCTGCAGATACGAAGGTCAGTGAAGGAGGAGTAGAGAAGGTGCTCCAGAGTTTCTCCTGACCCCATAGTGATGATGTCGCTGAGACAGACTGTCCCTTCAACTCTAAGGATCAGCCCAAGGTCTGTGCATGTTATTAAAGTCTGAGGGGAAAAAAAAAAATCACAAAATGGCTTCACTTTTTCTTCATCCTGATTTGCCAGCAAATATCTTCCCAGTATTTTCCTTAGATCTCCTCTAATGACTTTTTTTTGTTGTCTGACACAACACTGGCAAATCTCAACTCTTAACTGAGCTTTGGCCTTTCATGTCTTCCCCTGAACATTCAAACCAGAGCTCACTAACTTTCCTTCAAAAATTCAAAGATTTCCTTCCTGACCTTACTTCCATATACATAATTTCCTTTCCCTCTTGAGTTTCAACCTGAGTTCCTTGTTCAGCCTGACACTGAACACAGTGGAATTGCCTGAGTCTGTGCTTTTAAAATGTGCTTAAGAACTGACTGGCACCCATGGACCTATAAGCTCTCAGATTCCATTGGGACATTGTGAAGTAGCTTGAAGCTTGTCCTCTTGAAACCAATCCAGGGTAACCACTCTGATTACTTCCTTTTCTCATACACTGAAAAGTTTAAAATCAACCATCTTGTCATCATTATGGCCAAGACAGCCACTTATCATCGCAGCCCCCATAAGTCCTGCTTTTATTCAGAAATAGCAAGTTTAGGAGGGCAACATTCCTTCTTTGGTCTCTGAGGGCCTGGGACATAAACTTCAGGAATTTGCCAGTCTAGTCACAAAAGCGTGGCATTTGCAGTAGATCTCTGGGAAGTCGAAATCTCTGGTAAGAGCTTCTGATTAGAAAGTTATCATAATTCTAAAGAAGAACACATCAAAAGATGAGAGGACATCTATTCCCTCCCAAATATGGAATAAAATAATCACAAGATGTGTACCTGAGGAGGAAGTGGTCAAGAAAGTCAGAGGAACTCACCAGGAGTGTTCGGTAGGGCCTGTGGCCCTGGAACAATCACTGTCTGGGACCCCCAGCACGCTACAGCAGGGCAGTGGGGAGAGGAGGACAGGAAGGTGTGGCCTTAGCTTGGCACCCAGAGCTGCTGATCTCCTCAAAGCCAAGACTCAAGCGCAAGCCTGGGGTCTTGCTCAGGTGTGCACACTGCGGGTGTACCCACAGGAGCCCTGAGCACAGTGTGAGGGTGGAGGCAGTTATGGTACATGGTGCCCCTTCTCTCTGAGTGTGCTCTGCGGCAGTGCTGGGTTTGCAGTCCTTCGATATCCATGGTGGAGCTGTGTCATGCTTTAACCCTGGCCAGGAACTGCTGCTCACTCACTGCTTGGAGAGGACTGAAGGGTTAATGGTGAGAAAACTTGTGGCTTGACATAGAAGCAGTTTAAGAAGGAAAGCAAAAGTCACGCATGCAATGCTGGCCCCACCCCCACTTCCACAAGCACTGCCACTGCTGCTGCAGTGGTCTCCTCTTCCTCTCTCCCGCCTAGTCCCACCTCCCATTGAGGATGACAACCAGCCCCAGGGGAAGAAGCTACTGCTTTGCAGGACTGGCTGCCATCGCACGGCCATGCCTTGTGGTGGGGTTGGGTTTAAGCACAGGCTTGTCAGCTCCTGTGATCACAGGCTAGCTGCCTGAGCAAAAGGGCCTGGTGGGGAAGAAGTGTCTGTGGTGGGAAACCCCCAGAGATGACAGAACACTTAATGCTGTTGAGGACCTGTGGAGACATTCTGATCCAAAATCGTTGCAGAACCAGGACTGCCTACAGCTGCTTGCCCAGCCACTTGTTCACGACTGTGAGCCAACATTTTTTGAAGTTCTTCGTGCTTGGCGACTCCACAACTTCTTGGCAACCTGTGGCAATGCTCAGTCACTCTTCTCATTAACAAATCTTTCCTGTGGTTCATTTGGAATATCTTGTTTCAGTATTTGACAACTACCTTTTGCCCTTGCCCAATGGACCCCTCTGGAAAGAGTTTGGCTCCATCATCTCTACATCCTTCCGTCAGGTATTTGTAAATCATGATGCAATCTGCCCTGGGCTTGCTTTCCTCTAGACTGAACAGTCCCAACTTTCTCAGACTCTTCTTTTAGGGAAGGTTCTCCAGTCTGTTAATCATCATTAAAACTCTTTGCTGGATTTCACCTTCAGTGTGTCTCCATCATCCAGCACTGGACTCAGCACTATTGAGGTCCTAACACCAGTGGGGAATAGTGGGGAAGGATCATTTCTCTTGGCCTGCTAGCAGCTGGCCATTCTTAAATCAGCCCATTACACTACTGTCCACCTCTGCCACAAAAGAACAGTGTTAGCTTTCTAACTGGGCGCCCAAAGGATAGAAAACATGGAAAACCTGGATTCATGTAGCGTCAAACTGCTTTAAAATCCACATAACATACTTGCTATTCTTCAGGTCATCCTACTGCATGAAGAGACTGCTTTTATAACTGCCTGAAACATCCTGGGACTAGAGATGAACCCTGATTTCAACAAGTCTGATTTTTTCCACAGGTTCCATTGGATTTGCATCATCTCTAGTAGGAGGGAATTCCTTCTAACAGAAAAATAAAGAAGTTGTAATTCCTAAAATAACTTAATCTTCTTAAATTAAATCAGAGCAGCAACCTGCTTAGAATTTTCTGACTTCTTGTTTAGTCACAGGATTTACAAATACAAACTCTCTTCCTGGTAAAACAAAAGCTTAGGAATTGTACATATCTGAAGCTGTGCTTGACTAAATTTTACAAATGGTAAAAATACATGTAAATAAGTTAGGAGTCTAAACAAGAGTCTCAGATGGGCTTGAGACATCTACTGCTGCATTTTCTGATTAAGTTGGAGCCTAAAAGTATTATGAAGTTGGTAGCTGTCTTTGGATATTAATTGTAACTAAAATCCACTACTGCAATAATCCATCTTCCTGGCTGTCCATATATATGCCTTGGATTTGCTAGGCAACCACTAACAAACTCTACCAGGTGCACAAGGGTGTAACTCCATGCTCCTCTGGTCAAAGTCATCTCATCTTGGCAGCTATGGGGAAAAGGGATAGTAATACAAGCTGTGTTCACCCAGCCTGACAGTTTAATGTGTATTTCTCACTACTACAAGTGCCTGTGAATTGTGGCAGTGGGAATTAGTAGACTCTCCACTTCTGACTGCGCTGCAGAGAAGGTAATCTGCATCACAAGAGGCCTTGGTTTCAGTACCCTCTACTTTCTGAAACAGCTGGGGCATTCATTAATGAGTAGATTTCCACAGGTGTGAGGTCTGTACACTGAAGCTGATGATTATCATCTCTGAAAAGCTTAGTTTGGTGTAATCTGGCCAATTTTCCCCACAAGCCTTTTTTCATCAGGAGATGAAAAAAAGTTTGTGGGGAAAATTGGTACAGCTGCTCATCTGTCACCATTTTCCTCAGTGACAGCCATCTCTCTGAGGAAGAGAACGACCACACAAGCATAAAAAAGGAAGAAAAGTAAAGCAGAATGAATAAAATAATGTTACATTGACCCAGTGATTTCAACAGGGTGGGTCCACCTGCACAGCGATGTTTGCAGCACTGGAGCCAAAAATGTGACAAACCAAGTTTTCCTTGCTTTCAAGTCTGCAGTTGATTATAGAAATAAAAATGGTACCAGACAGCTGGAAGCAAATTTTAAGGGCCATAATCAAAACCAAAAGATGAACTGAGAAATATTTTAACCTGCCAGAATTTGTGTGCAAAGGTTCTGTGTTTCCTCTGCAAGATGTGATAATATTTTTTCCACTTAGCAGAGGATATTGCAAATATTGGCGTGAATGCAATCAGAAGATTAAGCAAAAGGCAGCCTTGGACACAAGAGCCTGGTCAGTCAGGTAGTGAAGTAATTGTTTTTAACTTTTCATTTTTTTAGGTAAGATCATAATTACCGACAGATCTTCAAACTTCTTACTTTTCACCTTTTTTTTCTTACTTTTTCTGTAAAATGTAAACTAATTTTTTGCTTGCTTGCTTTTTTGTTGTTTTGTTTTTGTTTAGAATCCTTTAATTAAGCAAGAACATTGTGGCTTGCTAATTCAGGTTATTTAAAGACTGTCTAAGGCAGCAAGATTTTTTATAAAATCAGGTGTGCTTTGCTTTAAATTTTGAAAATTTTGAAAATCCTACAAGGTTTGTATTTATATTCTTAGATAAAAGTTTTGACATATTGACATTTAATTTGTAAATTAAGTTCCTAATCTCAGATGAATAGAACCTATTTGGTCCAAATTCTAGCATTTTTTCATCAAGAAAAACCCCAGCTCATAAAAATTTATAAATTTTTTCTGTGTTGAAGCACCATATAAATAAACAAATTGGTATATTGAAAATTAGTTTGATGTACTTTTGAGATATTAGATAGAATAAAATTTCCAAATTAGGATGTCCGTATCCTAAGATCAAAAAATACCTGGGAGACTATAACTACAAAGGTTATTATGGCAAAAAATCACATTTGTTTGAGCTCTCTGGTGTTAAATGAATTATTTATTTAATAATCCTAAATATTTTGGTTTTTATTGCAAGATATGACAGTAGAACTACTTCATGAAATTTCAATGTAATATAATGACAGGAACTAGATCTATGTAACCAAAAAAAGGACTGAAACTATCAATTTTTAGTTATTATAGCCTGTCTGATATTTTTTAATGCTTTTTGAAAACTGCTCTTCTGAGTGCTCTGTAAGGAAAGAAAATATTTTTAGTATGAGCTTGATATATTAATTTGTGGTAGTTTTCTTCTTCTAATGCATGAATATAATCTCTAATTGTGATGTCAATGTTACAACATTTTCAAATTAATGACTTCAATTCTGATTTCATCTTTGGGTGCCCTGCCCTAAAAATGCAATTGATGTTAAGGCTGTACAAATGAAAACATCCTTTTAGGCTCCCTTTATGTCCTGAATTAAATACAGTAAAACAAGTTCTATAATGGTTTAGAGCCTGCATAATGAAGCCACTCCATGAGGATTTTCCAGGTTGTAATCCAATATAGAATCTAGCCTGATTTCTTTTAATAAGATGCATAGGATAAATGTTGGTTTATCAAAGCCATAATTCAAAATCTATCTCAACTATAGATGAAGCTTTGCTCATATAAGCAAATTATTGCAAAACGTCTAGTTTTAAAATATACCTTTATTTCAATAAATGGGTAGATGGGTGCCTACTGTGCATAATAATTTTAAAGTAGTTGTTATTTTTTAGTTAATTAAATTAGTTTAATTTAAACTAAAATAAACAACTAATTGTTTAAATAATAACTACTTAATTAGTTGTTTTTTTCTTACATAGAGCTTCTAAGAAGCATTTTTGCTACCCCTAATCATGTAACTACAATATGTATATATTTGTAAATATTTGCATGCAATTTGCTATTTTCAAGATTGTGGGGGTTTGGTATTATTTGCTGGGGATTTTAATAATCCAGTAACAAATTTAAAAATCTTATAAACTTTGATTTTTTAGGCTGAGTGTGAATTCTATCCACACTGTAACTGGATATACTGCATCTGCAAGTCTGAAAATATATTATTTTCCTATATTGTCTCTTTTTCGTTTAATTTATTACCAGCTTCTGCTTTTTTCCAGATTTTGCCTGATTATTGCACTTCATGACCTGAATCTTTTTCTTCAAAAATTTACAGCATAAATGTATCACCATATTCTAAATTATTTGCATCCCTTACATGATGGCTAACGCTTAGTAACTGGACCTTTTAGCACAGCTAAATTTGGCCAAATACATATAATTTGCATGCCCTCAGTAATACAGAAACAGTACAGAAACAGGTGCTTATATTGCATGTACCTCTTAAAATAAAGTATTCCTAGAATAAATCTTCCTGAAAAAAGTTTCTAGGAATCCTCTGGAGCTGACAGGGTTTTCAGCAACTGCAGATTTTGAGAGGCATCACAACAGCAATAATTTGATGTAAACAGGGATACAGCATTTGCTGACTGGTGATTGTTCGTGGCATTTCAGATGGAATGAAAATGTTCCTTGTTGTGTAGATGTCTCTCTTGTAGAGGGAATAGGCAGGGAACAGGACGCACCAGAGTAGAGAGATACCCAGTGAAGAGAGCTGGGGAGTGTGAATGCAGATTCACTTACTGAACTTCCAGGCGATGCATGCAAGACTCTGCACACCTTCTCTTCCACACAAGAGGAGGAGACAGGTGTCCAGGCAGAGTTTGGGCTAAAGGTCCCGAGGTCTGCCTCCTGAGGTCATTAAAAAAACGTGGCAAGTCTCTGAGCCTATGATGGGGGAATGCTCAAATGGTCAGTGAAAACTGTGGGTGTGACCTGATTACCTCAGCAAATTGTAAGGGACCTCAGACACATGGACAAACGCCATGCATATTAGACTTGAACCATCAAGTGCATTCCCCTGCAGCTATACCTGCATGTCTGCAGGACATTTGGTGCAGATGTCACCAAGATCACCACCTTCCCTACTCAGCCTCTTACAAAGTCCTGTGCCATTCTGGAGACAGTTATGTATTTACTAGAATTTGTGCTTGATTTGCAGGATCCTTCTGTCCATATTCCCTCAGACCACCCTCTTTCTTCACCCAATATTTTCGGAGCCTCCAGGGAAAGAGGTATCTATGTTCAGCCTCTGTTGACCAAAGCCTCCAGACTGAACTTCTGACATGTCTGAGGCTTCATGGTGCATCTATGTCAAAGAAAAAGGTTTTGACACAGCATCTGCTTTGCAGCCATTTAACTGTTTGAAGTATTCCATGGGCACTTGAATATGAGCCAATTCTCTTTTTCTCAGGGTGGAAGCTGTAGGTGGCTGTTCCTTATTTCATATGGTGAAAACAACAGTAAATTAACTGAAAGGAACATTAAACATATTAGAAGGAAAACTATGTTTGCAAAGGTACTGTTTCTTGGTACAGTTTGGGTAAAAGAGATGTTCTACCGTCACTGGCTTGTACAAAAGTGGTCTTCTGATACGTTCCCCCAATCTTCTCATATTTCTCTTTTCTCCACACATCTTTTCCTCGAGGCAGATGTGATAGGCCTAAAAAATAGAGCAGGTCCCCTTACTTGTGCACATATGGGCTGAAGCAAGCTAGACTGTGAATTCCTCAGCGTACACTTCTTTCTCCTGAAAGAAATACAGCTCCTTGGCATTCATCTGTGTCTGTAACATAACAGATCATCTAATCTGAACAATTAGCAAAATAACAGCTTCAAGTGTAAACAGTATTAGTCATAAGAGAATATATTATGTCAGTCACAGCACGGGCTTGACACTGAAAAATCAGTATCAAGGTATTACATTCAAGATGGGCATTGCCAGATGTCGGCAACGCTACGGCTCTGTTCTTAAAGGATTTGAAAACTGAAATCCATTTTCTTTACCACTCAGCATGGAGACGAGGGCTGGTGATAAAGATTAAGCGAACTTTTATTTCCACACTGATAAGCCTGCAGAGTTTTGTATGTCCTCCCTCATTAAAATCTTCTGCTGAGACCACAAGCACCTCAACCTGACAAAATGGTTCCTGATGGGAGATGAGCATATTGATCTGGAACAATTTATACATGTTCTACTAGTGAGATAATCTATAACAGAGAAATTCTGTTTTAGTTTTTCCTCTCTTTTTTTTTTGTTTGCCAAAGTACGTTACACTATGGTGAATGATGACTATTGCGTTGTGTTGGGCGGTTCTGTTTCCCCCTCAGTTTATAATGGTTTAGCCTTGGTTCCCTCCACCCTCCTCTGTGCAGCCTGTCATCCCTCCTCCTCCCCAATCCTCTTGACAACAAATGTATCCTACCAATAATCCCTCCCTGGTACCCTGTTCATCAATCAGCGCTCCCTCCCTTCCCTCTAGAAACATCTAGCTAGAGCGTCGAGTGATTGGCTCAGGGGCTGGGGCCCCTCCCACAAGGTATCCCTATTGGTTCATTCCTAATAACATCCCACTCTCCTCTGGGCTCCAATTCGCCCAGAGATTGACTCCTCCCCTGTCTCCCTTGCCATTTATAAGTCTCTGTAACTCTCGAATTCTGTCTTTGGCTCTTGGTTCCCCTGGGACCTAATCAAACTTGTTGCACCTCAGCTGAAGTCCACTCTCTTCTTCTGCTGGTTGTTGCTGCAAGCCACATCCATCTCTAAGGAGCTGCTGCTGTTACAACACAGGGCAGTCACCTTAGGCGCTTAGGACTGAGAGGGATGAAGCCTTCTCCTGCTCTTTGCCGCTTCAATGATGAAATACCAAACTAATTATTAACAAACCTAGTTACCTAATCATCCAAATTGATTACAGCATGTTCAAGTGCATGGGCTGAGGAAAAGCCATCAACAGTGTTTATACCAATGAATAATGACTATGAATTGCATAAGATAATCAAAGTTATTATAAAAACAATTAATCAAAATGTCTGCAGGGTCATAATTTCCCATAAAGCAGCCTCTTTTTTCCCCTACTTTGATTATATCAATAAAGATTGAAAAAATGTTATAGGAAAGTAAGATTTTATAACAAACATTTCACAATATTCTATAACACCTAGACCATTTCAACAAAATGGGATGAAACAGGCTTTCTTCATTTTTAAATTAATTAATCTTACTTTTATTTAAAAAATAAGATGTATTACAACTTTTAAGACACAACAGCATTTTTTTTCCCCAAGGTTTTTATTGAGACTCAGGTAGGTCTAACCCGCAAAATCTTCAAAATCTATTGTCATTCAATCTGATGAAATGATCCTGTAAGCCAGACTCAGTGGGAATTGTCTTGGAAGATCAGACAAAGTAAGTAAATAGAGAATAAGAATAGAATTGATTTATAGTAAAATAGCAATTCTGTGATACTTACATATGCATCTGGCTCATTCTTAACTTCATTTCACATGAACTACCTTCTGGATACTTCCTCGCAGTCCATAGACTAGAAAAGTAGTACATATACTTTCAGGTTTCAGCTTCATATTCAGGTTTTACACAATCAAAACTTGGTGAGAAGAATGTGTCCCTGAATGTGAAGCACATAAAATAAACAAATTGAAAGAAATAAATTGGGATAGAAAAATAAATACAAAAATTATCCTGTGATGCAATAATCAGAGCATCTAAACCCACAGAAGTTGTAGTAGTCTTGTTTATCTATCTGTTTACCTTATGTATACAGTGAGTCTTCAATTTCCATATATAGCACATATAATATGTTCAAAGAAAGAGACCTGTATTTTGAGATTACTGGATTCATATTTTACCAAGACTTAATGAAAAAGCTAGCTCCCTAAAGGGTTTTAGATTCCAGAAACATTATGAAAATGAAAAAAAATTTGAAGAACATTCAAAATGTTATTCTGAGACTCTGGATAAATAAGAAATGTCTGGCACATGTCTTCGCAAACTTTCCAGAACAATGTGCTGTCAACTCAAGGTAAATGACTGTAATATTTTATCCAGTTTTTAACAGTGGGAAAACCAAAATATGTCCCATAATGAGAAACAAGCCTACTTTGTTTATGATATTCTCCTTTAGCTCTGGTTTATCTTTAGGACAGTTAGTGTTTGCTTTATTTAGAATTTAAGATTTATAAGGACTTAGTGAAATATGCTTACAAAATTATTATTGGTGAAGTATTTCTATTGCACATTCGTTTCAAAATGGTACTTTGTTTTTTTCTTATCCTTCTGTGAAATGAAACCAAATGTCAGAACCCTAGAATATTTCACTATGTTGACTTTTCCTCATTATATTGCTTTAATTGCTTAATGAAAGCATGTGGAATTACATCAACAGGATGCTTTAATGGCTCAGACCCAAACGTTCCTAAGCTTCGCCCTAGTTTGATATGCAATAGTATGGCAATAACCTTGTCAGTATCACAGAAATGTTCTCGGCCTGATTAGGAGTTGAGGAGCCGAATATGTACTAATGGTTAATCATGGCTATAAGTCCCCCCAGACTTGTATGTTTGCACCTATTTTTAATTAATAGGCTGCTTAATTTGTTTTCAAATGTAATGGACACCTACTTATTACATGATTTTTCAGAGATGAACTTTACTACTGTGGAAAATAAACATGGATGGCTAACTTTTTCTTTACTGTCCTGCTCATCTACTACAATAATTTCCATGAAGCTGTTTTTGTTAATTCCTTCCCTCCCCTCTCCTCCCGAAGCTTCCCTTCCCTCCTTTCGTTCCTTCCTTCCTCATGCCTGTTGTAGCCCTCCCTGTGGCCACGGGATCTGGACAGCGGTGGCTAGCTGCTCCCGAAGCTTGGCTGGAGGTGGCCACAAGATTTGCCACCCCTGAGCCTTCCTCGTGGACTCCAGGTGGTGCTGCTGTGGCGTGGGTGGCACAGGCAAGAGCGAGGCTACGACATTCCAAGGTAGAGGAAGGTAAGAGTGGACACTCGTATGGGTATCAAGAAGGCTTTTTTTTCCCTGATGGGTCCAGGGACAAGTGTCAGGGGAAAAATGCTTGGGGAGGAACTAATAAAGGGAGTGGGTGTGAGAGGAGGAGACACAGAACAACCAATGAGCTAAAGGCAGGGAATGAATGTAAAACACAGCTGAGCCAATGGGGAGTACACAGAGGAGGGGAAAAGCCCCAGCGACAAATCATGTAACAGGGTATGGGTGATTGATACAGAAATTTCTCGAAATAAAGGGGGGGTGGTTAACATAACAGACAGGGTGAGAGGGCGGCACGGTAAGGAGGAGAAGAGACTTATTAGGGCAGAAGGGGAGGTGCTGAGGATCACTCACTTTGAGGGGCAGGCTGCTGGCGGGAAAGGAGGGTGGTAAACAACTTGGGACAAACCATCGTGAGGGGAACACATGGGGGGAACTGGGGATCAAACCATTTCTGAAACAGAGCAACCAACTTCAACATTCTTTTAAAAAATACAATACCACAGTCTGTCGTCTTGTTATGGGACAAAATCCAGAAGTAAATTCTGATTTCTTTGGGAAAAGGTAACTATGAGTTGTTTGGACTGAAGTATACAAAATTCAGAAGGAAATAAGACAGCAGATGTCAGGTTTTGTCAAATGTACAAGAACTCAGGGAAATGGTTTAAACTAAAGAGTAGGCCAAACCTGCAAGGAACTCAAGAGGAATTTTTCTGGAGATCATAGAAAATAAAAAAGACACCAGTCAGCAATAAATGTAATTACTACAGAGGAAAGTCAAAAACCATTTAAGACATAGAGAAAATGTTGGACAAAAATCCTATGCTAAAACACGGGAAGGACTGACCCATTTGCCACCTGCATGCTTTGGTCCCGAGAGGGAGCTGACCTAAGTTCTTTTATAGTACACAGAAATGCCTGAAAGTACCACGTAACTTATTTTTTTCTCTCTCATTTCTGGAGTATGCAGTAAATGTAAGCATATTTATTCATGTGGAATATTTCTGAGCGTTTTTGCTCATTTATATCAGCATGCATACAGTCCTTGGTATTATTTGTTGTTTCTAAGTCAGCTACAACATGCAAAATGCTTTGCAATGTAAAAAATAAACAGTATTCCTTTTCAGGGAGGCTGTAATGCAGGAAGGCAACACATGAATAGATTGCAGGAAAGAGGGGGGAAAAAAAAGAGTATATCATGTGTTTAAATAGCGGAAAATATTGTTGGCAAGTTTGAGCAGGGAACTGTAGGTACAGAAGTTTAAAATAGATCAAGCCACAGAAAATCTTCTCCTTGATAATTTCTCTTGGGAATAAGCACTAGCCCAAGTTTTGTCATGTGTTATTTTAACCTTTATAAAATGGACTATTAAGACAATATTTCTGACATCTAACTCAGCACATTATAAAAAAACCCCAAAAACCTGTCCTTTCCATCAAACTTCTAAGAGAGACTGAACCTTATAAAACTTGGAAAAATCATGCCATGGAAATTATTTGGATAGAGAGGATAGTGAGGGGGTAGAAAGAATGTTGTTGCTAAGTTCCTGAAATGGAAGTTAATGATCCTAATAAGAGCAGTGCTTTGTGCTCCTCATATGAGTATGTTCTGGCAGAGAAGAAAAAAATTTGGATTCAAAGACAATGGCAAGAGAAGAGAAGAGAAGAGGAAAGGAATAGTGTGGGTCTAAATCAGCATGGGATGAATCAAAAGACAGCTCATTTAAGTGTCTGACTCTCTGAGCTCTGCCAGTGACTTACAGAAGGGAAACAGCCTTAACTTTATTTACAATGCCAAAAGGATATATGCAGAAATTTACAGGAAAAAAATGAATGGGTCCCTTCTGCAGCTTCAGGCCTTCTCAATTAGCAAGCTAGAAGGACTAATACTTTCCCACTCGAGGCACACAGTTTAGCCCGTTATATTAAACAGTCTCCCTGAGCTCCCTCACTAGTAATGGGAGACAGGTAGTTTTCTGTAAAGCCAATGCAACAAGTTTAAGTTCAGTGCCCAGTTAACAGGAGTCTCAGAAATCAGTTGTCTAACTTGGCCACAGCTCCTGGTGTTAATATTTTTCCTCTGAATTGAAATGCAACAGGTTTTATGTTACTGGATATACCAACAGGCATTTTTGAAGCTGAAATAACAGATCTTCACTACTGGGGTAAAAGAGTCAAACTAAGGAGTTAAGTAGGGCAACATAAAAGGAATCTATTAGAAATAGTGACAAAACACACCACCAACACCTCAGGTGCTACCAACAATTAAAGGGTTGGGCATTCTAAGGCACTCAGCTATAGAGGCTATTATTAATGTAAAGAAATTAATAGTATGACTTAACTGGATGCACTGATGTGAGGCACAATTACACACTGAAAATGCCTCAACTGGGCCACTAGATCTTTCTCTGCAGGAGGTAAGCTTTACAAATTACTTCAGAACAGAATGCCACAAGTATGATCTGAAAAATCAAGGTCTAGTAGCAGGTTATCTGTCAAACTGTCAAAACTGCAGACTAGGTGCTGAATGCAGGACAACCATAAATTCTATTTGTTTCATAACAGATTCCTGCCTTTCACTTTAGGGTTCTAAATTAGCTGAAGCTGTGACATCCAATCTTATTCTACTTCCCAGTAAACTGAACTAATCTCAGCCTACAAGGTTGTTTTCAAGGGCTAGATTGGGCCTTTGATTTGTGCCATGTCTTCAAAATCTTTTATAGAATATAACAAAAGCAGGCCCAGCTGAAGCTGAAAACCAATATATTAAAAACTACAGAGTCTGAACTCTAGTTTTCTTTTAAATGGAGCTTTCATGGAGACCTGTGCCAGCAAAATTCCAATGCATGTGCCACATGTCATAATTACTTGTAATCTGCTTTGAAAGAACAGAGGATGATACATTTCCATTCTATTTTCAAGTGATCAAAACCTTGTGCCTGTGCCTTTGATCCATTTTGGATCTGTATGTCCCGCAACTGCACAGCAGACAGCATGCATCTCCCCAGTAATAGAACGACAACAAACTGATTCCCAAGAAAAACATTAAGCTGGAAAGGAATACAAAAGAATCTTTAACATTTAAGATTGGAGCTGCAAAGAAATACTTCATAACCACAGACATGCTTGCTTAACATAAGGGAGAAACTCTTGCACTGTGTGCCTGGAGATGGTAATAGAAGAGCATCAATTGCTGCCGCCTCCTCTTGCATGTAGCAACCACAGTGTACACTGCTTGAGCATGACCACAGCAGGGGAGACAATGCTGTTTCCTTTCCTAGCAGGGGCTCCTGCATGAGGACACCTGTCTCAGGGAGTACAGGATTTATTAACACCTGAGTAGAATCGGCGCCAGCAGTCTATACAAGATCAGCAACAGGCTGGGCATATGTTGTGTTGTGTTGGGCTGTTCTGTTTCCCCCTCAGTTTATAATGGTTTAGCCTTGGTTCATTCCACCCTCCTCCTCACTGCCTGTCACCCTTACTCCTCCCAAATCCCCATGACAACCATTGTATCCTGTCCTTAATCCCTCCCTGGCACCCTGTCCGTCACTCGGTGCTCCCTCCCTTCCCTCTAGAAACATCTGCTAGAGCGTCGAGTGATTGGCTCAGGGGCCGGGGCCCCTCCCTCAATGTATCCCTATTGGTTTGTTCCCAATGTCATTCTTTCGTATCCCACTGCCCTCTGGGTTCCTATTTGCCCAGAGTTTTACTCTTCCCCTGTTTCCCTTGCCCTGTATAAGTCACTGTAACGCTGTAATCCCGGTCTTTGGTTGTTGGTTCCCTTGTGACCTAATAAACCCGACTGTACCCTCAGCTGGAGTCCGCTCTCTTTTCTGCTGGTTGTTGCTGCAAGCCTCGTCAGTCACAAGGAGCTGCTGCTGTCATAGCACAGGGCAGTCTCCTTAGGTGCTGTTCAGGGTCGCGCAACCCAAGATGGTGCCCCGACTGCAAGTGGTGCTGGACACTAGCTGGATGGCAGAGAAGGGCAAGCCTTCTCTCCAGCCTTGTTCTTGCCACTTCAGTTGGCAGCCAACATGAGGCCCGAGGGCATTTCCGGACCCCACAGAGGAGACTTGTGGACCCTTTGGACTTTGCCCTTTGAATCTCCACTCCAAGTCTCCTTGGCCGTCAGACTACCTCCCGGTAGAGCAGACCCCTTTTTGGTGGGTTGCGCTCCCGGAGGATTGGGAACGGTAGCTCCTGGCACCCGAGGAGTCGTTCCTCCAGCAGAACCATCACTCCCAGGTTTCTTTTGGCCCATGCCGGATTTGGTGAGTATTGCTCGCTCTTGTCCTGCCTTTTTAGTCGTTTATTGACTGACTTTGTATTTGGTCCCTCTGCCTATAGGCACATTGCTGCGCAGCTTTCTCCTTTCTTGACAAGGCCTGGTGTGAGGCTCTTGCTTCCTTTTTTTTAACATTCTTCCAGGGCAGTGGGTGGACTGAGTCGCACCTCATAAGACCTTTATAATGGGTGCTCACCTTTCTGTGGCTCAGAAGAGAGTCTTGACCCAATTTGCGAGAATCCTTGCAGGGAGGGGTGTTCATGTTCAAAAGAAAGAGTTAAAGAAATTAGTAAAGTGGCTGTTTTCTCCTTTTCCAGAGGTTTCTCCTGACCAATTATATGACCCAGGGTTCTAGGAGATTAGTAATTGTAAATTACAAGATTCAGTCAGGTTGGGAGATTCTTCTCTGCTGAAAAACACATTTGGGCTTCTCAAAATGAAATTATCTACAATCTGTCTCCAAATTGAGAAAAGAGTCATCTTCGCAAAGTTTTGTCGCCAGTTCTCCCTGAACCCCTGGTCCTAGCCCTTTTCCCTCCTCTGTTCATCCTAAAGGTGGGATTTTGAGAGGAGCAGCTCGCTCCAGCACAGCGCAGTGTGTCCACCATTCCCCTGGCTCCCCTCAAAGCTCCCCATCCCCTCGCCTGAAGAGTCCTGGCCAGACTGTCCAGGGTTCCTCTCCTTCCCCCTCTTTCCCAGTTCATAGATCCCCAGTTCGTAAGCCTTCTCTTTGGTTTTGTCTGCCTCCCCATGGAGCTCAAGATGGAGAAAACCACATGGTTTTTCCTGCCCTTTCCACTTCTTCTTTCCATAATCCCTTTTGCTCCTCAAAAAACCCTTTCATGTCCTTTGACTCCTCCCAACTTCCTTCAGATGCTCCTCCCTCAGCTCTTCCTATTCCTCTTCTCATTTCTCCTTCCTCCTCCCAAGCCCCGCCCTCTTACCACACCCTTGAGGCGGAGCCCAAATCAGCAGTAATCCCCACCCACTTTTCTGGCCATTCCTCCTCCCCTCCCAGTTCCGGTTCCCATGCCCCGCCTTCCAGTTCCCACGCTTCGGTGTCTGGGGGCAGGGGGGTGGAGACCCGGGACTCGGAGCCGGTTTCCATCCCGTCAGGAGCCCTGGTCACTTACCACCCTGAGAAGGAGGGAAGAGCCCAGGTCCAGTGGACCCCATTCCCACACCACATTATCAAGGAGTTGTGCAAGGCCCAAAAGGTTTTCTCCTGGGAGAGTGAATACTTCCAGGGGATCCTGAGGGGCACATTAACTGAATCTGAGGTGACCCCAGCCTTTTTTCATGCCTCCTCAACGCAATAGAATTTGTTGTGTGGGAAGAGGCATGAAAAAAAGAAATAATGGGAGTTCTGCCCTCCCTTTGGGAGAATCCCCAAACGGGTCTTGATTTTAATGGCGAAACTATTTCAAATGACCACTTGTGCGGGTTGGGGAATTGGGCCGATGGACAATCGCAGGCGCGCACCATTCCCCCAGAAGTTTTAAGAGAAAGTGCCAAGGCTGCTGAAAAAGCTTTCTTTGGGCTGAGGTGAGCGGCACCCCGTTTAACTTACTCAAAAAATATTTCAGCTACCTGATGAGCAGTTTGTTTCATTTGTCAAGCACCTTTGCAACGTAATTGATTTGCAGGTGCAGAGTGAGGAAGCCAGGACTGAAATTTTTAAAGAGGTGGTCTCTGCGAATGCTAACCCAGCCTGCAAAGCTGCTATCTTCAGTCTGCCCATGGATCCTCCTCCCACTCTGCAGGACATGTTGGAAGTTTGTGCCCGTAAAGTCACGCTATCTCCGGGAGAACTTGACCCCAAGACACGGCTGCTGCCCTGAGAGTTGCCGCCGCTGACACCACAGATGCATCACCAGTGGACTCAGCCCTGCCGTCAGCCGACTACCAGCTGCACCCTCGCACCCCAGGACCATCCCAAAGAAGAGCCACTCCTTGTCACTTGTGTGGGAAACTTGGGCACTGGATGCCTGAGTGCCCTCTGAGTCTCCAATTTTTTAATTTCAGAAAACAACAGAGAGCACAGGAAAATGCACAACAAAAAAACTAGCTTCCAAGTGCAGTCTGCCCTGTGCCAAGACAAAAATGAGGCGGGATTTGTGACATCTTGTGGGGAGGGGAAGGGAGTAGACCATTCTAAACCAAGCCCGCCTGTGTCCACAACCAATCTTGACTATGTAAAACTGGACTTGACCTGTCTGGACTGTATCCAGCGGAGACCAGTTTTGACCACTTTTTCCACCACTGTCCCTTTCAAGTTGCAGCTGACCTAACCACTCAAATTTTCACCTGGTAACTGTGTGCCCAGAGTGCCCAGGCAAATGGAGAGAAATCGGCTGTAAGTATGCTGTTGTCGGAGACACAAAGTTTCTGCCACTCAAAATTAATATCGTCCCAGGTCTTTTAACATCAGATACAGAAAAATTTTCTTTAGACTTGTATTGTATCTGCCCCCCTACCTTTTTCCTGAAAGGCCAAGTTTTGGCTCAAGACATTCCTGTGCCTGAGCTGACCGGGAATCTGGAGCGGTCTTCTTCATATTGAAAAGACAGGTTCTAGGCCACGAGAAACCACGCCTTACCTGTCACCTTTCAAGGGGTAGGGATCATAAGTCTCTGCAGGGACTTTTGGACACAGAGGCAGATGTGATGATCATTCCCTCTTGGGAATGGTTGTCACATTGGGAATTGCAGCACATGGTTGGACGCGTTCAAGGTGTTGGAGGTATTCAATTCGCTCAACAATCCAAGAGTGTCGTGCAAATTAAGGGGCCGGATAGGCAATTGGTGTCAATAGGCCTGTTCGTTTTAGAATACACGGAACCCCTGTGGGGGAGGGACCTTCTTGCCCAATGGGGAGCCAGAATTGACCGCCTAGCGGTTCCCCAGGTTTTTGGGCAGCGGTCACTGAAGAGTGCCCTACCCAAAAACTGAATTGGAAGACCGATAAACCAGTGTGGGCAGAGCAGTGGCTGCTCAATAAACAAAAATTAAAGGCGCTCAATGAGCTCGTTGAGGAGCAGCTGTGCAAAGGCAACCTAGTGGAGACCATGTCTGAGTGGAACTCCCCAGTGTTTGTCATCAAGAAACCTAATAAAGACAAGTGGCGGCTCCTCCATGACCTCCGGCAAATTAACATTATCAAAGACATGGGTCCCCTCCAACCAGGGATGACATCCCCAACGATGCTCCCTCAAAATTGGAATTTGGCCATCGTTGATATGAAAGATTGCTTCTTTCAAATTCCTCTGCACCCTGAACACCCGACGTTTTGCCTTCATAGTTCCCACCATCAACCATTAAGCCCCAAGGAAGTGCTACCATTGGCGTGTCCTCCCACAGGGGAATGAAAAATAATCCAGTCACCTGCCAATGGTATGTGGCTTCCTTGCTGTCCCCAGTTCGCACAGCAGCCAAAGATGCGATCGTATTTCATTACATGGACGACATTCTTGTTTGTGCTCTGATGGACGACATACTTACTCAGGCACTTGATCTGACAATCAATGCATTGGTTGCTGCAGGGTTTGAGCTTCAAGAGGAGAAGATTCAGCGGATGCCACCTGGGTCTGGAAATTAGTAAGCAGACCATTGTTCCGCAAATATTGGCAATTAAAACTAACATCAAGACCCTGGCTGATGTCCACCAACTCTGTGGGTCTTTGAACTTGGTAAGGCCTTGGCTAGGCATTCCAACTGACAACCTAGCCCCTCTTTTCAATGAATTGAAAGGGGGAGAGGAGCTTAGTTTTTCTAGGTCTCTTACCCAGGAGGCACAAGTGGCATTGGAGAAAATCTAAAAATCTATTTTCACCAGGCAGGCCCACAGATACCAACAGGGTCTGCCATTCAAGTTTATCATTTTGGGAAAATTGCCGCACCTTCACTGACTGATTTTTCAATGGGACGATTCTGTTAAGGGTAAGGACCAAGGCTTACGAGATCCTCTCTTGTTTATAGAGTGGGTCTTTCTCAGCTACCATCGGTCCAAAAGGATGGCATTGCCACAAGAGCTGGTGGCAAGACTGTGGATCAGGGAGCTTGCAGGTTGTGATTTTGGCTGCATCCACATTCCTATTCAATTAAAATTGGGCCAGTTTAACTTGGACACATTCGACAAACTGCTCCGTGAAAATGAAATGTTGCAATTCGCCTTGGACAGCTACACTGGCCAAATTGCTGTCGATCGTCTGGCCCACAAAATTTTTACTCGGGATGTCCGATTTTCTCTATCATTAAAGATTGTTCGGACCCGAACCCCTCTGAAGGCCCTGACTGTATTTACTGATGCATCCAGAGCATTGCGCAAGTCATGATGACTTGGAAGGATTCTCAAATTCAGTGGTGGGGGGCTGATATCACTGAGGTGGAAGGATCACCTCATGTAGCTGAGTTGGACACAGTCATCAGAGCTTTCAAGAGGTTCTCTGAACCGTTCAATTTGGTTACAGATTCGTCTTATGTTGCTGGTGTAGTGTCCAGAGTAGAAAATGCCATCTTACAAGAAGTGTCCAATATCGTTTTATTTAATTTGCTCTCAAAGTTAGTTATGCTAGTCTCCCACTGAGAGCAACCTTTCTATGCGATGCACATCAGGTCACACACTGACCTGCTGGGGTTCATCGCGGAGTGTAATCGGAGAGCTGGTACCCTTGTCGCTCCAGCACAGATGGCCCCACTCCCTCATGTCTTCGCTCAAGCCAAGATCAGCCACCAGCTGTTTCTCCAAAACGCCCCTGGCCTTGTTCACCAATTCACTTCACTCGAGAGCAGGCCAAGGTAATCATGGCAACATGTCCCCAATGGCAGTCCCAACAGTTACTCTCCATCAGCGCTGGCACCAACGCCAGAGGGTTGTCCAGCTGTGAGGTGTGGCAGATGGATGTAACTCGTGTCCCATCTTTCGGAAGATTGAGTTATGTTCATGTTTCTGTGGACAGTTTCTCTGGTCCAGTTTATGCCTCCGCCCATACAGGGGAGAAAGCTGCTGACACTGAAAAACATCTCGTGTAGGTTTTCTCTGCTGGGCATCCCTAAGGTCATCAAAACAGACAATGGCCCAGCATATAAATCCAGGGAGCTCAAGGGCTTTCTGCAGCAATGAGGGATAGAGCACAAGACCGGCATTCCCTATTCCCCGACCGGCCAAGCCGTGGTGGAGAGGACCCACCAGACCCTAAAAAGGGTCTTAGAACGACAATGTACAGTGGTTAAGGTGCAGTCTCCCCATGTCCAATTGTCCAAGGTGCTTTTTACCATCAATTTTTTAAATTGCTCTTTTGATAACCTGGACCCCCCTATCGTTCGGCACTTCAGTCACCATGAGCAGCTGCACCAGAAAGCCAGGCCTCCAGTCCTTGTAAAGGAAACTTGGAAGATGGAAGGGCCTTCTGACTGGGTTACTTGGGGGAGGGGATACGTGTGTCTGTCCACTCCCTCAGGTCTCAAGTGGGTACCATCGAAGTGGGTCAAGCCCTTCCTCCCAAAAAAGGCGTCAGTGATCTCGGTTGTGGCACAGATGGAGGAGGCTTGCTGGAGGAGGAGGTGCAAGCCTTTTGATAAAGATTTAGGCCTCCTGGAGTGAACCAAGCCAAGGCATTTTAAGTTTGTCTTCTTAATTCATTTTTGTTTCTTTTCAGCAAACCCGACCTGAAGGCTCCATTGCCAACCGCCTTCGTCATCCTAGCAGCTGTGTTCTGGTCCTTCGTACCATCTTCCGACCAGTGAATTGTTCCCCAGCCCAAGGCCAGTGTCTGGCGGACCCTTGCTCGAGTCCTCGGCCAGGACCACATATGCCTAAGCACTGCATCCGCAGAGGACCCTATGTCGTCATGCATTGTGGGGATCACTCTTCCTCAAAACAAATTTCCCTCTCCCTTTAATACCCCCCTTGCCCCTCTGATTCCCCAAAAGATTGCCTGCTCCCCTGGATTTGACCCCAAGTTCAGCTGGAGGAACGGAATCCGTGGGCTGGCCCCATTGGATTCTGAACCTTTAGAATTTGAGTTGCTTGGCTCCGCCAATGCTTCCCTTTGTGTTCAGTTTACATTTACTTCGAACCCTCCTGACAAATCATTTGAATCTGTACACCAGTGGAAGAAGGAATACACCGCCGATCGCTGGTGCGATGTCGTGGCCCAAATCGAAATGGCTTCCACTGTTAATTATAAACCTTTAACATTACCCCGTGGTATATTTTTAGTTTGTGGCCACTGAGCATGGGCAGGCATCACCTCTCGCCTGATTGGAGGCACCTGCACTTTCGGACGGCTGATGCTGTTTACCCCCAACAAAACCCAAATTAATGATTGGATTGTGAAGAATGTCGCACTTAATTTGGCCCGTCCCAAAAGGGACCTTCAAAATCTCCATCCTGAGTGTGACTCCGAAATCATTCATTGGTCCAAACCTAAAGGGGTTGTAATTACCGTGTTTTTGCCCTGGGTGTCTGCAACCAAGGCTCTAGGTGAATTGGCCCACCTAGAGTGTTGGGTGGCTAAACAAGCCAATCTTACCTCAGCCGCTTTATCAGACCTCGTATCTGACAAGGAAATAACAAGGAAGGCGACCCTGCAAAACAGGGAAGACCTCGATTTTCTACTCCTCCTTCACCATCATCAATGTGAGGAATTCAAGGACCTCTGCTGCCTGAATTTATCATCTAGGGCCAAGGACACGAGGACCACCTTACACAAAATGCAAGACATGGTCCATCAAATCAAAAGAAAACAGCAGACTGGCTGGGGAACATCGTTTCAGGATGGGGCCTCTCAGGATGGGTCGGGTCAATTGTAAAGACTGTGTTTTATGTTGTTTTCGTCATCATTATTGTTTTAATTGCTTCATCCATTGTTTGGATGTTGAGCAAGGTGACACCTCCCCCAAGTGTCAGCCAGGTGGTGAGCCCTGAAGAAGGTGAATCTTCTGCTGAAGAAGATCAATGGGCTTCAGCCCCTTTGAGCCACCCCTGGTTTGGGGACATTTATACAGACTCTGAATTTAACAATCAAGTTAAAACCTTTTAGATTTTTTCTTTATTTTTTAAACAAAAAAGGGGGAGATGTTGTGTTGTGTTGGGCTGTTCTGTTTCCCCCTCAGTTTATAATGGTTTAGCCTTGGTTCATTCCACCCGCCTCCTCACTACCTGTCACCCTTACTCCTCCCAAATCCCCATGACAACCATTGTATCCTGTCCTTAATCCCTCCCTGGCACCCTGTCCGTCACTTGGTGCTCCCTCCCTTCCCTCTAGAAACATCTGCTAGAGCGTCGAGTGATTGGCTCAGGGGCCGGGGCCCCTCCCTCAATGTATCCCTATTGGTTTGTTCCCGATGTCATTCTTTCGTATCCCACTGCCCTCTGGGTTCCTATTTGCCCAGAGTTTTACTCTTCCCCTGTTTCCCTTGCCCTGTATAAGTCACTGTAACGCTGTAATCCCGGTCTTTGGCTGTTGGTTCCCTTATGACCTAATAAACCCGACTGTACCCTCAGCTGGAGTCCGCTCTCTTTTCTGCTGGTTGTTGCTGCAAGCCTCGTCAGTCACAAGGAGCTGCTGCTGTCATAGCACAGGGCAGTCTCCTTAGGTGCTGTTCAGGATCGCGCAACCCAGGATGGTGCCCTGACTGCAAGTGGTGCTGGACACTAGCTGGATGGCAGAGAAGGGCAAGCCTTCTCTCCAGCCTTATTCTTGCCACTTCAGTCATAGACTGGCAAAGACTGGTCAGTGCAGCAAACAATATCTGGCTTTTATTTGGGCAATATGTTAAATTTCACAGGTCAATTTTTCCTTCTTTTTTTTTTTTTTCCTTTTTTGTTATAGCAACAGTCATTTTTTCAAACACATTTATGACCCATGAATGTGGTCTTTACTGCTCTTTTCCCTTTGCACCTCTCAGCATGCTATATGGGAATAGGCATTCATGATAGAAGCCTGTCTGCCCTCTAAGGGCTGGCAGAAACTCTGCCATCACCACAGGCAATCTATTCCTGCATCCCTTAATATTATGTGAATACTGGAGTTTAGAAACTGTACACTGTTCTGTATTCTCATGATAAATCCATATAGATTGTTAGTCCTTTCTCTGTTTCCTTTACAGATGACCATGAATAGGTTTGGATTTGCTCCAGTATTTTCTACTAATTTAATTGAAGCAGAAAACCTGTAATTCCACATGTTTTCCCAACTTCTGAAGACTAGCACCAAGTTTCCCCCTCTCTACATACACTGACTTTTTTTTTTTTTTTTTAACAGATGATTGCGAATGCCTGGTAAGCTGTGTTTGGTGGCCCTTTGGTAATGACAAATTAAATTTAAGAGTTCTTGATAGTGTGACAGTATTTAAGATGGTCTATTCTCATTTAAAGTTGAGAATTTTTTCTCTGTTACTAATTGTGGCAACGTTATTTGTTAGTGAAAACTAGTGCAAAGAGTATTCAAGGTTATGGTCTTCTTTATCCAACTCTCACTGAAAAATCTGACCTTCTGCAAGGCAGCAGGCCTCTCTTCTCCTTATCCTTCCCCAAACATAAATGCCCATATTTCTGTTTTCCCTGATAAACATGACTTATTCCATACTATTTGTTTCTTGAGTTTTTCCTGTTTGTTTGAAATACATATTTTCTCTGATACTCATACTCTGGAGATAATGTCACCCGATATCCCAAGTTTTGTTTACTCCTGCAAGTTGCTATTGTGAATCTTAAAGCCTCTGAGTTGTGCAGATACTTTTGTGTGCCACCAAGGCTAGAGGTTCCCCTGCCACCATCACAGCATAATAAGTGTGATCTAACAGCTTTCCTCCTAATTTGATCCTAATTTAACAGATGGCTGTCCCATTAATCTCTAACCTTTGGTGGCTATGTTGTTGTTACCATGCTGTGTGTGGAATGAAAACTCTTACTTCATTCTGGTTTTAGAGAGAAAAACAATTTTATATTTCAAACCATTAGAAGTATATGAAACATAACTGGAATCTGCAGTGTACGTAGGATGAGTCAATTTTAATGAACTTAAAATGTCTCTGTTATACTTCTTTAACATAATTCAAAACACAGACACCTCCCCTTATACGGACACACCTTGTCTCAAAGTGCCACTGGGATTTAGATACAGAAATAATTCTGGAAATCTGGGCTCTTGATATTTTGCAAGTCAGCAGGCATAGTACACTAAAATATTGGTACAATATCTCTTTACTTTGTGCAGTAGCACACACACACCAAATCTCACACTACCAGCAATATTTTTTGGCAAACTGTACTATTAATGCAAATTAAATTAGGCTGCATGACATTAAGCCACTTGGGATTTCTCCAGGGCATCAATTTAGCAACATGTGCTTTCAATCTCTATATGTTCTGTTCCCTTGGAAACCCAAAAAAAAGAATCCAAACCAAAACCCAATAAATTAAACATAAGCTGCAGCTTTTGTGTGCGTGTGTGTGCAGAAGTCAGGGTTAATTTTCTTTTTGACAATCAAGGGCTTACCTTAATTTCAAATATTATGCTTGTCCTTTTCTCAATGACAGTGAGGACAATCAGGATCGTATAGACAATTGCCTGCCTGCTATTGAGGCCATCATGAGGCTCTTTGTTTGTCTCTTCCTTTTTCCTGCTGCCCTGTATCCTTTTTCCTTACTCCTCCAAGTGCAAAAGTTTCTTGTCCACTTTCTTTTCCCCCAAACCTATGGATATTCCTGCTCAGAAGACAAATGCATTGGAACCTCACTGTCAAGGGAAACTGTGTTCTGTCTAGCAGAGATTTGAGGTCTCTGGCCACACAGCTGTGGCAAGCCTAGATTCCTGTGAAAACAGGCAACTGGATCCAGATGGAGTCCAGATGTGGTAGTGTGCTGAGGCATCCAAGGTAGTAATCCATTGGACAAAAACGTTAGTCCAGGTGCAGTGTCAGACTGACACTGCCAGAGAGCATTTGGGCATGGGCTGGCTTATGTCAGCCTGTGCAGCTGCATCCAATAAGTCCAGTTTTGGGGTCAGTGACGGAAGACAGTCTCCACATATGTCAGTGTAGTGGTACTCCAGCACATAAATGATGCTGAACTGGGTCATGCAAACTCTGATTCCTCCCTCACCCATACATTCAGATGGAAGCTCATTTTTCTTGGTTTCTCACATTGTGAACTTACATCTCCATTCCCTGATTATGTCCATGGCTCTCTTGAACTTATCTTTACACAACAGGTATCTTGAAACTACCACCATATAAGAATCAGAAAAACCTAGGAAATGCAAGTTTCCCTAGAGGCTCAATTGATTACTTGTTATTAGAATGTAAGAGGAAAAAAAACCTGAAGCACTAAAGGCTTCTTCTTCTACCCATAAAACTTGAGAATAATTGGAAGAAACAGGGGAGAGGAGAAAAGAGGCTGTTATCTGCAAACTGTGAAAGTTCATGTTTGGGGTTGCAACAGCGGGGACTGGCAGCAGCAAGGAGACTTATGGCATGGCAGCACTGATGTGGTTGTGTACATTTCTGAGGTAAACACAAGGAAAAACACGCTAATCAAAAAAGGAAAATATCCTGAAGCGAGGGAAGAAATTAAGGAGAAAGAATTGTGAAAGCCTGTGATTTTTTCATTATTCTTGTTATTTTTATGTCTTTCTTTTTATTACCCTTCAGTTCTTCAAACCTTCTGCAAGTTTTCAGTGAAATGTAAGATTTAATAGTTGCAAATAGATGGAACTCTGTTCCCATTCTCCCTGCAAAACAACTCAAAATCCAAAAGACCATATAAACACAATCCTAATTTAGATGTTTTTGAAGTGCCATGTTTTTTATACTAATTTTATTACAGAGAGAGAGATGGTGGGCTGGCTCACAAACTCTGACTCCTTTATTCATAAAGACTAGTGCCTCACAAATGGCAGTGCTCATAATAATGACAACTTGCACACACTGACACACCCATGCATGCACATCTGGAAGGTGCTGAGAAAGTGAAACAGGGATAACAAAAGAGGACAAGAACAGAAGAAATGAAGGATATTCCTTTACAGGCTTTTACAGAAAGCTTGTTTAATCTCATGCTTACTTCTAAGTTAGGGGTGATTTGGCTGTCTCAAGCAATGCAACCTCCAAAAATGTTTCCAGAATGTAGATGGTGAAGGCAAAACACAACTATGGGTACCGCCCCTCAACATTTCTTTGTTTAGGCTATTTTCTTTTGGCTATTACCTGTTAGGTAATTTGTAACTTTCTGTCAGTGTTATCTTTGAAAGTGTCTTTATTTCACATTTTGTTTTAGTAGTTAAGAGGACTGTAGCACTTTTTAAGTCTCTATTACTTTATTTTACTTTTAGGAACATATTCTTATTAATCAAAATCATCTGTTTGGCTTCCAGTCTGTTTTCTTTGCAGAAGTGTTTTTGGAAGCTTAACAGTGTAATTCCAGGGATGATATCGGCCCCCATGCTTTAGAATCTGGGCCTACAGAGGGACTTAATATAGCTCTTTGGGAGGAAGAACTTACTCTGCCAAAACAAAGTTGTCTGCCAGAATTAGATCCTGATTCTGTAAACTGACTCCATTATCTATGGTTCTGCCTAACTAAGCATGTGCACGTTAACATGAATTTTAAATGCTTGAATTCCTTAAATGTTGAGGCCCACAGAAGACCATACTAGCTCAAGACTCAGGGGCAGAAGGACTCTGAATCTATGCACCAAGTATGGCAGGTGATGATGTGGCACTGGACTGCTGCTCAGACACCACACCCCACGTGCCATGCAGCTCCACCATATACGGCTCCCTTCACATGAAGAAGAGGCTAGGAAAAGGAAGAGGGAGTTGGCTGCACAGGCGGAGTCTTGTTAAAATATTGTGGTAGCCAAGAAATGGGCTAACGTTTTTTGCAAAGTTGGGTAACATTCATTTTACCGCAGAAAGCTGGGGGAATTCAGCCTGGAAAAAAGGAGGCTCAGAGGACACTTGAAGCAAAAAGGTCTGAAAAGAGGCTGTATGCAGGTGGGCGTCAGCCCCTTCTCCCAGGTGATAAGGCTAAGGACAAGTGAAAACAGCCTCAAGTGGTTTAGATTGGACATTATGAAAAATGTTTTTACTGAAAGTGTTGTCAAGCACTGGAATAGGGTCCCCAGGCAAGTGGTGGAATCGCCATTCCTGGAGCTATATAAGAGATGCTTAGGTGTGGCACTTGGAGACATGGTTTAGAGGTGGATGTGGCAGTGCTGGGCTTTTGGTTGGGTTTGCTGATCTTAGAAGTCTTTTCCAACACAAATGATTCTGTGACTCTATGACATAAAAAGCCTTTGATGTTATAAATCTTGTTCTTGAAATAAATATGTTCTACCATAACTCTGCTCCCCCAGCTAAAAGAAATGAGTACAGACACTGGTGTTTTTAACACTATCTTTTGACTTTGTGCTGAAAACAGACATCTGTATCTAAGGATAAGTCTAGATATGCTTGTAGTAGTAAGAAAGACCAGGCTTCCAGCCACCCTTAGTATACCTATACTTCCCTCTGCTTGAATGGGACTTAGACACTCAAAAAGTAAACTGAAGGAAGTCAAGTTTTCAAAATAATTTTTGAGAAATCACAAAGAACATATATCTTGGAGAACAGAGACAGACTTTTTAAAGAAAAGAAAGTAGAACTAGTGTAGAGCTAAAATAACCATAGAAGAATATAAGCTTTTAATCTTAAAGACCTAAACCAAACTGTTAATTTGAAATGGAAATATTTCAGTGTGAGAGAGAACTATAGGAGCAATAAATGCTATAAATATTCTATCCTGTGCACCATGCTGTCAAATAAAAAACAGAAAAATGAAGGACATTTTCTGGTTCCAACTGCTGAATCTACTTCTTTTGGAATCAAACAAAAATATAATCTATTGATATATAACAGGCCATGTGTGACAGCAGCATGATTTTAAAAGTGGCTTACTTTTATGAAAGAAACATGGCAGTGAAAAGAGCAAATCAGACACAGTGTTTAATTCAACATTTGAGAAGAAAAAAATGGAAAAATTGTTGAGGGGAAGTGCAAAATGCTGGACAAAAAGGTACAGTAACGGCATAAGGAAGTCTATCAGAGAGAAAAACATTTCAGATGTCATTCTAGTTAAGGCTCTAAATTTATGGGAAATGAGGTATATTTTCCAACAGGAGTATATTTATCCAACAGGTATATTTTCTAACAGGAAAATATGATATGTTGAAACATTCTGCCTGGTATGAAAGTAGCGTTTTTTTGAAGAAAACTAAGTGTATTACAGGAAGTTTCTGTCTCATATACTTATGGAGAACTGTAAAACCAGTGTGTTGTGAGTGACTCTAATGTCTCAAAATTTTTTTAATTCTCCCTTCAGTTTTAATAGCTGAAACTTGCTTTTATCTAAAGGCTTTCTATCAGTCAATATCTGATTAATGAAAAAAGTCTTTTCAGAAACCTGAATGAACCCCAAATCTAATTCAGAATGAAATCTAATTCTGAGTGAAAATGCAGACTTTCCACTGCTACCTACTCAGCACTGTAAAGGAAAAATTTCTGAAGCTGCACAACTGCTGCAGCAACAATGACCCATCTTCTTCCTTTACAGAAATCACAACCCCAGAATAAGCCAGATAGCATGGGAGGCTGTGAGAGGGGCAGAGGCATACAGAGGAGATTACTTAGGGGACCAGAGCATTCTCTCCAGAAAGCGAAATACTGCCTTATTCTCTTGGCAGAAAGGCCTCATTCATGTCACAGTAATGCTTGAGTTTGCTCACACCATTAAAACACCTTTAGCCAGCTTTTGTTCAACCCTGATGTGTCAGCTGCAGAAATGGTATTCCCTGTGTAAGTGATCAGGGATGGATTCAACCCTGATGTCTACCATGTGTGTCTGCTAGGGTGGCTGGATGCATAATTTCCCATTTCAGAGAATAGCTGAGAGCCTACTCAACAGAATTAATGTAGCTGTCCACTCCACACAGAGAGAAACTGCCTTCTGGACTGCACTAACTCTGTTTGCTAAATATCCTTAGATTGCATGTGAATCTTGGACACTTTAGCTAACCTAAATATCTCCTTAGGTGCAGACACAAATAAATTGATGAGGTTTACTTTACCAGAACTCTCCTTTAAATGACTACATAAAATACACAATATGTAAACTTTAAAACTGGAAAAAGTAGAATTTGTTAATGTTTCAAAAGTAAGCCCTGGGGTTGCCCCCTGAACATCTTACACTGTGGTTTTAAAAACTCTTTTAAAGCTTGCAATTTCTTGACAAAAATCTTATGAAATATTAATTTGAATATTTCATCCTCATCTAAAACATCATGTAGATATGTTCATGAACTTAATAAAAAAAAATATGGAGTTACTCTATTTTGAAGGTATCCCTTTTAGGGTTTTAAAAATACATGCCATATCTAGTATTGGAATATAAAATTGTTGCTTTGTTCATTTGAGATTATGTAACATAAAATATGTCTGTTTGCAAGAAAATTATTTTATTTACATTATGTCTATTATAAACTGAAGTATGTGAAATCTTTTGCAGGTTCATTGCTGGTTTTTCCGCAGTCTGGGAATTGTCTTCCCTCCTGTGCTTCATTCCAAATGGATCAGCCTCTGGGGAACAGTGCAGACTAGTACTTTGTGTTGTCACCTAGTGTGCTGACAGGATGAAGAAAAGTGTTTGGCACAGCCTTTCATTGGTAACATATACTGATAGACACAAGCGTGTCTCAGTCAAGCTGTTCAACATTTAAATGTGTAATTAAATATAATCACTATCCATATTAGGGTTGACAGTTTATGGTCTTTTTATAGTAACCTTTGTACTTTTGCTCATCAATCACTTTTTGTTTTTCTAGTAATTCATACTGCAGTAGTAATGGGATGGGACATTTGACTCAAAAAAAAACAAACCTTTTTTTTCCTCAAATCCAAAATACAGTATTCCCATCAGAAAGTTAAAGTAACCTTTCATGTTTGGAGTCTTACCTGCTCCTATCTGACAATACAGGAGTTCAACCCAAGGAGAGAATCACTGCATGACTGCCAGTGGGAAAATAAGTACTTAGAGGATATATGTTGAATACATTCAGTTGGTTCTGTGGCTGGAGCATATATACTTGATTTGACCTTAGCTATGGTCTTGTCTATTCTGGATATTGTCTGGTTATTTTTGTGTTTTTGTCTTTAAAGCACAAAAGCACCTAATGGAATAAGGTAAGAAAAAATTTGAACGCAGGGAAGACTGCATTTGCACCATCCTCATATTACAGACGAGAATAAATATGCCCCATAAATATTTGGACCTTAAGGTCCAAATAAGCAGATCTGTCCATAAGAAAATCCTGTCAATAAGAAGATCCTGTCAATGAGACATTTTTACAAAGTTCCACTTAAATGTATTTCTATGAAAGACAGTGATGAAAAAAATAAGTAGGAAACCCCACCTGGATCAGAGCAGATAAAAGATGGCTGGCCTATCCAGGAGATAAACTGTATTCAGCTCCTATCTGTATCAGATGGGATATTAAAAACTTAAACTTGAATGCAAGGTGATGGTTCTCATTAAGTAAGATGAAAGGGAGCAGGAACTGATGACTTCAGATACCCCATACTACGTACACCCAAAAATTCCTCTAACCTCAGCCCTGACTCCAGGGAAGTTTCAATCACTGCTGAGTATTGGGGTAATAAGTAAGGTTAGATTAGGGAATTAGTATCTCCCTCCAGTATCTTCTCAGCTGGACTGAGATACCTGGGGTTATTTTGACTCTTTGTGCAATACCTGTCACTGAATTAAGATAAAAATTATCCACAAACAACATTAATAAGGTTAGTTCCTGTGCTGAGGAAACTAGGGTTTATAGTAAACTGCAAACAGAAAAGCTAGGGTGAAATGACTTGCCAAAGTAAAACACTACCCCAGTGAAAGAAATGGAAATAGGATCCTGACTTCATACTTTCCAGAATTCCACTGTCAAATGAGTTGAGCTGCAGCAACATTATTGGGTCAACCTATCCGACAGTGTTTCCTCTTAGAATCATGAATCTGAATGAACCTCAATCCCAAAATCATTTTTTCACTGGTTTCATCTCAGAATTAGGATTTTTGGATGATCTAAACACAATGCTACCAGTAATAAATGATGCCACACAGATTTTAACTGGATTACAAAGAAACAGAGCTGGAAAACATGAATTTAAGTCTTCATCTCAGTATGGTGTTAGTGGAACCAGTGATACTTGTAAATCACATCAGGCTGGTTGCTGACGAATTTTTGGTGGAAGGATGGTGACATCTAGTGGTGCTGCTCTTCTCACAGCCCTTCACATTACATCTTGAAGCATCAGCTTTTTATCAGTGTCCACCTCTGAAAATTTCAAACGTAATTGCCCCTATTTTTGTTATATTGGAGTTGTCATAAAGAAGTGATTCAGCAAATAAAACTGAATCATAAAACATTGTAAATATTGTGATAACAACTTAAAGTTTTCTTTCTGAATTCATTACTTAAGTTCAAGAGTTACGTGTCTCAGAATAACATTATAGGCCCTGTTTCAATTGGGATTTTGTAATCCAGGCAGTGACTTAATCCTCACCTTAAAACAAAAAAAAAAAAAAAAGAAAGGATGCAACAAATCACACTTTAGGTGCTTTTTGCTCTCTGGCTGGGCAATTATTATAGTCTAGAGGTCTAACTGCAACAGGTGAAGTTAGGCAAAATCAGTCACCTTATAACAGCAACTATTAAAAAGACCTTAATAAAGTCTAATCTGCTTAGTGAGAAAACTGCCAGAAACATGTATTAGAAATTTGCACAATGAAAGACAAGAGACACAGATACTCAGAGAAATCAAATTATTAACAGAGGAAACCAAATCTATAACAGAAGGCTGAGCAGCACCAGAGTTTTTTTGCTAAAATAGATGCATTATTGACCTGCTAGACAAGCCATGATCTGGACTGCTTGAGGTGGCTGCTGTGCATGGGCAGAGGACATTCCCAAAGAGTTGTACAGTCTCCTTGCTTTGGGAGCTAGAACAGGTTCATTGATGGAGGTACCCTCTCCTGTGCCAGATGCTGCTTTACTACAACATATGTAACCTGTTACTCTAATATGACAGGTATTAGTAAGATACTCTCCAGCTCTTAGCTGCCAGCAGGAAAAAAGACCAGCTTGGCAGAACAGGAAGCTTTTGCTGGGACTCAGGAGAAAAAAGAAAGAAAAAAAGAAAAAAAAAAAAGAAAAAAAAAGGTTTGTTTATGACCTTTGGAAGAAGGGGCAGGCAACTTAGGAAGAGTATGAGGATACCATGAAGTCATTACAAAGGTGAAAGCCCAGCTAGAACTCCATTTGGCCAGCATAGCAAAAGATAACAAAAATATTTTGAGAAATAAATAACAAAAAGAAGGCTGAGGAGAGTGTCCACCCTATTTTTTCAATGCAGAGAGAAATACTGTCAGGAAGGATGAGGAAAAGGCTGAAGTACTTGATGCCTTTCTTTGCCTCAATCCTTAACAGAAAGACTAGTTACCCTCAGGGTACCCAGCCTCCTGAACTGGTAGACAGAGGTGTGGAGCTAGATAAATCTCCTGCTAATCCAAAAGGAATTAGTCAGCAACTTGCTGTGCTACTTAAACAAGTGTATCATGTTGGGTTGGATCCACCTGAGGATATTTATAGAGCTGGCAGAAAACTTTGCTCTTTCCATGATTTACCACCCGTCCTGGTTAATCAGGAAGGCTCCACATTAATAGTGGTTGGCAAATGAGATACCCACCCACAAGAAGGGCAGGAAGATTTGGAGAAGAACAAGCTGGTCAGTGTGGCCCCAGTGCCAGATGTTATGGAGCAGGTCATCCTGAGAGCGATTTCATGTGGTATGTAAAGGACAACCAGGGGATCAGACCCAGCCAGATGGGTTTATGAAAGGCAGATCCTGCTTGACCAGCTTGATCTCCCTCTGAGACAGTGTGACCAAATGAGTTTATGAAGGACAGACTGTGGATACCATCTGCCTAGACTTCAGTAAAGCCTTTGACACTATTTCCCCCATGACACTAATTCCACCTTCATGACAGCTTTCAGGAACAAACAAACACCACCTCGGTAGTGCGATACTGTACTAATGTTTATATACAATAGCTTTATTTTGCAACATTTGTGTTCTACAGCCATTTCTTCATTATCGTACTGAGACGAATCTACTCATCAGTCTTCCCTCTGCATGATCTCTTGAACACTACAGGTGGCTCCACAAATTTTCTCATAAAAGTGTATATTTTTCACCAGCTGGATATTGTAACTGTGCAAATGATGAGCATTCTTACTGCAAAACTTCAATTGCCAGTTAGCTCTCACATCAGCATCCAAACAGCTCTACACCTTTCAAAAGGACAGCATATATTTCCTCCAGTCAATCAATTTGTTTCTTTCAGAAACTCCTTCTGACTAATTTCACGATAAATATTTTTCATTTAGCTCTACATTATCTCACAGAGTAGAGGTTAAAATTAGATGGATTTTCTGTACATAAAACACAGACCTTGGGAAAAGTATATTCAAGGGCCTGAAACAGCCCACATAGAATGCCCACTAGATAGATTTCCCCCAAAATCAATGGGGAATATGTGAGATATTCTTTTGTAACTGCAACAATAGCATGAAATACTATATAAAACTAAGAATTCTAGTTTTCCCAAAGGATTTATGTTGTTGTTTTTTTTTTTTTAACTAATGGGCATCAAGGCAGTGAAACTAAGCCTTGTCAAAGCATGTCTTCAAGACAAGCTTTTATCTATACAGCAGTATGAAGCCAGAGTGGTCTTAAATGTCATCACCATTCTGAAATGCTCTGATGTAAAGCCACAGCAGGCAAAAAGTGCCTGTGCACCTTTTGAATTCCCAGTTGGAAAGCTCCTTGCTTTGAAACAAGGGGCTTTCGTTAAATTCATCTGGACTCTAGTTTTTCACATGAGAACTAGAAAGTGGACCAACTTTGAAGTTATTTCTTTTAACTTGTTTTCCTAATTAAAATGAAGCTTAGGCCAGAAACATATCTTCCTCCCCTCTACCTCCCTCTCCCCCCTCTTATTTCCATAGTCCTGCAACAAAGGTGCTTTGATTTCACTTTAAATGGGAATGAGGGTTGGCGGTGGGTGGTGGGGAGTGTGTGGTGTGATCTTTGATCTATAGATGAATATAGACAACTTTAGCCCACAAGGAATTTGTCTAAGGAACTACATTAAAATAGCACTTGAAACATAATGCAAACCTAACTCTAATTGATGCTGTTTGGAGTGCTGTGCAGTTCTAGAAGTACTTAGATTTTGAAGGATGAATAATGGAAGACTTCATTCTGTGAAATGCATTTTATATTCCTACAAAACTATTTGGAGATCATGTAAGAAATATGCTTTTATCCACAAATATCAATTAGAGAAGATGATAATGACTTTTTCCTACAGCATGTACTTTTGAGTTGCTTTATGTTATCATCTGACAGTCATTGTTGTAACATATAATCTGATCTAAAATAACCTAAAGGCACAAGTCAAAAAATAATGAACATCTCAATACTCAAGACTGTGTCTACTGCAGTATGTGGAGTTTTACATGGGGCACACAGCCCACTGATGTTACCTAAGCTGAAAAAGGCAGCAAAGAAAACAAAAAAAATTCTAAACACTGAAATTTCATCTGAAGCAGGCATGAAGAAGCTGACATCCTCTCTTTAGGCATTTAGTTAGCCACAGAGAAAGAAATACTGTAACTATCTCCACTACATGATTCCTGTGATCCTATTTGGGTTGTGTCTTCTGGTGACGATTACTGACTGAGGAAGTGTGTGCATTTAAGCAGCTTGTATACTTGCATAAAGGAGATACTGAGCTTGCCAGTAATCAATGTCTATGCAATCTCATTTCTGAGTGAGTGTACAGTCTCTCATTTCTAAGCTTCAGAAACAGAATAAGTACTCCATTGTGGTGGTCTGTCCTGGAGAAGGCAAGCTGTGAATCAACCACACCACCAGTAACAATATTGGATCCTGGAAACTCAGATGCTGGGATAGATAACATCATGTCAGGTTATGGTAAGAGGTGGGGGAAAAGAAAAGAATGATGGGAACGGTTGCATAAATTAAGTTATGGCTTAAAGTTAAATTCTGAACCTGGCTTTCTGATAAATTCCATATAAGGTATTGTTTCTGTTTCTTTGTTCATTGGTTCTCTGCCCTGAGTTAATGTCTATATAAGGTTGTGTTTGCCTCATTTAGAGAACTTCTGGAGTATACTACGTTTTGTTGCAAACTGATTGTTAGTGCAACTTATTATTTTCCATTATTAAACTTTGATTTCCGGGCACTCCAATCATTCCTGTCCCTTTTTATTTATTATCACTCTCTCATCTGATCCAGCCTGGACTGCACACAATGCAACACTGCATCTCTTCCTATGGACTAGTTTCAGTAAGATGCACTGCACTACCTCTTGGACTTCAAACTGACATTCCCCTGCGACCTTCCTGCTGGAACTGAGATACAGCTTTGTTTTCAGTTTCCATTTTAGAGATTTAAGGCTGTGACATTCACTTGAACATTCATTCTGAACATTTTAGGCAGGGTAAGCTTCCTAATCCAGGCTCTTTTTAAGCATCTATTTAACCATGAAAAAGATGCTCTGGGTTTACAGATTTAGGATAATTTGAATGTTGCAGGTTATCTCAGTAAAGAAGGAAATATAGATCCTTTTTGAACTGTCAGTTTGCTTCTTCAAACTAAGAGACCCACGGCTCCACAATACACTTCTACCAAAAGCTTATGGTAGAGCTGGCAGCAAATCATTCAAGTACCTTTAACTAGACTGTCTATTGGGACATTTTGTACAAGCCCTTGCTCCTACCTCAAGATGAATGATACTAGAATATATGCCAAGAAAATAAAATTAAACTGTGACAAAAACATCAGTAGTTCAGGGATATTAAGCGCAGGTTAAAGCGTAGCACTGGTTCTTGACGTCTCTTATCTAATGTTACAGTCAGTATCAGCTCTTGAATGAAGTAGACAAGATAAAAATGGTTCTTTGAACATCACTTATATTCAGTTGCTGTATTGAACTTCTTGAGGGTTTAAAATATCCTATGCAAAAGTTGCTCACAGTATCATATGGCCGCAAGGCAGGAAATTCTGATTTGACAACACGATGAAAAAGGTTCTTAACAGTGGTAAAATGTTAGCAATCCTGGCATGGCCAACACAGTCCCTTGTATGAATAAATGGGTTCAGTATGGTCACATATCCCTGAGACAAATGCAAAACTGCAGGAAATGCAAGAAAGGACTGCTAACATGATCAGGGAAATGGAAATCTGCCTGTGTGAGAACAGCTTGTTCAGTCTCTGTCAATAAGCAATAAGGACTGAGAAGTGATATGACTGGTCGCCATCAATATTTTAGAAGGCCAACACTGAAGAGAACAAAAAGCTAATTAAACTAAAGGACAATGTTGGCACAATGACAAGCAGGTATAAATTGACCATGAATACATTTAAGGATGAAATTAGAAGAATATTTCTAATCAGCAAAGGAAACTTGTTTTGAAAGAGAAGATAAAGCAACAAAATGCCTAAGAACAGTTCATGCTGATTTTTCTTAACAACTTGTGTAAGTTGGCTGGCTGTGATCACAAGGGAAGAGATTCAGTATCTTTTTCATGAACACATCTGGCCAGTGTCCTTTATCAATCAAGAGGAAAACAGGTTTTTGGAGGCACATGGAAACAGCAGTGTGTGAGGTGAGAAAAAGGAACAGTGGTTGCTTCCTAAATAATCAGTCATCCGATCTATGGCCTTTTCCCTTCACCCATCTGGTGAAAAAAAAGTGTATGCTGGTGAAAAAAGTGTATGGATTCAAAATTAAGAGAACCAAATTTTAAACACTTGATGCTAAACTTCGTACTTTATAATATACCTTATGAATTGTAAACTAAAGAACAATTTAGCTATGGATTAACAGTAGTTTAATTTCTATTCAACTTTCACCTAATTTCTTAAGAGAAGGGTTTTATATTCTATATTCTTTGAAAATCTCAACCCACACTCTGGCTTTACATCTCTGCCATTTATTCCAAAAATTCCTCTATATTCCAAAGATTCCACCACTTCAGCAGTGATGATTAGTTCAGCAGAAAGCTAAGCAGTTGAGGAAAGAAAGCTGATTATCTGGGATGCATGTAACGTGTCTCCTGTCCAAATCCCAAGCATACTTTCCACTCCTACTCTTAGTCATACTTCATGGAAATACAGGAAAAAAACAACCAATCTCCCATGACTACTGCAAATAATCAACTTCTAAAAAGTAATGACAGAAAAAAAGTTTTAAGAATAAATATTGAACTTCATCTGTCCACTGAGGAGAAATCCCTCAACTTTTCCAAGCATCTCTAAGATAAACATGCAGTTACTGTGGCATTCTTGCGGTGTCGGTATGCCACTTTTAGCTCATTTCACTTCACAAACAAAGGCCGTAGCAGATCATATTTTAGCAGAGTTTAATTCCTTTATTAAAGCCAGACGTTGCAGGCTGCGATGTCTCTGACAAGGAGTCATTTCAGTTTACACTCAGCGCTGCGGCTACCCGCACAGCCGGCCCTTCCCTGCAGCGGGCAGCGGCAGGCGGAGGCGCCCCGGCGGGGCCGGGCTCCTCGGGACACGGGGAGGCGGAAAGCCGGCTCCGAGCTGGGTCCTCTTCCCCAGTGGAAGGAGCTACGCTCCCTCGAGCCTTTTTAGCCAGGAACAGGACGGGAGAACACAGCCACCCACCGAGCCAGGGGGTGTTCAGCTGGGACATTCCGCGGAATTTCTTCACGGAAAGGGTGATAAGACACTGGGGAGGAACGGACTGCCCCGGGAGGCGGTGGAGTCCCCGTACCTGGGGGTATCTAGGGAAAAACGGCGTGGCACTCAGTGCCACGGTCTATTGCGATGGCGGTGTTCGGTCACAGCCACACTCGATAATCTCAGGGCTCTTTCCCAGCCCGGTCGGCTCTGTGGCTCCTAGCGCCACACCAGGCTCCCCGCGGGCAGACTCCACCTGCAGGGGGCCGGGGCGCTGCCGCCAGGCCCGGCACTTCCGGCCGCCTCTCGCTAAGCATCTTGGGAGCTGTAGTTCCCGCGCGAGAGAGGCCATGCTGCCCCTGTTGCACATGCGCAGGGGCTCCTCCTCGTCACGCCGCGGGGTCGCTCGGCGCCCTCTCGCCACGTGACTCCCAAGGCCCCGCCGCTTCCTGCCCGGCAGCCCCCGCTTCAGGAGAACCCGCCCGCCGACCGGAATTCGGGCCTATCACGTGGTCCCGCGAGGCCAATCAGCTGCCGCGGTGTGCGGACCCGGCCCCTCTGCCGGTCCGCCGTTTCGCGAGATGGCGGCGCTGGGGGCCCGGCGGCTGCTGCGGCCCGGCCGGCGCTGGTTCTCGGAGACGGTGCCCGGCGCTCCCTTGCCGCCCGCCAGCCCTCTCTACCCGCCTGTGGTGGCGTCCATCACGGCCAAGAGCAAAGCGGCCAAGTTGCGACGCCTGCAGCGCTTCAACCAGCGGGTGCACGCGGCGGCCACGGTGGAGGAGAAGCTGCGGCTGTACGGGAAGCTGCAGCGGCCCAAGTACATGGTGTATCCCCAGACCTTCGCCCTCAACGCCGACCGCTGGTACCGCAGTTTCACAAAAACCGTCTTAGTGCCGGGAATGCCCCCGAGAGCCGTGGCTGCGAAACCCCCGGTAGCGACGGCAGGAGCGACTTCCGAGACCGGCAGAGCCCCGGAGCCGAGAGCGGAGGCGCCGGGGGATGCGGAGGTGCAGGGGGCCTCAGCGGAGCCCTCAGCGGGAGCGGCGCCGTATCCGGATATCGGCGAGCTGCGCTCCCTCGCCTGCGACGCCCTTCTCCAGGAGAGCTTCTACCAGAGCAAGAAGCGGCCGTTCCTCTACCGTGACCAGGATCACACGCCCGGCCCCTTTCTCACGCAGCTCGTTTCCACCCTCGCCGCTTCCCTGTCCGGTCGCAACCCACTGCTGGCTGCTTCCTCCCTCGGTACGGAGCGGGTAAGGGGACGTGGGAGCCTTAGGGCGATAGTGCCAGTCTGCGAGCCGGCACGAGTGTCGCTGGTGTATCTCATTTGTTCAGACCGCCACTAGTAATTTGTTTCCATCCCTTACATGGATTTTGGGTGTTGTATGTCATTGCAGCTACACAGGAATTGGAGGGTTTTTAAATGCAAAAGGCGAATCACTGGTTTTTTGTTTTTGTTGTTCTGTTTCAGATCTAAACCCTGAAGTTAACTATTACTGGCATCATGGTAAGGAAGTTGTCGTTCATGGACGTCGAAAGGGTAGAGTTGATCCTGTGCGATTCCAAATAGATGATAACCCACACCTCCAGATCCGTGTACCAAAGCAGCTTCCCGAGGTGGGGATGTTTTCAACAGCAAGTTAATACCTTCCATTTTCACTTTCATTTCTCTCAGCCACTGAAAGCATACAGAGGTGGTCTGTGGAAGGCCTAGTTGATCGTTATGTAGCACATTTGGGTATTTTTTCAAGTCTTAATACCCTTTCTGTATTGTGGTAATGGCTTTGTAGGTTTTGAGCCAGTCTTGTGAACTTTTGATCCTTTTTTACTTTGAATTGCATGTTGTTATATTTAATTAAATTGAATTTTTAACATTCTCTGCTTGGAAACGAAGGGAAGAATGAGAAATGTGCCGTGGAATATTCTCACTGAAAGAGAATAATAGGAGTGGAGAAAAAAAATAAAAAATAAGTAAAAGCACATATAAACTGAACGTGAGCAATCCTGCCTGTTGTTGCTGCTTGGCAGTTGTTTTCTTGAATGCTCAAATTCGGTGGAAGTGTGTTGTGTTTCAATATTGTAATGTCTGTCTTGCAGGTTTATACACTAGTAGTTGTGTAGCCACTGAAGAGCTCTGTTGTCCAGTTTCCACCCCAAACAGAAAAGCATTATGTGTTCTGTAAATGTTTATGTTTACAGAACTTTTCACACAAGTTTTATGACTGACTTAGTTGTACAGTTTGCTTGTGTTAGTGTTATCAGGTGGTACAAACCTTGGCATTTGGGAAGAACTGTCTAGGCAATTAAAAATGTTGTGCAGTAAACGAAATCTGCAAAATTGGTCTGCAGGCTCAGGTTAGTTTATTGGCTGCTGATAGTAATTTTTTTACTCTTTCTCTATGGAAGCTAAAAGATGGTGACAAGTGGCAGCTTTTTTAGCTTTATATCACATTTTTTGTGTTGTGGAAAAATTAATGCAAGATGACTGTGCTAACACTCATCACAAGATGAGAATTTCTCTTGCAAGCAAATGAATTTCAGTTAAGGCTATCTGTATGATGTATGTAAGCAGGACTTGCACTTTCTGTTGTCTGACCAGGAAGTGGTGTATTACAGTGGACCTGATGTCAGAAATTGTCTTACGTCATGACTTTTCTTTATTCTGTTGTATTCAAGGTTGTACCCCTGGAGTCAGATCTTGGAGATGTTCCTGTTATTGATCACAAGCCATCCAAACTGCCATTGTTCAAAAAACAGTATGAAAATAAGGTATTTATAGGTAAGAGTTTTTAATTGTGAAATATTATCTTTTGTTTTGTAAAAAATCCCAACAACCCAATCAAACAAAAACCAACCCCAAAACTAATGCCACCTCAGTCTTTCTTCTCCCATCACCAGACAAAGTTCTGTATTTTTATTTATTAGTATAATGTATAAATATATGTATAGATCTCTATTGAGATGTCATGCTAGTTAGGCAATGGGGAGTAGCATTCTCCTGTGCATGCGGTACTGTGTGTCCAAATTTGCTTGAAGAAGTTTAGTTGACACAAAACTTTGAATTTTCATGCATTTCCAGAGAAATTTTAATTTTAGGATGTGGACTCTTTCCTTTTAGAAATAGGCAGCTCCTCACAGATCTACAGTTGGGGTTTTAACTTCAGAGTCTGATGGTGAAGATGTGTGTTTGTGCGTGTAATGAAGAGTGTTCTTTCTCTGACTGATAGTTTTGTTTTGGGGAGCGCAGGAACAAAGGTGGCAGATCCATGCTGTTATGGACATACCCAGTTCCATCTCCTTCCTGACAAACTGAAGCGGGAGAGGTTTATAAGGGAGCGTCTTGAGGATCAAATCGAGGTTGTTTATCGATCGAATGGAATTGCAAGTCTCTTTGCCTGGACAGCAGCACAAGCAATGTATCAAGGTGAGATAGTGTCAAGTATCAATGTATCAAGGTGTCAGTGCCTACTGTAAAGTTTTTTAACCTTTTCTCCCAAACACCTTTTTCTTGTGTTTCTTTTTCCTGAAGACCATTTTGTAAGTAAGTTTGCAGATGTAATTGAATTAATAAGAGAGTTAGTTAAGACTTGGAGTACGTGTATACAGGGGAATTAAATACAGAGAAAAATATTTTTCCATATATAATAGTAAGCCTGTACAAAAACCTCAATTGCTTTCACTTACTTTTTCCTCCTTAAGAGGGAAATGCAGTAGACATCAAGCAATTTTAGCTTTTTACCTTCTGAAACAACTGTGTTTCTTAGCCCTTGTTTCAGTAATTTCAATTCAATTAAAATACTAGGAATGAAAGAAAAATGTTAGCCACCTTACATTGGGATTGTATGCCTACATTTTTCTAAAAAAGTCCCAGAATACCTGGATGGTTAAATCAGATCAGTCTTTAACTTATTCTCGTAAATATAATTATTGTCTACTTTTAGTGCTAAGACACGTGATGGCTTGTAGTTTCACTTGAGAAACAATACATATAAGAAAATTCTTTGACTATAGTATATATTACTGGCTCTGCATCAATTTTTTTAATGTAGTGGGGTATTAGAAAGCTTCCTTTGTGGATATAAAATATTGAAGTTGAGTAAGTCTTGTCTTCAGAGTTGGTCGGCTGTGAACACGTAATGAGTTGTAAGGGCAGCATTATTCAAATTAAAAAATGTCTGTGTATATAGTACTGCACAAGCATAAGTATGTAAATATTTTTAACATACTGTTAGTGCTCCGTAGGGATTGTTTGAAACAGTAACACTTACTAACATAGTGTTCTTGGTGTCTGGTTAGTTACTATAGTCAGTTATGTTTGTGCATATATGTGCATGCTTTTGTCATTAAACAAATGCTCACTGCAGCTTGAGAGCGGTGAAATAGTAAAAAGACATTTTCCCTCGGCTCCTTTGCAGGACTTTGGATGTATTAGTAACTTAACTGTTTTGGAAAAGTCACTTGGCTGATGAGTGAGTGATTTTAATCAACTGTTGATAGGGAACTGGGTACAAAATGCAGGTATGCCTCTGTGTCCCTGATATAAGACTTATGGGTGATTGTGTTTTGGTTAGTCTGTATAAAAAATGCTTGTGTTGCTAAAGCAGACAAGATTTTTTCCCTGCTAGGTAGCGTCTGCAATTCCTAGAGTTTTTCTGTCTTTTGGGACTAGCGTTTAGGTGTTTGTGCTAATAGAAATCTTAAGTCCTGTTGTATTTGTTTATTTTGTAGGATTCTGGAGTGAAGCAGATGTGACTCGTCCTTTTGTATCACAGGCAGTAGTGACTGATGGAAAATATTTTGCTTTCTTTTGTTACCAGCTAAATACTTTAGCACTAACTGCAGAAACTATTAAAAACAACCCTCGGAAGAACATTTGTTGGGGTACCGACAGTAAGCCACTGTACGATGTTGTGGAAGATGGTAATGTGAAAGGCTTTAATGATGAAGTTCTGCTTCAGTTGGTTCATTTTCTACTAAACAGACCAAAAGAGTTGTAAATCATTAAACCAAACATTAAGTATGTGCCTAAACTTCATTGTGACTCCATGAAGTATAAGGTATGCCTTGCTTTAATCAGGTATTCGTCTAGGAAACACTATATACATATTTTATGTTATTTGGGCCTTCTTTCTCTTGTTTTTTAATGTATATTGTACACTGGCAAATAAACAGCTGGAATACTTAAAGTCTTTTGTATATTTACTCTTAAAAGCCTTTTCTGCTGATTCAGTGTCATGTGAGCATGTTTTTTAGCAGATCCACAGGTCCATGTTGAACTGTCACAGCAAAGTATTAATTCATATGACCAGCTGAGTATCACTAGGAAATAGCTGTCTTGATACTCAGCAGTAGTGATAAATTTCTAATTTTGTTCTTGAGTTCAATGCTTTTTCAGTCTAAAGAGAAAGTGAGCTCAGAATAAAAAGTTCCTTAATGAATGGTTGGCAATTTAGTTACACAGTAAGAGAAATCTTTAGGCATGGTGGTACAGACATGATGAAACTTGCTTCCGAAGATTGTGTTGTGGACATGCATACACAGTTTTAAGCTGTCACCTCCAGAGCCACCGAGAGAACTCTCAAATGCATTTGGAGTCTACAGTTTTCTCTAGTCTGGGTCCTTGATTTCAGCTGTTGGTATCTTGAATTTTCATTGCTGATACTTGAATGCCTTAGGAGTGTTTTTAATAGACCACAGCTGAGCCCCAGTCCCAGCCAGAGGATGTCTGAATTGTACAATTATGTACAATTGTACAACATTGTACAATTATGGAGTGGTTTGAGTTGGAAGGGACCATTAAGGGTAATTTATTTCAAGCCTGTAGTGAGCTGAGGCATCTTCAGCTAGATTGTGTTGCTTAGACCCCTCTTCATCCTAACTGTGAATGTTTCAGGGATGGGGCATCCATCTACCACCTCTCCGAGCAACCTGGTTTACCATGCTCATTGCAAAAAACTTCCTAGTGTATTTAGCTTGGATCAACCATCTTTAAGTTTAAAACATTACCCACATTGTCCTATTGAAACACACACTGCCAAGATATAATGACTGGTTGGGGGTATTTAGCTATCAACAAAGTGTAACTGGTTCTGAGGTAATTAAGTGTGCCTAGAATTTTACATAATTTCACCCACTCTACTTGACCTTTCTAGAATTTTCCTGTGTTCTTGAGAAGAGGCATGTAGTGTGTTGTTAATCAGAATGCTGAATCATTGAAATACTGGCCTGTGCATCTTGAGTATGAGCAACAACCCACTTTCTGTTGTAAAGTGGCTTACAAAGTGTTTTGTTAATTGAAAACCAGGTAGTTGTAGACCTTTATGTGACTGGGACTTTACTGTGTTGGAAAGCGTTGCCATTTTCTTCACCATCCAGAGATGAGGTAAGTAAGATGTGTACAAGCACTGTTATTTTTTAAGGGAAGTCTTTAATTGTTCTTTTTGTCTTAACAATGCATGACTGTTACCAGTTCTAATAACTCTGGAGCCATGGATTACATAAATGTTCCTTTTAGTAACAGAAAATAAACTGGGGGGTAAGAGTTGATTATAGAGAATGACCTGTGTCCTAGCTTAAGAGGGACTGGTTGATACTTGTCTGGTCTGATTAAGGGATGATACAAAATGAATGGAAGGATATGAAAAAAAGCAGTTGGATATTTAGACCCCATGGTAATTTTTACAGTTGTAATTTTACTTAATGTAACATACTACAGTGTGTAATTTATGTAACATATTGCAGGTGTAATATGTTACTCTCTTTGTCTTGATATTCACTTGAGTTGCATACAACTAGTGGTTGTGAAAACTCACAGCAACAGTCGAAGAAACTCCTGCTTCCCAGGGTTAAAAACCAGTAATTTTTCGGTGATTTGGCCTTTTGTCTATCCTGAGGCTTCAGCTGCAGTAGAGCAAGTTCAAAGAATTTTCCCTTGTGCAGCTTTCCTAGTGAGTGAAATATCGCTGTAGATGTGTCACCCAGTAGTAAAACCCAGTGTTGGGGCTCAGGCAGGAAGGCTTAGCATGAGCTGCCGTTCTAGTGAATGTGAAGCACCAACATAGCTTTCTTCAGCTTTCTGCAACAGGGGATACTCTGGAAAAACAGTGGGTGGCACTGTTTCACCTTCTGTTGGGAAAAAACTGACAGGCATTGTTCTACTTTTTTGTCACTGACTGACTAAGTTGAGATATTGTGATGTATGCAGCTTTGTACAGCAATATTTCATCTTCAAGGCCAGGTTGGAATGGGCTTAGAGAAAGCTGTTCTAGTGGAATGTGTCCCTGCTCATGGCAGGTGGGTAAGAACTAGATGTGTTTTAAGGTCCCTTCAAACCCAAACTATTTGATGATTCTGTGATCTTGTACTCATCTGTATAGGGGGCTTAATTCTGCCTTGATGTAATGATAAAGTGAGAAAAAAAAAGAGAAAAGCTCTGTTTTTGTTTTGGGGTTTTTTATTAAAGCTATTAGAAGCTAAAAAAATAGCTTAGAAGCTGCACTGTTCCTGTCCTTCAGCTTTGCTACCAGAAAGTCCCCATGATTGTACTTCTCTAAATCTCATGGGACCATCATTCTTTAGCACTTTTATATAGAGTTTGCTGATTAAAAGAAACCAAAAAAAGGTAATTCAAAATCACAGCTTGGAAATCTCCAAGTTTGGATCCTTTTTCCTGTATCAATTTCTGTTCAGGTCAAGTGGAGTGTAACACAAGGGAACATAAGCTAGAATCTAAAAATAAGATTGGGTTTTGCGTAATGAGGCAATTTTCTATAGTACTGAACTATTTATCTTAAAACTTATATCAACCTCAGGTGGATGACTGATCTTTAAAATTCTGCCTGTGTTGTTTCATATTATGAGGCTGGGAGTAGTGACTTCACGTGGAAAATTCAAGCAGGGAGGAAGAGCTGGCGGCCCCTGCTCAGGGTCATGTTTCACCAAGTTGTTGAGGTGGATAGCTCTGTGTCCTTTTAGATAGGAGAAGGAAAGAAGCTCCTTTCAGAAGGAGCTAGAATATTTATAGCCTGCTTGGTCATGTAGAAGTTGGCTGAAGTTTCTCCTGATAGTTCTTCTGTACTCAGGTTTTCTGTTGTTGGAGTAGACACACATTTTATTGCAGACAGAGATGAAGGTTTCCTTCTGGAGTTCCATGAAGTAGGTTTTTGCTAAGACAAGAGCAACTCTTGGAGTCACCCGGAGGTGAGCGAGTCTGTTGACAACTTGATATACTGGCAGTATACCTCTGATGGATGTAATGAAAGTAGCTTTCCAGTATAGTATTAAAGAAGCCCACCCTGTTCTCATTCTGGAAATACTGGTCATGAACTGTTGGAGGATGTTAGTAAATGGAGGCTACAGGGTTACAGGGTTTTTTTCCTCTAGTATACTGACAAAATGAAGTTTACTTGGTAAGTACACAGTAAAATAATTTTTTTAGAACTGCGTTTCTTGAAAGATCTGGCTGTCCTACAATCTAGAAGTAGGTTAAGAAGAGTTACAAGCTACAAGGAGTTAGTTTATGGCAACTACTAATACATTTATTAATGTGTGTTAAGGTGCAAAGGGAAGAAGTTGTGGACCTCACTACATAGTCCTACTGGACCAGGGGTTTACAGTTAAAGGGATTATTTATATTTAATTCGGAGTGAAGGAAGCCTAAAGTGTGCCATACTTTTCAGCTGGGCAACTAACCCGTTGGTCTCAAAACAGGAGGGTGAAGATGTGATGTTAAAAATTGTTTCCTTTGCTTTGAAGATAATCTGGGTACCAATATTACCATTGGTAACAGGGAGTTTATGGTGAGTTTATTCACAAACACTTAGAAAAACTCTTGAAGAAAGCAAACAGGCAGAACGCTTGACATGTACTTTTTTATGTCTCTGCAGGGCTAAATGCTGAATAGTTTATGCTGTTGGAAAGGTAAATAATTCTTTTATGCAGGACAGACAGCAGTTTTATGGTGTCTGCTCAGCTGTATTTACTTAAAAGTATCTGCAGTAATTTTTATCTATCCAGGTTTCTGCACAGTTAGAAACATTTTTTTTAGCTATATAGTCTGTGAGTGAGCATTCATTCCTCATCTTTGATAATTTTTGTCTTTTAATAACTATTTGAAGCTCAATTTATTGAACTAAGTATCTTACAGAATCTTCTCTGTATTACGTTTCTCATTCCTACTAAGTTATGCCTGATTTAATTTCTTTTAGAATGAAGAATTGATCTTAATGTGTCTCCTTTAAAGGAAATCTTCTATGTATTTCTTTCTTCTTTTTATGCTTGCAGCATTCCTTTAAACCAGTTATCAAGTCAGTACACTTTATCACTGCTCTCAAGGGACACAATACAGGATTGTTTTCACTATTGGAAAGCATCGCTTATAACACAAGACTGTCTGCAGTGCAAATATGCATGCTTTTTTCAGTGAGATGTCCCAATACAGGTTTACATTTCAACCTCAAATTTCATCCTGTAAAGGCTTTTTGTTTGTTTGGTTTTTTTTTTTTAAATCGGTTTCTGCCCAACACATATCTCTAGGTAATTGAAGGTGATTAGGTGTTGAAATTTTAAAACTCAGATTCTGTCATTGTTTAGCTTGGAGAAGAGAAGGCTCAGGAGAAATTTTATCAATGTGTATAGGATGGAAAGAAGTGAAAGAGATTTGGCTAGGCCTATTTCAGTTGTGTCCACTGAGAGGGCAAGAGGAAATGGCCAGAAATTGAAAACCTGGAAGTTCTCTTTGAAAGCTTTTGTTCGGTTGTTTTTTGTTTCTCTAATGGCAAGTGAACTCCAGAACGGATTGCTCTAAGAGGGGTGTGGAGTTTCCATCACTGGAAATACTTAAAACCAGATGGCTCAGTCCTGGGCGACCAGTTGTAGGTGACCCTACCCTGAGCAGGATGAGTGGACTAGACAACTGGCGTCTTCTAACTTTTACCACTCTGCAATTCTGTGGAAATAAATTACTGATCACCTTGTAGATCACGCACTATATGTAGGAGGAAACCATGTGCAATGATTCGGGTAAATAGTGGGTATTGACCTGGACCTTCCCTCTTCCAATCTTTGTGTGGCTGTCCATGTTTATGCATTTATTCAGTATAAATTTTACTTAATACACAGCTGCAAATTACTTACGGTACATCTTCCTTTCTTGACAGAGCGCTGACACCAAGAATACTGTTAAGACTATACACTGCATTTCTGTGTCTCCAGTTTTATCTCAAGGTATGTTTGTCTCCGAGCTTCTTATCAATACTGTACTTCCTTACATATGACCTTTGACAGGCCCAGATGTCTTCCCCATTTCAGAAGCCAGCATTAGGCAGTGGTGACTTGGTCCCTGTTACCTGTATAGGAGTGTTGGTTTGTTCTGCATACAAGCATAGATAGCAAATCCAAACATTTCCTGAAACTCCCAGTGGTAACTGCCAGAGTAGGACACCTCTCTTTCTGAATGTATGTAGTATTTTACCTGTGTGATTAATGATCCCCTCTAATCCAGTTATGGCTAAGAAGCTCATGTCAAATATTTTACTGTTGTTTCAGAAGAGCAGATATGCCTCCTCTCTGGAAAATCCTGTGCAAATACATAGACAGAACTTGCTGTAAAAAGCTTCTCAAGTTGATAATGAAAGCAAAGAAGAATGGGGAAAACAGCAATGCCTCTTCTTGGAGAAATTATCCAGTAGCATAAAGAAAAAATTGAGGTGGAGTTAAGAGTTATTATCCTTTTTGGTTGGATAATAAGATTTAGGTTTGTAACTCTGTTTACACAAAAGATATGCACTTAGATGATTTTATTTTATAACTTTAAAAGACATAAGATATAATTTTATATTGTTTCTTAATGACATATTATTGATTTGGAATGGGCTATTTTCATTATTATATGTTATTCTTATTTGGAACTGAATATTAAAAAAAAAACAACTTATAAACTTAATGTTTCAATTATGTAGGCTCCCACAGGGATTTTTTGAATGATATAATGGGTTTTATTCCTAAATCCTAGTAGTATTTTTAATTGAATTTTATTATAGATTTATCGGGTACACAGATATTTTGATGATTTTTGTACTTCTAAAGACACTAACCTGCCTTTTGAAAATGTTCCACCAGATTTCATTACAATACAAATCTAAATAAAGCATTTGTTTAGTCTGGGCAGTACAGAATTTCTGAAGCGTGCTGCTTTTCCCTCTTGTAAGCATATTGTTATGCTGACCATGAGCTGAATTAGAACACAGCCAGCCTGGCATTCAAGAGGTACTAAACAAAATCAACATAATGACTGTGTGTTTGGACAACTGCTGTCTCTGGAGATACACCTTTTCTGACAATGTCATATGTGCACAAAGAATTATGGCTTAACTATATTAACTCAACTATATTTTTGTTGCAAGCCATTGGATTGAATGTGTGGATGAATGGAAGGAGCTGGGCTAAAGTTTCAATGTCAAATGTGATATTGCCATTTTACCTTCCTTTTGAGAGATGCCTAGGAAAGGGCAGGATGGACTGAAGCACCTTCCCGAGTACAATTTGAGTTCAGTACTGTAAGGAAACATTTGGGAAGACATAGCCAAGTCACCAATAAGCAAGCTTTAAACTAAGTGAACTAAGAGTGAATTGTGCATTTTGCAACTGTATACAGAAATGTCTTTACAGGAGAGGATAGATTATTTACATGATCTAAAAGTTACCAACTTGAAAAATATTAGCTAGAGGGATTAAACCAATGCAAAGTGTGTGGCTCCATTGGTTAGGTAATAATATATTTGTTAAATATGAGATAAAGCATCTCTGGGCTAGACATGCTCTTACTAAAATTTGTGACCAAAATCGTACTGATACCCACTGGGGAGCAGATTGACTGAAAGAGGGGTCTGCTGTCAGGTGTGTGTTATGTGTTCAGAGACAGGGTGAGTCCAGACATTTGGAAGTTGTGTGTGGAGGAAAGGGTATGCATGGGAAGCCTGTAGCAATCAGGTGAAGGATTCTTAGAGAGACGCTTTTTTTGCTACCTTCATCCTTTCTACCCTCAGGCTTTCAGGATTCTCCTTGGCTCTTGCCTGTCTTCCCTCTTGAGAAAGTACACCCTGGTTCCCCCAAAGTCCTTCTGTTCAGATGCTTTTGGGTGTCTCCGAACTGCACATCCTGTGTTTCAGCTCAGGTGCAATAGCCAGGGCAGCAGCCTCCCCTGTCAGTGCTGACACCTCAGCCTCACAAATCCTGCAAGGGGTCTTTGCTTCTCTCTCTTGTCCTTTAAAGGTACTTTGAAGTTTAGGTGAAGAATATGGTTGCTAAAGCAGACTTCAGAAATATTCAATAGAGAACCACAGATATATCTTTCCTAATGAAAGTTAACTAAAGCATAGATGTCTCCTGTGTAGTAGTTTCACCCCTTTTGGAGTCTGTGGAGGGAGAAACCCCTCTGAAGAAAAATTCAGTCCTGAAATTTAATGTGTCTGCCACTGCTTGTTCAAAATAATAATTGATACTTTCAATTTTGATCCTTTCAATAATTGATTTAATATAATAATTGATACCTTCAATTTTCCTCTTTCATCCAGTGATTGTAGCTTTGATTCTTTCTTTCCTATAGGTCTTAGTTTATTGTAAGTGTTCTGTAATGCTTAAGCAGTGATAGCATGGGAAATAGATGCTTTGTGTCCTTCTGAGCTGGTTTTCCCAGTCCTTTTGAACTGCTTCAAAAGGAGAACAGGACTGGGTAGTCAAGCTGGTTTTCCCCAGGCATTCATGCAGACATTTCTGTATCCTTCAGAACATAACACATTGTTTTAAGCAGAAGAAATATTAATTATTTATAAAGAATCATAATAGTATGTTATTAACTTTTTTTGGCTTGGTCTCAGCCAGGAGGAGAAATAGCTGGCTAGACTTTTAAGTGCTCTCTCTTGGATATTTTAGTTCTGCTTGTTTCAGTTTTGTGTCTAGGGCTTGATCATGTTTTTCTTTGACTTTTTTTTTTTTTCCTTTGCTTGGCAGTCTTCAGCAATATTTGAAGGAGTGAGACTGTGGCACGCTGAAAGCTTGAAAGCTATCATGCTTGGGAAGGTTACAGAATTTCATTTCATTAGGGAAAGTCAAGGGAATTTTTAGTTACATCCAATATTTTAAAATAAATGTGCTCAGTTCCAGTCTACAGAAATAGGATATTTAATTTCAAACCAGTTTTGAGGTAAGCAGTTTTAAAATCCTTTAATGTTGCAGTTATTGTTTCCTGTGGAGAGTAGAAAAGTTGTTACGGTATATAATCTGTTTGGCAGATGAGGATAAATCATCACAGGATGAGAGAGCATATAAATGGCATACGGGTTGGAGCTGAAGTCTAGTGGGATGCAATGTTGACATCACTGACAGAAGACTTAAAAGAGGCTGACAATATTTCCATGGAGCTTTTACTGCTAAATTTTAATTATTAGTTATTACTTCATAACAGTTTTTCATGTTGCATACTGTTAACTTCAAAGATAACTCCCTGTTGTTTGGATCTGATACAGATTCTTCATTATGTGTAGCATCAACAAAAATTGAGTAAATTACAAATTATTATAAATAAATTTTTGAACTTATAATTTTTTATAAATTCATGTGCTTTCATTTATTTTATATAAATGTTAGAATGGAAGAAGTGTTTGCAGCATGACTTTCAGATGAGAACCTAATGAAAGGAAAGCCCCTCCCTTGAGCAAATGGGTAACTTTTTCCTTCAAATAACCACACGCTCATTTCACTGTCCTCTGGGGAAAAAGAAAAATAAAAAATTGGAATAGGAAAATGTTTATAGTACTGTAGATACAATCAAGGAGGTAATTTGCAGTTAGAGCAGCCTTATGTTCCTTACTTCACTGTCACTTCCTGGAAGATATTCTGAAATGTTTCTGCTGCAGCTAACACAATGGAATTTATGGTATTTCCAAATGGGTTTGCTCTAAACCTATATTTATGCCGAGAGATGTCTTCTGATTACAGTAGTACAAGAAATAAAGCACTAATAATCATGTTATTCATATTTGTTTCTTGTTTCTAAAAACCAGGGGAGCGCAATGCTTTGTGTTTACAAAAATCCCACAACAACAACAAAACCAAACAAAAACCAGAACCAACCAACCTGAAGAAAAGAGTAATAAATCGTATATAGCCAACATCAGTTGAAAAATTGAAAATTGCCAGTTCCCGTTTTCTTGAGCATTAACATATTCTGTCACGAGGTGCTTATAAGGAAAGGTTAGAATGAGAACAGAATGTAATAAAGATTTGAATTTAGCCTGGCTTGGAGTAGAAGGTTGGACTAGATTGCCTCCAGTGACCCCTTCCTATTTACATCTATCTGTACTTTTACAAAGGGAAGGAGAGAGAAAGTGAGGGTAAATCACTGCTCTCATGAGTGAGCCCTCTCTTATGTTACCTCTCAGAGAATGTTTGTATAGTGTGGTTTCCTAGAGGATGTATCTGAAGGCATTTGTGCTACAGAACTGTAAAATAAGGTAAGTTATGTAGACTGTAGACTTATACGGTGCTAACAGTATGTTTAGAGGAAATATACATTTTTCACAATTGGAATTGAATGTTTAGATAATAGCTCATTTGCTCACTGAAATTTTGAAAATTTGTAGCAGAAGATGGATGACCTCTTCAGTATCTGCTTGGGTAACCAGTTGTTGCTCTCTAAAAGAAATTTTAGTCACCCTGTCAGGAAGGAAAACTAATCTTTCTGATTTAGACAGCCGGTCACGCAAGGGGCACACAGGCAACACAGTTCAAATGTACTTTCTGAAAAGAGCCCCATGTACTGAAATAATTTGGGATCAGCTTTTCGCTGTTTCATAAGCAAAACCAAGGTTTAACTTCACCAAATAAATGCTTTACAATGAATAATGCACCCAGCTGTAGCGGTAAATGCCATTTGCTCAACTGCTTAACTATTCATCCTTCTGACCAAGGTTTATGGTGGTGTGAAGTGCAGCTTAACTTTGCAAATATGGAATGTATAGTAAAATTATCCCCTTTTGTGAAATTAGAAGGAATAAGCTTCTGATGGGTGTTTATGTACTGTGCTGACAGATTATAAAAGATTAAAAGGAAATTTTAATGAAGTGAAAAGCAGCCCTTGCAGCTTCTAACCCTCATGATTAGAGGAGCAGAAGCTAGGGGATTTAGGAGGATTTAGCAAGATGAGGTAGATGGGGCAGGAGATTATGACCTGCAATTGGAACCAGTTGCTTGTCTAACTCGTGTTTCCTTAGATAATGCATTTAGAGCTCCAGTTCTTTCAAAAGCAGTGAGGGTGAAATGGGCAGCAGAAACATCATCTTGAAGTGGTTTGAGGCTTATTTTCACTAATCAAGTAACAAAGCACAAAAGGCAAATATAGAGTCAAAACAGCGTGTCAAACAAACAGAGAAAAACGCAGCATTTGCTTTTCTATAAAGGGAATATTGCAAGTCACAGGGCAATGCACTTGTTTTGCATACTTTTTGTGACAAAATCACCAAAAAGAGGCCTAAGCTAATGCTTGGGATTATAACCTGAACTCTTCATTGTGTTTTTAGTATGTTGTCATAGTAAAGAAACTTGGTGTGTTATATGGGCATATATTGTTGTATGAATTATTGAAAAGGAAACATTTAGTTTAGACAGTAGTTATGCAGAACATGTATTACAGAATACTGAAAGCATTTGAAGAATCCAAAGGGATATTGATGAACAGCATTCGTAATTACTAATGAATAAAAGTCATTTGTAAAAGGCTTAGTCATTAGAAAAAACTTAAAGTATTACTGCCATGATGCAATTTTTACAAAACTGCTGGAGGATCACAAAGGATGATTACAGAGCAGTTATTTTGCTCCCCATTGTTGTATGGATTAAGGCATTCATTATCCATCTCAAGTTCTGGGAAAATGTCACTTTTGCAGATAGGCTTATTTTCTATCCTTGTAAAAGGCATGCTACAGCAATGCCCCAAAATAACTGGCCTTCTTCTGTCGTCTGTGGAGCTTCCCATTTTGCTGCAGTCACAAGCTGTCTTGGGCTAAGGGCTCTGTGGAGAAATTTTTGACATTGTGCTTACTATTTTCCATTTAAAATCTCCATATTTTCCTGGAAACAGGATAGAGGAAATTAATTTTTATTTTATGCACTCAATAAAATAAAATTTCAGACCATGCACTTGCACTTTCTTTTTTGAATTATTGCAGCTATTTTTAAGGTGTTTTCTCATTTCATACTCTGTCTCAATATAATCTATTCTTCAAACACCAAAAAAAAAATATCTGTAAAAGAGAATTTAGAGGTCCACTTAGGTTTTTCCATTTGCAACAATCAATACAAACTGTCTTAAAATGCAAAGCATTAGAATTGGAGCAGATGGATTGTTTCATTTAGCCATGTGGAATGAGTAGTAGGAGTTGGTTTGGACATCTATATATGCTCCTCTTGACCTCAGAGTAGTTAGATACCTATGGTTTTAGGCATCTTTAGATACCTAAGTGTATATCATTAGATATATATCATTAGTACCCTAAATTCTCAGATCAGTTGGTAATTGTGTCACTGGAGTATCAGCCATTCAAGTAGTACAGAGGTCGTTAAGGACTGAAGTCCATGCAGGCCATTTGAGAGCCATATCTAAAAGCAGAGACTCAGAGGCCACCCTCAGCAATTCTCATATTCATAGGCATTCCCTGGTCTATTGTGCATGTGAAGACAATCCTGGAGAGATGCAATAAAATAGAAGTGGCCTTTTCTGAGGCAAAAAGGTGAACTAGAATTTGCATTACTTTACTCATGGCTTAGGAGTTTTCCAAGAATGCAGAAGGCCATTGCTGAAAATTGTGCTGACCTGGATTTGCAGAAGAGTTTTAAATCTCTGTTTTCCAGAATCTGGAGAGGTTCTTAACCATTGGAACATTGATTTTTGAGTTTTTCCCAGTTACACTTTATGTAACTTCAGAAGAGGAACTTGAGTGATATCTTTTGGGAAAAAAATGAAGCAGTGTCAAGGCTCACCTTGAATAGATATTCAAAGCATCAGTTTGGAGTAAGTATATCAGATATTGAAATGAAGACAGTCTTGCCATGGTCTAATTACTATTATCTATCCTACTCTCTGAGTGGATAGATAATTGTAATTACTTCACTTCTTATTTTAGGAAGTTGAGCACCTAATTTTCAGGATTGACGAGACTGATTAACGCAGACGATGTAACAGAGGGATCTCCTTGTGGCCATCATCTTCGTGAGTAACACCGTCCCACACCTCTCCTAATTGTTTCACTCCTGGCTAGTGTAGATGACTTCAAGACATCTGGGCTCAGATTTCTGGTGTTACTGAAGTTAGGTGGAAGCTGTACAGCTGGAAACACCTTTTGAATTGGAAGCTTAGCAATCAACTAACAAAATCTCCACTGTTCCAACTTCATGAAAACTGAGAATCTTGATTTTAGAACCTGAGACAACTGTATTGTGTTTCCTGAGACCATCCATACTGTAAATACCAAATAATGAATATTAAAATATTCCTTAGATCTGCAGAGTATTAAATGTGCAGTTGTTAAATCTGGTTTTACAAGATTGAAAGACTAAAGAAAATTGTGCTTAGTGCTGGAGGGAGTTATAGCTCAAGTTTTAATTTCTGTTCATTGACAGTTTAGTGAATTACTTACCTATTTACTTCTGAAATGTTCTGTGTAGGGAACTATCACAGAACACTGTTTTTCACTCATCACAGCTGAAATTTGGCAATTTAACAAGAGGAAGAAATAAATAAGTATGCACTAATGGGAACTGGCCTTAGAACTATGTTGACCAAACAACTTCTTATAGCAAGTTTCCCATAAACTTGAAGCTTCAAATTATATCTCCACAATTGTTTGAGGGAAATTTAGTTCAGACAACATTGCAGATTGGAAGAAGTATTCAGAAGCTTGTCTAATTTTATTCTGGTTATTTTTTTTTTTAATTTGCTCAAAAAAAATACTACATCTCTACAAACTTGATCAGCTTACATTCTTGCACCACCCTGGGTGCATCATCATCATCATCATCATCATCATCATCATCATTATTATTATTATTAACTTTTTCAAGAAATGGGGAGTATTTTAATAGTTGTGATACTCTCTGCACTTTAGTCCTAGAAGAATCAATATGAATGAACTTACACTGATTTTCATGAAATTGGAGAGTTATTACAAAGAGTATTTGAGCTAACTTGTTCAGTGTTTTGTTGGTGTCTGTATGCTAAATTATATGTATTTTGCAGATGTGTATAAAACAAAGTCTTTTAATTTCTGTCTGCTGATACCATGTATTATACCTGAGCATTAAAAGCTTTAAATAAAGCTTGATTCAGTCAATTTTCCTATTTTGTGTTCAAGTACCTGATATTAGAATTTGGCACAAGTTCTTTTTGGTTGTGCATGCTAAAGGTAAGTGACATAATGTACTGTTAAGGGCAACAACAAAAATAATTTATGATCCTGTTGGCTCAAGGCAAAGTTGAGGCTACCTTTGTCAGCTTCTTTTCTATGAGATGGCTATAGGATAAAATGGTAGGAGACAACTTCTAGAAAAATCCATAACAATCTTCTGAACAAACTGTTCTTGTACAGATAACTGAGCCTTATGAAGACTCACCTGTTGGGTGTTCATTTTGTTCCTCTTTATCTTTCTGTTTGCTCTGTGAGATTAGTTTTGGCTTTGTAAATTGGAGACAATGGGATCATGTTGAAAGTGTTGAAATTCCCTTATTTAGACATTTGAATATTTTTGATGTTATTGTATCCTTTCCACTGAACCAGATATGCTACTGGCCTTCACTGCTTTTCTTGAGGGCTCCTATAAAATTACTGAAATAAAGATGAGCTGTTGGTATTCTTTTCTTCCTTGATGTTTAAGAAGGCACATCTCAAGTCTTTGAAACCGCCCATTTTGCAATCAAAGTAACAGTCCTGTGCCAGCCTGATGTCTTTTGTCCACCTGTGAGGAAGACTAGGAGAGTCCAAAGGTATTGGTGACGCTTCGTCAGGGATGAATGGCTACTTGAATGGCTTTGATGTTTGTTTCACTCACAATTGTATGGTGGTGTCATTCTCTGAAACAAGTTCAGGTCTTGGTGTTGTTCTCCCCTGCATATCTTGCATACCATTCATTATCCTTCTGACTTGCTCTTTTTCCTATAGCTTCCCCCTCAACATAACTTATTCACACAGGAGCTACAAGATACTTGTTGGAGTTACACATGAAGTACATCACATTTTGAGATCAAGCTGTGACTTTTGATTGTGAAGAGCTTATAGGATGGTTTAAAACAGAAATAATTTTATAAGACAGTGAAGCCATGAGACTTGGACACATTGATATATTGCATCTGGATTTTTTGCAGCTGTTGAAAGATCGGTTGCAAAATAAGTGGAATTAACATATTTGATTTCAGCTCCTGTTTCCACATTAGTTAAACAAAGGAATTACTGAGATGGTGTAGTTTAAACTATTATGGGATCAGCAGTAAAAAAAAAAAAGGGGAAATCCCCTCTAAATATGTTTTATTTAAAAATATGTAAAGATATCTACACAAATCAGCTTTGTCACTGTTGTTTCTCATTTATAATATGAAGAACGAGGGTTTTTTTCCATGGAAATGAGCTCTTTGGATCTGATAGTTAAGTTCAGAATTGTGCTAAGGCCTTGGGACAATTAAAATGCATCAGAACGTTTTGGTTTTTTCTTAGAGCTTGATGAAGTTCTATGACAACATTAAATAAAGAAAAAATAGTTTGTGAGGCTGGAGTGCTCAACATTTAGGAGAATGTGTGTCATGCAGGGACTTGGATTCATCAAAGATTTAGGTTCTTCAACTGCTAAAACATCTTCCTGCACAGAGGTGCTTTTTACTGATGGTATTGGAGAAAAGACAGCATCTCTTTGTACATTTGGTATATGCAGGAAATGTCTGGATGAAAGACTGCATTTCTACCGTTTTTGAAAAATAGGATGCTAATTTCTCCTTTCTTGTGAAATCAAGCTTCAAATTGAGAGAATCTTTCCTTTTACTCCTGACCCATTTTTCTTGAAAATAAATGGTTTTTGCTATCTGGGAGAAATAGATATACTAGTGCTCCCTATAAGTACCTAAAAATACTAGGAGGACAATTTAACCATTCACAACATTTATAGTATTGTGATTTTGTAGATGTTATCATTCTGATAAAACGAAAGGAGCAAGCAGTAAAGCTATTTGGATAATTTGACAACAAGCTTATTCATGAAACAAAACCTAGATAGAATTGGGCCATTGAGAGAGATGGTTTTACATCTTGGAAAGAAGGATTTTATTATTAGTTAGCATATAGTGTTTAAAATTATCTATAGCCACAATTTGAGTTTTACAGAGTGGCTTGGATCATTTTGATTTCTTGAACAACAAAACAAGCTCCTAAAAGAAAACCAAAGAAAAGTGGATTTTTTCCTTGAAGTGAAGAAGAAGAGGGAATATGTCCTAAGCATTCATCCCTTCTTGCCTTAATCCTATGGTTCAGAAAGAAGGAAGGCAAAGAAAAAAGCTGTAAAATTATTAGCTACTTGAATAAATGTTATTTCTTTCATCTAATATTATTGCAAGTATTACAGTACTTGCAATTTATAGATAATTCCATGCAGTTTAAAAAGAAGCTAAAATAATTATTTGCTCAGCTTTAGTTAAGCAATTGTTCATGGTGCTTGGTATTATGAGGACAGTGATATATTAGTTCCAGGAATTGTGTCTTAAAGCAAAACTGCAGTCAGCCACTGTGCAAGCTGTTTGAAGGTGCACAGGATTTCCATTCACAATCACTGCATGAGCCTCCCTGGTGCAGATTTCATGTTTTTATCGAAATTAGAGGGAAGGTCAGTGCTCAGTCTTTGCCACCAGAGGTCTTCAAAAAACATGTTACAGATATTTTTTCAATGGCTGAAAATGAGAGGTGTATCATACAGCTACTGCTGACAGAAGTAGTTGGAAGTAATTTACTCAAGTACTTCAAGTCATTTTTTTGTCTGAGACAGAATCTGTGCCTGTCAGAATTGCTGCTGGAAAATTGAAGCAGCTCTGCTTGCTTTTCATCTCTGACTGGACGAGTTGTTTGCTACATGAGTTAACAAGACATTCTGATTATCTCTTGAACACGTGTAACCAGAATGGATATTTTGGCAAGAAAAACTTTGTAATCCCTCAGCTGGTTACAGAGGGATGCTGTGGACAGCGGTGAGGGGACAGCACAGAGGTGCTGAGGGTGACCTTGTGCAGGAGGTTCTCCCAGGCACTCACAGTGCAGAGCCCAGCTCTCAGAGGAGCTTTTGCTGGCCTTGACCTGGAGCCCCCTCTCCAGGTTAGGATGCATAGCCTGGTGTTTTGGATCTGCCTTTTTGAGTACTGTGGGGCAAACATATTTCTCATGCACCCTTTATACCTTTCCTCCATGCCTAAGAAAGGGAAAACATTTCTGGCAAAGTAATTCATTTTCAAAATGAGTTCTTTCTTCAAAAGATTCTTCCTTTTTCCTTGGCTTTGTATTAGCATTCCGTGATCTTTTACAGAACAATAATGCAAAAAAGATACAATTGTGTTTCTGTTATGAAATAAATTCCCAGTGATACTGCAGGTCTTTTAAGCTCATCTGAACAAAGTCAATATTTCAGTTGAAAGAAAGTGTTTCCTCATGTAAAAATTTATTGGTTATAACTTGTAAGTAATTCCTTTTTTTCATAAATGAAGATTCAGATGATTTTTTTTTCATTTTTCATGAATGAAGAAGCAACAGGGAAGGAACAAGGGAATGTTATGATTCTGTTTTACATTTTTAGTCTTTGTGCGTGAAAATGGTCATTATTTTGGCTGTGAATAGGATAGGGTATCGCTGAGAGTTTATTAGAGTGAGAAGGAAGAAAAAAGGGATGGAGCCTTGATACTGCTGTGCTTGGTGATGTGGATATCCTTAAGAAGAGGAGAGAGAGCTGCAGTATTAGGCTCCAGTTGTGTTACAGATGAGAACAACCTCCTCTTTACCTCTCTCCCAAGTCTGGGCTTGAGTCCATTTAAAGCCAAGTAAATGCCACTTTGTAGAGTGGGTGCCCCACAGGGAGGAAAGAAATGAAGCTGGACAATAAACTTCCCTTATGTTGGCTGTCTTCAGCCAGTGTTCCCTCTGCACCCTAAGGAATGTTAGAGCATGTCTGGGCACAGGGCACAGCTGTCCCTGCTCCCATTAGGGCTCTTGGTTTTCAGTTTGCTGGGCAAATGCTGTTCTAAGGCAGCTCTTCCGAATATCATTGTCTTCATTTGTGGCTGTGATGCCATCACAGGGCAACAGTTTGAAAGCCTTTCAAAATGAAAGCCTTTGAGGAAGCATCAGCTTCCAGCTATAGAGCTGGCACATTTTGGAGTTGGATGTAGTCCTTGATAAAGAGAAAAGTCAAGCAAGCTGTCATACTGTAGGTGAAATTTTTAGGAATATTTTTCAATGCAAGTTTGGGCAGGGTTCCTCACAGCCCAGGCTGTCCATGAGAATATTGTCCATGTAGTCTATCCCATCCATGATTGGATGGGATAAAATAGATGGACTCCTGGAAGGAGTAAAGCAAATTAGGAAACCAAAACACTTATTTTAGTACTGTATGCTGAGAGCTTTGATATGTGTGGTACCAACAGATAGATATTTTTAAAAGAAAAAGCCTGAAAAAAATTGTGCTTGATGTCGTGAACAGTTAACAGGTTTAATAGAACATACCAAACAGTTAATAGGACTTAATAAGTAGTTAATAGAACATACTAAAAAGTAATAAGAACATATGAAGAGTAAGACCATTCCTTAGGTTGCTCAGCCCAGCAAAGCCTAAGTCTGTCTCTGATAAGGTAAACGAAATCTCAGGTCCACAAATACCAGAGCCACATTGTGCAAATGTGTCTTCTGAGCAAATCTACGGAGTCTGTCCTTAAAAGACTTATTGGTAGCAGTCAAAACCCAACATTTTCCTTATGACAGATATTTTTAGACAGCTGTGACAGCTAAGAGTTCTCGGAAATCCTCGAAATTTACCATGGTATTTAATTGCATATGACTGGCCTTCTGTAAGTAAAATATTTGTTTTTCTTGCCTGAACTAATGTTGCTGAAAACAATCTGGCTCACCAGCAAGTAAATGATATGCTAAAATTTGGGTCGTAAAATTCCAAAAACTATTTACATCTGTATAGCAAAATAATGTATTGAAAAGAAAGCTGCAGAATGTCATTTTTTTAATGTATCTGACTTGATAGAAACTCTTAACACAAGTTTATAATCATGTTGTTAAAAATGAGACACACAAAGCCAGTGAATATTTCAAAAAGCTTAGGTTGAAGCAGGTCCCATCTTTCTTTTTGTTCTTGGCTCTAAAAGAGTTGGCTGCTGGGTGGAGGAAGGAAGGAAGATTTTCTGAAATATGCTGGTTTTCCCCATACTTTAGGCTCTAATAAGAAGGCTATTTGATTGTGGTCAGAACATGTGTTCAGATAAAACAGACATGAAAGAGTAAGGAAGACAAGTTTGTTCCACTTCTGTGAAAACAGCAAATTCAATAAAATACAGAGATATTAGAAGTGCAAGAGCTGAATAAAAATTTTCAGAACTAGCTTATTTTTAGGAAAGATCAGTATTAGGAATAACCCCATTCTTTAATGGGATGCCCAAATGATATGGAAAGCATAATCTATAACTAATTTACCATGGATAGTTCAGAATCTCAGTGAATTCTTCAGCTTTGCCTGAATAACAGGTAATATTTATTTTTGTCATCCTTTATGAATATAGATTTCAGTTCAAGAGCCTGCTGTAGCCTCATCGGGTGTGAAGATAGGCAAATCCTAAACACCAGTATGTAGCCATTGCTGCCCAATAAAACTTGGCATCCATGGCACTGTAGTTCTTTCTCTGAGGATTGATGTGCCATTATATGAGGTGTTGATAAGAGCTTGCATCCAGCTTCAGATGTCCATTGCTTAAGAACAGACGTTTTGGTTTTCAATAAAGGAAAACTGAATAAAGCCAAGGTATTGACAATATAGTTTTCTTCCATAGAGTGAGGAAATCTTATTCCTGAAGTACTTTTCAGGTGCTCCCTCTGTTAGGAAATGGTTTCAGGATATATTTCTTTGGTCGATCAAGAGCCTTGTTTTCATTCTGAGACTTAATTTATGCACAGTTAGTTCATGCAGATTTATTCCATTGCAGGACATGATCTTGTAAAATGCTGAGCGCTGCCTGTAGGGAGCCAGGCAGGTCCAACTTCCTTAAGGGAATTAGGTCCAAAGAAGAACCAAATATTGAAATGGGAAAATAATCTGATTAGCAAAGAAAAGTATACCTTGGAAGTCAGAAAGAGTAGGAGGAGTAAAATGAGACTTGTGTGAAGTGAAGCTCACTTTAGCCCTAAAGATGAACCCAAAGCAAGTATTTTGTACATGGGATTTTTTCTTTTTTAAGTTTTTTTTTTTTTTTTGGGGGGGGGAGGGGTTGGGGTTTTTTTGTGTGTTTGTTTGGGGCTTGTTTGTTTGTTTTGGGGGTTGTTTGGGTTTTTTTTGGTTTAGTTTTGGTTTGTTGGGTTTTTTTGTTGTGTTTTTTTTTTTCCTTATGGCTACATGCAAAGAGAGCAACATAAAAACAAGGAAGTGTATTGGGAAGCAAGGATGTGCCATGACTAAATACCCTCTAGAAAGTAAATTTTATTGAATTTTTTTTTTTTTTTTTTTTTTTTTTTTGCAAAAAGGAAAGCAAATGTTAGGGTGAAGATGGACAAGAAAAGGACACAGAGGATGTAATTAATTTTATCTGTATGTGAGGGAAAGAGGGGTTTGCCTGTCTGGGAAGAAGGGAACCTGATTAGCTTCATCCCAAAAAAGTGAGGGATATTGGTTTGTTTCCGGCAGCACTATTGTTGTTTGGGACCCCAACATCCAGATAAAAGTAAAGGATAGAGAAGTGATTCAGGTGATTACTTACTTTTTACTTACTATTACTTCAATAGTTTTTGATAAAAATAATGCAGGCAATAAGAATGAATACAAAGAGATCATAATTGATTCCATTTTCTCTTTACCAAAAGGAAGGTTACTTTGTTCTTTGTGCTTTTAAGCACATGGTTCACTGAAAACAGGAAGTCTGCCTGCATTTCATTAAGTGTTTGACATAGTAACAGTTATGATAATAATTGTGCTAGAGAAGGAGGAGGTTAGTGAGAAACTGTAAGAAGGAGGCTTAGGTTAACATTAGTAAAAATAAGCCTTGGGTGTTGATATGATCTCTGAAATGGATGTGTGCTGATAGCATCTCTGAAATGGATGTTTGGTGTGAAAGACTCAATTTTTCTCTTTCTCTTATGGTCAGTGTCATTTAATGTTTTCATTAATGATTAGCATTGAAGGGCAGAAGAATTCTAACGATTTTTTTGAGACAAAACTGGGAAAAATCGTCATAGAAACATAGTATTTCCTGACATGGGAAATACTTAGTGTATTTGAATACTGAAGTTCCAGAAATAAGATAAATATTATTAATGTAGCTTGCAACATTTCACACATAGTTGATGGGATAAACTGGGGGCTCATAACTGTAAAGGAAAACAATCCCATCTCTTAGTCAGTCACATACTGACTGTAAATCAGCAGTTGCCTGTTGCTTTTGCAGGGAGAAAACAATATCAAAAAAAAGCATGTGGGTGCAAAACATGTGGCAAGGTATCTTTACATATACTTAAAGGAAGAGTATTAGAGATTATTACCAGCAGTGCCCAAGCCACTGATAGTACTTTGGAAGACTGCTGTTGAGTCACCTGAATTTGCAAAGCATCGTCTCAGCCTGGAGCAAGTGCAGGAGAAACGGAAGGATTTTGTTTAAACTGTCAAAACAAAGGGAAATAGTTACACTGCACAATTACAGAAAAGGTTAAAAGTTTTTACACTTGGAAAAGCATTCTGGAACTGGAAATAAAAATTCTATGCTTTCCCCAGAGTAGTCAAGAATTCAAAATGGTTTCCAAATTTCATACAGATGCTACTGTTGTTTTGTCTGTGTTTCACTAGGCTTATGCTTCTTACCAGCGTAGCCAGTGAATTCAAGTAATAAAGATGTCTTTCAGACAGGAATTGAGAATTAGGTTATTACAGAACACTGCTGCTTTTAGCTGTCTCTGTCATTTAAGACAGAAGTATGGTTCCTACATGAGATGACTGGACATAATACTAAATATACAAGTAAAAGGTGTAGCTTAGAGCAGCATGACTTTTAACAGATTAACATTGCTATGTTATATGGTTGAGCTATAACAAGTATTCATCCTCAATTTAATGTTAGTATAATTTGCTTCTGTGCCCTTCACACCAAAATGTGTCCATGTTTTTGATCAGTGACCATTCATCCTTTTCTAAGGTCAAAGTCTAGTGGTGCAGTACTGTCAGGACAGCAGAAGTGAATTTCCCCCAAGCTGCATGTATTGGCCAGAAAGACAAAAGCCAGGAAATGGAATTGGCAGCATCATAATTGAATGAGGGAACAGCCTTGATTTCTCAGTGACTAATAGTGGCATAACAGCTGCTAATTTGTTAAGGTTGTACCTGAAATGACCTTATTTATATAAGCATGGTTTTTAGGAAATTTTTATGGAACAGAAATATGGAAATTGGAAATGTGTCATTAAATAATAGCTAAAATTTGGCATAGGCAAAGTATTATTACTTGAGAGGCAATAAAGAACTCTGTGGTCTTATAATCAAATAGCAAGGATGAGTATATATAGACATGCTGTAGAAATTTCTGAAAGACACCAAAAGAAATTGAAATGTTTTAGTAATCTTTCTTCTGAAAGTGCAAGTCTTTTTCCAGGGCTTCATATAATTGTTATATTTATCTTTCTAATATTCAGCTTTATTGCCATTTTCAAGCACACCTCAGATATATATATATCAATATAGATATGGGTATAGATATATGTATCTATATGCATAGATATATAAAAATAAAAATAAAAATTAATTCTTATCTAATTCTTATCCTGTTTATTCAGCCAACTTCTCTTGACATGGATAATCCTGTCATTTTCCTATACAACTTTTTCATTTTTTGATAAATCTGTATTCTTTCTGTTCTCTGAGTTTCCCCTTAATCCTCTGTCAGCTTGCTTAAGAATCTCCTTTATCATCTCTTCTTCCATATTTGAGTTCTTTTACATGTATCCATGGGTCCCGCTTTCCCTCTCTCTTCCCTCCTTATTTTTAATGTTTGAATGATATAAAGCACTGTGAAAGCTTTTGCTAGCTTCTCTTTGCAGGCAACTCCCAAGCTTACCTCTTCACCCCATTCTGTCTCTCTCAATTTAGTTTCACATTTCATCCTGTCTTCCCAGATGTGCTGTTCTCAGTTCAAACCCAATATTCTGAAAGTGAACTATCTTTGGAGGTTTTTTTTAGATTATCAGTGTTGCTCAGTTCTTCATCCTAGCTGGTAGTTTAGTTATTTCTTTGGTGCTTTAGACTGTGGCATGTGTCCTTTTTCAGCTGCATTTGTGCTGACTTGAAGAAATGACTGCTATCTGTCCCCAAACCACCTCTTTGCTGAAAGCATTTGTCTTCCCCCATCCAGTGTCTGAGGACTTTCAGAGCAAATAATTTAGTCCAAGTCAGAATGAACCAGGTTATTTTTAAAAGTGAATTTCAAGTTTATTTTGATGGAACTGTGTTGAGGAAAAATCTCACCAATGTCTCCTGTTGATGCTACGCTGGTCCATAGCATCTTTCAGAGGTCAGTGCCAGGCAGGATAGATTTGTCTGGGAATGTTAACTGTAGCTAGTAGCAATCTCTATGTCAAACTGCATCAGCATCATATCAGGATAAAGTTTTTTCTTTTATTTCTTTTCTTCACTCTCATGGTAATATATGTGTAACAGCTTCAATTTTATTTATTAACTACCTGTTATGAAGAAATTTAAGTCTAAATTTCTTTTAAGAGGAAGAAATAGAAAAAGAGAGACACAAGTGGGATCCACAGCCTGGAATAAGAAACTGAAAGAGAGGATTCAAAGCTTTCCTAAGCTAGACAACAGGAAACTCTACAGAAATGGAGAGTCCTAAAGATGTCAGAAAGCTCTTTATTTCACTGTCTAAGACCACACTTCTCTCTGTGTTATGCTTGCAACACAGGATTTTCTTTTGAAGGTAGATGTGTAAGATTTGTCTGTGCAAGAAGCTGAATGAAGGAGCTGATCTCTCTCGAACTGCTGTAAAAAGCAATCTGTTCTGTGTGTTTCACAGATCGGTAGCTGGAGAACTCTCCTATGAGTGAGGGTCCAACTCTCAATTCTCCTCTGATTTAAGAGATTCAGGTCCCCATTTCTTGCTTTGTCCTGATCAGCAGACAGAATGTGTTTTATTCTTAAGCTATGTTATGGATATAGAAATACATCTTTGCTTGGAACAATATGAACTGTTTGGGCACCTGGGAAAGCGCTGCACTTCATGCTCCATCTGTTGGTTATGTTTTAACCTTCCCTTTGGAAGGCCAAGAAGGAATGTATCCAGTCTTTTCCCTCTTCATGACTGCTCTAGCCACTGGACTATTTAAAGGCTAAGCAAGTATGTGAGATGAGGAAGAAGGGATGAGGCAACATCAGCTGCATGTATCTGTTGTTTCTGTGGTGAGCTTTGAGAGAGCACTGTCCGATTCACAAAGAATTTCTTCACTGACAGGGTGCTTAAGGAATGGAACAGGCTGGCCAGGGAAGTGGTGGAGTTGCCATCCCTGGAGATGCTCAAGAAACGCCTGGCATGGCACTTAGTGCCATGGTCTAGCTGGGGAGGTGCTTTTCGGTGAAAGGTTGGACTTGGTGGTCTTGGAGGTCCTACCCAACCAAAATAATCTATGATTCTGCGATTCAGGACAGAGCGAGAGAGATGAGTTGCAGACCTGTGTATATTCAGAAGACATTTAGATATGCAGAGTGCTTCACATAAACAGTGGTAGGTTTTAAGCATTGTAAGGACTAGACAGAATCTGAGCATGGGGTGAGCCTGTCTGTACTAGACTGTACCAGATCAAGGAAAACAATAAAGAATACATTCTGTGATATTGCATGGTAAGGGAAGCCTGGGGAAGAGTGTAAGGATGCGCAGTCACACGTGTTTTCATCAAGCAGAGATGAGTGTCTTTGTAATTAATCATCTTTGGTGTGTTATTCCTCAATAAATTTGTCCAGTTGGAGTTTTCTTTAGAGACATTGAAAATTTATAGTGTCCACAGCATGCTGTGGAATGGATTTTCATCACTAGTTGCCCACTGTGTGGAAACCACCTTGCCATACTTGTTTTGAACTTGTTCTCTGCTGTTTCCAGCTGATGCTTACTGGAGCCTGAGAGAGGGTTCAACCCACTACCATATCATCTACCATGTTCTCCATAAATGCCTGTGCCATTGAGTGAGATACCTAAATCTTTTTTTGTAAAGCCGGGCTGTTATATTTGGGAACAAGCAATGCCAGTACATTGACAAGTTTTGCTGAAAATTAAGTGAAATGTTGCCATAAAATAAAAAAAAAATGCTCATCTTCCTTCCCATATGCCCTTATGCTTGTGCTGTTGGTATGTTTTCATCACACATCTGCAGCTATGTCTGTAACAGCTAATTCTTTCTGAGACAGAAAGAGTAGAACTTCATACATGGAAACACAAAATCAATACATGGAAACACAAAATCAATTTATATATAGCATTATTTTAACAGCAGAAATGCAACTAGTTTTCATATCCTGTTTCATCTCACAATTTTCCAGAGAGTGGACAGTTTATATTGCCCGCAGGTCAGAACCAAAAGAGATTCAAAGAGAGAGTTGGTGGTCCATTAACATTGGTTCATGACAAGACGTTCATTGCTAGAACCCTCAAGCCATTATGTGTTTCCCTTCACTTAAATCTGTGTGGTTTTCCACTCTTCTGCACAACTGGGTAATATATTGTTTGGGCATGATTTTGATGGCCAAAGGTAGTCTAGACCATCTGTTACACATTTAGTTCTCTCAGCCTTGGTATGTGAGCAGCTGGCTTTTCCTATTTGTCTTATGTTTTCAATGAGTTTTTAAAATTTCTGTTGGGATTGTGTTACCACCATCAAGAGCTCTCTGCTTACCATGGCTCTTTAATAGCACAAACAGGGCAAACAGCTCTACTTACACTGAAATTAACCAGCAACATATTCAAAGAGAGGAGTAGAAGTTCAAATATTTTAATTCTGAAAATGTGGAAATACTGTACATATGCTTTAAGGACTGAATTTTTTTCTTAATTGTTTATTGAGGTACGATATTGGTAAAAAATTACTTATAATTAATATTTAATTAATGGAGTTTTCAATTTAACCAACACTCAAGTGATATCTAAAGGAGGTAATCTAATCCTGCAAATGTCCAGCGCAATTATCTTTATCATTGGAGGTGATAATTATCTATAAAATTATGTTTTGCAACCTTTGATTTGTGTGCCTAAGTTTTGTTCTGTGTCTAGCATTTGTAGCTGTCTCTAACTGTAGATTAAACTCTTTCCAGCAGAGGGTGATGGTACATTTATGCTCAGGCAGCTGATTACAGTAAATTGAGAACAGGGCTGTTTTTGTACTGAAGAGGAAGGATATGGACATCCATGCATTCTGTTAAATGCACTCCTGGATGCTGGCCTGAATGGATCCAACGTAAAACATTGCCTAGGATCATGGGATTTTATTGCTGATCCAGATATTTAAAAAGTCGATCTGTGAACACCACAAGTAAAGAAGATTTTCACGTAGTATCCATCCATTCATTGACTACTTAACTGAATTATAGTATGATTTTGTGTTGAACCTATATTTGTCTACTACTTTCCTTTCAAGGGCAGTCCCCATGAGTCCTATAAGTGTCACTGGTTTTGACTGTAGCAGTAGATCAAAAAAATTTTTTTTTTCAAATGTATATCCACATTTCTGGTTTTGAGAAAGATTACAAGGCCATAACTAATTTTGAGACCTCATTGCCTCTATCAAGTTCAGGTGGAACTGTCAATAGGTTGCACATCTCATGCGGGAAGGAAGGGAACTGGAATCGTGGAAAGGAAAATACATAACATTAAGTCTTGTTTACATGGGAAAAAAGCTATTGAAAGATAAATATACCTAAAAATTATGGGTATTTAATCATCATTAATACCAGCATAAGGTGCATTATTTAGTAAGTGCTCTGAGACTTTATCTGAATAAAGATCTGTGCGGAAATACTGCAAAGCTTGACTGAATGAGGATCTGGCATGGATTATAAAAGAAAAATCACAAAAAATCCACTGGTCTACACAAAAATAAAAAGCAAAAGAACTATAAATATGAAAACGTGTGTATCTGCTTTTCATCATACTGAGGCTATTAATTTCATTGTCCCTTACTGTCACTCATTAGTTCCTGTGATTTCATCATTAAAATTATGTCTATTTGTGAATGGCCCCAGATATATTGCATATTAGTACTCATGTTGCAAATCTGTAATTGATCGAGACTCTTTTGAGTGTCATAGAGTCAGTAGTTCAATAAATATTAGCTCCTTAAATCTTCAATACCTCAATGTGTTAACAGAAAAATAGACTTGAAGATACCTTTAATCAGAAAAAGGTTAATACCAAGCTAATCCTGCAAATAACATATTTCTGTATGTCCTTTCAGACCTAAACCTTTATAAAAACTTTAATTTGTACTAAAATTTTTTTCACTCACTTTAAGTATTTTTTTCTTGTTTTCTTGTGGTGTCTATGTTTTCAAGTAAGCGTACATCTGACAACTAATGTTTGATGTACAAGTAGAGAAATTCTCTTTTTTGTGCACTGTTCAGATGAAAACCTCTTTCAGACTTCTTAGGTAAAGAAGACTGAGTTCTAGAACAGCGGCTCCTTGCAGAAAAACATGTATTTTCTCCTGTGTGAAAGGAAACTGAAATCCAGACTAAAGTGCATTTGGGAGAAATCAGTAATTGTGGTATGATGTTAATTTAGCAGTAGAAGGAAGTATTCACTTCATTCTGCTGCTTTCTGCAGCGTATAAACAACAATAGCAAAAATTGCTAACATTTTTGCACATGCACTTACAGAAGAAGAGGTGAAAAGAGACAGGGCTACACCTAACTTTTACAACAGTTGTCTGCTGGTTGCCCCTGTCCTTTAGCAAGTATCACTTGCAAATAAGTAGCTGGAAGGAATTGCAGTAGCAGATGCTGCTGTTTCTTTACATTCTTTTGGGCTGCTAACAAGCTCATGGCATATGTTGTAACCTTGATGCTTCTAATGGAATTATTTTGGACAAATTATTACTTCATGAAAGTACATCTGTTTAAGCACCTCACAATCTTTTTGTAGTGAGCTCCTGAAAATTCATCGTCTATTATTGTAATGGTTGTCCTCCTTAGTCTTCTGGTTACAGGGGAAAGAAACCTTATTATTTATGGCCCAAGTCTTGAAGTAGTTAACCCAGTGCTTACATTTATGTTGTGTGGCTACAGGGCCAACACACATACATATGTGTATATGTGCTTATTTGGGTAACATTAGGTTAACCCTCAGTTTTACAAAATGAAAACTTGTGTTTGCGGAGACTGAATATCTTATAAACCTACTGAAATTCTGTGGCTGACTCCATTACATCAGAGAACCAGAATTCCCTGTGGAATCTCATATTCCCTGTTGGGCCATACAGAACTCATGTGCTGATCAAGACACGCTCAGGGTCAGCACTCCCCCACAGGCTGCAAAAGGGTTTTTTTTCTCTTGAAAGGATTACTTTGCCAGAATATTTTGATATGATTTGAGAGTGTCTGACTTTTTAATCAAACAGAATTTTCTTTCATATATATTTTAGTCACTGTTGCTTTCACTGAATAGAAGGTTACATTATTATATTTTCAGTACTGAAAAAATAAAAGTACAAGGGTATATAGAGGTGAGTCCAGGAAAAAGACACTCAACAGTGTCAACACAAGACAGTCAACAAAATCTAAAGAAATTACTTTTCTAGATCCATAGAACAAAATGATTGATTGACATGTCTGCTATCAGGAAATTCATTGCTACAGTTTGTTTGTTTGTTTGTTTGTTTTTTTGTCTAAGTCCATTGTCTCGATTTTCCAGGTGTCTGAAAACGAGCAAAGTCTGTGCATTGGAAAAATTGGAAGACATTCTCACAAAATGTGTTTTATAGACGTAATGCTGTGCATTGTTAAAAAGCAGCATAAAAAAGCCAAAAGCAAAAATCCAAAGAAAAGCCAAAATCCAAGGAAAGCCATCCCCAGCTCTAAGGGCCCACCTTTTATTAGTGTTTTGGAGATGTTATCAGACATTTTCGAGTGCCTATCTCTGGTGCAATACATATTTATGATGCACTTGGACTTTTTTAAGTACTTTAGCCGTGTGCACAACATGCAGGAAAGCTTTTCAGTGGGTCCTTTCATGGGAGACGTATTGTTACTTAGCTCAGTATCTGACAATCTATTCCTCTACTTCCTTCTTTGTTTTAGTTGCACACCCTACTAATTAGTTTCAGGTAACTATAAGATTGCTTTAAGCTAGTGCTGTCAAATGGTGAACTGGGCCATCCTTCCTATCCAAGAAATACTTTCAGTGTATGATCGCAACAATGTTGTTTTATTTGGTTTTCTGTGTAAAGGGAAAAAATGGGAAGGAATTCTGGGCTGGTATTCTCAGTAACTTTTGTGTATGTGTGCTAAGAAATTTTTGTGTATGCTGTGCTAAGAAATACTTTAAAATTTTATAACTTAATACTTGAAAAGTTTTGTGAAAATATGTTGAAAATATCAAAAACCTATTTAGAATTTAAATGAATGAATAAAATAAATGACTGATCTGAAAAATAGTTTTAGCAAGCAGAATACATGGCATTTGGTAAACTTCACAGAAAAAAAAACATACAAGAAAAGTATAATCTGACTTAAATTTGTAGGACTAATACAGAGGGGTAATATGGAGGGTACTCCATATATTTGAATGTTTTCAAATGGCACAGTTCATATCAAAACTATTTTTTTTCATGTTGTGAGCAACTTCTGAGAGAGTCTCTCCTTTAAATTCAGTCCCTTCAGGTAAACAAACCCATATATGCGTATCAGTATTTACTTTGAAAGCTGTTGCTTTTCATGAAGACACCTTTCTGCATTGCTCAGGTACAATAACTTAGCAGTTTGTAATCACTTGCAGTTGAAGAGATGTGAAGGAGTAGAGAGAGGTACCTGAACTGACTTTGACCTGTGGTACATCAGCAGTGTGAGCAGGACAGGAGCTTGGCAGGGCTGCAGAGTTCAGCTGGAAAGTAAAACAAACACCCGTGCTGTCAGTTTGCACTGAGCTCCAGCCTGCCATTGCAAGCTACATTGATATTTGAACACTATAATTTAAAGTAAACAAAATATGCCCATAGTGGGCTGCACTGTAACCTCTTTGATGCTGAAAGACATCACAGTAAAGGAACTTTTTATTTTGCAGGTGCAGGAGATGAAATGAGTCAGCAGTGGCAGTGCACTTTAGCTTCCCCTTGGACAGAGTGTTGTCTTACAAGCTGTGTTTTTGGGAACAGGCTTTTTCCACCTGAATTTTTTCATATTTGACTGAACTGTGAAATTGTATTATTTTATATGAAAATCTGTAGGGGGAGTGGAAGGAGGGCAGGAAAAAAGGGGAAGGGAAGTGTAAGCCATCGAGGAATCCTGTGTGAGAATCTGCTGAAAGTGCTGGTGTGAGAAGTTTTTGTGGATATAGGTTATTAATGCCTCTTACTCAAACTGTATAACAGCCCATGTTCTAAATCTTTAATTCTGTTTTGCAACGTATATTTTGCATTGAAATACAACAGGCTAGAGAAGGATCATAGGCCCAGCAAACACCCTGAGAAAATGGTGCTTGGCTGCCTGAGCTGATTCTCTTGCTGCCTGAGATGAGCTTTTTCTTTAGAAACCTTTACTGCTTAACTCCAGCAGCCACCACAACTAGGTTACAGTCGTGCAAAAGGAAGGACACTTGGAAAACGAGGAGCTGGAGAGACTCAGAAAATGGAAATAGGGCAGTTCATTAAATTAAATATATCTTGTGAGAGGCTCATTTTAAAGTTTGTGAAGAGAGGGAAAAAAGATTGGAATTGCAATGGGAATGCTCTATTGGGGTCAAGAACAGTTACCCTCTCTCAGATGCAAAAGGAACTGTGGATCCCCCAGTCTGACGGACAGACCTCCATGGCCAAAGTTTGGGAAATGTTGTGATGAAGGATATGGTTGTGGAAAAGCAGACATACTAATGACCTCAATAATATATTTTAAAATTATAAATAACCTCTTTAAATATCTTCAGCATATTTAAAATTTACATAAATTTCTTAATCTCCATTGTTCAGGTAATACTGAGTCAGCACATAAGTGCAAGCTCAGTCTTGGATCTCTGTGTAAGGCTGCAAGGACACAGATGTTATCCATGTCTCAAGTCCTGAAAAGCACTGTACTTTTGGGCTGGGTTCATGTGGAAATCAGGAAGGTCCGATTCCATTTCTCGCGTTCTTCTTGTGTAGAGGCAAGAGCAGTGCCGCAGAACAACACACAACTCCTCTTGGAGTTAGTGTGGCCATCAGTTATAAAATACTGATTTACCAAGAAACAAGGAACTGAGGGAGTGTTTGTAGGTCATTGAGTTTGTTTGCTACTACTGCAGGCAGCCAGGATACCTTTCAGAAGCCAATCACACATTGTCTCAGAATTTTAATTTACCTCCTCATTGCTTTCTCCTAGGAACCCAATTCGGTTTCAGATAAAATACTTTCCTTTTTGGATAATAGCCAGAATACTGTTCTTTGCACTACTTGGCATAAGACAAAGCTCTGTTTTCTTTGGTGCTTGTGTTTGATATACCTCCTGTTTTTCTTAATTTTCTTTCTGCTAGATTTTACTCAGATTGACTGCTAGGACTTCTCACTTTCCCATAAATTTTCTTATCTCTAGGATGCTAATCAATATCTATTATCATGATTTCTCTCCTTGGTTTATTATCTGCATTCATCTGGAGGTGAATATCTGTCTAGCTTGGTCTGTAATCCTTTCCCTTCAAAAACTTTGCCTTTTTTTTTTCCTTTTTCTGAAAAATTGAGGTACTGATAAATCTTGAGCATGCTTTTATATCTTGTGTCATTTACATGATATAGAATTTATTATTACTGTATTATTAAATACAGTATTAGCTGTAGATAGTCTCTAATGTATGCATATGCATATATGTTTTACTGTATTATTGTTTCATAAGGGTGGGTTCATTTTATGCCCATGCTTCTGTGAGCTCCATAGTAGAGATGCAATGGTCACTCGTGCTGATTCGGACTCAGGAAATCAAGTCAGATTATTGCTGAAGTCTTCATTTTGAAAATACTAAAATGCAGAGTAGAAAATACAAGGCTGTTCTGGCTCTGGGAATTATTTCTTATAAAAACACCAGGGCGTGGCAGTGTAAGTGGAACCTTAAAGCAGTGGAAGGTTCCCCTCTGCAGCTATCTTGTATTTTGAAACAAGTTGTGGTAAAGAAAGTGTCTTCCCAAAAGAATGCTTCTTCAGCATTCTTCTGAATGCTGCCTTGTTTTCCACAGGGGTGGGTAGGATCACTTCCCTGTGCCCTGAGTGCAAGAACATGTCTTTGGTTCTACTTCCAAAATGTTGCTTATGAGCCTGTTTAAAGCTGAAAGCAGTTGGTGCTATACAAAGAAACTATGTGTGAGACAGAACATTTCACTCAGAATGTTAACAGTCTGTGGATATTTGATATGGTTCTGCTGTTGCAAACCATATTTATTTGATGCTTTTGGTTGTGTGGGGTTTTTTGCAGCACTGCTCTGAAGCATAGCATTGGGACAGGAGCTGTAAGATGACTGAAGCTGGTGCATTTCTTCTGCTGAAAGAATTTACAGAAAATTTCTTTAAACACATCACCTATATTTGAACAGGGCTGTCAACATAAACAAATATGTTAGGAAGCTTTTGATTTTTTAATGAGTTCCTCAAATCAGTCTGAGTTCAGTGAGAGAAGTCTGATTTGGCAAAAGTCCCTGCAGAACCTCTCCACAACCTGCAGGTTTCCCCCAGGATCCTCAAAAGCTGTGCAGGCTGCCAAGCAAAGCTGACTCCAAGGGAATACAATAAATTTACAGCAGTATATTGCTTTCACTTCCCTCTTTGCTTCTTTTTTTTTGGTGACATTTTAAGTAGAAATTGGGCATCTTCTTTCATATATGACTGGTAGATTCAACAATCAGAATATGGCTGATCCTCCATCTTAGTGCTCAGGTTTTAAATGTTTGGCTTGAGACTGGGTATGAGAGTCAAACCCTTATATTTTTATTCAGAAAAAGATGTCCATTGACTTCAGCAGTTTTTCTCCTGCAATGGACAGAAACTATCAAAACCTGAGAGTTTAGTACAGTTCTGTAATTCTAAGTGCCACCTCTTTGTTTAATGTATCTCTTGGTTGCATAAAGGGGCTCCATGGCTATAAAAGGATAAAGTGGCTCTCACCAGGAGATCCTGTTGCCTGAGTGGCTGCAACTGAGCAAGTTCCTGTAAATGTGTTAATATGATTCTCTCCCAGCCTGAGATTTTTTGCTCTGAATTATATAGCAAGTTTTACATACTTCAGTGTGAATATAAATACATACCCTAGCCGTCTGCATTCACTGCCCAAAATTTGATGTGTTTCAAAGGAATTTTCTCCTTTAGTGTCTACTTTTTTTTTAATGGTCCTTATGCTTCAGTTAATTTTGACAAATTTCTTTGGGTTCACATTCAAGAACCCTTGAAACTTGTGTACTAAGATTTAGTCATTTACAAAGGAAAGAACAGCAGCAACCTCAGCATGCCAGGGTTGAAAATTATGTTTTGTTCCCTATTACAGGACTGTGAATCATGTTTAATCTTTCAGATTTTAATGCTCTCCAATAGTAATAGTATGAAGGTAGGGGGGTGGTTTTGAAAAGATGTGTAAATGCTTCTTTTTGTGCAATGTAAGGTCTGTGGTTTGAAGCACCTTGGGAAGAATAATTTGAAATTACGATGAGTTCACGCTTTACTCTAATGTTTTATAACAATTTTGATACAAAAAGTGATTAGATTGTCTCAGCCTCTATGAAATATTCTAAGTGAAGATACACCAGCTGCATTCTCTTAGGGCTGATTATGTCCTTTGGGTAAAGGGCATGTCACACACTGCTTGCATATGACTTGTCATTCATATATGCCACGTGCCCCTCACAAGCAATTACCAAGAATTGTATCTTTCTCTGAAACTATAATGCAACAGGGCCTAGGGAAAGAAAATACATCATTTCTTGAAATTCACAATGAATATGTGAGAGCTGTGAAGAATGCCTTATTGCTCCAGGCAGGTAGCTTAAATGTCAGATGATAGAAAGTTATAGGAAATCAGCCTATTTTCTGTTATATCTCTTCCTGCTCTGGAAGAGCATTTCAGCAAAGAGAAGATAAGATGGGGATTGTTTTAGACAAATCAAATTATTCTAAATTTACTTCAAGACCTGAACAACACTGTGTTCCATTCCAAACCAATTGTCCTCAAAATGGGAATTTAAATGCCTGGTGGCTGGTGTCAGGACCAGCAATATATATTGAGATACCTTGCTCTAATAAGGCATATTCAGTGGTGAGGAATCTTTGTATTGCTGCTTTCTTCCTTTGGCTGCTGGTCACTGTAAGTGGACAACCATCCTCATGTTCCTAAAGTTAACCCTGAGTGTGAATCCAGTGTGAATGCATTGCTTATTCAAGATTAGCTACTCTTTGCTAAGTCTTTGCATTCTTTCCTGAATGAGATTTCTATTGATCTGATAGAAATGTTGGATCAGCTTCTCTGCTGCTACAACAGGGTGCTACATTTCTACACATTATTACTCATTCGTGGCATTATTCAGTTTAACCATCCACCATGAACTGACATTCATACCAATCCACATGACTTGTAACCATGCCCCTCTCGCATCAGTAACCTGCAAGTAGGCACTCCTCCCACATTCCTAAATTTTTTAGTGTAGCCCAGTATCATGATTTAATCCACAAACGCATCTGACGCCATTGCAGCTATTTGCTCCCTCCTGCCCCAGCAGAATGGGGAAAGAAAAGGGAGAAAATGTTTCATTTGAATTAAAATCAGTTTAATAACTGGAATTAAATGACCTGAAATAAATCTAAAGTAGTAGTAGTAGTAATATTAGTAATAATAGTATTAATAGCAATACTACTACTACTACTACTAATTTTGTAATGAAAGGAAAATAAAAAAGAGATGGAAATAAAGGCAAATGATGCAGATTAAAACAATTCCTCACCATCAATCCGCTGATGCCATGCCAAAGCCTGAGAAATGGAACTTCTGCCAACTGCCCCCCAGGTTTATATGCTGAGCATGATGCCATGTCCTGTGGAATATCCTTGTGGTCCTTTGGGATCAGCTGTCCAATAGATTGGATCCACACCAGCTATTGGGAAGAAAATTAACCATATCCCAGCCAAAACCAGCACAGTCAGAAATCCCCAGGTAATGTTTTTTTTGTGGCTTTCATCAGAAAGTATTAGGGATTATTACCTTGACTCCAGTAGACTTCCCTGCTGTTATCAGCCTTGGCAACATGTCTGTTGCCCATTTTACTGTCACAAATTCCCCATGTTACCCTCATTTGACATTCCAATAGAGGCAATGTTGTCTAAAATTCCTTTGTAAGGGTGCTTTGAGTGAGGTAATATTGCCTAGAGGTCATTTGTAAAGATACTTACATCTGCTGACTCAAGGTGCTACGAGACGTAGTGATCAGGGCAGCTTAATCCTTCAGTGAAATCAGAGTGTCCATGAATAGCAAAATCTAGAGAAATTCAAATCTTAAGTAATATAGGGAGGTGATACAGATAAATATTTGGATGTGCAAAGGTAATGGAGACAAATGGTAACTGTGAGGTTATATCAGATGAGTGTAAGTAGGTTTATGTAGTAAGGTAAAGGGCTGGCTGCCTTCAGTGATTGAATAATATAAAAAGTTTGACTAGATAAACTTTGTCAGACACTAAAAGTGCTGTGCAGTTGTATTAAACATTTTAAGAATTTCCTATGAACAGAAGTACTATGTCCATCAGCAAGGAGGGAAGCAAGCATCATGCTTGTGCGTTCTCTACTAACCCTTGAGATGAGAATATGCCATGAAGTTAGCTCTTTATTAAGATGAAAAAACTGAGATACTGTATTTAAATCTATTTACTGGTTCTGTGTCTAAGGTTAATGCTTAATTGAGAAAGGAAATCTATAGCTTAAGGAGAAGACTTAATTTACTGGGAGTTACACCATACAAGGGTGTTTAATATGTGCTTCCAATCAACTTCAAAAAGAAGCTGTTCTTAGAATGACAGCTATATGACACTAATATGCCTATATAGTCATATCTTCAAATAATCTTGATGTAAATAAATTCCATGGACATTTTGTCACTCAGTTACAAGCAGTATTTTAAAAGAAATTTGATTATTTCTGACAATGAGAGTTTTACCTTAAAAGCAAGTTGCAGCTTATAAGCAAACTGCCAAACCTATTTCAGAACAACTGTAGTCAATGACACAATATAACTTATTTGTTTTATTTTAAAAATCAAAGGTAAGAAAACAGTACTTAAATACTGACATGAATATGCTGTATTTCAGAGTATCTGAAGACACAGGAACTTCTGGTTATTATGTACCATTATGCTGTGTAAAACTTTTCATTTAGTAACTCATTTAATTAGTCTTCTCATATATCAGTACAATGGTTCATTAAGGTTTATATTTATGTCCTGGATAGTGTTTGTGGGAATATATTTTAGTGCATGAAAGTTATTAAATTTGGGGGTGGGGGCCCAGGGGGGTGATGGGAAATCATCTTCCTGCTGCATAATCCTGCCTTCTGGTCCGAAACAGAAATGTTGTGTTCATGCTATCCCATGTCCAAGTTTACTTTGATTTTATCAGGAAATTTCAAAGGAAAGTGGGTTTGACACTAATGGAATAAATACTCCCTGGGTTTGTATCCAAGGAGGTTTCTGTTTGACTATAAATATTATTATAGAAAATCAGTAGCTGGCAGTTTTCTTTGGATATTGATATTGTATTATTTTGAATTATGCTGTGTATTCATTTGTGTTTGGTCAGAGCTGATGTTATTCCACTCACTCAGCAGTCCAAAGGAAGACAGATGATCTGACTCACAGTTCACAGCCAGAGGAAGGGAGAGGTAAACAAAATTACTATTTTTTATTGAGTTTATTCACATTTTATGATCATCCCTCAGTCTGTGAAAATAAGGTAGGACTCTAGCTAAAAATAATTTGTCAGTTTAAAAAACATGCTTTTAATTTTCCTCTCAGAAGTTCAGGAAATTATTTCCATGTTGTATATTGTTCTGTCAGTCATAGGAGGTGTTCTCCAATAGACATCTTGAGTAGCTGGAAATATTTTAATGTTAGTTTGTTGGCTTTGATCCAACCAAGATGATAAAAGCAGATAGAAGAGAGATGCAAAGAAAGCAGGAAATAATTTGGCTTCATTTCAGGCTATTAAATATTTGGCTTCATGCCAAATAATTTAATTTCAGATGGGCTAATAAACTTCATCTCCACTAAAGGAAAGGCAAATTTAAGTAAGAGAAAGGCAAAATTTAGGCTAAGATTACCTCCTCTTTGTTTCCTTTTTCATCAGAACTATTTTTAACTAATCTGGAATGAAAAATAACAAAGTGAGGGGTTCTTACCCCTTCTGTAATAAAAGACTGGGGAGTTGCCAGAGATGTCTTAGGTACTTTGATTCACCAGCTGGGATGGCCTGGCAAAAAATGACCTCTGAGATGTTCAGAGCTGAATGTTAACCACCACTGTTTTTTGTATCTGCCTCCTACTTTTTGCTGTGAGGAACAGGAAGCTCAGGCAGCACCATGTATATCACACTGTAGCAGTCTGAAACAGCTCAGTTTGGCTTGGGGGCTCTCATGCAAATCCTTTCATTACGTTTGTTGAGGGAGTGTGGGTTTGCATTCAAAACTACAACCTTCAAATACAAGTTTAGGGCTTGAATAAATTCAAACTCTTTAAGCACAGCTTGTTCGTAACTGTGAAGTTCCACTTTGCTCCCAAGCCGGGTAGAACTGTGAGTTGTGTATGATTACGACACAGCAACAGGAACCATGAATCATTTGCTCCAGTTTTATGAGTCTTTGAAGATTATGAATGTGAGGCTTTCATTGGCTATGATGTGCTTTTTATAGTTTCCAGGTCTGCTTCAAGCTGTCCGTGTGAAAAGGCATGGCTTGAGATCAGTCTAAATTTCCAAAAGACAAAGATCTGTGTCAGTTCTAGCTACCTTTAAGAACACAGTGTGATTCCTTCCTACAGGAGGAAGCCAGTCATATCTGTGAAGAAGACCCCAGTCAAAGGGACAGATTCTCCTTGGAAGCACTTGTCTCCCTGGTCTGGAACCAGGTGCCTTAGTGTCACTGGATAGCTGGGATGCTGCACACAGTTGCAAGTTATTTTCAATCAGATCATTAACAAGCAGATTCATTTGTCAATAGCCATTAAATGCAGAAAATTGCTGCTGAACCATTGATGTCTGAAGGAGGATCTCCCACTACGGTCAGTGAAGCACTTGTGCATCCTCTGACTGCCTCTGGCATAGGAAGACTCTGGTTCTTTATCAGAATTTGGAATCTTCACTGTAGATTTTCCTATTGCCTTACATTTTTAGTGACCTCTGAAAGATAAATAGAAACCAGTGCTATTTCACACATAGCTAATCTCTTGTAAGATTTAAAGAAAGTATTTTCAGCTAAATAGGGCAAACTTTCTGAATTACATTAGTGATTAGGAGAAAAATATATGGAAAAATTATGTTAATTGGAGGGGCTTTAAATTTAAATTTAGCTTTTAGGACCACGCCAAGTATTTTCTTCTCCAATCAATTACATGGATATGAACAATTTTTCTGTTTTCCATTTCAAGATCAAATGATCTCATAGGTTTTGGCAACTCTACCTCAGGTTAGTAAATGTCTCTTTTTTACAAAAATATATTCACAACCAGGAGCATCAAGGAAAGAGTTCGTTGCAGAGATTAATTCCAGAAGGAGACATCACAAAGGTGATGTTACTAAATATTTTTGATTACTGGAAACGTATTTTCAAAACTTTATCAACTCTAACCATTTGATTTTGACTTTCTCTACAAACCCAGATGGCCTATTTGGGGCAGCCAAACAGAGCAATTGGTTGAGAACTGTAATTTTGCAAACTTGTTAAATATGAGAATATTTTTTCAGGGCTGGCTGCAGCTGTGGTGAAAAATTGCAGAATTGTTTTACAGTCATTATGTGTTGCAGATGGGAGCCTGAATTCTTGCAGCTTCCCAGTTCCCAGTCAGAGCAATATGGAACATTTCCTTTACCTCTCATTTCTGACAGTACCACCACATGTTTTATTTTCATATAGCAAGTAAATATATTAGTGTCCACTGCCATCAGGAAAAGACTCCTGCTACCTTGGCATGGGAACCTTAGTTCATGTCATCGAGGACCAACCTACTCTGAGTTAGAGCAACACCATTTGTTCCATATAATTCAGATGAAGGATGCTTATAATCTAGGGATGAAGCACTTTTTGGTGAGCCAGGGCAAAGCACAGGCAAGGTAACATTATGCAGTGAAGCACTGAACTGTTCTGGTTTTGAACTCTGTATGAGAACTCCTATAGATTAGGACAGAAAAATAGAAGGATTAGCAGATGTGTCATGCTTATGGTTTGCATAGGAATTACAATTTATAAGAACTAAGAAAAAATATGCATCTAGCATATAGTTATTAAGTGAATACTACTTCAGAAATGTTTCTCATTTGTATACTGTCTATCACTGTATTTATTTCTAGTTGTATTTTAACATACTGCTAAAAGCCTGCAACTTGGGTATATTATTAGTGGGGTGGTTCTGTTAAGAAAAGGATAAAACCAGTTTTAAATTTTCAGTGCTTCTGAGTACTCTATTCATTGTGAAGTTGGAACACAAAATGTCCATTCTGCTTTGATCAAGAGTGTCATGTTGTCTCTCCCTATATTTTGTCTCTATTTGGCTGTTGTTTGGATTTTTTTTTTCTTTTCTGTATGTAGTTACCTCCAGGGTAGTAAAGACAGTAGTAGACAGTTGGCAACCACCAAAGAAATAATGAAGCATTTCCTTTAGAGGCTGTAGAGCTGTTCAGAATATCACTTCAAGACTAAGAATAGCACAGAGAATTTAAATTACAGTGCAGTGTTGAATTTTTGAGCTCTGCCTCTACAGTTTTCTTTCCTTGGTTTAGGAGGATCCTATGATTATTTGAATTCATAGGCTGCTAGAAAACAGTTACTGAAGTATGAACTCAAGACGATGTTATTTGGGGACAAGGAAGAATAAAGGCCCCAGGAATCAGAAAGACAATGTTTCTCTCTCATTATTTTGGGTCACTGAAGATTACATCCGAAAAGGATAATCTCAGATAGGTATTTCTGGGCTCACATATGGAGAAGTAGGACAAGAGATTATTTAACAGCTCAACACAAAATTTGTTGGTTAGGGTAGCTGGTGCCAAATACTCAGTGTACTTGGCAATAAATTGCTTTTTATCTAGCTTAATCTCTTTGCTAAAAACTAGCATAACTAATGCATACTCAAAAAAAAAAAAAAAGAAAAAAGAAAAAAAAGGAAATGTTCTTTCTTGGATGAAAACTGATTAAAAACAGCATCTCTTCCCAGAGAGCATGTCTTCTGGAGCCAGGAAAGCAGGTAACCAGAGAGGACTACCTGTAACGGCCTCTGCTTTTTCAGGGTCAGAAAGTTTCCTTCCCAAAGCTCCCTTGTAAGGCCCTGTTGTTTCAGTAAATGGGAAGTCAGCTAATAAACATGCCAGTTCACTTCAATAATAGTCCTATACCTGCAGGCAAAACAACAGTGGTAGAAAACATACATTTGTGAAGAAATGGATTTTAAGATTTAAGAATTAATATGTCACTGGCTCAATGAGAGGCATTTTAAGAAAAGTCATATGTCATCCACAGTATTACTGATGTTGTCCCTGGAAGTGTTTTGCAATAGGGTTGTAGTTAGAGTAATACCTATGTTTGTGCCTATCAAAAAGCATAAAAGACAACAGCCTCAGAAATCTGGCTTTGAATGTCATACAGTAACAGATTCATGTGTCTTTAACATGTTTTATGTTAAAAAGTCCTGTAGAGCTAACCAAATTACTGTAGAACTCAGTGACTGCATAATAGAAATTATGCACTCTTTTATATTTTGACATGTACGAAGATAGTTAAGAGATGTAATGCTGTGCAAACCAGACTAACAAGGAATGAGAAAATATTCAGAAAACTTAACAAGTAACATATTCTATTGATTCTGTAGGTGTTCTATTTACTTAATAAGATATACTCAGGATTTTTCCTTGAAAACAGCAAACAGATCTATCCCAAATGTCCCTGAAATAAAAGTGTAAGTTTTCTCTTGTGGTGAGCAAGAAATTTCCACTTTTGCAATACAGTCTTCCTGAAATGGTAGAAACTGGTGTGCAATACAAAGCCAAAACTTTAAATAAAAGTGAGTAGCTCAGTAGGCTCATGGACAGCCCCACTTCCAGCAGCTGTCATGTTCTTAACAGAAAAGAATTTCAGTTGGATATTTTTTTCATTAGTGCTTTTGTCCTGGCAAACAAAGAAGTAAATTACTTAGTGACTCACCCTGGAGCTTGATAACATATGAATGAGGTGTGAGGTCATGTTCTGCCATCCTTAAAGTCAGTATCTAACCTCATAGGCATGTATTTGCTCTCTGAAGGTGATTATGATCTGCATTATAACACCAACACTGCTAGTTTTAAAACATCAAATTAAATTAATAATTTATTATATATGTGTAAAAAACTCATTACACAGTCTGTCCAAGAAGAGAGCATTTCAGCAACTCAGATGTTTCAGCTAAAGATGATATGTGCAACTTCCTGCATCTTTAGTTTAAAAAAGCAGCTTCTGAAGCAGTTTTAATAGAATCATAGTTCTATGAAAGATTCAGAGAAAAGTTTTATAATTTGCAAGTCTTAAATGCCTGGAAAATGTATCTGGAGCTTACAGGCATCTCCATGATGAATACTCAAGCTGAAAGGAGATTTTCATCTCCCTGTGGCACGCACAGATAGAGCTGTGATTCTCACTGAATATTTGTTGTGCTGCTTTCATTTTGTTTGGAAGGGTGTGGATGGACAGCAAAACAATGTTCCAAAATTAAAAGCTCAGAAGACCCGTAACTGACCTCTTAAGTCCACATAATAATGAAGCAACATTGAAGGCCTGACCTCACAAACTCAGAAAGCACAGTGCCAAATAATCTTGTACGGTATAGGAAAGCCAAAATATTGAACCTTATTTTAGCTCTGCTCTGACAGATGCAGGGCAGCCTTAGGCTCAGGAGCTTTATGTGCTTTTCTGCTCATCAGTAACATTCAGCTCAAGCTTGTGGAAAAAAAAAAGAAAAAGAAATCCTGCAGTCCACAAGTGGAGGTCCCCTTGCTGCAGGGGAGTGCAGACTCTTCTGCAGCTGGGGCAGAAGATGCAGAGTGCATTGCCCTTTGGGTTTTTTCTTTGCTTGCTTGGGAAAGGATGTCAGGAACTAGATACAGTCGAGTAGTGAAGTGGCAGTCCAGGAAACACCAGCACTTTGCTGGTGAAGGATGACAAGAGGTCCATGCCCCTCCTCTGGCGTTTGTTGTTTACAAGTCTGGGTGGAACTCTATCACTTCAAGTGACTGGCTCTACGTGAGTCGTGTCAATGCAAGATTATATGCAGTGAAGTAGAAAATAGAAACCTATATTAGACCTAGAGAAAAAGATCTACGAGGATTTGATTCCAGTTCCCTTCAGACAGCGGTCCTTAGCTCAGCCCTGAGTCTGGGTACCATGGTACGGGCTACTCTCAGCACGAATGTGACTGCTAGACATTTTTCTTTCAGATTTAGATATATTGGTGAATTGCTAAAGCCATTTTCTGAACTATGGAGTCGGTCCTAAGGTCTGTGTTCGATTACCTAAATGCACTGTAACCTCTTCGATGGAGAGACAAGTTAAATGTTCCTGGACCAAATTATCTGCAGAGAATTTCATCTGAGTGCTCTGTCTTCATTTTAAGAATACTTGACTTGCAATGTCCTTAAAACAAAGTATTAACTGCAAAGACTGTTTGTAGTGACATAAATATATCTGTTTATGTCTCTAACATGGGAAATATTCCTACTCAAAAGAGCTCATATGCTAGGAAGTTTGTGTTCTGACAGTGTGATGCTTTTATGAGGTTAAAAGTACAACGGGAACACTTGGCTGCTCCTCTGTAAGTTATGCAGCATGCATAATGCTTTTATCACAAAATATTGCATTTTTCTTCTTGTAATAAAATGGCTAAAAAGTTAAGTCAGCAGATACAATAGAATTGCTGCAAATTAACTGTTTAGTCTTCTGCCTTGTCAGTCTGTGTATAACCTTCTGCTTTACATCTTGTAGTTGGATTGCTGTTTTTGTATTAAAGGGCATTTGTCAGTTTGGAGTTTGTTTTGATCTTAGTATGAAATTGAGGAAATAATATAAAAACTCAAAACCGTCTAAATAATGAAATGTGGATGCTTAAGTTAAAAAATGCATGCATTTGGAAATCAGATGTCAGAAATATACTCAGAGTTTCATACTGGCATTAAAAATTGTCACAATGAAAAATTACAAATATGGTATGCAGGGCTCTAGTATATCTTCTATGTGATGAAATTCAAATGCAATTACTTCAGAATACCTTTATACTTGAAATTTGTCAGGAAGTTTGTGGGACAGAGCAAGAGGAAGGTTTGCATTTCTTTCAGAGTGAAGATGGATTATAATGCCTGGTGGCATTTTTATCCAGAGACACTTGCAGTCATTAGCCTTGTCAGGATTTTTTGTTAATCTGAGTAACAGGAACTAAAGCTAACAGTGTATACAGTTACTAACAACATTATGATGGCAGAACTAGGTGCTGTCAGTATTATCTACTATAATACAGATATTTCTTAAGCTGTGGGTACAGAGAGTGGTGTATGATCGATGAAGGATGAGATGACCTGAGAGGGATGGGGATTTTTTTTTTCAGTTGAGGCAGGGACACATCTCCTCCTAGACCTACCACACTGTCTCTGATTGTTTTCCCTAGGTTTTTGGCACAGCGTTGTCCAGGCAGCAGAACCATTTGCACCATGAAGAACTGAAAGGGCTTGGCATTATCACAGTGTTTATGGAGGCAAAAGTCACTGCCACTTTGTCTGGGTATAGCACAGAGCCTGTCAAAGGTGGCCCCAGATAAGGTGAACTGATGAGAAGCTGAGAGCTCATCTGTTCCCAAACACATCTGAAATTCCAGGAATGTTGTATCAGTGTGCTCTACCTTGCTTGAGAGGGCAGCAGCAGTAGGAAATGTTGCAGAATTTGTTAAGCTTACAAAAGGAACATTGAGTCTGGATAGTACACAGCTTTATCTTTCCATATTCTTGTGAAATGAAACTTGCAATGCTTGGAGACTTAAGGCCTGGGGCATTACATAAAATACTTGACAAAGAATGTTAATACTTGTCTTTTCTGTTCTGGTCAGTTGTCCTTAAAGTAACTCCTGCAGACTCCATCTGGCCATCCTTATGTGACTTTGAAAAAGTCAGCACTATAAACTTCATCTGACTGTTAATTTATTATGGTGGGTTTTTTTTTTCTTCTCCAGACAGATGGAATAGTAAGAAAATTCCCTTTGCTGCCAAGAAACAAGAAAAATGATGATATCATTTTCAGGTGCTTTCCTCTAGTCCATTTATTCTGCATTGCAATGATGTTATGAAGGAAAAGGTAAATACACATATTCTCTGCCAAAGTTTCTCTGAATGTGGAAGAATGAAGAAAAACAGGGGGAAAAAAAGTGTTGGAGGTTTTTTGTTTTGTTTTGTTTTTTATCCAGAGGGCTATATCAGCAGGACTTTCATATATAAGATGCAAAGGTGATTATTCTTGTTGCATGCGACTCTTCAGATGGACAAATATGTTCTAGGTGGATCTTAACCTTCCACAAGAAGGAAGGAATCACCACGTAAAGTGATCAGCATGTAGGTATCTCTACCTAGTCTTTTTTGGTGGGATGATACTTCTGTGGTAGGATAATCTTCCATTTCTTATGATTTTGTGAGGCAACAAGGCTGCTATCTTCCATAATGTATATTTCTGCATATCTGAGAAAGTAGTCATCAGGTTTCCATTCATGAGCTTGAGAGCTGACTCTTAATGCTGTTAGTTAAAAAAGATGAAATCCATGGACTAGAAAACCGTGTGCAAGATGTAGAATCAGTTAAACACACATGCTGGTATTACGAATGCTGCATAATACGTGTGGACATGCTGGTAGATTTTGAGAAGTTTGGATTTTGCTCAAAGCTGCAACTTTGCTATAAGCTTAAGGCAAGAATAAGTTCCAATTTTTGCAAAAGGATGATCTTTTTAGCATTTCATATTGAATTGGTTGCTTCCAAATTTAGATATATGCATATATATATATATATATATATCTTATATATATATATATATATATCTCAACTCTCAACTCTGCTCTGAGGCTTTTTATGGGACTGATACAGATGGAAGACCAATGTAACCAGCTTCCTACTTGTGGCCCTTGTATCCCAATAAAGAATGGAATCATGGTAGCAAAGGGAAGTTGCCAGAAACTACATGCTCAGGAAATCACAGTGGCTGCCACTGCTTCTTGAGAGCCAGTACAATCAGCTGCAGCTCCAGAGAGCCATGGTTTAACACCAAACACTCCTCCAGAGAGGGTGTTTCTGAAAGAAGTTTTAATCTAAATTAAAATATTGGTGATTTGTCTTGACTAATGCAAACTATATAGGCTTGTTCTTTATGTCCTTGATAGTAATTATATTACTCAGTGCTCAATCTACGATTGCATTTTCAGTTAAACTCTGAAACTAAAAAAATGTCCTCATTGTCTTGTAGATGACTTAATATCCTCCTTTATTGTCTTTTAACGAAATAGTTTCTCAACAATTTTTCAGTCCATCTGGAGAAGAATGAATTCCTAAAGGTACCCACTGACTTCATTTAAATTTTAGGATCGCTCCACCCACAACTAAGTTGGAATTGAGATCTCTATTTATCAAAAGATTGGCAGGCAAGAAATGCAGGCAAATATATAAAAATAAAATGTAAAATCTCCTGAAAACCAACTTACATTCAGAAATATGTGAACAGATTTGTAAATGGTCTGATGTTCTTTAGCATTCCTATCCCAGTTGACTGAGTATTTTGAAAAAAGTTTCCAAAGCCTTCCACTGGTGAAAATTCCAGACTTTTTCTTAGAATTATATTCCATATTTATATTAGAAAGTTTGTGTAATAGTTCACTTTTTATTTTTTAAATCTTGTCCTCAGTAAACTTGGAGACTAACACATATGCACTTTTCTGATGTGTTCTTTGAGACATCACTTATAACTGAAAACCTTTTTTCTCCTAGTATTTTTCTACATGCATCATGTTTTTGACTCCATCTGAATTTTCTCAATATCTTTTTTTTAAATGTGGCCTATGGCTGGACCCTAAAATCATACCTTATCAAACTTGGAAGGGTTACTTTATCAGTCCTGCATATAACGCTCCTGTTTATACACTTGTTTGCCTTTTTTTTTTTTACCCCAAGATGATGGCAACATTGATTTTTGTTTAGCTTTGATTTATTCAGATATTGGTTTTTTCCTTTATTTTTTCTTTTTTCTTTTCTATAACTCTGTCTCTTCATTTACTTTCAATCTTCTATTTGCCACGGCAGTTTCTGCTGAAATGTTATATATGCCATTTGTCCTAAACTAAACTGTAACCTTTTTCTAGCTGTTTCTGCAGTTTGTCTGGGTATTTTACAATTTTTAAAAGCATTTTCAGTCTTATAGAATCACAGAATTTTCAAACTTGGGAAAAACCTCATTGAGTCCATCCATTGACCTAGGTCTGTCCTGTTTACCACTCAGCTGTCCCTATGTGCAACACCCACTTTTATTTTTTGACTCTTCCAGGGATGCTGACTCTAATATGTCACTGGGCAGCCTGTTGCAATGGTTAAAGATATTCTATGGTTCATCATCTCTGTCTTTGATGAAAATATTTATCACGGTCCAAGCCCACAATAGAACACCAACTTTCACAGCCAATTATTTGTAGCTATTGAGGACATTTTTTCAGTTTACTCATAGAAATATTGGATCATACAGTGTCAGACTCCTAATTAAATTCACATGATCTATTTTCCCACTGAGTGGTTTGGCATAAGTTGCTTACCTGTTTGTTTCTTAAGTACCTAGAAATAATATAAATAAATACTTTGTCAGATGATCTTTTCCTGTATTTTTTTTCCTGGGTACTCTGCTACAGATCACTGAGCCTAAAATCCCTAATTTCTTGCTAATCTGTAGTAATATTTTTGTTTAATGCAATCTTAATTTTCTGGAATTTCCCAGCCTCTCTTATGCATAAATGCAGAAGAGATAACTGAAATGGTTCTGCCTGGCCTTGGAATACAGGGATCCATATTTTTGATGCTCTCCCTGTTCACTCAAGACTTAAACATGCTTTGGCTCCAGATAAGATTAAATATACCTAGATTGTCTCCTGTTGTTGTTCATCCTATAATATTTTGAAAGCAGTCACTGAAATTCCTACTATTTTCCTATTTGACCAGTCCTAGTGTTTAAATATAAGTCTGGATGGAAATTTTTCCTTATGTCCTGCGCAGACTTCTGTTTTTTAAAATAAAGGATTTTCTCCCTGCCTAGCCTTTGGTTGACATGGGTGACAATTGAATTCTTTGTTTCACATTTCTGCATTTTTGAGCTTTATTGTTATGCTCTCCCTAGTCTTGCCTAAACTATGGAAACCTGAATCCTTCTTTTTGTGTTCTCTAAATCAAGCCTTTTAATTGTTGTTGGTCTTTCTTGTGTTCTCTTTTGCTTGTATAATAGATAGTGACTAAAACTGGATGGAGCACTTCAGCTGAAGTAATTAATTTTTTTGTAAATGGTACAAAAGGAAAAACAAATTAACACTATGCACCACACTCTTTTTATTGCTTTGTAGATTGGTAGCTCTTTGCAACCAGACTCTATACTTGCATATGCTTAAAAAATGCATTACAAGATGTTTCCTTAGCCCTGTTTTATTAATGCATTAGAAGCTGTCTTCACTGACAAAGTGTAATTCCATGAAAACAGTGTGAGACTTTAAGGAAGTCAAAAACTCTTAGTAAAATATACCCAGTTTGAAAGCATGAAAAAATAAAAAGCATAGCAATAATGAAACCAAACCCCCTAATTGTAAGCTCTGCAAAGACAACTTGGTTAAATCAAATTTTTTCTTCCCTGATGTACTCACAAAATGGCCAGCTAGCTCACGGCTTTTCGGAATTTAATTTGCTGCACCTAATGCGAAGGCAAATTCCCTCTGTGGCAATTTGACTTCCCCAACAGTACAAGTAGAACTTGATTTCCCTGGTAGAATTAAGCACTAGTGCTCTCCAGTTTACAGTCAGGATTACCAGCCACTCCTCCCCTTACAACAAGTCTTGCCACATTTTCACAGTGAAGCTTCCCAATGCTGATTAAAAAGCTGGAGTGCATAAGGTGGAGGCAAGCACAAAGCAGTGTTGGCTACTCAGTCAGGAGAGGTTAGCTGCTCCTTTCAAGGATCTTCCTGCAGCCAACATTAGTGTGCTTTTATAGACAATCAGTTGCCTGCTTTGCCCACACCTAAAGCTATCCCCTTTTCAAATGAAGTTACTGGGAATTCTGCTCACTGCTTCCCCATGAGCCTTATGCCAAAGCTTAGATATTTGTGTGATGCTCCAAACCTATCCATCCTGGTCTATCCCATGATTTTGAAGTATAATTCATAGGACTCTTATCTACAGATAAAAAAAATGTAAATTTCTGTGTAAATGTTAAAGTAATAGTTGGAAATCTCCTAAATCAAAGTTTTTGATTATTTCCCTTTCTCATTGTTTATGTGAAGACAAGTGATTTGGTAATCCATGATAAGGTGTCTGGCACATAAGCTGACTGTGTCTGATTCAGCACACTGACAAAAGGACAATGCTGGAGTTCAGGCAATATCCTCAGCAGGCCTGGCCAGCCGTGTTGGATGTGAAGTGTAAGGTCCCCCATGCGGGAGAATTTAATTTCTATCTCCAGCAGCACTAATAAATAAACAAGAGACAAAGGCTTGTAGGAGAAATTTAGTCCCTTTAACACCTGGACTCACTAAGCACAAATGTGAGGTAAGAGGAATGCACCCTGTTTCACAGATATGTTGGGAGTTTGTGGCAAGGGGGTGGAGGAGATCATGGTGCTACAGCCTAGGTACCCATCCTACCCAGGTTTTAACAAGAGGCCTCCAGAAAAGCTACAAACGGAAGCTACAAATAGGTTTGTTTATAGAGAGGTTGTACAGGAGATGGAAATCTGTAGCAGAGGCAACCTGCTCATGTTGAAGGAGGTCTGCTGTCAGTGTCCCTACTCAGCAAGGGCCTGTGAGCATGAGGGGCTGCGGTCACTTCTCTTCCTTCTCTCTTGTACAAAGCTATTTTCTCTAGCATTGTGGCCTTTCTCTGGCGTGGCCACCACCATTTCCACTGGTGCAAGTGAGAGGCTTTGGTTTTTCTGCCCTATGACCAGATTTGTTTTGCCTCTGCAAAACTCTGATGACTGAAATCTGAAATACAGCTGGGATCAGTATCAGACTTTTATAATGTTTTGTGCATAGAAGAAGAGCTCAGAATCCTCCTTCAAAAACTCTGCTCTTTGTGTTCAGAAAAAGGCCTGCTTTTTGCCCCTGGAGATAATTGGCAGAGGTCTTTTAAAATTTAGTGCAGGTACTCAGCATGAGTTGTTGGTTCAGGTGACACACAAGTAGTCACATATTCCTGATAACTATAATTTCCCTGAATATATGAATACCACGATTTTTTAATAAGTATCTTTTCCTTCTATGACTGGTTGTTAATACTATGCATATGCGAAGTACAGGTAAACTAACAGATAATTTAATATTTTTTTTTTTAACTGAGAATGTAATAGCAGAACAGACTGGTAGTCTACTCAGCTTAGTTTCCTCGCTCTTGGGGTGGTCAGTAGCAGATGGTTAGGGAAAACTGTGAGAAATTTTACAAGTTGTAGATTACTCTTCCTCTCATGATTTTCTCAGTATTTTAAGAAAATTCCTGAAGGTTGTATGGGCTGTGTTATATTTATTTAGTCATTAACTCCTGAAGTCAATTAATACACTTTTTAAATCCAGAACTTATTTGCACTGTTATGATCAGTGACATCTCATGGCAATGAGTATAACAGGAATAGTAGTAGTAGTAGTAATAATAATAATAATAATAATAATAATAATAATAATAATAATAATAATAATAATAATAATAATAATAATAATAATAATAATAATATAATCCCCTTGAAAATTATTCTAAAATCCCCTTTGTTTTAAACCCACAACCCCAAAATCTCATAGCAGAAAGCTGCTTTTCACAGTTAATTTGCAGTGACATTTGCAGTTTAACAGCTAGACTATAACTACTCAGTCATCTCTATTCCTATGAAGAACTTCTGCCTACTTACCTCACATAGAAGTTACTCATAATTTGTTCTGTACACATCACTCACTACCCACTCAAAACCTTGGTTTCCTCCTAAAAAAACCCCAGTTTTTGCCTCAGGGAAAGTCATGAATATGATCTAACTGGAGATAAAACCCCATGAAACTAGGAAATTGCCATTTTAAGAAGCTCACTGGGTTGAAAGCCTACTAGGCTTTTTGCCTGCTCTTGGGGAAATGTTGTTCCACGATAAAAACAATGAATAAGTGTATTGGTTAATGGCAAACGAGAAAATGCAGGTACCCTCATCAGTCAGTATCAGAATCCTTCAGAGGCAAGCTTAACCTAGATCTGAGTTTTGAAGATTTCATTTCCTGGCAGGTGAGCGGTCCTTAAGTCAAACAATGAGATAACGTTTGGTTGCTCATCGTGCAAATCTGACTGACCAAGGCCAATATGGAACAATGAGGGTAGGAAGGAAGCAGGCAACATGCTTCTGTCATGCTGATGAGTCTGAAATCTCCTGATTCTAATTAGTTTTTTAGAATCATTAGCTTTAGGAAATTCCAAAGGGTGTGTACTAGTTTTTAAAACAACCATTATAAGCATTATAACATAGGAGGTTAACGACCTAACTTTCCATTCAGTTAAAATGACTTGTTTTTTAAAGGAGGTGATGGTCATATTTCCCAACTGACCTTTAGAGCCATGACCAGAATATTTGTCTGGCTGGGAGCCTCATCACCTTCTCCATGGAAGAAGAGCACCAAGGAGATGGAGAGCTCCAGGAATAGCAGGACATGATAACAGTTCTATCAATGCATTACATGGAAGTGAGTCACATCACAGTATCAGTCTGAGTAGTTTTGCTACTTTGTACCACAGCTGAGATTTGGGCTACCTGACCAGTCCTTCTTGGCTACAATTTCACTGGGACACTTGGCCCAAGCAACACAGGTTGACTGGATCTGTATTTACCTGATTGTAGATAAGCTCAGTGAGCCAGCTGAGTGCACCTTCATCACAAACATGAAACTGACTGAACTGCAAACAAAATTATCTGAGTAGCCTTTATGGAGCAATACAATGGTCAGGGCACTGGTGCAGACGAGGTTCAACGCCAGTGGTCAAACACATGATTTGGAAAAACTTATTTTTTAAATGGCAGATATGTATGTGGTCAGCTCTCCCTATGTGAGGGCACAGCTAGTAGAAGTATAATAATTTGTCACATATCAGATGGTTTGTTCTTAGAGAATAGATTTCTTAACTCCTAGATAAACATCATAACCTCACATATTTATAAAATATTTTATAATTGTGCTCATGCAAGTATAGCTGGGAAGGTAGAAGAGATTGATGCATCTTTCATGTAGTGGGAAAGAGGACTTTCTAAGGGATAAGACACTCTTCAGACAAGAACTTAATGTAACATTTACATCTGGAACTCAGCTGCTGGAATCTGCAGGTCATAATAATGGCTTTCTTCTGGTGACAGGTAATACCATCATTATTTTTTCTATCATCTTGGCATTGTTCTAATTTTAGTCAAAACTGTTTCCACTTTTAATGGAGTCTAAAGTTCAGTTAGCTATTCAATTTCACTACCATATTTTGCAAATTGCTGCCGTTGGTTATTTAAATTATAAATTTCTTAGGATATATAACTATTTACTATTATGAAAAGGTCCATTTCTGACATCTAATTCCAGTTTATCAGCCAAACCAGTGAACTGATGGCCCTGGTCAGCACAATAGGATGATAAAACCCAGCTTTGAAGTATATAATCCTCTTATTAGTTATATAAGACAGGCTAGCAGGAAATTTCCCAAATGAGGTCTTAAACTGTGTTGTTTTCCAGTCATTTCAAACCATCCTAGATTCTCTGTAATGCCGCATCAAATGTACCTTTGGGTGGAAAGGAATCAATGTAATTTTTGGCATATTTTATTACTCAGAAATAATCTCATCCTTTCTGTTCCCTCTGATTTTTCAGTTGATTATATATATTTTCTATTACCTGCAAATTCTATCTTCAACTACTCTTTAATAATTCTATTCAACACTGAGGCCTTAAGAGTTAGTTTTTCTTTTCTCCTGAACACTGTTTTCAGTGCAAAGAAGAGCAGAGAAAGTATTAGGAATACACCCACCAGGACGTTTGTTCCTTCCTTAATTTTTTGAACTACTTCAAAGACAGAAACTCTGTAGCAGTGTCCTGAATATGCACCTAGTTTACAGAAAATTGTTGGCTTTAGCTGTGAGAGAGCTCTGTTCTCTCATTTAGTGTTCTAAATATGTGACATATTTTAATTCACAGAAGGGTCATGCTGATTTAGCTGATAATGGTTTCTATTAATTCCACATGCTGTACCAATTAAAATCTGGGCATGCAAATTAAAATGTTTATTCTGGATGAATGGGAGATAGGGGAGGCTGTAAACCCCAAATGCTGCTTTGAAACATGGTTCTATTTGAACAGAGAGGGCTTCTAAGTATTATGCTCTGGGAGTCTGTGTGTATTGTGCCTCAATCAATCCTTATCAAATGCTCTCAGGTTACAATAAACAAGGTTTTTATTTCCTTAGCTGCCAGCTTTGACAAGCTGATGCAGTCTGTCAGAGTCAGACTGGGATCTTTCCATCACACATTACATGACCAGTAAGAAAGATTCTGTGAGCCAAAATCTGTCCTCAGTTGCACTCCTGCAATCCTGTTACCTCTGTAGCGTGTCCTCAGTGACACCAGCAAATCCCTCCTGTGCAAGGGAGCTCTTCAGTGGGAGATGCAGGAAGGGTGTTAGAGGTAGCAAAGAGATTCGAGGAGGCAACTGGCGGATTTTCCCTTTGCAGAGTTTGTTTTTTATCAGTTATTTCAAAGCATGCATTTTTATTGAAAACCTGGGCTCTTTCTACTGCGCATTGGAACTGACAAAAATTTCATAGAATCACAGAATATGCTGAGTTGGAAGGGAGTTGCAAGGATCATCGGATCCAGCACCTGGCCCTGACAGGACAGAGCCAAGAACTCCACCATGTGTCTTCCTGAGATCATTGTCCAAACACCGGGAGTCTATCAGGCTTGATGCTGTGACCACTTCTCCGGGGAGCCTGTTCCAGTGCCCAGCCACCCTCTGGGTGAAAAATCTTTTCCTGATACCCAACCTAAACTTCCCTGACACAGCTTCATGCCATTCCTTCTTCAATACCATAGGCCTACTGAATGTTTAGTGAACAATTTTGTAGAAGATAAGAAGAACTAGAAGAGCCAGAACACAAGTTCACCCCTTGGTTTCTCTCTCTCAGCAATGTTCTCTGTATTTCCATTGTTTTATTAAATAAAAAATTACTTTTAGGGAAAAAAATGTATTTTAACATCAGATTTTCAATAACAGATGTTCTACTTTCTTTATGGAAAATTGATATACATTCCCCAATTAGTTTCCTGCATATAAACAAAGAACTTTTACAGTAACAGCCTCTGACCTGTAGTTTTAGACAAGTACTGGTTAGTTGAACATACTCACTTACTCCCTTTATATTATGGAATCATAGAATGGTTTGGGTTTGAAGGAACCTTAAAATCACCAACCCACCTGCCATGGGCAGGGACACCTTTTACTAGACCTGGTTGCTGAGACCTCCATCCAAACTAACCTTGAACACTTCCAGGGATGCAGCATCCAGAATGGCTCTGGGCAACTAGCTCCAGTGCCTGACCACTGTCACAGTAAAGGATTTCTATAATATCACCTCCCCTCTTTCAGTTTGAAACCATTTCCCCTTTTCTTGCTACAGGCCCTTGGAAGTACTTTCCCTTATCTTCCTTAAAGCCTCCCTTCAGGTGCAGGAGGGACACAATCAAGGCACCCTGGAGCCTTCTCATGACTGAGCAAACCCAGTTCTCTCAACCTTTCCTTATAGGAGAGGTGCTCCATCCCTCTGATCATCTTGGTAGCCTCTGGACTGTCTCCAGCGGTCCCTGTCCCTCCCGTGCTGGGAGCCCAGCTCTGGATGCAGTGCTCCAGGTGGGTCTCAGCAGAGCAGAGCAGAGGGGCAGAATCCCCTCCCTGCCCTGCTGCCCACGGGGCTCTGGCTGCAGCCCAGGACACGTTTGGCTCTCTGGGCTGTGAGTGCCATGGCAGGGCATGTGCAGCCTCTCAGCCACAGCACCCCGAGTCCTTCTGGGCAGGGCTGCTCTGGGGCTGCTCATGCCCAGCCTGTGCTGGTACCAGGCCCATTACTGTGACCTGGGTGCAGCACTTCAGCACTTCACATTTGGCTTTGTTGAACCTCTTGAGATTCCCATGGACACACTTCTCCAGCTTGCCCAGATCCCTCTGGATGGCATCCCATCCTTCAGGCATGTCAGCTGCACCACCCAGCTTGGTGTCATCTCCAAATTTACTGAGAGTGCTCTCAATCTCAATTTCTATGTCATCGATGAAATTATTAAACAGCACTGGTCCCAGCAGAGACCCCTGAGGGACACCGCTTGTCACTGATGTCCATCAGGGGTCTGATTGGTCTGATTGACACTACCCTCTGGATGTGACCTTTCAACCATTTTCTTATTCATCTAATCGTCCACCCATGAAATCCAACTCTCTCTGTAAATGCATTGTGAAAAATCTAGACATGTATGTTTAACTTAAAGACAGGCCTTGGTGGTGGTTTGTATAATTTGCTTTTAAAAAGGGATGTTGTTTCTATAAAATGTGTTGGTTCAGAGGAGTTGCTGATTTTGGAGAAGAAGAAATTTTTCTTGAAGTAAATTCACTGTTTTTTTAAATTATGGAAATTAAAAGGAAGATTGCATTAAAGAAAAGCTACTTAGAGATTCTCTGGGGTCATGAAACACCAGCAAATCCAGCAGACAGTGCATATGCCTAGAATATCATAAAAACATATCACTTGAATTCAGCTGGTGACATTTTTAAGTAATGTTTTTAGTTGTTTATGTGTAAAAAATTACTTAATTTTGATCACTCTGTCTATGCTAATTGTTACATGTTTGAAGCCATAAATCATTGATTGCATTCTTAATATACTGACAGTATTGTCATCTGAAAATGATTTTAATGATGTTTGGTTTACTGTATCTAATACTTTTTGCCCACTGTTTGATGACTTCCTTAAAATCCTCATCTCAACATCCTGTCTTTATAACTATTTTTGAACTTGGCAGTTATTACAGCCATAAAGGCTAAAGCCTTTGAGCACTTGAAGTCTAACAGTTTGGCAAAATTTAAAAAAAAATGGCTTTGAAAAACAGGAAAGGAGTGGGCTTTTAAAGAAAATTCTTTCTCATTTAAAGAACAAATAGACATTAATTGGTCCGGAATAAACTTGGGAATCCAAACGTTTGTATTTGCTAAAGTCTGGAATTTCTTCTAGTGAATTGTCAGGTTGACCTCGAACTCTTTGTGCATGGAAGGATGTTCAGCAGTTGCCTGAAAACAGAAGACCTGAGTGTATCCAAAGTCTTTTCAGTTGAACATCCTTACAGAGCTACTGGCACCTATGAAGGTGAAACTGAAAAGTCTTGCTGCTGAATGTAAACATTCAACCAAGTAAAAACATGCTGTCTAAACTTGTGTACAAGGGTTTTTATACATTCTCTAATACATTGAGAAATTAAAAGTGACTTCTAGTTTCTTGATATCCTTCCAGTAGTTCATTTCAATAACCTTGTGATGAACTTGGATTCTGAAAGTCTGTGTGAAAAAAGAGAAAAAAATAGAAAGTTTTTGTTGTTCATAGGTTTTAGGTTTTGGGATTTTTTCTGTTATCTGGCTGTGTTCTACTTCCACTGTTTAATGTCTGTCTAGACAGAGACAAAGTTAAATGGTTTTCAATTCAGTAGTATGCTTACGTAAGAGCATTCAAGCCTAAAATTTATGAATAAGATAATAAGGCATACTTAAAATTTCATTGTATTTTATATCAAGAGAAGTGGTACATGTCTATTTCTCTGCTGAAGAATTAGTCTGGAGCCATGCGACTGAAAATAACTGAAGCTATTTTCTTCAAGTATGCTTGGCACAAAATCATTTAAAGCAAATAAGCTGTTTTATATCTTGCCTTTTGTCTGGACTAATTGTCCACAGCTTGTGCTACCTTGCACTTTCAAATAGCTTAATCTGCATGAAAAACCAATGGCCTTAGCCAGCAGAAGATAATTTAGAAAACAAAAGAACGTCCAGCCTCCACCTGAAAAAAATCAAGTGAAACCATCTCTTTTTCCGTCTTAGTACTTGTCATAGTAGCCCATCTACATGCCACTTAGTAGTTTTCAAGATTATCTTGTCTTATCTTGCTTGCCTCCTCTGAATATCTGTAGTTCAGAAGTATAAACAAAATCAGGATTTCTGGAAATCATAAAGATTCATAATACTACTATTGGTGACAGTTCTTCCTCCTGACAGAAACTTCCTGAAAGAGAGGAGGAATTTTATGTTATGAAATTCAGCCCTATTCATAATTTTCCTGGAAAGATGTTTTTGAAAGATGCCTCCTTTCCTTTATGTAGACTATTAATAAAGCTAAAAGTCCATTTGTATATACCACTGTTAAAAAAATAGCCTTCTAAAACTTGAAGCAAGGGTACTGATCATTTTACGTAACGACATTCCTGCCAGCTCCAGAATTTAGATACTAAAGAAGGAAGGGAAATTACAAGAGAGCATAAAAAAAGCTAAATTTTCTTTTTTCAGCCCTCTTTAGAAGCTTAGCAGGATAACTCTGATTAAATGCTTGGAAGAAGAAAAATGGGCGTGTCTGGGTGCAAAATAGCCATATGTTTGCCATGAATCACTTCAAAGGTCTTTTAAGTTGGGGACTCATTTTTCCTCACATGCATTTGCACACAGCCAGTTGAAAGCTAGATGCTCAGAGGCCTTACCATGGCTGACTTCGGCGGGAAACAGAACAAAAAGCTATCCACAAACCTCAAAAGGACACATGCATTTTGGAAGAACAACTGAAATACATTTTTTGTGCTTGCAATTACTGTGACAGTCTGTGTAACAGTGAAAGAGTAGTATCAGTGTAACTATTTTCCAAAGTAAGCAAAGCATTCATGCACTGTTTTGTTTTTTCCCCTATTTCAGGATTAAATGCTCGACACTACGCTTAGATGTAGGGAATGCTAACAGTTTGATTTATAAATTTGAACTGGCAGTCTCATCCGCTTGGTGCAGTTTAGAGGAGCAGGTGCATCCACCCACAGACCTCTGTGATTTCTTCTCCATCCTGTGATGTGAGTGCCGGAGACTGCACTGGCCTGCAGGAATTGCTGGGGACCCCAAGGCTAACCTGGCTCACCTGGCACTTGCAGCTTGTGTCTTTATCTCTCCATTGCCTGCATCAAACACCTGACTTGCCTTTCCCAGTAGCTAATTCAAGCGAGGATTAGAAAGGAATGTTGTTGTCTAGACTCCACATAGTCCCCAGTGCTGCCACCTCTTCAAAGGTGAGCTCACCAGAAGTGGGTGGGAGCAGTGCTAAATCTGGTAGCATGTAAAAATGTATCTTGGACTTAAGCTTTCTTCTTAATTACAAGGATAAGAAAAATTGTAACTATCTAAGCAGAATGGAGCTTTTCTGTTGTGTTTGGAAGCTGTTTCTTAGGGGGTCCCAGCAGACAGCCCCATGGTGTGCAGTATGTCCTGGAAATCCGCTGCAGCACACCAGGGCCCATCCTGAGTCCTCTCGCTCTTTAATACAACAACTTTACTCAAAAAATGCAAAGTAAAATACCTTTTTTTCTTCTTCCAGGGTTTTCTCAAATTTAATTTTCTGTTTTCTATCAGCAGTGATTTATATTTACTTTTCAGGTGACTCTGAATCCAGGCAAAATTGAAGTGGCCTTTATTTTAGGAGGTTCAGCTGATATGTAGCTACTCCCCTAATTCCCAATGCATTCTTACTGAACTCCTAGTATATTTCCCAGACTTTTTCCTGCTTTGTTCCTTTCCACAGCTGGAACAAGCTCCTTCATCCTATATCATAAAAGACTTTTCTGCAATAATGTGAAACACAATGCCTCAGACAAAAAGTGGTAAAGAACTAAACACTCAATAGGATTAGACTCTTGTATCAAAGTTAATAAAAGTCTAAGGAAGAAGAAAAAAATACCAGGGTGCTTACTATAGGAGGAAACATGACTTAGAGGTTGCTGTAGAGAATGGAATTTAACATAAGTTATAATATCCGAGAGAAAGTGTCACAAACAGTCAAGTACCTGATGTAAAATTTTAAAAAACCTTTAAAAAACTAAAAAAAACCCACTGGCTTTTTTCCCCTGTTATCGATATACTTGTTTACCCCTTTTCTGTTGAGAAGGATGATTATAAAAAACCAAACTACTGATTGTTGCTTCTTATTATTTTTATGTGCTTGGAATTTTATTAAGGAGTTTTGAAATTATATCTTTGAGAAAATGTCTCTGCCCTGATTGCCTCCTTCAGATACAGTAAATATGACAACTGCTTGGAATTGCTTTTCATCTCCTTTCACCTTTCCAGGTTCTTAGCCTTGTAAAGGTCCTGGCCACCTCCACTTAACCTGCAGTTTTATTTGTCTGACTAACTCCCTGCATTCACACATTTCTGCAACACATTAATACTCTGTCCCTTCCTCTCCACATGGTCCCTTCCCTTGCAGAGGATAGCGTCAGCCAGGTCAGTTTTACCACAAAGAACTTGCTGTGCTCTTACAAGCAAAATAATATCAGCACCTGGAGCTGAAGTTCCCAGAGATGACTCCCCTACACTGCAATTACTGTTCTTAACGGGGTGTTTGGCATTATATTATTGCATACCGGCTCAAAAGGTGTTTTAATGTCTAAATTTTGTCAGCTACCCAGATTCAATCTATTGCAAATGTTACTGACTCCCATGGTACACTAAAGTGTATGTAAATAACAACACCCTTGAGCCCTCATTACCTTAAAATAATTTACTAATGCTGTGTAGGAGGAGAAGAGGAGGAAAGAAAAGCGGGAATTAAATTGTGTGGCACTAGAAAGATTTTAAATGACAGTTTCAGATTTAGGCCTTGCAATGCATGGATACCAAGCTAACTGAATGTATTAGTCAAGAACAGAATTTGCTGGTATGTATTCCTGCTTTTTTTAAAACTAACTCTTGTCTGGATCGTTCCTACATGATTTAGAGGGCAGGATTTCTGGCTGCAGCTATAGAGTCTCAGTGTTTTAGAAGAGATTGCTTGTGCCTGTGACAACCTCCTGTTGCTGTCATTTTTATCTGAGAAATTTTAGCGTCTGCCAAAGCTGATACCCTTTAATGACCTACCACAGACTAACATAAGCATTGAAATCAGGCTTGTTGGTTTAGGTTGTTTTGGTGGTTTTTTAATGTTGTATAAGTGCATATGCATTAGCCTTTAATGAGTCAAGTTATTTAAATTTCAGATCAGATTGGGGATATAGTGAGTGTGATGGTTCTATATTCCTCTACCATCTGTCACTGAGAAGCTTCTTAAAGTTGCAGCCTCTGTTAGAAGAACAGCTTGGTCCTATAATCCCTTTGCTGCTGTTTCTAAACAAAGACTAGAGACAGGCTTCTCATCTACTGAGAACAGTTGTTTTCAGTGAAACCTAGTGGAGACACTAAGGCTATGTGGAATATTCAAAGACTCTACAAATATGTGTACTTCAGTGGTTCAGATCACAAGCTCACCTCACAAAGCACTAATTTAATGGAAATCCCTAGTGCTGAGGCAAAGTAGGTGAGTGGTCTTAAGCTCCACTCCCACAGGAAAGTGAGGCATCTGCTGTTACTGTTTTTATTGCTTTTGGTAGCTCTCAGTCAGATCAGACACCACTAGCTGAAGCAGTGGAGTTGCTAAATAATTTCAGAAGTGGAACAGGACTGACCAATAGAGACACTCTGCAGATATGGTCTGAGGTACTTCAGCCCTAGAGCTTCTTTGTGGAATTTGGATGACAGCCTGGAATTTGGATGACAGTCAGGATTGTTTCCTGAGTGTTTTTCCCTGTCATGGTTTTTTTTTTCTGAATATATGATACTTTATCAAAACCGTTGGATGTTGATTCAGGCTGTCCTTAGTCTCAGAAGACAGTCTCTTTGCAGGCAGTGAGTTGTCAGTCTTGGTCATATGGATTATTGTGGACTGCAGGCACCAGTTAGGAGAAGGAGCAGGGACAAGCTGGAAGCCTGCAGCCAAGGTGGAACATCCTTAGGGAGCCCCTGACAGCACTAGAGGCAGAAGCACAGGTGCTGACAGCAAACAAGGACTCCTTGTGTAAAGGAAAGGAATTGGCCTTGAATTAGTCCAGTTTCACCCACAGGAGTACAGAAAGTACAGAAAGACTTCTTTTTTTTTCCCCTGACAACACCTATAATACTTCTCCTCTTCTGCATGTTATCTGCTTGAGTAGTGCTGGTATTGCTCAGCAAGAGGCCCAAGGGCATAGCTGATAAGGGCTCAGGAGACACAGTTCCTTATGTCCTGCCAAGAACATTAATGTCTTCTGCTATCCCATTTTCTGTCTTACAGTTCATAAGGTCTCCAAGAAATCCTGCACAAGGCGCCTGGATATTTTTTAGGGCTTTTGTAAAAAACCCCAAACAAATCAAAACCAAATGGACTTTATCAATAGTTTATGTCTAAAGGACTGTACAGGTGTAATTGAACCTTTATACAGCTTTGTCCTGCAGAATTAAGGATGGCAAACCAGATAGATAATTCATAATTTTGTATTTTATAATTTATAAATTAATCTATAATTTATAATCTATAATATACATTATGATAAGGATTAGACAAAAATATTTTAATCAGAATGAATTGCAACAGAGTATAGGAGCTATAACAACTATTATAGTGCAATATGAATCAACATTGAAGCAATTATATTAAAACAATGGTATTAAAGCTAGAAAAAACAGTTATTAAGTAGAGATACAATGCAAATGACTTTGCACAAATCTCTTTTGCTCAGCCTCAAGGAGTAACCTTGAGGGGCAGTGAGATGTCAGGATAAATGATGCAGATCAATTCTAACTATTGGCTACTATATATATGAAGAAGTCAGATGCAAAAATTAAATTAAACATGATATTTGCTAACAAGGAGGTCTTGGAGTACTGACGTGACCTGACATGAAAAATCAGAATCATGACCAAAATCTTCCTCTTACAAACAAATTCATGATATGGACAAAATAGATGCCACGTTCTCTTCTCCAGTCTCACTCATGTCTCAATAAAGTTTGAATAATTTTTGCCTTTACATTTCTAATTGACTTCATTCTGCTGTTGAAATTCTGTCATCATATGAAGAATGTTAACTATTTCCTGTGAAACTTCTCCTGAATTGTTAAAAGAAAATATTTTCACATGTTCATAAACCTTTGAGTTCTTTCATTCTATAGATGATTTCCTTCTGTTCAAAATTAATTTGCTTAGTAATATTGACTTCCCAACAAAATTATGTTTTCTACAGAACAAGTAGTTCATCAATGCTGTAATTGAATATATGTCACTAATCACAATTGGGATTTCACTGCTGGTATTGGAAATTAATAACATTTTAAATGACTTTTTTCACTCACTTCACTGTTCGATTTCAAAATATAGTCTCTAGCATATTGATATTTTCTGTTAGTACTCTCATATTTCTGGAAATTATGAGATGAAAAATATGTGCTAGATTGCAGTGTTGCACAGTTAACATGAGTAAAATCATTTATATCAGAATTGTTTTGTGTCAGACTGAATATATACATTGACAAAAGTAAGTCAAGGAGGAAAAGGAAATGATTAGAATACTGTAAATGCAGGACTGGTTTTTTAAAAAGTACTACTTACAATTGAGATAAATAAATTAAATCCCATTATAGCTACCATAATGCAGTTTTACCTAAAATTCTGTTAGTTCTTCAGTACTACTTAGTGTAGAAGGTACTGAATACAACTATATATAGTTATTTCTGAAGTCTGTGTAGTGCTCTAACATTGCAAACAACCCTTGCTAGGCTTTGAAACAGAACCTTGAACAGCCTGGCTTCGTGGAGAAGAAAGGGTGTTATTGCTGTGTGAAGTGAAAGAAGGATGGTGTAAATTCCCAAGATGATTACAGAATCGTAAAGGAAATTTCAAAAATATGAAACACCATATGAAGGAAACTCTAGGAATAGATTAAAACATAAGAGGGAGGAAGTGAAATATGTGTGATTATTGAAAACCTGCCTGCTGCACGTTTGGGGTGAATATTATCTGCCATTTCCCTTGGGCAATGTAAAATTGCAGATTTTAAATGCCTCATAAAAGTGCCATTGCCCCCAGTCCTCCCTGCTGCGGCAGACACCTGCACTCTGGGAATCTGCCTTCCCAACACAGAAGGCAGCCAACAGTGATATAAAGAGTCATCTCACCTCCCTGCTGCAGTTCAAATGCATTTAGGTCAATGTTACACAGGGGTTGTTTTTATAGTTTAAAGAACTTTAAAGAAACAATATGGATGCTCTCACAAATGACTGTTGCAGTGTCCTCAAATCATCAGCTCTGCTCTACAGCCCTTGCCAAAGCAGAGACCTGGCAGTCTTCACTGCTCTCAGGGCAACAGGACGGCTCTCTAAGGCACAAAGCAGTGCCTTCCTCTCTGCCTGCAGCACTAACATTGTCTCTGCTCTGAAGCAGCAAAATTTCTGCACCCAGAAATAATCTATCTGCTTCTCAAGAATGATGATGATGATGATGTCATGCGTATGACCCAAGCATTTCCCAAACCTGTTTCTAAATCCTCCAGCAGCTGTAGAGAGAGGTACACTACCCCTTTTTAAAGGACAGGGAGATGGAGGTATTGGAAAAATGAATAAATTCAGTCCTAATGGGAGAAATTATGTATCTGCTGCAGTTTCTTGATTGTTCATCCAGATCTACCTCAAACAACTGTCTCATGCAGTGCTCCCATTCCAGTTTAATTCTCTTAACTTTGTTGAACTGACACAGCTATAGGAAAAAGCCGTGGCCTCTGTGCCTCCTGAGTGCCATTAGCAGAACTCGTTATTGAGGTCATGTCCATCACAGGGTAGGCATTGGGGCTGCACTACTGCCCTCGAGGGACTATTTGTTTGACAGATATTTTGTGCAGAACCCCAATGCTCAACAAGGGCAAAGCCCAGCTTGACTTTCTTTCTTGGGTGTAGAGAAAAACAACCCCATTTTGTTTTACTCACAGATTAAATAAAACTTTGAAGATATATGCAGATTATTACAATGGTAAACTAATTCCTGTTTTTCAGAGCAGGTTCGTGATAACCAGGTACATGTCTATTTCTCCCGTGAGTATTACGAGTGACAGATAAAAGGCAAAGTGTTACTGAAGTTAGACAGTGAGTGGGTCAAAACCCAGGTGAAACTTACTTTTTATCTAACACAAAAAGTGCTTGTGAACACGGTTCAGTGGCTTTGCCCAGCATATGGATACTCATCTTGCTGTATGGAGCTAATAATCCTAAACTCCTATGAACGATATTTGGGAGAAGTAGTTATATTCAAAGCACAGTCCTAAAGTAGATGTCTAAATCAGATAACTCATAACCTAAAAGTTCCTGTGCATGCCCTGATGACAAAAAATCAGATTGGTATTTTGGACTTTTCTGTAACATTTTTCATCTTGCGCTTGGAAAATGAACTCTCCCCTCTCCTCCTCTTTTCTCTTCTCTCTTATCCTGTCCCTGTCCTTAAGTAAAGTAGTCATACATGTAGGCTTGCTAGGAAATGTCCTCTTTTGGAAATTTTATGTAGACAGTTTTTTGCTGGTTATCCAGTATCTCTTATTGTAAATTTCAGGCTGATGACAGCTTGAAATGGCGAGGTGAAATGCACTACAGATGTGGAAAAACATCCATCATGCATGAATTTCCATGAGTGTGCATCTTCAACAGAAATATGGTAACCCTCTTCAAGTGCAAAATGAAAGTGGAACAGAGGTAATGAGTGCATAGATAAGGAAGTGAAGATAAAAGGGGGCAATAGGCTAGGCTGGTAGAAAGCAGAATATTTTCATACCTGAAAGTGCTGACCTCATCATCCTATTCAGATAAGTTTTGACTTACAGCTTTTATATGTAAGCTAAATCAGTTTTTTGTTGCTGAGCCCTTTAAACAGAGGTGCAACTTATGGCTATGTTCATATTGTCTGTTGTCACTGTGGCAGTGTGTGGGATTAATACCCTAACCTAGCCCGTCACTTGGGCACAGACCCTGCTGCTTCCCAGAAGCATCCTCTGCCAGCCTGGCAGCACAGCCTTGTCCAGTGCTCTCTGAGCCCTGAGGCTCCCTCTCCATCATGTTGTCTGGCTTTGCACTTATTTTGCCCTATTTTCCTTTCTTTTCCCCATCATTGTATATTCCTTCTCCTCCTGCTCTTTCTTACCATCTCTAGGTAAGTTTTAGTTCTGAGTGCTGGTAACTGGTTTCTTTATTTTGCTGCACAGCAAGTTTTTAAATATTTTTAAAAGTAGTTGAGTGCTACCTGTATCTTGAAAATGGTAAGGTGATTTCCCATACCTGTGAGGGGAATGATGAGAATTAGCACTTACTTTAGGGGCATCTCAATTTCTTTCTCTCCCACTGTTTGCTGACTCCCTTTAGCCATCTGCTCTTTCAGTATGTAGCTGAGGAGCACTGGCTATTGCCTACCTTTTGTGACTGTACTGCCATTTCACAACATGTCTCTGGCTGCAGTGATAAAGCCGGCTTTGAGGAAGAATGCTTATATTTGTCCAAGTCCCCTCCTCCTTTTCTCTTCTGCTCCCTTCCCCTCTGATTGCCTTTCCCTTAGCTGTGTTTTTACAGGTATTTTTCAGATTCTACAGCAAATGTTATCAGTGAACTGAAATGCTCGAAAAAAGTAAACCTCATTTGTATGATCAAGTAGAGAGTACAATAAACAATGGTGCAGGGGAAAAGCAGCAGACAGTAAATAAAATTGGCCCGCCCACCAAAGGAGGGCTTTATAATGAGTACATTCTGTATTACCCAAGATGTGCTTGGGCCAGGATGAGAGATTCAGTGTAAATATACCCCTCTGCAATGAAATTGTATGGGGATATGATTCTCAGCTTTGCCAGTAATCAGCTTCCCTTCCTCTGAGCATGAGTGGAGACTCCTCCCATGAAATGTGTGCAGTGGCTGGGGGAAGGTTAAACCTGTGCATTCCTCCCATGCACCAGCTGGTCCTGTGGATGGAGAGATTCTTAATGCATTAGCTATTCACCAATTCTTTCTGAGCTTCTCCTCAGACAAAGGCTGCTCATAATGTCCTCAAGAAATGATGTCAGCTTAGTCAGGCTACAGTTTTCAAAGAAGTCCAAGTTATTTGGGCACCCAGTTTATTTGAAATTAAAAGTGTATGTTCAAGTTTAGATGGCTTTGAAAAGTTCCAGCTGGAGTCTGCTTACTGGTAGAAAAGGGACAGATCGATAAAGCAACCTTGGCCATGACACTGAAACATGACTCAGTACTATATTTCAGCACATAGCCTCCATTGCATTTAATAGTACTTATGCATTACTTCTAAAATTTTCTCCTTCCTTACTTCTACTTGCTTATCAGAGACAGATTTCTTTCAGATCTAGTGGAGAGAGCATTTCTTTCAAAGACATTCTGGAGGTGTTTGTACAAAGCTGATCAAAACTGAAAAACTGAATAATAATAATAAAAAAGGACAAAGTTCTCTGTTTAATATGGAAAACACTAATAGCAAACTTTCCACAGTAACAAACCAAACTGCAAGTCAGATATGCAAGTAAGAATAAGTTCTTCAATGCATAGGTTGCTTTTCACTACTGCAGACTACCTTATTCTGAACCACAATGGCTGAGAAGCATCAGCCTTTGTTGTGAGTGAAAAAGTGATATTATACTTGTTTTTGGAAGGGGATTTGTTTGAGTGTCTGGCAGGTCCCCATTGCACAATGCTGCGTGGCACAGAGACATCTGAGCTAGTTCCATATGCAATACTCTTGCTGTCAGAAGTGGGGTAGCCAGAAGGTCACACAGGTGCATTTGTTCTAGTTTTCAGTGTTCAGTCATCTGCAATGCAGACTGCTTTATGAATCATGGAACAAAATGTTCTACCTCCTTGCTTCCAGTCTATATTATCAGATAAAAGCTTTACAAATACTCTGTGAACTGTGTTCATGCCATTTGTTAATAAATTTCTACCTCTTTACTCTAATGAACAACTTCGTGTTGTAAAACCAAAACCTAGAAGATGAGTTTTTCAAAAAATAAAGCAATGCTAAAGTGAATGTTAAGTAAACATGGCAATGAAATATTCTGCATGGCAATGAAAGCCCTTGAGTATGCAACTGAAATAATCTTGGTCTTCTCAACCTCTAGTCCAATTTCTGGGGTTTATTTTAAAACCACCTGTCCTAGGTTGATAAAGAAGTGAGTTTTTTGGGATGCTGTGGTCAAACCAAGGGGTGCTCAAATTTGAATATTGGTGCCTGGTGTGGCCACTGAGGACATGGGATATGCCTTTGAGAACACAGGGGGCTAAAAGCAGAGAGCTCCAGCGGAATTTTCTCTTGGTTCCAGTGCGTAAAAGAGCTCAGAGCTGCCCTGCCCGGTGAAAGAGCTCAGACCTGCCCTGCCCAGCCAGTGAAAGAGCTCAGAGCTGCCCTGCCCGGTGAAAGAGCTCAGAGCTGCCCTGCCCGGTGAAAGAGCTCAGAGCTGCCCTGCCCGGCTGGTGAAAGAGCTCAGAGCTGCCCTGCCCGGCTCTGCGCTGGGTGAGGGAGGGGAAGCCACGAGGCCTGGGTGAGGATGGCCGGGGCCTGGACAGAGAAGGGAGGAGAAGGCCCTGCAGGATGGAAGGGTGGAGGAACCCGGAGAGACATCGGGCAGCCACCCCCCACACCCCAAGGGGGAGAGAGAGAGAGCGCCTGTGCCTGTACTTGTGTGAGTTGTGCCACCCTGAAATTTGATATCATGTGCTGGCAGCACGGCCTGCAGAGAAGGAAGGGGCACGGCAGGGAGAGAACACGCCCGATCACTGTGGGAGTTCTGGACGGGCAGAGCCTGAGATTTTGACCCTTTTCTTGGACGATGAAAACTTTGTAGAACATTAAATCCTCCTAGGAGAGAGACAAAATGGAAGGAAATGGGCAAGTGTTATGAAAGTCTGTGCAAGTGAAAGATGTCAGAAGAGTAGAGAAGAATCCTAGGTGGGAGGAGGTGATGGAGTGGCCTTTGGCTGGACTTTTCTTGTACAGCCATGGACAGAACCATTTTTCCTGTGACACAGAGACTGCATTTAGGGGGAGGCAATGGCTTGGAGCCAAGAGAGTGCAGTGATGTGATGTGAAGGAGTGCGTGGACAGAGACTACGGGTGACAAGGGTGGCGGCGCCCTTGATCTTCTGTGAAGAAGATCTCTGTTCTCAAGACCCCTCGGCCCCAGGGGGTGAATATGGGGAGGACTGGGGTACTGAACCCGAAAGTGAAAGATTGTTGCTTTTTTGGAACTGGGCAAAGCACCCTTGAAAAGGAAAACCCTAGAAGCAGCTCTGGTCTGTGCGCAGTGGTGAGAGCACTGGGCATGGAAGGAAGATGTCACCATGGCAGATGATCTCCGTGCGGCGCCACGAGTGACATGGAAACACAAGAGGTTTCAACTGTGTTTGCTGGGGAAGCCCATGGTGCAAGAGAGACTCCTCTCTCCTTGATGAACTGAGAGTTGATTATGTGAAGGGTGGTTATGAACTGGGAAGTGATTATCTGAGGGATGGTAACTGGATTGAGAATCTAAGGTTCTATTTCGTGTGGTGGTGGAAACTGGGAGGAGGAATGTTTTTGGTTTTCATTCTGAGTTCTGTGTGTTCCTTTTTTTTCATATTGTAAGTTAATAAAGTTTTTTCCTTTATTCCTAAGCTGGAGCCGGCTTTTCTCTATTTCTGGTCATATCTCACGGCAGACACTTGGGAGAATGTATTTTCATGGGGACACTGGCACTGTGCCAGCATCAAACCATGACACCACCTAATTTTTAGAGCATCTAAGTAATTACATCACAAAGATATTAAAAAGCATATAATTCTTAAACCTAAAATTTTCCTGTGGCCATCACATTTTTATTAGACTCAATTGTGTAGGACGCTGTAAATTTCATATGGGTGCATTTGATTTAATTAGTTGTTTTGTTATATGCACTTGTGTCTGGTCTTAATGTCAGAATGGCAGCTGATCCAAAAGATGAGGTAGGCAGCTGCAAAGGAAGTACTTGAATTTGCATCCTCTGATGAATGGGAGCTCTAGTTATATTGTTAGTGTCTATATAGAAATCCAGAGCCCAAATCCAAATGATTGGTGAAAACCTGAATATAGGAAGAAATCACAGTTTATACTCCGCAGTCTGGGTGTCTTCACTTGACCATGGTGGTGAATTGGTTGGTGACTTCATGCTTCCTGCAATCTATTCCAGGTGGGAAAGGGAAGCCATTTTATGGCACCAATAAATCCAACAGCCATCCTTTTAAGATCTATTTTATTAATTTTGTTCTCCTTTTTCTGATTTTCTGAGGCCTCCTGAAAATCTTTTCAAAGTAACTGGAGTGTTTTTTGAATTTTCTATGGTGCACAACAAAAAAAAAAGACTGAATAAAGAGGAAGACTTTTAGAAAGTACTCATATCCTTTCTTCTTGTCACCAGAAGAAAAATTTCAAGACTTTCCTAGGTACCTCGTTAATCATGTTATTCTTAAAATGTATCTCTCTTTGAACCCCCCTTACAATAGGTATTTGTGTACACAGCCCCACAGTATCCACCAGAACCCCTCTGACAGCACTGCTTAACTGCAAGCTGGAGGTGCTGAACAGTGTCTGAGCGCTGTGTGTTAGATCCCTGATCATTCCCAGTGAGACTTTGCATAAAATGAATCAAGCAAGGGTCAGGGATGGGCTGGATTTACTCCACCCACTCTGCGCTGCAAATTGAAAAAGTCAGGGGAAAGCTCTCCCTGCCCTGCTCTACCTGGATGCTCTGGGTTTTGGATTTGTAGTGAAGAGAACCTGCCTTGGGCTGCATTGAGCTTTCTCCAAGATCCTTCAGCTTAAGACTGAAGAGAAGATATTCCTCCATTCTTAAATTAATTTTCCCTTTGCTGCAACGTGGCCTAGTTTGTGCTGCTCAGGATACATGAGAATCTTGGTTGAGGCTGTATCTCATTGGGCAGGGACTAGTAAATTTTTGACCTATTGTGTGGGTGAATTTTTATGAAATTACTGTGTAAGTCAGAAATCCTTTGATAGAACCATTTAGAGAATAGGATGTTATACACTTGCATACTTATACTGCTTTCCTCCATTAACCAAAGTGTTTCTTTCTCACTAAGGAAAAAAACCCACAGTTGGAAACTGTGGTATGAAACAAACTCATATGGACCTTTAAAAATGGTCTCTGCAAGCTCTTTCACTGACTTTACAGTCATTCAAGTCTCAGCAAATCAGTACTTTCCATCAAGGGGTTTCTTTTGAGTTTGAATCTTCTCATCTTGAACTAATGCTACCTATTTTTTGCTGACAGTGTCAGTATGTCAGCAATTAATAGTAGTTTCTTGACAATTTCTAAACCATTTCTTGATAGCCACAAAAATTACAGTTTTGCATTCCCTTCATTTAAAATTCTTCAGCTCTACAGATCAGTGGGCTCAACAATATTGAAATGCTGTTCTGCAAGGCTGCAGAACTAAGGCTGATTTACAAGCCCTGTGGCAATACTAAGCAACTTGGATGTTTTCCTGTAGTAAGTAAGCAAATTACTCTTCCTTTCAATTCTGCCGCATTTGATGTTTCCAATGTTTACATTTGCAATATTTTCATTAATATTAGTACCCGCTTCTGATTTACACGAAGATCATGAAGGTGTAAATTTTCTGCAGTTACATGTTATGTTATGGCTACCCAGCTCTTGGTTATGTTAGCTGCAATTGAGGCTTAGTTTGTAGGCCCTGCAGCCAACCAGTGTAATAATATTTTAATATTTTAACCCTTACACATGTGCAGAGCCACATTGTTCTTGCCCTACTCTGTATAGATGCAAATACATAAGATGTGAGAGTACATATTTATTGCTTTTTAGATCCGTTGTTTGGCCTAATGACTTAGGCATGACTTATTATAAAAGTAAGCGTTCAGGCCAGGTGTCCTGGAAGCAGCACAAGGACTTTCTCACTTGAGCAAAGCAGTGTTATTTTCTGTGTTTCTATGCATGCAGATGATGTTTTCTCAATGTGCTTCCCAGGAGAAGGATCTCTGAGATTATTCAGTGACGCCAGCATTGTTGTCACTGCACAGTGACACATGGTATTCTCCAGGGTCTGCTCCAGCTACCACTGGTGTGTGAAGCTCCAGCTGGCACAGCAGAGGCTTCCCTAAATGCTTACAGGTGCTGTGCAAAGCCATCCTCACTGGGGCCTGTAACAGCTGAGCTCTTCACAGCTGGTACAGCCTTCCTGCCACCACAGCTGAATTTCTCTGGGTTTTATTGTTGATGGCGATGGTGGGTTTGCTGTCTGGTTTTATCTCGTTTGGAGGCCAAATTTGTATGTGTTTTTCCCCTAGATAAGGCCACAAAGAAGAAAAAGGCAGCTAATTTGAGAGGGAGCTCAGTGAATGAAGGCTCTGTCACATGCCAGTAGAGGAACCAGAGCAATTATCTTCTAAGCAAATATCCTACAGCTTGTCAGTGTCGTATATTACACTGTTTATCTGGATTATGAAAAATTACATTTCATCCAAATGTTGACATTTTTCCAGGAGGCAAAAATGACTTCACCGTTGGCTATACAGAACTTCTGAGTTCTGGTTTGCTATGAGAATAAACTTAATAATTTTTAGCAAAACTGTTTTTCTACTTATTTTTCTGACGGTCTGTAAATAAGTTCTCATTTTTGACTGACTGAATGATCAGGTGACAGTGGAAATTTTGTATACACGAATAAAGAATAATTCATTAAAGGACAATATTTTAATAACACCTTAAAAAACCAACAAAAACTGAATGAATATTAATATTCAGGAATATTTTTTTAAATTACAGGTGTTTTGCAGAAGTATGAACTCATTACCCAATAAGACTTAACTTCTCTGCAACACCTAAAAATGCTATAAATGAGATGGAAAAAACCCAGAAAATCTAATTTTACTGGTATATAATTCCACGGTATGTCTGAACCTTCAACTAAGTATGCAATTATGATCTTGCCAACCTAGAAAAAAGTGACAGAAGAGGGAAGGATTTAGAGAGGAACAATACAGATGAATAGGTTACAGTGGGGTAGTCATACGTGGCAAGCAGACAAGAACATTTTTTAAATTATGAGAAGTAGAGGTCTACAGACTCATTAGTCACCCTGAAAAGATGGTTTGGGAAAAACTGGAAGTTGGTTACTGGACTATGGATGGCTTTGATTTGAGTAATACAATTCTTCTTTTGAAGGCCTCAGTCACAACAGTTTAAAAGACATTAAATTCATGTTTTAATACACTGTTTCAGACTTTTGAAATTTGAGTAAAATTTGGTTTTTGATAAGACTTTTCAAATTGCTGCAAAATTCTTCACAAATGGCAATTTTTTTTTTTTTTTTTGAGGAACCCAGAGAAAAAGTTGTTTTCATTTTTTTTACCTTCTTTGTGGGTAGCATTGACCTCAGTAAAACTTTGCCATAAACTTTGATAGTGCCTGGATTTCTCCCCTGAGTCCTTTCAGATTCTGGTATGAGGAGCCTTCAGCTATGAACACTGCTATTGAACACTTCTTTTTCCATATATTTCTGGGTAGTAATTAATCAGCATGATCTGATGCTTCCAATTCTGCCCCTAAAATGCTAAGGCCCAAGAAAGAGGGGAAAGGGTAAAGGGCTAGAGAGAAACTTTCATTTACTTTCCATAGTGAATGAAAAAGTAGATGGGTGTTGTCCGATCACAAACATTAGCAGTCAAAGGGTAATCTGTCAGTTTAAGAACATAAGGGTAGGAAATTTTAAATCCTAGTTAAAGGTTTCAATCACATCTACAGAGGCAGTCTCAGAGAAGAGGAGGCAGAGTTTAAAACCTTACTGCTCTATCAGGGTGCAAGAGTAATAGCTTACTAGAGTGGTGCCAATTATGAAGTGGGTTCTATTTCAAAATCATTCTTCAGAGGACATTTTGGACTATGATAGCATTTCACAGAAATAATCCAATCAACTCCATATATTTCAACATTAAGAGACTTTTTGAGGCTTTTTCCACACATACATTAGAGTTACTGACTTTCATGCCTGTTGCTATATCATCCTGGAAGGACAGGAGTGAGCCATCAGGATTCACTACTGTACTTATCCTAGTACTCCAATGATTGCAATTGATTGCAACCAGAGTGGGACATCACAAGATCAACTGGTTTAATAGTGAGTAAACAGTTTTTGTGAGGCATCAGCTGACCATCAGGATCACCTTAGATATAAACACGTTTTTTCATCCCTCTTCTCTGTGGCACCTTCTCTTCTTGCCTCCTTTCTGCTCTTTTTTTAAATTGTTGTTTAATAAACTGAATTCTCCCAAGACATCCTTTCCTCATGCCACAAATATGCAGTTTCTCAGGGGTAAATTAGCCCCAGCACAAAGACTCCAGTCCAGAGCACAAATAATAAATTAATAAAAATGAGTTAATTAAACTTTAGATGAGAGTAAGTAATACTTTTCCATGTGTTTGACCTCCTTTACTTGACAGCTTGGTGTTTTCATCCTTCGTTGGGGTGGCTCTGCCTCAGTGTAATCAGCAAGACAGATAGTTCAATTTGAAGAGCTTCTTTCATGATGTTTTATATTTGCCTGAACATTTGCATTTAATTTCATATGCATTTAATTTTCTGCCCCATAAAAAAGGGATAGTGAGAAGAATTAAGTATTGTTTCCACATTTTTATTTAACTTTTAAAATATTTTTTTTCTGTGTACATTACTGAAGAAAATAATTCCGTGGAACACACAAAAAAGGGAATATTTGGTCAGCATAAGGAATAAACTTTCTACAACCCAATTTCACTTAGCTAATTTACATAAAAATATAAGAGCACTATTTCTGAATTAAGGTGAGGGAAATAATCTTCTCTTTGAGAAAACTCGCAAGATACATCAATTTTCATTTACATTGCTTAATATATTAAATCTTTCTAAAAAGTAATAAGGTTTCACAAAAATATCTCAGTTCTAGAACATGACAATCCTTGCTGTATATATTTTCATACAAACACAGAGGAGAAAGCTGCAACAATGAAGAAGCACCAATATTAAAGTACCACCACCCCTGGGAGTAATTAAGTGTGTGAGCAGTGGGAGAAGCCTGTGCACAGGCACTGCTGCCTCTGGGCACAGCACAGTCCAGATGACTGCTGAGTGCCTTTCCAGACTTTGTTTTTCTGGTCCTGTGAGTGCAGGGTGAAAATGCAGCTGTTGGACCCTGCACTTCCACAGCCATGGTGTACAGCCTTTCCCTTGGTGAATTCCTAGATATTTTCCAGTGGAGACATAGGCCACTTTTCCATGTGTTTGACCTCCTTTACCTGACAGGCTTGTGTTTTCATCCTTCCTTGGGGTAATTCTGCCTCAGTGTAGTCAGCAAGACAGTCTGGGTGCTACAGAGGCAGGTTTTGGCTGCATATGGCTAATATCTTGTACTTGCTTCTATACCTTAGTGAAATTCCTGTGCCAGACATTTGCCAAAGCTAGTGTATTCTAAGAATGGAGATACTCCCTACAAATGCTGGTGAGCAACTGATTTAAATTATCCATGGCCCCAGAATTTCTCAGTTTGGATATTGGCAGCAAGGCAAAGTTGATCGCCAAGAAGTAGATTTTCCTCTGTATGCAGCAGAATTAAAAATTTAAAAAAACCTTTCCTTTGTGTGATTTAATGTGAAGCAGACATGCCATTTTTTCCTGAGCTTTTAGTAAAAACTTGCTATATTGAGTTAAAGGGTTGAATGAAGACATCAACAGTAAATATTTTTTCAAGTACTTATTTTTAAATAAAGCTCAGAAATTTATGTTTATGATAATAAAAAGGGGAAGTTTTCAGAGTGAAATAGCAAGGATTGTTTTATTAAATTCTGGGGGAAATATTGACTAGTGTTTGCATAGAGCTTCCTCATTCTAACATTGACTCTAACAGATAGGTGGGTAAGCAGAGAAACAGTTCTCTGAAATGTGTGTGTTAGAAGTGTCTGCCATTTCAAAGACATTCTCTCTATACATTGCTAGCCATGAATTTTAAAGATAAGCTTTAATCTCTCTCTCTAGCTCTCCAATTGACTGCTAAGCAGCCAACATGTTGTCAAAGCTTCAAAACCTGTAGATAGTCTTCTGTTTCCCTGGCATACTGGAGAAGAAAGTAAATCTCTGAATACTGAGCTGACACTTCCATCAAATACTTGTTTGTGGTAATGTTCAGATAAACAATCTCCTCTAATAAGTCATCATCTTTCATCTCCAGACTGCTATGGAGCTCATTATAAACAAATTCTTTTGAAGTGCATTGCTGAGAAATAAATTCTAGTGCATTTTTAAAATTTGAACTTCCAGTTACCTTCCTGATAGTGACATCAGCTAGTATGGTACTTGAAAAAAAATCCATCTCTCAGGTCAGTGAAATTCTCCTTTGTAACAAAGCTGGCTGGGCTTGCTATTGTTGTTTTATAAACTATGCAGAGTGTCAGGAGTTCCATGGGTTATTTATTTGGGGAAGGGAAGAGCAGAAATTTTGGGAAATTCAGTGAGCTGTTTTTGCAATTATTTTTCAGTGAGTTCTTTGCACAGTTACAAATGAGAAAGTAGAAGAAAGACTGTAGAAAATAAAAGACAACTTGATTCAACAAGATTTGACCAATATATGTGAGATGTAAACATGAAAAAACCATTTTATTTTTGTAGCAAATTTTTATGACTCTTGTTATGGAGTTTATGACTCTTGTTTGATTTTCTATTACCTGAATGAGACTTAAGGAATAATAGGAAAAAAATTAAAGCTATTTTTAATTCTCCCTCATCTGACTTTCTTCCTTCTCCATTTCTGATATCATGTATTTTGATTGGTTTCAATGGCTGGTACCTCACTGACACATTTAAAATAGGTTATGTAGTTATTTGTTGCAAAATTCATGAAATTGCTTATGAAATATCCCCATTGTCAGTGGATATGTCAGCCTCTGCTGCAGTGTTTATCGTTCAGATTCTTTTACTTCAATTTAAACTGTAACACATAAGCTTTTGGCAAAAAAAAATATATATATTAAGTTTCTGAGTTTTAAGAAAACAGAAAAAAGATGAAGCTTGGATGGAAAGAAAGCCATTATAGCATGACAAGCAGAAATGCATGGATGCCCAAAACATGAATGAGAGGAACATCAGCATGACAAAACCCTCTGCATGCCTTGCACTATGCCCTATTTTATGCTAGTAAAATACAGACCGAGTGAAACCATTGTTGCACTATCGTGCAGAAAAGTGAAACAGTGCTTCAAGGGTCAATGCTTACACTTTTTAATAATATACAACTCTATAATATACATTTTATAATTACAATAATAATCAAATATGTTTTAATATGCTGATTTTTATTCTCTATGTCTTTTAAATTTATCCATGCATCCTAGAGATGGAGGAAATACTTAAATATTATTACATAAGTACTAAGTCCAGGCCTCTGAACTTGAGTTTTGAAGGTGCTTTTTTCCCCATACTGAAAATACACAGGTGCAGAGAATCACCTGTCCTCTTATAAATTTGCTCAGCTCATCCACACATTAGTGCTGTCCAAGGCCCAGCCTCCTTTAATGAAAACACTTAATTTCTAATTACAGGTAAAACTGTTGGTTTTCTGGTCTTTCAATTCACTCTAAGCTTAACGTACTTATAATTAGTTGATGTGTAAAGTCCTGAATAACAAACTCTTTTTGTATCATCTGTGAGGGTAGCCCAAAAATAGCTAAAAAGAATTATGTGCTTAGAACAAGATTACTATTTAGATAGAAAAATCAGACTCCCAGAACTAAATAAATTCCCCTTTCACTATTGTCCATCCAAACATACCTCCCTTTGCTGACTGTTTTGTTTCTGCTGTTGTGCAAAAGCAAGCGGAGTTCAACTGGCATAGTAAAGCAAATTGTCACTATTTTGACATAATTTGCTCATATTCGTGTGGATTTTCTAAGGGAAAATAAATAATTGCACATTTTAAAGTTAAGTACTGTTGAGAATTACGGCCTTGTGGACCCAGAACCTGCCATGATTCCTGAACCCTAAGTACCCGCCTGGCACTTGAATTGTGGGATGTACCTCACAGCCTTACTGGCTCATTCTGGTCTTCCTGCTCCTGCAGTGGTCTCTACAGCTATTTTAAGTTCAAAGTCTCAGCTATTTTGAGTGGCTGTTTTGAGTCACCTTACCTTGGCAAAATCTTTCAAGAAGCGCAAGCAGCAGAAGGGAAACACTGTTTTTCCCTCCCTTCAAACCATCCTGCAAAATTTGAGTGAAATTGCATAACATAAATTTAAATAACATGTTACCGCCTGACTATTTTCTACTGCTGATTTTTAAAGGATGGCACACCCACTGGCCTTCAGTACAATTCTCAAAGTTAATTTTCCTACTGCAGTGGAAAGTACCCTCTGCAGTGAAAATGATCAACTGTTTTAAATGTTACAAATTCTCCCTTAAAAAAAGAGATGATGAATACTTATGCCCGAATTGAGAAAAGGGTATCCACATTTACAGGTTTCATTTGCAATTCCATAAATTGAGGGCTGGCAGTATCAGCCTTTGAAACTGATAATATTTTTAACTTCTACGAAGTGCTAGGATATTTATTTGTATGCTTGTGGTCTTCTCCCTAGTATTATGTTGTAATAGGATTAAATGTCTGACTTGAATTGAGAGCTTTTTTTCCTTATTCAAGGTGCTTTTTCTCCACCTGTCAGCCGTTATATCCACCATGTAAAATCTAGGATATGCTACTGTCCTTTGTTTGCAAACATGCATGGACCTTGCTGTGGACCAGGAATCCTTTGTGCTCGGGGGTGTATGAACACACAGCACCAAAAAGAGGCTGCTCTGTAGAGACCTTCTGCTTTCAGTGTGTGTTGTGTTTGTCTCTGCAATAACTGAGTGCCTTCCAGTAGTGCACTGAGCAATGCAACTACCATCTGGCATGTGTTTGTTCCCTCACTGTCTCCCCAGGGGAAGAAGTGTGTGCAGTGGAGTGTTATGTTTCTGAATTTTCATATGTAGATACTGACACGTGCTTACACTGGAAATGACAAGGTCAAAATACATGCCTTGCACTGGGAATGAAAAATGGTGATATTTTGAATGTTCCTTAGTTAATTCTACGTATGCCAGCTCTTGAACAAGATCTCCCTGTTGCATAAGAAGATGCATTTTTAATTTAATGCAGCATTTTCCCTTCTTCCATAGCCTCTAGTCACCCTCTGTCTTCAGTAAGGAGTTGCCAGGGGCTTCCATCCCTTTCTCCAGATGGTGTTGGGAGCTGAAGGCAAGAAAAAGGAAGAGGAAAAGTTAAATTTAAAAGTGTTCATGTTCACAGAAATGAAATCTGTTCTTCCTGAGATGAGGAAAAGTCATGACACAACAAATTCCTCACTCATTCACATCCTGTGCAATCCCATCGAATACAAGATGGGATGTGTAAATACATGCACCATTTGATCATCATAAATGCACTGGTTCCTCTAAAACTTGGAATCAAGCATCATTTTTACATATGTTTGCTGAAAATAAACAAAAAAATTCTTCATGATCATCCAAATGAGGTAAAAAAGGAGAGAAAAAATATTGAAAAATGAGTTGCTCAAAGGAGGAGGGGTTTTTAATGTCCCAGATTCTTATATATGAAGATAGTCTGTCACACTGTTGCATTAGCCTAGCTGAAATGCCAGTGATGAGTATTTCTGATAAGACAGGGATCTGTTTTTCTTCAGTTATTTCATAACACAGAATGGTGTCATGTGGATTATGGGTACTTATGCTTGAAAAGAAAAAGAAACCTCCTGCATACAGATTTTTTTCCCAAAGGAAATTCTCACAAGATCTTTGAAGAAGTCAACATAAGTTCACTTGTAATTATTCAGTAGCCCCTGGATGTGCTGCAATCAAGAGAGCTCTTCCTTTTGTGTATTTAAATAGATGGAATCACTATCAGTACCCTAATTCTTTCCCTCCATAGTTTTTTTTTTCCTCCTCAGCCTTTCTGTGAAGCTGTCTACTTAGCTGTGCTCTTCCAAAATTCTCCTATTACAACATTTGTTTTTTCCCTGTAGAATTTTTTCAGATGAATTAAGCAGTAGAAATTGATGATTAACTCATTAGTAACAGTTTGGGTGGGGAGACATTCTGATTAAAAAGTATGATACAAGGGACACAGCAGGTCACTGGGGAACAGCACTTTGAAATTCAGTTCTGAATTCTACCAGTAATTTCCTATGTGGTTTTAAAAATGTTGCTGAACTCCTTTGTGGCTGAGTTCACCCATCTGTTCATGAAACATATAAATTTATCCAGCAGAGATACTACAACATTTAATTTTTAAATTAACTTGCACACTTATGGTTCTATAAATGAAGGTTTTCTCCTAAGTCTTTGCTGGGATTTTAAAGCACAACTTAATTTGGAATAATTTTTGTGTTGTTTTTGTGGCTCATGGTACAAGCTAGTAGCAACCCTTTTCAAAGGTCATTAAAAATGCCTTCAGTTTAATGTGTAATTTAAACTTTTGATGTTCAAAATCTCACATAAAAGCTCTTGAACCTTTCATCTGCTCTTGTAGTTAATGGTGGTGTAAACTAGAAGGAATATTAATAAAGTCCCTATGTCACAGAATGTGCAGTTTTCTGTAAACTTTTTTACGAATTGTGCAAGATCATCCTTAATTTCAATTTAATCCCATAAAATTATCCTTCTGGTTTTTGTTAATGGGAGGGCCTTTGGAAGTGCATGATTTCTTACTTATGTGATGGAAATCAAATTAGTTTTAATAAGGTATGATGCAGTGTATTTCACAGATGACAGATGAGTTGAACAAAATTCTAAATTTTTTTCTATTTTAATTGATTGCTGTAGGGTTTTTTTTTGTTTTGGCAAATTTAGTTTTGTCACATGCGTATTTTTCTCTTGTCAAGATGTTTGTCACAGGGCTGATGGATTCTGCTGCTTATCCTTGGATTGCCCTGGATGCATTATGAATGGCAGTGTAGGGCTAGTCTAATGCCCATTTCACATTGTAGACCGCACAGAGATGCCTATATAGGCACTGGTAGAATCAATGCTTAGTGTAGCTTCTTTCAGTGTTTGAACCTGTTTATTCCTCTTCTACTAAGGGCAAAATGCAGGCAATGACATCCTTTGTGTGCTGTGCAGTTTTGCAGTATCAAATAGCATGCATTTGAAACCAAATTTTGAATGTGTAATACCCAGATGCAAGCTTGCTGATATCAATTGCCGAAGTCTACTAAGTCTGCACTGAAACCCCATCCTGTGCTCTTTCCTCCTGGAGCTCTATTCCAACACCTCCTGCATAAGCTTATTGCACACATCTGGGGGGTTTAATTTCCTTTATGTCGTAAGACCTTATTACAGGTGTAGTTAGTTTGTTTATTGAGTATACAGGTATCCAGCACAAGAGGTAGTCAGGGGCTTGGGAATGTTTCACTATCCTGGGACTCCTGTCATAGGAAAGTTTGGCAGACCCTCTGGTAACCAAGCAATTAGATGTGGGGAGTGAAATGATTTCTGCTCCTGAAATCTATAGTCCATTGAGTCACTTACTTAAACCCTGCTGCAAAGAAAACTGGATAATCCAGTGAAAATCATAATTGGTCTAAAACTATCACTGCAGAGAAGAGTGTTGGGTTAAAGATTCAGACAAAAAATAAAGATTGCAAGACAATTTCATTCTAAATGGGGTCATCTTATGGACAATGGCAGAAGGTGCTGGGAAGAGAAAACAAGATGCTGGATTGTTTACCCTCTTTCCATGTTCCATGATTTGCACCATTGATTCTGGGATTCCCAGGTTCCAGCATACTCCAGAGCCTTCCAGGAAGACTCTTCCTCTGCCACTGCTCATAATTTTGAATATAAAGTTTTACAATTCTATATTCTTTTAATTTTATATAGACATTTCTAAAATGGTACAGAGAAATCTTCATCTGGTTCTTTAGATGTATCATGTCTGGATATTGCAAATTCAGAGCAGAGATTGTCATTCAAATGAATGTGTTATGAAAATCATGGAATAATGCTGCCAGCTATGCCGTTTTAAGCATAAAACATGGTTTTCTTTTAAAATTAATGCAAACCTATCCTAATACAATTACACTTGTGGGAGTATTTGTCAGAGAGAACATAAGCCAGCTAGGCATTTCTTTGTGGTGATCCATTACAGTTCATTCTAAATCAGCTATAAATATTGTTCCATTAAAAGTGTTATCTACTACTGTCAGTCTGGGTCTTTCACAGATGAATCTTATCAGAATAAAGAGCTGACAGTACTTCTTAAAATGAACTGTGCCAGTCAGGGTTACAGTCCATAACTTCCAGTGTCCTCCCATACCCTTAATATCTACTGGGTGAAAACTTACTTAATTCGACACTTTCATCCATTTTTACTCTTGAAGGGCATAAGTAGAACTCAACTTGGTTTGAGTCAGAGGAGATAAAACTGAATCTGTAGCCTAGAAAATCTTGACAAAAGTGTATGAGAGCATTATTTAAAAAAAAAAACCTATTTGTTTAAAATACTTGAATGACATATATGAAGGAGTGTTGTGACAAGGGAAGTAATTGAGGTAAGAGCTGTGTTGTGTTCAATACTTACAGTAGTGTCTAGAAAAACTAATACTCTTTTCTGCTTTTTGAAGAGCGGCTAATGGGAGATGATCAGTCACTGGTGGCCTCTAAAGTCCTATTAAGCCTTATATGCTCCACAGAATGTAATCATTTCTAATAGTGACAGTCCTCAGCTTTTAAAATGGAATTGAGTGCGTTAAGTGTAATTACTTTTCTATCTTTTTGCTGATCCACTAAAGACCAGCATGCAACTTTTGTTTTGTCCAGAAAAATTCATTTTGTTCAACATTTTGCCAGTTTTTCTAATTGGAAATCACTTTCCATTTACGTTTTTTGGGGTTTTTTGAAGCCAAGACAATGTAAAGCAAGAAATGAAAAAGCGATGACTCCAGACATATGGAGTAGTGCCAAGTGTTAAGGCAAGAGAGCCAGCAGAAACTCCTTTTCCTCCCTCCTCCCCTGCTGCTTCTAGCTTTTTCCCCCTATGACCCTCAATTCTCACCTAAACAATACATGGGCGTGAGTCCAAGCCACCAGGTGGGAAGTGAATTGGCTTTTCTCCAAAAGATAGGGTGGCCAAGTTCATAGGGAGAATTGGTTTCTAACATTTGCCAAATTTGAGTGAATGGTTGCTAGTCTGACAAAGAGAGGAAAAAAGAAGAGAAGAAAATGTCTAGATAGTACCTAGTCATGCATCAGAGAATGGTGTTAACTCCATATTGTTTATTAGTCATTGGATTAATATGACTGGCCAAAAACTTCAGTCTGAATGAGCCCTTGTATCTTTATTGCTTTGTGCTTGTAAATGGTTTCATTTGCTGCTGCTCACTGAAGTCCTGAAGTTTGCATTTAAAGATTCTTTATAGTAGACGTGGATTTGTTAAGCTGAAGAGGGAACTAAATTTGCCTTTTGGATGTACTACTTTAAAAAGAGCATCACATGACTAATACACTTTATCATATTTTCTTAGGGGTCCTCAGTGACATCCTTTTTTAAAAAATAAACCAAAATATTATGCAGCAGTGAATGGGGAATAAAAAATGTTTGCTTGAAAGGCAAGGTTTGTTGGATTCCACTAATAGGTCTGGTAGGATCTCTGAAGAAGGTCAGAACACCACTGTGAAGTCAGTAAGTGTACTATCACACAAAGAACCTGCAGTCATGTGGAGATGATTCCATACTCCCAGGCTGGAAGCTGTATGCCCATTGTTCTTATTTCCTCCCTCTATAGAGAGTCCCTCTCCTCAAGGATGGTATCAGTGCAGCACAGAAACCGAAATGTCACACTTCCTATCAGAACAGACTGGATACAGAAAGCTGTTGACCGTGCAGGCATCACAGGGTTAGGGAAGGCAGGTCGGGAGCAGATACCTGTGAATTCTCAAAGCAGACAAGTAAGATCAGGAATAGCATCTCTACAATTACACTTTTGTCTTCATAGTGCCTTGAAACTTTCAGTTTAGTTTTGCCAAGCACTCCAAGTAATTAAGTTAGTTTTTATTTTTCTTTTTCATAGGACTGGTTAGGCTAATTTTCAGCTACCTAAAAGTAATAAATAATTCACAATTCTATAGACACATGCCTTTTGCTGCTTGAGTAGTCACTTGACAACTTGTTAAGTGGGAGCTGAGTAATTGGGAGCTGAGAAGATCCTATGGTAGCAGCAAAAAATTATATAATTTAAAAGAAGCTTATGAAAATATGAGGGAAAAAAAGTAATGGATTTAATATCCTTCAAGCATAGTTGGAAGGAAAAAATCTGCTCACTGTGCTGGTACAAAGGGCACAGAATATAGTTTTGGCAGTGAGAGCAGAAAGTGTAGACTTCAAAAATAGCCTGTTGATCCAGATAACCAAAATTAAAATAGTCATAAATAAGAGAGGTACTTAGTTATAAATAAGACAGTTATTTAATTCCACATACTTGCAGCATAATTATCAAAATATATAACATACTTTTGGGAAACAATCCAGTCAAATATACTAGCTGCAAAATGAAACATCTATATCTATGATAAGGAGATATGTTTGTTTCGTGTTCTGTAACAGGCATTTACAAACAGTGTTGAATGCAAGAATCAATATTTAATCAGAACCTCCAACAGTTTGTCTTCAAGTTTCAGAAGTCAAGATCCAGTTTCAGAAAATGCAATTTGAGGCCCTCTGACACTTCAGAAAATAGGAAATACTTTACACAGTCGAGGCTGTCAAATGTGAAAAACACAAAGTGTTTTGGAATACTGACTTTAATGATACATCTGGCTGCTTTCTCCCCTTTCTAAGGAAATAGAAGAAATATCCAATCTGACTGAACCTCATTTTGAAGACTCAGCTATCACTGTGCTGGAGCTGCATCCCACAGTCTATCTCCAGTAAAAGGCAGCATTTGACTACCTCAGTAAAATGACCTAGAAACAGAGCAGACCCAGATTAGCTCCCAGCTTGGTTGCTGGCTTCTCCTCTCAGTATCACTCATTCCTTTCTCTGTGCTAATTCTTCCATATCACTCACTCCCTTCCCTGTGCTGATTCTCCATATCACCAAGGGTCACCATCCATCTGACAGTACAGACACGTGTGTATTTCACTCCTCACATCTGCTGAAGTGTGTGTAAAATTATCCTGTTTGTCTTTGCTGGGCACTGAAGCAGGACTGGTTCCCACATCCTGTTGTTCCTTTGTGCAGGATTTGGGAGAGCTTTGTGTCTCCAGTGATGCTGAAAACCCTCCCGCTGAGAGGAGAGCTTGCAGGGCAGAAATTGAGATTCCTCATCTGTTGTGATGAGTCTGTGTGAGGGCTGAGCTGTGTTGGTTCATGAAGAGCTGCTTCACACTCATAAGCACCCTGTGATGATTTTTGCTACATGGGACATGTCAGAGATTTGTGCTTAGATTAGATTAGTGTCTTGTTGGTTGCTAAGGTGCATGGGCAGCTCTAATTCTTTCAGAAGCATCTTCTAAAAACATTGTGGTAGGAATTGGAAGAAGTGAGATCTTTAAATGGTGGGTGAGAGAAAGGTCAACACAGTCTGAAATCTCAATTATTAGAATTTAACATACAGCTGTCATCTCTATTGTCATGTAACTTGTCAGAAAGAAAGTTTGATTTGAGGCATCTAGTCATTACAGAGAATGTATTTACTTATATGCAGCAGATTAAAATGGCTACTGATTGTTGGGGACTTTCTAAATTTTTTTTAAAGCAAATTAAAAAAGTTATGGGAAAATGAGAAATGAGGATGTGGTGAGGGAAACAAGAATCAATGTGAGAGCTGAACTGCTGGACGAGAGAGGAGAGGAAATGAGAGAACAAACAGATCATGGAAAGGAATCAGGATGAGAGGGTAAACACAAGTAAAAATGGCAGAAGGTCAGAAGAGAAAAAGAGGGTGATTTCCAAAGTGAGGTTTTCAGAAAAATTTCCAAGTTGCCATGCCAATTTGTTAAAATCTGGTCTGATAGGTCACTGTCACGTGAAGCACATCTCCTCTTCACAGAATCATGGAATGAGTCAGGTTGGAGGGGCCCAACCTCCCTGCTCAGGCAGGGCCATCCCAGCACACACAGCACACAGGATTGTTCTTGAACCACACAGATGGTTCTTGAAAATCTCCAGCGTGGGCAGCTCCACAATATTTTTGGGCTATCTGTTCCAGTCCATTGTCACCCATACAGTAAAGAGTTTCTTCCCCATGTTCAGGTGGAATTTTCTGCACAAGAGCATCTGCCCCTTGTCTCTTGTCCTGTTGTTCATCACTATGGAGGAGAGCCTGGTCTCTCCTCTGACCTCTCCCTGCAGACCCTGACAGGTCTCCCCTGATGAGGTCTCCCCTCAGTTGTCTGTTCTCCAGGCTGATCAGGCCCAACTCTCTTGTTGGAGAGATACCCCAGTCCCTTGATCTTATTGCTGCCCACTGGAGCTGCTCCAGGAGTTCCTTGTCCCTGTTGTACTGAAGAGCACAGAACTTGGCAGAGCTCTCCACGTGTGCTTCACCAGGGCTGAGAAGAGGGGCAGAATCCTCCCTCTCCCTGCTGGAAAAGCTCTTCCTGATGCACCCCGGGTCACCATTGCTCTTCTTGGCCCCAAGGACACACTGCTGGCTCACGGACACCAGGACCCCCAGGTCCTTCTCCACCAAGCTGCTTCCCAGCAGGTCATCCCCTGGCCTGTACAGGTGCATGGGATCGTTCCTCCTCAGGTGCAGGACACTGGGTTTTCCTGTGCTGAATTTCAGATTGTTTTTCTCTGCCCATCCCTCCAGCCTGCCAAGGTCCCTCTGAAGGGCTGCAGAGCTCTCTGGGGTATCGGCCACCCCTCCCAGCCTTGTGTCATCAGCAAACGCGCTGAGGAGGCGTCTGCCTTCCTCCAAGCCATTGTGAAATGTTAAACAATACTGGGCCCTGTATTGACCCCTGGGGGCACCACTAGTGACAGGCCTCCAACTATATCCTGTGCCAGTGATTGTAATGTTCTGGGATTGCCATTCAGCCAGTTCTCAACTCATCTCACTGCCTTCTCATCCAGTCCTCCCTTCCTGTTTTCCTGTGAAGGTATTGTGATGGAGGCAATATCAAAAGCCTTGCTGAAGTGAAGGTAGACAATATCCACTGCTGTCCCCCCATTCATCCAGGTAGTTGTTTCATGACACAAGGCAATCCAGTTGGTCAGACATGATTTACCTTTTATGCTGACTATTTGTGTTCACCTTCTTGTCTTGCACATCCTCCATAATGGAGGACAGGGGTCCTCCGTAACGAGGGACTCCATCATCTCTTTGAGACTTGAGTTGAAGTTGAGACTTTAGTTTACTGGGTCCTCCTTGCACTTTTTAAAGACTGAGGTGACAATTTATTTCTTCCAGTTCTAAGGCACTGCTCCTGATCTTCAAAGATAATCATGAGCAGCCCCATTATGATATCTACCAACTCTCTCAGCACTTGTGGATGCATCCCATCATGTCCATGGCTTTCTTGTTTCTCTGTCCTTCTCCCCATAAATTTTATTCTCATCTCTGTCATGTGCTGCGGCCACTCATGACTGCTCTAGTGCACACTCATCCCCTCCATGGCTTCTCACAAATTTGGCAGAAAAACAATCTAGAAAAATACAATGTAGTCATCTGCTGAGATGGGTTCTGCTTCTTGTACTGCAGAAGAGTTCAGTCAGACCCTTAGCTGGCTCAAGAGACAATATTGCCTGGAATGGGTAGGAGGAGTGAGGGAGTGAAGAAAGAGGAAAGGATGGGATGAGATGGGATGGGAGTAATGCCTTTAGTGGTAGTAAGCCATGTGGTAGGCTTAACCATGTGTAGAGATGCAGTCTGAGTCCACTTTACATCCGCAATAATTTGTAGGAAAGCTGGGTTGCCACACTTTTCTATTCAAGATGAAACAAAAAACAATCTGAAACTATATCAGGAGAAATCACAGCTCATGACACTGCTGCAGTATTTGCCAAAGCAAAGCCTGTTAGAGGGAAAGTGTGTTTTCTCATGTGATGATACTGGTAGCTGTTCAGCAGAATCCAAGAGACACTGATGCTGTGTATGTAGTACCTCTCTATTTTCCCATTAATTTTCTTCCCTGAAATTCCCACCATCAGTAAACACAGTGAAAGGTTCAGATGGAGCTCCTAAATCATTTGTATTGTGCTTCATCAAGACAGAAGTCTGTACAAAACTTTTGCCAGATGTAAACACACTATCTTTGCTGAGCTAGGAACAAACCATATTTCTGTGTGTGTTATTTACTACTTTGAATTACTTGACTTTCTCCTTGAATCTCTTGGATTCATAGCTTTACTGGTTTCAATCACAGACAAAAAAAAAAAATCAGCTTCTGCTCATTTCATCCCCAAGACAAATCTTGCAAATGTGTTTTCAGTTCTCAGGGAATCTTCAGTAAGTGTGCTGAATTACAGGCCCATTGCTTGTCTGCAATTAGGAAAGCTATTAGTGAAGCATAAACCAAATTACTACAAATTATCTAATTGAATTAAATTTGTCAGTTGTATACTGGTATAAATAATATTTTCTTTGTATTTGTATAGCTGTGATGTACCCATCAGATACCTCCAAAGGATGACAACCCTTCTGTTTGGGAGTAGGACTATCTGGGACATATTCTCAGCAAATTATAGACAAATTCACTTGCGAACTGTTACAGAAAGACTGTTTGTTAATATTGTGTTTTCTTAGCAATGGGAAGCATCCTTTCCAGATTGGATCTAGGTGAATCACGAAAAGATTTTGTTTATGTTGACTCTGGGCAGAAGGGCCGTGGAAATGAGAAGAGTTCCTCTTGTGTGGGATCAGGTAGACAAGAACTTCCAAAACAGTTGAAGCTGGGTACATGAATTGATTTCCTGTTTATAGTTTCTCCTGTTTCTGTTCTTTCTCTTGCACGTATCTGCTGCCACCCATGAGTCTCAGGTAATTCACGCCATTTTTATCTTCCTGTAGATTAAACACTGCAATTACTGTTGCCATCTCAAGGAGACTAAATCAATTTTTGGGATGGCATGTACACAGATGGATTGTACTTATCTATAGGAATGGCTTTATTTGAGGTGATCTTGAAGTATGGTTTTAATTTATTAATGCTGGTAATTAATTAAATATCACTCCCTATGTTTCTGCTTTATTATTCCATATTATTTTCCTTTCTTCCATTTTAGCTCATATTGCTGAGGTTTGATCTACTTTTTATTTACTGTACTGTTGTGGTAAATTAAGAATACCCACCACCATCCCAGTAGAACATCACCTTAAAATGACTGAACAGAGCATTGAAAAAACAGTAATTGAATAACTAGTGACTTCTTCTGAGAAAATGACAGAAATTTCCTATCTGGACACATAGGACCACCACCTTTTGTATTTGAATCCACTTTCCACAATGACAATTTCCTCTGAAACTATAGAAGCTGTTTTTCTCTTTCTAGTACAATGGGATTGATTTTCTGCTATGCCTCTGTTATGGTGACTTTTTGCTCAGTGTCTCGGGGCATATCTCATTGTATCATCAACTGTCAAGTTGATAGGCTTGGCCAGATTCTGCTCTGGACTAGTGAAAACCTGAAGTAACACCAGTGAAATGATATGATTTGTGAGGTTCAAATGCTTTCAGGACTTGCCTCTTTTACAACCAAACTAAAATAAATTTGGTGGTCCTCTACCTTTGATAGGTAATATTGATAGGCTAGGAAAAAGACATCCTTCAGGCATTGTGAGAGTTATCATCCTCATAGAGGAGCTTTGGATATATCTTTGCATAGGTCAGGTGTTCTGTGTATGGAATAACATCCTACGTCTCATAAGCCTCTACCCTTATGTCAAAGAGAACAGGTTAAAATAAGCCTTGAAAACCTATGATGAAATGCCTCTTATACAATTGTTCCTTTATAAGAGTCATTTTCCTAAACATAGTATTAAGGGACAAGTCCAGATGCTTCCTCAGTGTCTTGAGAGAGGTCTTCAACTGTAGAATTGTGTCACTGAAATCAAAGAAGAGCCTGATCCAGGATCTCTACAGGAAGGAGATGCAATGTTACTTTGTCCTGATTTTGTAAGGTCTTTTGAGGTAACATCTCAGAAGTAGATTCAAGCCTATTCAGCCACTGGAAGAGAATTCCTACTGCTTTCCAGCACTTTCATCTTCTATTACTTTCCCAAGTAGGCTATTCCAGAATAAAGTAGGGAGTGTAATAGAAGGTTTAAGAGCCTGTAAAAAGTCTGCCAGCTTTCAGTTAAGTTTTAGAATTCCTGGAGTGATATTCAGAGAAACCATTGCATGGGGATTTCTGCAGTGACATGAGAGCTATGCTTCACTTCTTTCCTTAGTACCTTGGATGGTACTGCTTCCATGAGGTTGGAAGCAGACCTTCCCACATTCACTGATGCAGGAGATGAGGACACATAAAGTAAATGTTTCTTCCTTTAACTGTGTTTTCTCGTTGTCTGCACTTCAAAGAAGGAAGCTAGCAAAGAATAAGGGTTCCATATGCCACAACTTTTCACTGACATACTCCTGAGGAATTGCATCACCTAGGGCTGGACTTCTCATGTCACACTCCTTACTCCTCTTCTGCTTCCATTACATCCTTTGTGAATTATTGCCGTTAGATTGCTAAGCAGGAGGTTTTTCTTCAAATTAGAGAGAATTGAGAGTCAACTCTGAGCCTTGAACATCCTAGAAATGATTGCCTGGGGACTCTACTCTGCGTCCCAATATTTGTAAAAGTTAATTATAGTTGGTTTTAATTTTCAAGTCTGTTATTCCAACAACACCACAAAAGGGGGTAGCTGTCATTGTGTATATGCATTTCTGACAGTTTGTCAAATAGTTTGCTTTTATCAACTACAGTATATTTGCTGTAGCAGAATTTATTACTGTGTTGAAAAAAATCAAGCATTCCTCTCGGGTTATCAAAGGAGAAAAATGCTAAACCCAACTGCCCCATAACAGACAACATAATGTAAAATTAAGGATGAGAGTGGCCATATGATTTAGATGTGAGCAACTTCTTTGTGACCTACTTTCTCCAGAGTACTTTTTACTCTGAAGTAATCTTTACACTGTCAGTTTCTCAACATTATCAGTGTCATTAATGCACCCTTCCCAGCAGCAATGCAGTAAAGGATTTTGCTGATGATGCTGCTTCTTAGAGCTCCCTATGACTCACTGTCTGAAATGTTCTGATTAATGAACACGCCATACCCAAACACCCTTCCTGTAAGTAACCTCAGTCCAGTTCCAGTACTGGACCTTGTCACATGGTGTGTGGAGAACAAATAATTGTATATTTAGTTAGACATGAAGTTTTAGTAGACTAGACGCAGGAATGTAAAATCTTGCCCTTTATTTCTTCATTGTTGTCTTTAAATTTGACCTCTTTATATCTATCATCTCTGTTATAATCTGTATTTTAAAAGTATCTCCTACCATTGAAAAATCCTTTCGTTTACTACTCATTTTGAACCTTCAATTTATCTTCAGTTTTCCCACGATCAATATAAACCCACCGCTCTAGAATCAGTCTGTTACCCTGAAAGATTTGCTTCTTTTCTCTGCATTTTATTACTTCAGCATTTTCCAGTCAGTTTACAAGCAAGTATCTGTAAACCATTTAGTTTGGGCAGCTCAGCTGCATCAAGTGGCCATGGTAGCCTTAATCTATAAAAGTGCAACCCAGGTACTTGTATTGATAAATTCAATATAAAATATTGATTTGACATATCAATATAAAACCTATATTGATGAATTAATTTCAGAAAGACTATTTTTGCAATAAGGCTTTAGCTCGTAGCAAGAGTAGCGCCATGTGACTTGAAAGAGATTGCATATCTCACACTATAAATATTTCAGATAAAGTATCTTAACTGGTGACACTTTGATGTGGAAATCTGTTCAGTTACATCCTCACAGACTAGTGCTCTCGCTTCTGAGATTATTATTTTTAAATGAAAACTGTAGAGAGACCCTAATGAGGCTTTACAGCTCAGCTCCCTAGCAAATGAAAGATTATTTTTGGACCTCTGACTACTTTATTGATAATTTAACCATTTAAATTTCCAGATAACACTGAAACTTTTTAATTCAGCACAAATTCTAGGATTTACCTAGGCTTTGAAGACCAAGAAAAACAAAACCTTCATTCTTTGTTAAGGAGAAATATAAAAATTATGGCAAGGAATTTCACTGCAGCACTACTCACTATGAATGTTGATATAAAACACGAATGGCAGACCTCTAACAGGTTTAGTGGGAAGTTGTTGGAATGGTATTTTGACTAGTTAAGAACTGGTTGTGTTTTGGCATTTTTTAAATTTAGAACATACAGATTCACCAAAATCAAATCTTCCTTTAAAAGTTCACTGATTTCAGTTTGTTTCACCTTTCCAAAATGTGTTTTTATGGGGGAAAATATTGAAAAATAAAAACTGGTTTGAAACACTTTAAAAAAGCTTTTCTAAACACAAAGCTTTTCTTATAGACAAAGTTTAAAGCTTTTCTTTAAGACAAAACCAGCTTGAAATAATGCTGTTATTTTAGAACATAAACTATTATAAACAACATGTAAAATTTCAAAACTAGTGGAAAACTCTGTAATAACCCAAACTGATCATGGGAATGATTTTTGTTGCTGTTATGGAAAATTTAGGTGTTTCCCAACTAAAACAGAGAAAAAGATCAAAAATACATCTCAAATCTTAATTTTTCCTCTTGATGAAAAAAACCTGATCTCTGAAGTATATGATATACTCTTTGAAATAAGAAACTATTAAAAGTACTATTCTTTATCTTACAAAAACACTGAGACCATATGTCTGTTAGCTCATTATCTTCTAGTAACAACCCATATTGATTAGTAAAACAAGCTGAGTCTAGAGGAAAATAGATTAATAAGAGGGCTTTCTATTAATAGTAATGTAGCAGTAATAATAGGAATAATATTATCTTTGGATTATTTATGTATAAAATGATGCTGAAGGCCAGTTAGAACAAGGTCTCTTTTTTAAAAAATTATTTTTCTGCTCTTAATGTACTGTTCTCATCCCATGTATGCATAGGGTAGTATGAATTGTGTTTGTTTTGTAAGGCATCAAAATACTATTAAACATGACAGTAGAGTAAATATCTACCATCCATGAAGACAGTAAAAAATCTAGACATGCCTTTTTATTTCCTAGACTACTTATTTTGTGCTATCTATTTAGTGTTGAACTAAAAATAGAGGAAATTCTGTCACATGAGCAAAATCCTGTGACCATTATGAATGGTCACAGGCCTATATTAATCTTTATTTTCCTTGTGATTTTTATTAATCAAACTAACAAAGATTTCTAAGCCAAATATGTAGCATGTACACTTTTAGTACAATTTAGAACATAATACAGTATACATATTTCTTATCACTGTTCAAACGTACTGAAAATGTTTCCCAGTGCCCTGTTCAAATGAAGAAAGTAAATACAAGAATTAAGTTGTGACATTAAAAAAATGTTGCTGCTGAGTTTGGGTTAGTTGGTGGTACCTTTCAGAAGTGATTCTGGCTCCTGATAGGTACCCATAATTAATTATACATGTGCTGGAAAACACGATCCACACATTCCTTACTTAGAATGAAAAAACCTGGCAGAATTGAAAAGCAGTATCTGTAAGTATAGGATGAAATGTGATATAGAATATAAATGACATAAGTATATTGTAGAATATGTTACTTAGAATCAGAAGGCAACTGAATATGGCAATAAGGTACAAGGTATGTATATCTCTGGATTTGGGATAATAATAATAATAGCAATAATCCTCAAAAGGAGAAGAATTATAGAAAGAATAATGCTATGTAATTTCACTAACATTGGAAATAGCTTTAAAGTCTATTTGTATCAGAAGCCACTATTGAATTTAATCTGGGATTTTAGTATTTACATATATATTCAAATATGTGTGTGTGCATGTGTACATATGTGTAGATTTTTTTTGGTGTATTTTTGAGGGTTTTTTTCATTTATGTAGACCTGCACACAGTTCAAAAGATGATGCAACAGCTGAATATTAGTGATATTTCTGTTGACTTGATTTTTCATAACACATGCATTTGAAAAGAGGGCTTCCTCATTAATCGAAAAAAAAAAAATGTGTTTCTTTAAAGCAAGACCAGACATGATTTTACAATCGTCATCAAAGATGAAAATAATTTAAAATGGACAGTCCAAAACCCCTGATCATCCAGATCTGAAATGAATTTTCATCAACAGCTAAAATTTGGAGAAGATTACATAGATTGCCCTGCAGGCTGTCTCTGTACCATGTTAACGCATTTTATCAATCTGCTGTCTTTTTTATTATTGATCTACAGGAGGTAATTTTGCACTTTAGGTTTCTAATTTTCAGCAAACATACACTGACTATTCACTATTTCATACACTGAATATTAACTTAGTTCAGTTTTTATCACTTCTTGAGTGAGAATGAAGCAGACCCTATGCTGTTATTTAACTCTGCTTATCCTCCCATTGCAGTTGACCATTTTTTACTGTATTTTACTTTTTTATTTATGTGCCAGCATTTACACATTTGTGTTATTTCCTACAGTATTATACATGTTTTGGACACATTCAAGACCTTATAGCAAATTTACAAAATACTTATGCATGGTGATACTTAGAAGTCCACATAAATTAAACTTTTTTTAGCCGCTAAACTCTCTATCAGAGTTTAGCAGTTAAAAAAGAGTTCATCAAATCAGTTGATGAACTCTTAGCCTAACACTGTTTGGGGCCAAATGTATATTGTATTTTTTTGGTAGAAACAATATATGGTATCATAGTATATTTCACTCTGCTGGAATTATTCTAGCACTAGTTAAGAATCCCTCTGTGTGGATTAATTGTAAGTATTATTAATTAGAAATTCTAATAATGATAGCAATGTCTGCTAGGACAGAGAGAGGATGCTAACAGGTTACTAGAATAAAGAAGAATAATTTTTTTCCCTAAGATTCTGTGCACTTTTCTTTCAAGTGCATGTATCAAAACACCCTTGGACAGAGTACTAAAATGAAAAAAACTTGCTCCCATAATTTCCGCTTTCCATGGTATCTACAGAACTAATTGCCATCTACTTGTAAAGGTTTGCTCTATTGTGTGTATCCCAAATCTTAGTACAAATCAAAATAAGTCATATCAGTGGTTCCTAGCTGAGTAGCTGATGGTACAGCATTGTAATATAACCATGCACGTTTGTTCTTTGCAAAGTTATGCTTTGCATAATCTTCTCACTGAACTTTTTGGCTGTTGAAGATTCACTGGATAATATTCCAGTTTCTGAAATATAAACAGCTTTTCACAAGACAAGCTGCTTCTGTTTAAAGCCATTTTCTGTAGAAATTGTTATGAGAATGAAGAGTTGAACAATTTGCAAAAGCACAAAACAAAATCGCAGACACCACAGAATCACGGGATGGCTGGGGCTGGAAGGCATCTCTGGAGATAACTGGTCCAGTTTGCTGCTTCTAGAGCAGGTTAATCAGAGGTCTCTCCAGTTGGGTTTCTTTCTCTTCACAACTTCTCCAGACAACCATTTCCTGTACTTCACTCATCTTACCACAAAAAGAAAAAGTTTCTTTTAAAATAGCATTTCGGGTGATTCTGTTCATGCCCATTCCTTGTTGACCTGTCACTGGACATCACTAAGAACAGTCTGGCTCTATCATCACTGAAGTTAGTCTAGTCTAGACTGCTGAAAGGTTGCCCAGCAGCTTCTGTTTGCCACCAGCATCATTAAACATTGTTAAAGCCATAGAATTTCTACATCTGGAAACAAACATCTTGCACAGTTACGACATTTCCACTCACTGGACAGATTGTATACAAACCTCTAGACAAATGTTTTGTTCAGTAATAAAGAACCATCTGTCCAAATATATTTTGGGATTGCTGACCTTCGTACAGCAAAACTGCCCATGTTACCTACACAGAGCCAGGACTGTGTAGGTAACCAGACTCTCCACCCACCCCTAGTTAAACAGCTGAGTCAGCAATTACTGGTTATTTTCCTGCTGCCTCAGTGAGGATGTTCAGACCCTCCTCCCCTCAACAAATTTCTTCTTCAGCTCCTTAATCCTCTTACTAGCACTACTTGGGTGTCTGTTATGGCAATATCAGGAGGGAGTGAGATATGGCACCTACTGGGTTGTTCCTAGGTAGGAGGAACATGAAATAGCTGGTTAATTTCTACAAAATTTATGCAATGCTTACTCTTTCCCTACATTTCACAGAGCTAAATGCAGAAGAAAGATTGAAAGAATAACTCAAACTTACATGGTACTGGCCAGGTAAACCCAGTCAATATGTGCCTGGCATCTGCCTGCCTACCAGGGTTTGACTACAATGTGATTTTGCTTACTGGCTTTTGTACCCATTAAAGGATTGTATGAAGTCACCTACTACGAGATGTAAACCTCAAATTACTTTACAAAGTACAGATAGTGCCAAATAAATGCTGATGAAATTTGGAGAAGGCCCTAGACATTTTAACATCAAGCACTCAGCCTGATTTTGCCTAGCTGGAAGATCTCACTGCCAAGTCAGAATGTCTGCACACGTTATTAGAAAAAGTTTAAAAAGAGTGCAAATGACATAATGCATGTGATTTTTTTCCAACAGAAGGGAATCAACTGGTGTGAATTCATCATTTCTCTCTGCTCTCATTACTATGAGACCACCTTAGGCTTTAGGAATTATTTGGAAGGTGAAGTCCCTTTTTAGATTCTAGTAAACAAGTCATCTTGAGGAAATTTGACAGCAACAGTTAATCCAGTTTTGGACATTCATTTTTGTCCCCTGTACTTTAAGAAGCACCAATATTTTTGAATGAAATTTTAATATTTACATTTTTGATTAATCAAAACCTCTTATTATCATGTATGGAGTGAGACACTTACCTTTCCATTTGTTTGACAAATATATTTGCCAAATTTTGGCCACTGCTGCCAAGACACTACTATTTCATATTTGCCATTTGACAGGAATGTGTTTCTGCAGCTAAAAATGCTCCTTTACTGCAAAAGTTAGCAAGTAATCAAGATGAAAGAATGGAAGGATGGGTTATCATTATAAGTACACCTCTCACTGGCTAGGGAGTGGAGCTATCCTATTCTTTGGGTTTAAGCAGAAGCTTTAGGATGAATACTCTGAAATGAAGGATCTACACTCTAAACCCTATGTTCCATTTAATCTCTTTTTGCTTTCATTCAATGCATGAGAGAGATACTGATTTGCCCCTTGTAAGTATGCAAGTACACACTGTTAAGGAATTGAGGATGATAAATATTTTGTCATAACTCTCTAAGTAGAAAAAGGATTTACAGGGGTTTCCAGAGCTTTTGTCCTGTTGAAAGAAATTAATTTGATGGCTGTTGAGAAATTCTCATCTAGTAAGTGTTTCTACAAAGAAATGCCCAATGCTGTTCTGACTATATTTCTGTATATCTACAAGAGGCAGTTCATATAAAATTTAGAAAGTTAGAAAACCTTTTGATGATGCTAACATTTTCAGGTCAGTGGTAAAATGTCTGCAGATTAAACCATAATCATCACATATTAAAAATATCCTCTCATATATGTAGCAGTGTAAAACCTGACATGAGTGCCATTTTTACTTCTGCTTGTCATTACTGATGTCACATAAAGGAGACCCCGTGTGGGAGTACTGGATGCCTTCTATGAGCAGAGTTATCTCTTCCCCTCTTCACAGGAGGGATTGCAGACACATGCCTGTTCTCTTTTCCAACCTCCAGGGTAATGTTTCTCCAAGGATCATATTTTGCAGGGCCTATTTTAGTCTTATCCTCATGCTGTGTTTGTTGATGCTGTCTGAGTGAGTAGGCCAAAAGATTTCTGATGTGTCTAAGATATTCACTAAAATCAGGAAGACCAGAAATCTAAATCCTAGATAAACTATTCTAAAATAAAAATAAATGCAGCTTACTGCATGAAATTTAAAAAGAAAGATATGAATGAATTTTGCTATATTTTGTTTTGCCATACTGTAGAATTAAATTACTAGCTAGAAATGAAGTAAACCTTAACATTTTAAGATTTCAACAAAAAGCTGCATGTAGAGTGGGTGCTAGTGAATACATCCATGACAATTTGTGTTTCTAGCATTTATGCTTTTACAGCTACACCCTTGATTCTAACAAGGGTTTTCTGGTTAAGAGGACATTTAACAATGATAGTTCAGAACTTGCAAATGTGAATACCCGTAGCCTTACCTTTACTAGCATTGCACTGCGCAAGAAATAAACTTGTGGACTACCAGACCTATGTGCTAGGTTTCTCCTACACTGTAATGTTAGTATAAAAGCAACTAGAATTATGTCTACAATTGTTCCTTTAAATCACCCCCTTTAATGAAAGTTATTTTTATGGATGCTTAAAGGTTTTTTGCTGTCATCTCAATACTAATGCTGTAAAAATGTTTATTTTAAAAGAGAGTCAATCTCAGCCTTTGAAATGGATCACTTCATTTAGTGATTTTTTTTCCCTTTGAAAACACTTCCTTTGCTTTTTCTGTGAATCCCACTCCAGTTTCTAAGTTTATAGATATTTTCAAAGATCTTCTCATCTCATGGCCATCTATTGTCAATGATGGTTCAACTCACATCAAACAAGCAGCAACTGTCCCTACAGAAGGTCCTGTCCTGTCACTGCAGGGGAAGTAGTACAGATGTACAGAAATAAGATACACCAAATGGTCATGGCCCCAGGCCACATGGAAGAGGTCTTAGTGGGCCACATCTGAAGCTGTTTTAGTCAGCTACAACATCTTGGCTTTAAAGAGGGATATGTCATTTTACACTGGCTAAGGATCTACTTCAGAATGAGACACGGCTGGGAATTTCCTTTAAAGCACTATTCATCCATAATATGTATAGCTGTCTCACTGCCAGTTAAGTAATATACAATTAAAGTAACTAGAATAATTAAAGGATTGCTTTTCTTTATAACTTTGGGGGATTTTATTCCCTACACCATGTGATTTTACTTCCTTATCCCTACACCATGTGATACAGTGCCATGCACAGATATTTGACCTAGCTGTGAGCAAGGTTTCTTGGGTGCTGGCAGCATGGCCATTTTCTGATCTGAGCCTCCTTGGAGTGGAAAATTAGCCCTCTGGCATTATTCTACTAGGTTGCCAATATGGTTTCCACAACTGAGGCTAGTGTCTGCACATCCCTGTTCTACTTTTGACCGGGTTCAGATCAGGAACTACAAAATTTTGAGAAGCGTCTACATTTGCCTGTATGTCTTGAGGTTAGTAATAGAAACTTCTGTCACTGAAGCTTTGCATTAGTGAGAAATTATAATAAAAAATCCTTTTGGAAAAAATAGAAACATCTGTTCCAGTCTCTGCTTTTTCTCTTTTGTATCACAGCAGTAGCGACCCCATTGCTGGTTGTATTTCAAACTGGCATTAATTTAATACAACAATTTATGGTTAACATCTGGTCGCTTTTCTTCTTGTCTGTCACAGACCATTCTGACCCAAGAGCATTGCCCTGGTGGGTGGTAAACAAGTACAAGAAAAAATAAAGCATTCCATCTGCCTCCTTTTATATTTGCCCATAATTTGTTTTTGAGTTTTTATTCACTAAGCAGAGACAAGAGCTTAAGTGTGGTCAAGAATATATAGCAAGATAGATTTGATCAATGGCACAATTTCCGTAAACACGGTCTTATAAACTGCAGAGCAGTCCTGATGCCAGGCTGCATGGTCTAGGAAAAACAACCCGTGTATTCCAGCTTTTAGTTTGGCTGGGAACCTACTTGGAGACTTATTTTAAATAGCTCCCTGTCATTATGGAAATAGAAGGGCAAATCAATGCAATTTGGGGAGGGCTGCTCTAACCCTGCTGCCATTCAGTGGTTTTGTAAATGGCCAGGTACTACGAGAAGGTGCAAAGAGCCAGAAATAGCCTTGTGGCACACTTGCTGAGAGAATTTGAAATTGAATTTGAGAATCTGAAAATGTTATGTGGAGAAGCTGGAGAAATAGCTTGGAAAACGTAAATTTGCATTTGATATGGGCAAATAAGTCCCAGGCTTGGCAGGTATAAACAGGGAGGCAGTTACAGGACACAGTACTGGCACTGTAGCTGACTACAGGTTCAGAGGTGTCTGGATCATAAATTAGATGTGAGACAGCACTAATACTTTGCAAGGTGAGCATCATTCTGGAAAATAGAATAATTTGAGATGAGCAATGGTATAACTTTGTCCTATGCAAAATGAATAACACATTAGTATAGAGTTGATTACTTCACCCTGAGAGACACTTGGACCACTTGAAAACAGTACAGTAGGACACAATTCCTAGGCATGCAGAAAATATTTCTTACAGAAAGTCTTAGAAATTAAAGATTGTTTAGACTGATGAAGAAATGGTGGAGGAGGTGTATGTGAAAGGAGTCTCAGCTTTGTAAGTGAAGGAATAGTAGAATTTTATTGATGCAACAAAGATTCAGACCAGGTGGCAGGGAAAACTTCGTGACTTGAAAGATTGTGAACCTTTGTATAGACCCCTTGGGTAGAGTAACAAGTCTTTATCTGCGTAGTATGGACAGCTTTGGAAGACAAACAAGTGCTGAAGTATGGTGGTAAGGCTGGTCTTAATTTGTCTGTATGAATGTGTTAGGGGAAAAGCTCAGTTATGTTAAATTAGGGTACAGTTCAATTATATTGTATTAATTATGTTATATTAATTGCATTATGTTAAGAGTGGGGGTTATTAGAATGTTCTAAGAGAAGGGTCCAGGGTTGGGTGGAAGGGCGGTCCAGTGGGGCAAGGCGAGGTTGAAGAGGGATTGGATGGAAGATCTGAGCAATCATTCAAAGCCCTGCAGAAACACTTGGTCCAGAATGAACAGTGTTAAAGACCAATGGGAAGCCTGGAAATGGACCAATTGGCATGTGGCTCCAAAATGGATCAATCCTGGACTCGAAGGCAGCTATAAATGGGGAGAGTTCGGTTGGGTTGGCGCTCCTTTTGGGAACTTGTTTTCTAGGGAGAGGCCAGTGCCTTTGGGGGTAGCACACTGTTCTGGTTTTGGCTCGCTGTGTGGGGTTATCCTTGGTACTATGTTCTTTGCAGCTATTTTAATAAACACGAACCTCTTTCTCGTTTGGCCTTGTTCATATTCATAGCAAATGGACCAAATAACATCTAGGGATCCCTCCAGCTTAATGTTCCAAGACCCTGACAGCAAATTTTTCAGTTATTATATTTCACATATTATTAAAAATGGTTCCTGTATTAAACAAACACAGAGTAAACATAAAGGCATACATAGCTGTATTAACCTTTTTGTTCCCTTGCTTTCACTCTGTCAACTACTCTAAGCTGTTCATTTACTTAAATAAAATTATTGTATACCTAGACTATGCATCAGGCTGTACATGTCTTACAATGCTGGCACTTGCCGGTCTCTGACTCTATTTATGTTCATCGTGACTGATAAGACAATTATCTTTCCTAGAAAATTAAGACTGAGAAGACTGTGGTTTAAGCTAAAACACAACAAGAGTAATGGCAGTTTGGGTAGTAAATTTTAGCTGCTTTACAATTATAGAAAAAAACTGGTGATCCTTTAATGAGTTTAGAAGAAGGCTAAGATGCAGACATTGCTTCCATGAACATTTTCCATTATCGGTTTCTCTGTGTCTGGATTGAAGGCACTTGATACTGTATTTCATGTTCAGACTCAGGTGTTTATTATTTCTTATCAGTAAAACAGTCTCACAACTGTGAGTTCAGCAGCTTTTCATTAGAGGGCACAAAATGGCTAACAATCTCTTGTTACAAGGCTTTTAAGACTAAACTATCCAATTAAGAGCTGACACCTAGATTATTTGCCCTTTTAACCCAATAACTGATCCCACAGAGCCCACAATGGCGACTTTTCTGCCCAATTACAAAATGCCACCCAAACCCAAGAAGAAGAAGGAAGAAGAAGCATGAAGAAGAAGCCCAGGATGACACCCTGTGCCCTCCATCTTGCTTCCATCCACAACATACTAAAAATCCCAAAACCTAAATTTCTCACCAAGTGGTACACCTACACTGCTCTCTATAATCTATTTCACACTTTTGTGGACTCTGGTCTATCTTGGAGTCTAGGAAACTTTCTCCATGAATGAGGGTCAAAGTCAGTGCTCCCCTGGGGGTCAGGGCACCCCAGAACAGACAGAGAAGTATTCCCGGTGCCCTGGGGTTCCACATTCCATGAAGATTATAATTGTAATAAAATAATGCAAATCTAGTTATCAATGAAACACGTATCTATATGTAACGATTAATCAGCCACACAGTTATTTAGTGTTTATCAAAAGTACAGCATTATCCTATTCTGCCTGCAAACTTTAAAAACATCTAGATACTATAAATCTGGCGATTTGTTTAGATGTCTCCTTTCTCTGGTGGGAGGGCAATGACTCTGCAGCTTTTGCTGAAATTTGCCCTGACATTCACATGAATTATTCCCTTGCAGAAGTGAGCTGTGCCTTTTGTGACTGAGAGAGATTTTATCTATTCAATTACACAGCTGAAACACCTCCTCGGTAGCTCAGGAAGGCACACCAGCCCTGGAGCAGCCAACTTTATTAAATCAGTCTTTATGTATTTGTGTGGGTGCATCAAATAGTGCTCTAATAGTGCACAAAGTGGAATGCAAATGGCAACAATAAGCTAGAGAATTTATAGGCTATTTAAATCCCTCAAAATAGACATTTTACTTGGAAAGCTCTTCAAGCTATGGAATAATGCTCATGCAAGTTCAAAATCATTATAGAGTTTGAGATTATTTAAAATTACTACTTTTTTCTTTTTTTTTCTCATTTTTTTGCCTGCAGTTACATTTGCTGTTAGAAGTAAGTGCTTTCAGTAAATACATCAAATTTTCTTTTTCCCTAAAACAACATAATTTTTAAGATCTTATATAAATTTAATTTTTTTTGCAGATTTGCAGCATAAATCTTGAGTCTGAAAATGCAAATAGGAATACTGAGATAATTAAATAAAGTGCTTTTAATAGTCTTTTCACCCCCCAAATTCTTACAGTCCTATTCAGTTTTTCTCTAAAATGATTATTATTTAACTTTATTTGGCTTAATATAAAAATATTATAGGAATGTTATTTTTTTAAATGAGGCTTTTTAAAAATAAATCTGATAAACTCACTGGGTTGTTCAGAGCTTTTGGAAGGTAATATAAGTCAAAGAAATCATATTAATCCAATAATATAATTTCTAGAGAAATAACTTTATCCATTAATTCTCACTGTGAAGACTTGTCAAAGAAATATTTCATTTTTCACACTGTCTTTTACAAATTCTTAATTTGTTAAAGGAAAATCAAAGTATTAATTCATAAAGTTAGATATGGATATTTTTTTACATGTGGATATTTTTTTTGGCTTATTGAAACGAGTATAATTTTAAATGTAGCCAAAACTGCATAGAAAAAGATGTCATATATCAGCAAAACAATTCTGATTTTTGTTAAACTATTATCATATCAATTTGTCGAATAAATTTCAGATTTCAGTAGCTTTGGATTTTGTATTGAGAGCATTTCTTACAGACATCATGTTTTATAAAGTCAGTTTTACATTCAGAAATTACTTATATTTCTATGAAGGGAGAGCCATTTTTGAACCATTTCTAAAATATGTTCATCAAGTATTTATGTGTTGCTACTTTGACATATATTCCATTCCACTTCAGAGTGAAAACCAAAAATATTTAAGCTCTTGCAGACACTGTTTTTTCAGGCTTATTAAAATAAAATGCTTTGGATTACAAAATTAAATGCATTGAATCTATTCTATTTAATTATAATGTTATTTCAAAAATGTTGCTTATGATCTCTCTCCTCTTCCCAGTCTGTCTTCTAAGTGTACAGCTCTGGCAAATGTTCCCAGGGCAGAGGTACAAGGTATGGATGGTCCATCAGGAACAGGGCATGCTGGTCTCAGTCCTGTCATTCTTAGTGACTTTCAAACTTCTGAAAAAGGTAAAACAAATCCCTTAAGTACAGCAATCCTGAGCAAGTTGTTCTTTTGCAGCTTTTTTGGTGGTGACAGTGAAAATAAAAATCTTTCTTCGTATGACAAGACTTCATACCAGTTTTTGAATCCTGTCTCTGAAAGGAAAAGAGCTGGAGTTTTCACTGTACTGTTATATAACTTAAAGTTTCTGTGATTTGTAAGAGATTTGTGATTTATAGGAGAAATTCAAGTTCAGCTGCAAAATATGTGGTCTATTCTGCAGAAAATCTTTATGTACTTAAAGGTTTCTTAGACATTCTATATGTAGTGCCAGGGAGAAACAACAGGTTATCTCAAACACATATGAAAATACCCTGCATGTAAACTCCATGTTTTGTATGTATTTTAGGTTAATTCAGGAGACCCATTCTATGACTTTCTCTAGAGACTTAAGATAAAGTTACTCTCACCTGACTGTAGTTGGCTAAAAGGTATCAGATCTAAATTCCCAACATTAAAGCTCTTATAGTCAATAGAGACAAGCATATTCTGTAACACACCCTTTACTCGTTAAATAGGTATGCAAAAGTGCAGGAATTAACCCCCAATACAGATTTTGGGTGGTAGAGTCAAATGAGATGAATCCCACTGGTTTTGCTCTTTTTATTTATATTGTACAAGTTGTGTATTTATGAACAATTTCATTTTGCGTTCTCACGTCATTGCTATGGATGACATCCCCTCTCTGTTGTATTGGGTAATCTACCTACCATTGTTACAATAAAATTAAGGCTATACTGTTAAATTCACTGGCAGGGAATACCTGTCCAAGTTTTCATTGTTAGAGATGGCTGGGAATCTCCACACCTGGTAAGAGGTGTCAGACCTCCAGAGATAGGACTCACAAAAAGTTATCTCTATGAAGCATATCTCAACTCCACTTTTTGGTGCAGATTTGATGGCAATATAAGTGTTTTACTGCTATAGACGGGATTTCAGCAACAGATTAATTCTTCTGAAATCCTGAAAATGTTTCTGTGTTTGCTGAACTTCTTACCTGATGCTTTGTAGTGGACATTCAGAAATGGAGGTCCCCTACCTCAGTTACTCTTGATGCAATAACTTGTTCTTTTAGAGGCCAAGGTTTAGAGTGTATCCTTGTAACACTGGAGAGTTGTAGGGTTATATTTTTATTATTTTGATGATTATTATTGTTGTTGTTGTTTTCATTATTGTTATCATCATTATTATTGAGATTTTAAAGAAATTTTATATAGCTTATTGAATAATATTTTTATTGGACTGTAAATATTCAGTGGATGTTATTCTGATTTTAGTGCCTACTTTTTAGGGATCCTGTGAAGGGTAACCTGACCTGCACTACTGTATCAGATTTTTGGCACTTGCTCTTAAATAACCTTAGCAGATTGAAACATAGTCTAACTGGAAACTGACTTGGATTGCACGTACTCCATGCACAAAGACACTGTAATATACCTGGATTTTTCTCCAAAATTTTCCTAAATATATATTCCAGGCAATTTAGTACTATATTTGTAATAAGGATCAGGATAATGCGTTTTTCTCAGTAGCTGTCATATATGCAGTATAGAGTTGGGATGTCTAAATAAAGTAACAAAAATTTTATATTTTTTGGCAGTGATTATAGTGTACCCAGCAACTCTGTGTGCACAGTGATTCTTTAGATGATTGACTAGGCAGGAAACTCACAAAACCATTAAAGCTCAAAGACAAACCTTGGTGAAAGGCAACGTGAAAAAAGAAATTCCAATTGAATCCATCATAATTCAGTGAGCTGTATAGAATGAGGGGAATTCAGACAAAACTTTGACATCAGATAAAAGAATATTTGATTTTCCCTATTTTATAGGCAAAAGAAATAGCTGCATTATGCAGATAATACTCTAATACAAGTGAAAGATCTTGGGGCATGCTTGCAGAGAGTGTCAGACTCAGAACCATTTCTGTCTTGCACACTATCTGGTCAAAAGAATAGAAGAAGTTGTATATAACATTCTATCTTTTTTGTGATTTAAAAGGGTATAAGAGTTGAAACTTAAACAATCAGAGAAGAAATGCAAAGGGTAAGGAAGTTAGAAATATGAATTCTGAGTAAGAAACACATTTTTGCAGAGAAGTTGTTTTGTGGTAAATTGAAAGAAATTTTTAGAAAAAATCCTTTTTTTTTCCCAATGACAAAATTAATTTCCTTAAAGGCCTGTTTTCCTTCTGTCAACAAAAGAATTTTGTTAAGCTTCTTACCACCTTCAGTGGGTAAAATATGTTCCAGGGCACTACTATCAAGCAAATGTTGCTGTCATCAGCAGAAAGAAACAAAGAATATTACTTTATCAATAAAATTGAGACTTGTGTTTATTTGGGGATAACAAAAAAGAGGAACTTTTTCTGCAGTCACTCTGAAATTCAGCACAATTTTCTCAGCTGACACAGAAACCTGTTGACAACTATACAAAAATGAGGGCTGTCTTAATAGGAAAGATTTCATCATGCTCCAGACTGTATGAGAAAGCAGAAAGATTGGAAAGACCTTTCGGTCTGTTTTGTGGGTGACCTGTCAAAAACAACTGCAGTACTTCATTTTTCAGGCTTAGTAATTGTCCTGAAAGCAAATGTATCATTTTTTTGCTGCCCATCTAACATGGCTTCTAGGAAAAATTATGGTGCAGAGGAACAAAGAAAGGTAATTTCGAACTGGTTTGCAACTAAAAAATGCATTTCTAGATAAATGAAAAGCTAGAGATAAAATTTTGAAAGAAATCTCTGCTTTCTTGAGTTTTTTGGGTTTTTTTAAACTTAATCAGAGAGCTCAGAGAGGATTTTCCAGGAAAAACAATGCAGTGAAAGTGGTCAGATTTTAAAAAGATTCTTAGGTCTTCCATGCCCATTGATGATGAGAACTAGCAATTGAAATCTCTTTAAAGTATCTGTAGTATCTCATTTCTTCCAAAACTAAAAAGATAGGCAGAGAGAGAGTGAATATTTCTAGACTTGATATTCTGACAAATATATGTAACTATTCGGGAATTATGTGGTGAGCTAGTGAAAGATGTGGCAGGAAAAGATCATGTCCTGGAAAAGTTTTTATTGCAATTAGTGAGTTTTGATGTACTTAGATCTTTCCCTGCTTTTGAAACATAGTCTGAGAAATTCCAGAGGCATATTTGAGGTGAATATTTACATCATCCCTAGCCTGTTAATGTTTCCCCATCTTGGGATACTGGGAGGTGGCAGGACAGGTGATGGTCCCTAATGATGTGCAAACTTGCACGAGTTACATATAAACCGTGACAGAAAAGTGTTTTCAAGCTAAGACTAACTCCTAGGTGATAGCTTAGGTCTGCATTCGGCTTTTAAAAATATCTGACACTGAGTTCTGTCTCTCAAAAAAGGACACTGAACTGTTTTCCCACAAATTAACATGGCTGTAAATAAGATTTTACATTGAGATTTAGATTTTGAATTGTGAGATCCTGCCACAAAGCTTCTCTGTTGTGCAGTTTTGCTCAGTGTGCTTTTCCATCCCAAGGGACACAAAGGAATCTTTCTTCAGGAGGGGGTTTTAAGAATTAAATGGAAAGACATATATTTTGGATTTTTCAAGCATAGTAAACCTGACTCAGCAGAAGACAGATGTCTGAACACTGTACAAGATCTCTCTCAAAATACCAACTTATCCTTAAAATATTGCTTGTCAAGTAAGTTCCATTTTTCTTCCTTTCTTTGGTTTTCTTAGGATCATGTTACAAGGATATAAATAGGTGCATGTTGGTTCCTGCTTTATGCTTTTTTTTCAGCCTCCCAAACATATGGACATAAAAATAGATATTAATTTATAACCCCAACCATAATCAAAACCATATTCTATCCATTTTTTTGTTCACCAGACACACGAAGTCCAAAGGATCTTAATACTTGTATAGAGATGGTGGTTTCCATGCTTGGGTGATGATCTTTTTACTATTTAATATGAAGTTCACTAAGGGAATTATATTATTTCTTCATTTTTTCTGACTGGAGTCTATGCTGCCAAATATCTTTTCCATTGGTACAATTGACAGGCCCTTTTAAATTACTATGACTCAGGATGGCAGAAGCTCAGACAAAAACTCATGTTTTGTAGCTGCATGGTAAATTTATCTTCGCAATTTAACAGGAGAGGAAAAAAACTGCAGTGTGTTTAAATAGCCTGTCCTTTCTGCTTCTTCCACCTTCTGAAGCATTCCAAAAACCTGACACCAGACAGTAAGACAGGACCCAATATCAAGTCACCACTGCAGCCATATGCAGGCATTTGGAAATCTGCTTCTCTCTCTCTTGCCATGTTTTCCTTGATCTAGCCAGGACTATAACTCACATGCAAAATTACTGGGGCTGCTCACCTGTTTTGGATGTATAAAACTAAATGGATCGCATCTTTTTTTTTCTTGTGTTTTTTTTTTTTTCTTTTTTTTTTTTTTTGTCTTTTTGGTTTTTTTGTTGTTTTTTCCCTTGTTTTTTTGTTTTTTTGGGTTTTTTTTGCAAGCCAGAGACCCTACTTTGAGTACAAATCCACAGCTGCAAAGTGTTCAACAAAAACATTCTGCTAGTATTTTTGATATATCTCTCCTTCTGTATATTGCTCAGTCTTGATAGTCCCTTGTTGATGCTTTGGTATCTGCAGGCATTTATGCCTGCAAACAACTGTCGTAGAGAAAAAAATTCTTCTGGTTCTGAGACTCAGCCCTTGACTCCATGAGCTGCTTTTTAGCAAGTTTCCATGAGCAGATAGGCTTTCCTTGCTGCCTTTGTGGCACAAGGCAGAGCTGATCCTGCCTAGGGCTGCTGGCAAGTATGGCTCTGCAAACATTCATTAGCATGACAAACAGAGTACTGAGGCAAAATGAGGACAAAACGATTGTGCAAGCAGCTTTAACTGGGGTGAAAGCAATACTCTTACGTTTAAGTCATTTGTCCAGCATTTCAGTACCACAATTCAATATTGCCAACAATAATTTGCAGTAATAGAAGTCAGATAGTGCCAGGCTTAGAAGCAAATATAGGCCTGATAAGGAGGATATCCATCAAAAAGAGGGACATTGGTGAAATATTCACTCTTATCTACTTACTCTTCTTTATTGTATTTTTATGTCTTTATCTATTCTATTTCATCCCCTCACAAAGAATAATTGGAAATGACATTTCTATGCCTGTAACTCTGAGAAAAAATATGCAAAATTAATTCCATTAGAAGTAAACAACAATAGTATTGTCCTTAGGATCTCATTTCATGTTGTCCTTAGGTCTTAAAGACCATCAGCAGAGATAAAATTAAAAAGCCTGCAGAAATTGGATCTTACTTTCATATTGAGTTTACTTTAATATCGTTTCACTCTTGCAGTCTTGTGAGTGACTGCACAATGAAGGGCAAAGAAGGAGAGGGAGAATGGAGGAGAGAGAGGTGACTTTCTTGAAGTCTAGATACCTAAAAAAGGCTGAACTGGGGTTTCTATTGCAGCAAGTTTTTATCAGCCTGCCTTTATTATCTAAGCAGCAGCAGCAGCTTGATTTTTATAGAGTTCAGAGTGTAACTGGGTGAAGAGTGTTTAAAATCTTGGAAGTAATTTTCATCAGAAAAAGACTGATCAAAACAAAAATATTTTGTAGAAAGTCACTAGTTCTGATAAATTTCTCATTAGCCTTTTTGTGCATTCTTAAACGTTTTGAAAGTTCAGAATGTCCTAGCAGCCTTCTTGAAAATGAAATTAAAGTCCAAAAGTAGGCTTTTTACATAATTGGATTATAGATATTTCTGCTAGTTACAGAATGAAAATATTGAAAAAGTGAGATAGCAAAAAAAAGTATTGTGATTCGTCAGAAATTATTTCAGAATATACAATTTGCATTAAAGCTTATATTTTAATTATATTATAATATGGTTTTCATTTTTTATAGTTTATAGGAGTTATTTTGGTGAAAACATGAATCTTTTTTTAAAACAGAAACAGTTTTTCTACTCAATTGAGATGACTGGGTTAAATATGAGAATTAAGAGTAATCTAATATTAGCAGATAATTTACCAGTATACTGGAGCTATAATTTTTTTTAACAAAAAGCTACAAGGTCTTGTAATGGGAAGTTTCTTGGGGAAACATGGAAGACATTGCATTTGTATTCAAGTATTTTTTTCACAAGGTAATACAAACTTTTGCTAACATGATGAACCTCACTGTTGTGGAACAGATTCGTGTGATACTTATTCTGGAAGGAAGCAGTGAAAATTGGCCAGCCCAGCCTCCCCAGTGAACCAGCTGTGAGGTCGCATTAGGTTACTCAGGAAGTGGCTGAGTTTTGTTTTCTATGCTTCCTCATAGAGTTTGGAGCATGATGACACCATCTTTCCTATTGTTTATTTATTTATATATTTATATATATATTTATATATATTTTTATATTTATTCCTCATTGTTTATTTAGCTTTCAACAGGTTTCTGTGCCAGCTGAGAAAATTTTGCTGAGTTTCAGAGTGACTGCAGCAAAAGTTCCTCTTTTTTGTTATCCCCAAACAGCATGTCCAGGGACAGACACTCAGCAGCCCCTCTTGACCATGAGCCTCTCCTGCTGCAATCTGTGTCAGTAGCCTCTTATTCTCACTGTGCACCTGAGGTCTCAGATAACCAAAACCAGCTCCTAGATCCCTCCTCAGCCTTCTTCAGGCCTTTCTCAGATATTCCTACTGATTTTTTACAATTCATGAATGTGGACCAGCTCTGAGAATGTCGATGTGATCTTTTGGTTTGACTCTAGACCAGTACTGTCCGAAATCTGTTCTACGTTTCCTGCATGGCCTGAGAAAAAGGTTTCATAATATGAAGGCAGCTGCATGCTAATGTGGCATGGAGGTACATGCCAAAGAAATTTGATTTGGTAACAGAGGCTCTAAAGCCACTCAGCCCTAGAAGAAAAAGAAAGAGAAGAAAGAGATGAAGAAAGGTGGCAACAGGCTTATTTTCAGTTCAGAGTAATTGCAATAGATTTTTTCATGTAAGTGTACCGATTTCACCATTGATTTAATGTAAGCAATTGATATGATGCACTACAGGGGGAAAATTTTTACTTCAGGTAGTATTTATATAGGGAAATATTTAGGGCAGCCTTATACAATATTGATGCTGCTATAAAAAGCCTAAAGATACAGCAGTTTGGTGGAAGGAAAGCGAAAAGTTTTATATATAATATGCTTAGAATCAAAATATATCTATACCAACATCCAGCCTGAAGTGATTTGTCTTCTGAATAATGGGATTAATGATGAAATGGCCTAGAAGCACAATGATGCTATATTTTACATTCCTTAATCTTGCCCAGTTATCTCTACATGAATGAAAAGAATGAAAAGAACACATAGAGTCTATCCTGACAGTGGACTGTATGACGACAAAGAAAATGAGAAAAAACAATTACATCATCATCAAAACATATAAAGCAAAACATAATTTTTAAATCCAAAAAGCATACTCTTAGAGGAAAAAAAAAAATTCTGAAAATGCATTCTTTATAGAAAGTAGTGTACTAGTACATATTCAGAAAATTACAAGACCTTACTTTCTGCAGTCTACTGTTTTCAGTCTACTTGCTAAGGTTCTTTTCTCCCCTCAAAGGAATTCAGCCCATGTGAATTCTATGAAGCCTAATATTCTAAAATATTAGATATTCTTGTGGATTTTAAAACATAACGAAAGGTGGCAAAGCAGCAATAGTTATAAAATATCTAATACAAAAATCTCATGTAGGACTGAAAGCATATATAGTGTCGACAGCCACAATCCAATTTGAGAACATGTAAAGCAATTTTAGACATACCTCTGTGGAGTTGGTTTGACAGTGAAAAGTGGCTGTACATTACCTTGGAGCAAACTAAAAGTTCTTTGGAAAGTCTGTCTAAACAAGGAGGAGCCTACTCAAACTATCCAGAGATCCACCAACAGTCTGTAAAGAAAATGCAAGTCAGTTTTCTTGATTCCTGCAACCAGTGTTACGTACATCCACATTTTTTGGGCTCACCTCTGTGACAAAAACAACATGTAAACAGTGCAAACTACCACATCAGGGTTTAAAACTAATTATTAGCAGCTATAAACAGTGCATTTGATGAAAAGGGGGTTAAAAATTGGGAGGTTTAGGTAAATTGCCCTCCTGGAATGGATGTCCTTCTGTTTGCTCTCTTTGATGGATGAGATCCTCCAGTGGCAAAAACCAGTTTGGGCTGGTAATTTTAGTTCACTTAAACCAGGGGTTTGGATTATGGGGAGCTCCAAACAGATGTTCAGTGGGATCCAGCTTCTCAAGGAAGACCCCAAATTAATGTACCAGGGTGTTTGGCAGTGTGCAGCCAGACCACAGTGTGGGTTTGTCAGTCCTTAAAACACACATGAAAATGCGCGTTTATTTAAACAGGAAAGCATCAGTTTTCGCAGAAGTGGGACGGGATTCTAAAACATGTTACAGTTAAAATTCACACAAATCTTTGAAATGTGTCCAGTTTTAACACAAAAAGCCCCAACAAACCTGAGTAAAGAATAGCAGGCTTTAACACTTCTTTCCTGTTTTTAGGGTAATGTAAACTGAAACAAAATCACACATTAGGCAGCAATTATGCTGCTCTCAGGTGTGTGAAATGACAGATTCATTTGAGGTAATCATGTTTCACAAGTGTGCTGTGCTTTCTGGGAGAATGATGGATCCTTGCCAATTTTAATGACATTGTTCAACTGGCAAATGATTGCCTTTCTTCAACCAAAACAATTGCATATCCCAAGTCTGTACAATTATGATAGTGAATAAAAATTATGTCACTTCTATTTTTTTGTAAAAACTGTCAAATTTTTGGTAAGAACTCACAGAATTTTTTTCTCTTTTTTTTTTTTTTTAATTATATGAATTAGGAAAAAACATTTGAGGATACAGTCTCAATAGAGTAATAAAATTAATTTCTTTTATGAAATAAATAGAGTAATAAAATTAATTTCAGTAGCAAACAAAAATAATGTCATACCTTTAAACTTAGAAAACTTAAACTCATTTTACAGTAATGGGAGCTTCATACAAAAGCTACAAAGCTGGAAAGGCCTTTTCAGTTTTGCTAGTGAGCAGACAGATCCACAAAGAAAGTCTGTTTAGCACAGTTGTTTAGCTCCTGGCTCTTAGGCTCCCAGCAGTTATTTAATGACCTGAGATTCCTATATTCCATAGGCATTTAGTGGCAATGTTAATGAATAGTTTAATGCTACCAATAAATTGTGAGTACAATTATAGGCTCCCCAATCAATATGAAATTGTGAGGACACAGATGGAATGTAATTCAATCTTTCCCAAGCATTCTTTGTAGAACTGAACACAGTTTCAGAACTATAAGGTTATTCAGGAATGCAACTATCTGTTTCTTTCTCGTCTTCCAAGCAGGGCCAATTTTTAAGATGTATCCAATATCCAACTTTGACGTTAGATGAGATTGCTTAGGACCTTTTCCCCCTGAATTTTGAACTTCTCCAAGTATGGAAATTTCACAACTTCTCTGGGCTTCTGTTTAGTTTCTCTTTAGGGAATTTAGAGATGCATTTATTCATATATGAAATGCAGATAACAATAATCATCAATACTAAAGCAATCCCTGTATCCTATGGTAGCCTCAGGTTCGAGTCTGTCCTCCACTGGAAGCAAGCCTTGTACCACAATTTACAGAACATTTTACAGTGGTGGAGGGAAGGGAGGTGGGATGGTGGGAGAAGACAGGCTCTGGAGACTCTTTGGTTTCAACGTGGCTGTGGAAGCTCTTCTGTTCTGCCTTGAATAAATAAGTGCCCCATAAACAGACTGTCAGGATAGAGGAGAGCCTTTCTCATAGGTGGTAAGATATGCCTTTCTGCATAAATATAAATTTAGGTGTCCTTAAATGTTATAGGTATGAATAAGGATAGGTATAATCAAGGATCCTTATAGTATAGGTTCTTCTTCATGAACACCTATTGTGAAGGAAGGGTTAAAAGGGAAGCCATAACACATTAGGAGAAATAGGTCTTGTTTTAACCTGGCAAAGTTGGAACTTGACTCAGCAACTTTTACTGCTGAACTTGGATAAAGGGCACTTTGCAGCAGGGAAGGTAATATCTGTGTATCTGGCTGACCTCAGCCAGGGGTGCTTTAAGAGTACCAATCAGGTTAAGCAGTAAAGAAAATAAACACATCTGGTTTATGGCTTTCTATAGGATGTAAAGGTGAGCTAGGCCCAAACTTCTGAACAGCTGTAAAAATAAAATTACTTAGAATAAGATTAAATTTGTACCTGTTCTGAAAAAATTTGGAGGCCCTTATGAAAAAGTGGGTGTCTATCACTCAGGCAGCAACTGACCTTTGAGGATCTGACAGCTCCTAGCTGTCAGATTTATTTAACTGATTTATTTGTCTTCCCCCCCAAAAAACATGGCAAAACATGTAATTTTAATGTGGGTTTTTTGGTCAACCTAAATACTGAAAACCATTGAAAAGTGAGCATGTCAAAATAGGAGATGGTAAGGTCAATCAACAAAGCAAAGAACAGACAATTTAGTAAATGGGAAGTGCAAATGACCTCTATGCTTAAAAATCACTTTGTCCTGTATTAATGCCCTGTGTCACTCTGGGCCCACTGAGTTTTCCTCTCTCTGAGTCCTTTTGCCTTAGTTGAGATGAAGTGATTTGCAAACTGCTAGTTAATTCTGAATTTTATTTTCTAATATGGTCACTTGCTATTAATTGTGTAATCTTAGACCAAAAACTGAACAGTGAAGAAGTCCCTAGTCACAGCACTATCAAGATTGTCACTAATAGCTACAATAGGAAAAAAATCATAGGTTTAGTAATTCACAAATTAAGTTCCCTCCAAATCTCAAAGTGTAGGCATAAACCAAGGTAACCTTCATGCATCCTCTGGATTTAGGGAAAGAAGAATAAAAAGATAATTTTCTATTATGCTTTTACTTAAAACAAGTGCTAAGTTTAACTCTGTGCCTTGAACAACATTTTAAAATGTATATAAAAAAAGGAAGGACTAGATAAAATACACCAAGAGCATTTAATGCCACAGAAGCAAATACAGATACAAACTTGTATTCACCTACAGGAAATCACGATTAACCCTATTACTACTTATATCTTATCACTTTAGCATTATAATGCATCCTTGAACACTTTTATCTTTAATAGAATAATAATCTTCAAAGAACCAAGGTACAGTTTATAAAAATAGGCCTATATAATTCCTATGATAGTTTCATAAGATTTTTGATTTACATAATTCTTAACAGGAAATTTAGCAGCAATACTTGATCTGAGATATTTAAAAGGTGATAAGCATACTTCACATGATTCCAGTCCTTTAGAAAGCTGTAACTAAATTGATTAGAGATAGTTTCAAGTATGTGAAAAATTTGGACTGAGGCAGTCTGTCAAGCACTGTTAAAAGTTTTATACTCTGATTAGAAAGTCCATGAAGCAATGCCAGTTAATATTTGGTGATTTTCTCCTCATTCAATTAGTAATATTTACTACCGTCCATGAAATTCATGTCCAAGATCTATTTTTCTACTTCCTCGACCTTAATGGAAGCATCTTGTAGTATTGTTTTTGTCCACACTTCTCTTTTTCTTTAATTAGAGGCTCTTTTGTCATTTTACCACTGATAATTATACTCATACAGTACTGGAACATTACGTAATACATAAGGAATCATGAAAACAGAGTTACAGAAAGAGTTACTTATGCTAAAGTAATAATTTCAATCTCACTCTTTATCTCATCATCTGGGAGTATTAAGAAGCAGGAGAAATGTGTGTCCACACTGTGGCTGATCATTCACAGTCCGTGTTGTATGTAATGTCAAAAAAAGTATCTCCAAATATCCTATTCCAAATGGAACTATACTCTATTACCAAATAATTACTAAAAGCCACATATTTTTTGCCTTCAACATGTGAAAGATCAGGTATTACAAGCCAAGCAGAGTGGTAGTATTTATCTTTTACCTATCATTATCAATTTATACTTAATTTTGGGTAAAATGAAACTTGTGTGAAGAGTACAGAAACTCAGCAGAAAATAAAAGCCCTTGTGTACTATCTGCTCCTCAGAGATCTGAGGGGCTGGCTGTGGTTGGGATTTATTGATTATAGCCCACTTGGCACTCTCAGCCTGGTCACGTTCAAGAGGAACTTTCACAGCTGTAGGTTCATAAATAGTGTGGTTCATTGAGGCAGCAGAAATAAAAGTTTGGAATTGCCATTGAAAAATGCACTTAATGCTTTAGTGCTAAATCTTAAAAAAAAAAGAAACAAAAATCCCAAACCAGGAAAAAAACCCAAAAACCAACCAACCAACCAATAAAACCCCAAACCAAACACCAAATCAAAAATCACCCCCCCCCCCCCCCCCAATAACTGGCAATTCATTAAGCCTAATTTTACCATTAATTAAGCCTAATTTCCCCCATGAATGCTTTGAGCCAGGCAGAGGTGTAAATCTTACCAAAGAGGCCTCTCTGCTCTGGGGAGAGGAGCAGATGTCTTGTCTGCAGATGGGGCTGTGTTCTCATCCTCTGCCGTGGAGCATTTGAAATGTCAATTTCTGCTTTTGGAAGGAGCGGAGATGAGTCTGCAGTCAAATATCCTGCTACTGCATCAAAAATGGGGGGCAGACACTTTACATGTAAAAGGGGGCTACTGGTGGTTAAAAGGAGAGCGATTTCAAAGGCTGTGGGTCTTGCTGCAGAACTGTGACAGAACAGAATTCAGACCACAGTACAACAGAGCAGAAAGAAATCACCGCATATCTCACAGCTTTAGGCTTCGTTCCTACAAAGCTGTAGTGACAAGTGTGACCCCTGACTGTTAACTTCTGCCTTGATCTTTAGGAGAAAAAGAAGTGGATTTTATGTTTCTGAAATAGAAGTTTTCATCTCTAGAGCTTTGGGTGATAAACTGCAGTTGCATACAAACCATAAGACCATGTTAATAAATTAACTTTCCAGCCATTGCTTTGGCACTGAGAAGATGTTAGAAACTGGGGTGTTGGCATATATAAGAAGAATAGACCACTGTGATTGTATAATTTACTAAAGAGAACACTATATTTGACTCACTGGCCCATGTGCAGAGTAGAATTTTAAAAATTGTTATCTGAATGTGGCTTAATTTAGATATTTTTTACAATCCATTACAGAAGGGCGCTATCACTCTAGCTTTGATTTCTTAATAGACCACATGAAGTGTATTTTTTATAGAATTGATCAGCTATTGAGTCAACTATGACTAATGAGTCAATTATTAGGGTGAGGAAGGGTTTCAAATGTTACAGATACCTCCCTGTGCTGAAGTTACAGAAGATGCCCATATACTAACCCCAGAGCTGGCAGTTCCTATTAAAAGGGGGATAGAGTAGCAGTGAGGAATGCAGCCCTATCTTCCAAGCAATACCAATAACACCAACAACAAACGTCTTGAATCGATGGTGATACCAGCATGGAGATGCCCTTTTTGTCCAATCCCAGTTAGTACCAGATAAACCTACAGACTGCAACAGTCTGCCAGAAATGTGTTCCTGCTCATGCCAGTAACAATGACCTAGCAACCTGTTTGGTCACTGACAGGGTTAAGTCACCATCTTGTATGCAAGAGAGAATTGAAAATGATTTCAAAAACTGAGCATAATGGACACCCAGAGGAAAATGGGTCTGAGATACCTGACAGTCGTTCCCTTTAATCTGTTCATTCTCTCCAGTGGAGCTGTGCTTAAACAAAAAGGAGACATTGAGTTTTGCTCTGTAGGAAATGGTTAAAAAGTAACTACCGGTATATACAGGAGCATCCTGTTCCGAGGAATCTGGGTCCGGTAGTTATTAGGACTAAAGAGAGAATTGCAACAGGAAATCAGCCTCAGAATAAAAGTACCAAGCCTGATGCAGAGAGTACTGTACAGAAAGAGAAATCATTTGTTCTTGTCATAGCATAGCCCCAGACAGCAGCCCACTCAGGCAGAGCTGGAAGGATAAAAGCTGGGAAACTGGTGGGATGAGATAAAGACAGTTTAACAGGGAAAGCAAAAGCTGCACACAAAAGGAAAACAAAGCAAGGAATTGATTCACCACTTCCCATGGGCAGGCTGCTGTTGAGCCATCTCCAGGAGAGCACAGCCCCCTCACATGTAAAGGTTACTTGGGAAGAGCAATGCCATCACTCAAATGTCCCCCTCTTCCTCCTCCGTCCCTCACTTTAAATACTGAGCATGATGTTGTATGATTTGGAATATCCCTGTGGCCAGCTGGGGTCACCTGTCCCAGCTGTGACCCTTCCCAACCTCCCATGAGCCCCACCTTCCTTGCCAGCAGTAGGAAAAACAGAAAAGGCCTTGGGTCTATGCAAGCCCTGCTCAGCAATAACAAAAACATGCCTATATTACCAACCTTGTTCAGCAAAAATCCAAAACTCAGCCCTGTACCAGCACTGTTAGGAAGGTGAAGTAATGGTGTCATTATTAGAAGAGAAAATAAATATTATGTAATGAATTAAATTATAAATGAGCTGAAGAGGTAATGAAGTTTGAATTTTACAAAGAAATGAAATTAAAATGCTCCTTCTACAAGAATTTGAACAATCACTGTACAAGCAAGGCATCAGGGAGTCCTAATCCTATTAAATCTAATCACCACAATGTCTGTTTCTGCATTCACAATGAGTTTGCACACAGGAGAATAAATTAAAGCACATTACAGTGTGTCATACTTTTCTCCAGACAACATGATGGGACAAATTCTGCCCTTCTAAAATGCATATACGGTCACAATTTCTATTCATTCATACCATTAAGAGACTTATGTGTTCCTCAAGTCACACATGGCGTGATGACCTACTTGGTCTACTTTTCACACCTCCTGTGTAAATGTCAACTAGTCACCAAGCTTCTGTGCTGTGGATACCTACTTATTCCTTTCTAGTAATACCCTCCTCTCAGCTAAAAGGAAAAAAAGTTTTGGTTTTTTTTCAGCTAGCTGGAAGTGGGAAAAAAATTACTATTTTAGAACCTTCTCCATTATCATCTCAGGTGTCATTTAGTGTCATAATATACATGATGACTGTACTACAGGTCACAGGTTTTTCCTAACTCCTATTCTTTCTCATCTCTATTTTCAGTTCCAAACCACTTTCCCAATCTGGTCATACAAAAAGAAAAGAAAAGAAAAGGCATCATCCAGACCCAAATCTACTCTGTCAGATGGCTGAAAAATCATTCCCTGTAATTATTAAAGCAGGTGTGATATAAGAGAGAAGAAAATCCTGAAAAGAAAGAGAATGGAGACAGGAGAGCAAGAGAATGATGGATACTTGAATGGAGCTGCAGCTTTCAAGATCTTTGTAATTTTTCACTGTGGAAACTTGTGGGACAATGACCAAATCTCTGCTTTTGAGCACATGAGCTGATGAAACTTGGAAAGTGCTTTCAATCCCTTTCTCTCAACTCTGAGATAAGAATCTGGCTGATTTATCTTCTCCAGTGTGAACTATTGGTTCGTAGAGACAATGTTCTTAGTGCCACTATATTTAGTGTTAACTTAATCCTGCATGAACTTAGACACCAGCTCCATTGAACTCAGTGTAAGAATACTTCACTATATCCACTGTGAAAGTCAGGGAAGAATTTTATTAAACAGTCAGGTACCTTAGGTGTTCTACTGTTTTTATTTTTGTCTCTACTCTGAAGCATCAGAAATACTCTCTCACCTGAGAATGGGATCCTGTATTTACTGTAGGGAATGAATACACTGATTTTTTATGCCAAATTCCATATCCCTTCAAAGGAGATATTTAAGTTATCTTTTTCTTGGAGCATTTCTCTCTTGCTGCTGTCATTGACTGAGTTGTATAAGAGTGGGACTAGAGAAGATATTACTAGAATAACTGCAGGTCAGTTTTCCCTGCAGGTACTGTAAAACCTAATATTTTTACAGAAGGGGATTTGCAGAAAAGTGCCTCTACCACAATAACTATTATAGAGAAAATCTATCTGGTGTGACAATCACAAGTATAATTCTTTTTAAGTCACTTTCCCCAGAGAATATACCACTGATATTTGATTGCACTGGTATTAGTCCCACCTTTGGCCTTATATAGGATCCTCAGAGTGGTTCAGATCACAAGATACAAGAATGAAATTGTAATTAATTCCTAGAAGAAATGTGACTTTTGTAGGAGTGAAATGGTCTTATAGTGGTGGGGTCCATTTGGATTGGGAAAGAAATGTAAATTGTTAATGCATATGATCAGGGAATATCTGGATCAGTCTGTGAGTGCCATCCTGTACCTATCAAAGAGATAACACCAGACACATCTGATACTTTCTTTGATAAAATAAGACCACGTTAAACAAGAAAAATGAAGTAGATGTAATATCTCTGGATTTCAATAAAGCATTTGATGTGACAATCATTATTTAAAAGGGAGAAGATAGGGATTAGTGTGTGAATTGTGAGGAAGATAAGGGGTAGGCTAAAGCACAGAGAGCAACCAACTGTGCTGAAAGCAAAATATGTTACTAGTGAAACATGAGAACGTTTCACAGGGCTGAGCTTGCTTGATATTTACATTTTTGAACAGCTTGAAAGACAGCAATGGGAAAATGGAAATTATAGAGGTTCGCAGTGAGGAAGTGGCGGAAGTGGCGGGAGGGAGGGAGGGAGGGAGGGAGGGAGGGAGGGAGGGAGGGAGGAAGGAAGGAAGGAAGGAAGGAAGGAAGGAAGGAAGGAAGGAAGGAAGGAAGGAAGGAAGGAAGGAAGGAAGGAAGGAAGGAAGGAAGGAAGGAAGGAAGGAAGGAAGGAAGGAAGGAAGGAAGGAAGGAAGGAAGGAAGGAAGGAAGGAAGGAAGGAAGGAAGGCAGGAAGGCAGGAAGGCAGGCAGGAAGGCAGGCAGGAAGGCAGGCAGGCAGGAAGGAAGGCAGGAAGGAAGGCAGGAAGGAAGGCAGGAAGGCAGGCAGGAAGGCAGGCAGGCAGGAAGGCAGGAAGGCAGGCAGGCAGGAAGGAAGGCAGGAAGGCAGGAAGGCAGGCAGGAAGGCAGGAAGGCAGGAAGGAAGGAAGGCAGGAAGGCAGGAAGGAAGGAAGGCAGGAAGGAAGGCAGGAAGGAAGGCAGGAAGGAAGGCAGGAAGGAAGGCAGGAAGGAAGGCAGGAAGGCAGGAAGGAAGGCAGGAAGGCAGGAAGGAAGGAAGGAAGGCAGGAAGGAAGGCAGGAAGGAAGGAAGGAAGGAAGGAAGGAAGGAAGGAAGGAAGGAAGGCAGGAAGGCAGGAAGGCAGGAAGGCAGGAAGGCAGGAAGGCAGGAAGGCAGGAAGGCAGGAAGGAAGGCAGGAAGGAAGGCAGGAAGGAAGGCAGGAAGGAAGGCAGGAAGGAAGGAAGGAAGGCAGGAAGGAAGGAAGGAAGGAAGGAAGGAAGGAAGGAAGGAAGGAAGGCAGGAAGGAAGGCAGGAAGGAAGGCAGGAAGGAAGGCAGGAAGGAAGGCAGGAAGGAAGGAAGGAAGGCAGGAAGGAAGGAAGGAAGGAAGGAAGGAAGGAAGGAAGGAAGGAAGGAAGGAAGGAAGGAAGGAAGGAAGGAAGGAAGGAAGGAAGGAAGGAAGGAAGGAAGGAAGGAAGGAAGGAAGGAAGGAAGGAAGGAAGGAAGGAAGGAAGGAAGGAAGGAAGGAAGGAAGGAAGGAAGGAAGGAAGGAAGGAAGGAAGGAAGGAAGGAAGGAAGGAAGGAAGGAAGGAAGGAAGGAAGGAAGGAAGGAAGGAAGGAAGGAAGGAAGGAAGGAAGGAAGGAAGGAAGGAAGGAAGGAAGGAAGGAAGGAAGGAAGGAAGGAAGGAAGGAAGGAAGGAAGGAAGGAAGGAAGGAAGGAAGGAAGGAAGGAAATCATAGTAATAATTAAAAACTCTCTGAAAGATTTTGCATATGTAAGCAAGAGTATCTGTCTGTTTTAAAGCACAAAGCAAAAAAAAAAAAAAGATTTCATGGAATTTCTGCTGTGAACTTAATGTTTTCATTTGCAAATGCTAAGGATACGAGCTATTTGAGGTAGGTCAAACTGAAAGAGGTGTGTTTCACCTGCAACCACCTACAGACCTGTAGGGAAAGACCAGCACCGCAGAGGAGGGCCCATGCAGCCTTAAAATGTTCAGGATAAATGGGAATCATGATGCAGATCCTGCAGGGAAGAATGTGGCTTAGGACATGCCACATCCTGTGTTGTTGCTGCTATTAAGGCTTGCCCAGGGGAGCACTCTGGGAAGTATGAGCTTCCAGCAAAGACCAAGTGAGTAAGGACTGTTAGGCTGGAAGGTGCTTTCACTTTACTGTTTCTCTGTAAGTGGTTGGTGAAATTAGGAAGACAGAAATTTTGAGAAGGCTGGAATATTCTGTCCAAAAAATTGGCAATTGCCTGTCAGAAATTATGTATGGATTCTGGTACCAAGATCCTTGTGACAGTCTTGAGGCCACTTTTCTGTTATTACTGCACATTGATCTTTAAAACCTTTTCAAGACAAAAGCAGGAACATTGACTCTGGCTTACTCTCCAGCGCTTAGCAGTGCCTGCAAAACAAGAGAGTCACCATACAATACCCTAGGAATAATGGGAAACAGATTTGGTGTCTGAATATCCATTCAAAAGGATATTGCACTTCAGAAGGACCGTGCTGGTAGAGACTGGAAAGCAAATGGGTTGTAGGACTTCACCTGGACTGAAATGCCAATGTGGTGCCTCCCACCACACAGGAGGATGAGACTAGATGAGAGACAAAAATTGCAGAATATTTTCAAGGCTTTGTAACTCTTGCCTTTAGAGTAAATGCATACTCATTAAATATCCTTTGTTAAACTTTATTCCTAAATTGTCCGCTGTATTTCTCCAGAAAGTGCAAGACACACTTTCTGTCACTTTCTGACTTATCTGTCACCTTATACAAGACCTCTGTGGGATTCCACTTTGAGAAGCATTTCCAGAGAGCATATAGAGGGTCAGATTGTAACATTGTCCAGACAATGTTCATAAATAATACATCACCAAAGTGATGGATTGTAATTAAAATTTTCCATAATTCATCTCTCACTTGAATGTGAATGTTATTGGTGCATCCTAGTGATCCCAGTGCTGAATTCACAGAAGATCTCTACAGTGGCTTGAATCAATCCTTTCAGAGGACACAAAATACGAGTCATGAAACTACATATGCAGAATAAATCAAAGATGGAAAAAAATGGTCCTCCTTTCCTCTGGGATCAGATTCTTTCAGGGCATTGGGGTCCTAACCAGAACAGATCAAAACTAATAATCATTTTAAACACTGAAATTATAGCAATTCAGTAATCCAATCCTCATTGTTGATTCTGGTTCAATAATGTGAACCAGAGGCTTCACAGTGAAAATGTGATTTTTCTAAAATATAATTGTGAAAAATGGCATCGTTTTCAATGAAAAATCTGGTGAGAAATGAAGAGAACTCTCTCCTCCCTGAATATTAGAAGCCATGCAGTACACAAGTCTCTAAGATCAGGGTATGGTGTCAGCATTTTGGATGCACTTTGGAGCAAGTTAATTCAATTTACCAGCAGCAGCAGGGGTGGCTGTGAAGATCCCAGTAAAGGTGCAGAACTCCTGTGCCTGTCCAGCACCTTTGGGTTGCAGAGACTGTTACTGATGGGGGTCAGTTCCCATCCCAGGTGGTAGAATGAGCCAGATCCAAAAATAATGTTTAAATGCTTGATTCACTTCAGCTTTTCCCTTAAGTGACATAAATCCTGAGGATAATTTAGCTTGCATGCATGAGTCCAATTAGATTAAAGTTGCTAGTGGTACTGCTAATCATCTTTCCAACAGCTATACCAATTGCCATTCAGGATGGCCTTTCTCTTCTTTAATAGCAGGATTACTCTGTTAGGATGTTTACTGTGGATTTCTTTCTCCATCCGTACACTTTAGACAGGAAGCAGATATTAATGTAAACCTATTAAAAATGTTGCATACATGTAAGACATCAATTCTTAGCTAGGGTAATCTTGAATATTTTTAGCCACTTCTACAAATCTGCAGAATAAATTATTCTGAAAAGCTGGCTGAGTAGTTTGAATTTCCTGGGGCTGAGTCTGTGTACTCTGGGCTTAGTATCCCATCAAAAAAACCATTTGAGTTCCAGAGTTTTTGAAAATGTCTGTCACTTAGTAATGGATCAGATTTTTAAAAAGTACTCAAGTCCCCATGTAGGAGATGTTAATTTGCCTTTTGAATTATTTGACTCAAGAGATGAATCTTCAATTCACTGATTTTTCAGTTTCCTGCATTTTTTATAGATTCCATAGAGATGGAGTTCCACTATCACTTTTCTTTCCATATTCTCTCACTTGCAGACATGACTTAACAAATATATTCAAGCATTTACATTTCACTTCACATTTCCATTTGTTTCCATTTCCATCCCACTTAAATATTTTTTTCTATAGATCACTTACATTTAATGTGATTATAGTAATAAAATAGCTTTGCCTGGGGAGTTTAAATTATACATGAAGCCCATGTAAGCTCAATCTCTCAAAAATACACATTTAAATAGAAGGAAATTGAATGTTGAATGCTAGGGATCAGTGATTTACAGTGAATTCTGGATCAATGTGAAGTAAAATTGAACAGCTCATTTCCATTCATTAACAGGTCATTTTCCATTCTCTTGTTATTGTTAAAAAGGTAGGTTATAAAAATGATCATTTAGCTGCCTATTGGCAAGTAATGCCTTTTGCCTCAGTTTCACACTAAAAAGAATTTAAAAGATTGCTAAATTGAAGACTTTATTCCCTTCATTTTTATTGTTTTCCTCCTGATAGAGAAGAAATATGCCTCTCCTTTGATTTTTTTTTTAAATTAATCTGAAGAATTTTTGCAATCTTGAGATCTCTTTGTGGTACATCCCAACCGGTAATGTTTATCAAGAGCAAAACATTTTTCTTGCACATTTTATATAACTTTGTTTTTTTCTATGACTGATAGATCCCTTACATAACAGAACAACATGCTTCTTCAATAGTTTGTTTCAGGGATAAAAATCAAAGAGTTTTAAAATTCCCCGGAAAAAATTGGCGATGGTTTTAATCAGCTACCATGCGAAGTTCTGTGCTTCTGCTGAGTGGGTATTTTTTGAAAGATGCAGATTAAGCATCGTTAAAACAACTTTTCATTTCCAGCGTTACATCTCTCAGTGGGTGCATCTGCTCTCCAGTCCCTCTGTGCACACACAGCCAGAAACAAAAATAAAAATAAAAGATTTGAAATCAGAGATAGAAGGTATTTGATCAGAGAACTATAAGGGAATCTAGGAGAAAGAGAAGCTAGTACTCCATGGGCTTGGTACAGCCTGACTTTCTATTATCTGCTCAGAAGGACCAGAGACTTTTTTTAGATTAAAAGAACTGAAGATTTTTTTGTTTGGTGTTTTTGTTTTGTTTGTGTGCAGAACTGATCTGAGGGAGCCATCTTCACTGGATTTTTTTAAAATGTTGTTGTGCTTAGCATTTCTTTTAGTCTAGACATCTTGCAAATAAGATTTGTTGTCGTAGATGAAAGCTCTCAGTCTCTAAGGAGAAATACTGCATCTACAGGAAACATCTGCACCCCAAAGCACTGTTCACACATCTGCTGCTTAAGTCTCTCGTAAAAATCTGAGTTTACATGTTTGCAAAATCTAAGAATGTAGAAAAACATATTTGGAAAGGCAAGAACATACTAGTAGATGCACATGAGACAGAATACTTACACTGGAGATACCTTTAAATATTAAACAAAATTAAAACTTTGAAAATTCCTTTTTCTCTTTAAATTCTGGAAAACAAAAGGAGTGTTTAACATGTCTAGGACTGAGTACTTCTTTGTGTAGATTGTCTTCCTCTTCATGTTGTGAGAGAGAAATGGCAGAGAGGAAGAGAATAATCTGTCATTCAGCTTGGGTTATTAGGTTTAGCTGGATATCCTCACCCCACAGCCTGCTCTGAAACCTCTTCCTTTGATTTTCAGGTCTCTTTTATATTACAGGGCTCTCTTTGATCTCCACAGAACATCTCACTTTGGCTTTTCATGTATATAGGATGCTTTTCAAGATGTGGAGTATTGCAGGATGGGGCAGAGGTTATCTGTAACACCATTTGAAAAGCTCTTTCCTCTGAACGAAATCATGTACCCAGTGAAGTTCTAGTAAAGAGATGAGTCCATTTTCCAAACAGATAGTCAGTCACTATGAAAAATGGTCAAGGTGTATCAGTATGTTTAATGCCTAACTTGCACTTTGAAAAGTTGTCTTGCAGCAGAGCACTAAATGCTTGGTGGAGATTCTGCATTTGTGAGTATAAATTATTAAAAATGTTTGCATTCACAAATTAAATGGGTGATTAAAGTGAAATGAGAAGTCACAAAGAACAGTCATAATAAAAAAGGTTATTTTCTTAGTTCTTGACTGCCAAACACAAACAGTTTACAGGGGTTTCTTTTTCATGTTAAACCACAATATTGAAAAGCAAGTTCTGCTTTTTTTTTTCTTGTGCCTCTCCTTCTTTCATTTGAGGTTCACTTCTGCTATATTAAAGATTCTTAAGCAAGACCAGCAGGTTTTCTTACTTGAACTGTTACTTCAGAAAAAATATTGGTACAGTGTTTTCAAACTGTCATTAAAATATGGCTTTTCTCAGTTTTTCCTGAGCATTTAATAGACCATGTGTGATCATTTTCTTTTGGTATTCCTAACATTCTGTCTGCAGTCTGCGCATTTGAGGCAGCTGTTTTCAACTTCTTTCTCTTTTAGAATATATTTTTGTACGGCTGGCAGAAGGAAAAGGAAAAAATTTGGCTCGGGTCTGCATGACAACAGCTCCTCATGAGTGCATTCTCTTCTGGTTCTTTATTGTATAAATTGTTCTCACAAGACCTTAGGCAGGCAGATTTGCTTATGCTTATTTGATCTGGCTGATGTCAGTTTGACAGATTAATGCAAGGTGTTTTACATCTGCTGCTACGCTGCTGATGACCACAATTTGCTGAAACAATAACATTTGATCCAGAGATCCTGGAGTCCTGGATAGGACTGGGAGGACAGGTAACCAAGATAGGGAGCTACCTTTAAAAATGATCTTGCTACTCTGCAAAGTTTTGTAATGCTGTGGAAAGCCAATGGAAAATGAATCACTTAATCAATGTGAGCTCCCATATTTAAAGCCAAAGAAGATGCACTGTGAAAGAGCACTGAAGAATTTAGAGGTCATAAATACAATGTGCAACACTGTAGGAATTCACCCTGTCTGTCTTTTGGTGCTAAAGGATGAGGCTGCTCTTACTAAGCCACCCAGGATGAACAAAAGGTGTTGAGAGAGGGTTTCAGGGTGCTTATATGGACATCATTCCCACGTGCCTGAGGCTCCAGTCTATTATCCCAGATTCTCCAACACTAATCAGCATGAATACTCTTCCTTAAATATCCCTCCTCCCTGTTGGATTTTCACTGGAGAAAAGTACTGCATGCCCACAAGCAGTCACACATTCCCGTGTGGACTGCAGAAGACACTATGTCTGACAATTATTTTTCTGTTGCTTATGTAAAGTTTTCCTAATCCAGGACTTTTCATAATTAATGTTTAAAGCAAGGCGCTGGTGTAGAAATAGCTGTAATTGCTGAGAGTGCTCAGCAGAAGACTCTTCATTTAAATAAAATCTCATTTCCTGAAAATGTCTTTCTTGATTTTTTAATACAATCCCCTGCACTAATGTCATAGAAGTCCCATTATTGTACACCATTGGAGTGCAAGGTTCTTGGGATCTCTAGCTGGTCAGAGTGACCCCGAGAAAAGTTAGAAGTCTCTTTTCCCAGCCCGGCACTTGAAGAAGGAGTCAGAGCTCTTCAGTTCTCGGTCTCAAGGTTGTTTATTGTATCTTATCTATAAAATTCTTTCTCCTGTCCTGCCAAGGTCTGCTCAGCAAGACAGTCAGAGGCACTCTGCCTACCCCAGGGCGGTGTTATCTTTTTATACTAAAAACTACATATACAATATTTACAATTACTTCCCAATACCTATCCCCTATGTTAGACAGTGAGCTTCTACTCTAAACCAGTCTAAAAGTGCCAACATCAGAGCAGAAGATGGAGGCCAAGAAGAAGAAGAAGAAAGGCAGGACATGCCCAGATTCCTCCATCTTGGTCCCTGAACCTCCATTCTAGAAAACCCCAAAATCTACTTTTTCACGCTGTGATAAATTCCCTATCATTCTACTTAGACTGTCGTGGCTTGTAATTCTTCATATAAGGTTGGTAGTTGTTTTTTCCAAGGGCTAAATCAAAGGCACAGGGATCTTGGGCTCTGTGCCAAGGTCTCTGAGCCCTCTGGGCAGGGTCTTGAGCCCTCCAGGGCAGCTAGAGGAATTTCCTGGGTTCCCACACAAGGTGATTTTGGCAGAGGTATTGCAGAAGATATAGATAAGTCTGTAAAAGTCCAAATCTGCTAGGCTACACCAGTTTACCCTAGCAAGACTCTACAGTACTCCCCTATGATATTTCATTCATTAGTGCCTCCCTAATCCCTAGGGAATTATTTAAATGGCCAAGATAAATGGATGTTTAAGAGCTGCCATTTATGGCATACACTGTTTAAATATCAGCTTCTTTTCCAAACTGAGCACTTATGGCTATTTCAGATCAATCACATCAGTGGTCTGGTTTGCATATCTTAATTTCCTCTTTTAATGCACAATAAGTAAATGGAACTTGCTATCTAAATGTAGCTAATGTCATAAATCCCCTTATCAAAGTGTTAACATGTATTCAGATGTTAACAGCCCATCTAAACCCAGATGTTAGCCAACCCATCTAAATACATTTAACTGTGAATATAGAGAGGTTACCTGTAGAGTACTTGATTCATCTCTGCATGGATACAGTTTCCACTATCACCATCAAGAAGCTTATTGTGCCATTTATTACTGTAATGGACATGCAGCTAGGAGGAAAATGGGGTGAAAAAGGTATTTTTATGTACAAAAAATGAATGGCAGTGTGATATCAGGTCCTCACTTCTAAAAAATCCATCCAGAATCCACAGTCACAAGTTACCACCCATTAGCTCTGAATAGCTACATTTTTTATTTATTATGCCAATTAAATATCTGCTGTTTGATTACCAAATAACTCATCAGAAGCAATGTCTTAACAAATGTCAGTTACTATTAGACAATAGATTATAAAAGTTACACTGGGCAAATCAAGATTGGTTGTACATTCCATTATTTTTGTACTTAAGGTGTAAAAAATTTGTGATGGTGAAAATTCACTCATGAAGGTGAAAATTATGAAGATTTTGCTGAATCACTAACATGTAAGCTTCCAATTTTAACAGAAGTCAGGAATGCTCTGATGGCCTATGGGTTGTGACTGAAACATGTGAGAAAAGTTACGATTTACCAAATATTTGGAAAAAAGGATAAAATGACTGTCACCTGCGTAGCATTCTCTTAAACATATGCAATGGATTTAGTTTATTTCAAGTGGAACCAGTATGGGTCCCCTTTTCATTTCAGAAAAATGACAGACAGAAACTTAGTGATATCAAACAAATTTATGCAGTTTTTTTAAGTGTCAATGCATAGACATTGACACTTAAAGGGCTTACACTTTTCTGGGATTTGTTCCAACTGTCCCTAGTCATTACAAACTAGCTTTGATATTGGCTTTGATATCTTGCTGGGAATCATTACATATATTATGTCAGATTTACTTGCAATTGCAATAATTCTCCAGTAAGTATTTCCCAAATGGCACTGTTTTGGTTGGATCAGCAAGGTGTGATCCTACTCTGTATTTGGACATTATTATATATTTTTATATATATATGATATAAATATATATTATTTTATATATTTATATATGCACATGTACAGGTTAAGATTTCTGTTTTCAGCTGTGACTCAATTGTCCTGTAACTCTACAGTAATTACAATAGTGGCACTGCTGGCTAAACCAAAAAGTTTTGTACTGAGTCTGAAAAGCCTCAGCATTGGGGCTTGTAATGCTTGCTTCACATGAACTTCCCTTGGCCTGCCTGGAGCCTTGTTCATTTTTGTTTTAGCTATAACAGCAGCTTTTCTAATGCCTATATCTAATTTCTTTAACTTTCCTTCATATGGTGTAGCCATGTTATTATATGGGTAGTATAAAAGAATATAGTCTTCACAGAATAACAGATTTATGAGGCTGGTAAAAAGATAAACTGTGGACAAAGAGAGTCATGGTATTGTAGGTGAGGCCTTGAGAAGTGGGATCAGAGGACATGATACACAGGCAGGGTCACAAGCTGGCACTGGAGACCTCTTGACTATCACATCTTACCAGTGTTCAGGGAGAAAAAGAACAAAGAGTGAATCTGAGCAGCCTCATGAAAACCACCATATACATACACTTCCATACAATGGAAGTAACATGAACTCACCAAACAATGAAGAGAAATAAAATTGTAAAAAACATATGAGCAAAGCTAATAATTTCCTAAGGTGGGTCATCTAGCAAGGGACAGGAGACCATCAATATCAAAAGCACATGGCAAAGGATGGTGATGACTAGCTGTACACTTCATTAGTACCATCAAATGGTTGCTGTTAACATTAGGACTCTAAGAGGCAATGAAAGGGTTTGGATAAGATAAAAAAAGGCATAGCCATCAGGAAAAAATTATATGCACACTGTATATGAATTTTAATTTTATTATTTTGGAACTTATTTTCCATAACAATGTTTAATTTATTTTTTCATTAAAATAGTTCATCTCTAATAATATCTTGCTGAATGTATTTTTAAGATTTCATTTATTCTAACAATAAATTCCCAGCTTTCTGTATTCAGTGTGTTTTCTGTTTGTCCTTAGTAATCCCACAATCTGACTTATAAAGCAGGCTGGAAGAATTGATATGTGATTAGATGTGACATTGCATACTGAGCTGTCAAAATCTGAACAGGTTAACTTGGATGTTCTTGAGTAGTCAAGTGGAAAATTAGGGTACATCCTAAGAGTATTGAATTGTGACTGGCCACCACGGGTAGAGATCTGATCTTTGCAAAGCAGGAGTTCATTCTTGGTTCAGTTAACCAAGTTAAAACTTCAGTGTGTGTGTTGGCAGATTTGATTTTCATGGTGAATAAATCTTGAGCACTGTAAAATACCAAACCACTGTTTGTAGGACATGAAAACCTTGACAGCTTTCTAAAATCCTTTTGCTGTTTCAGTAAAGGTATTCACCTTATGGGTAATAGGCTTCCTAATTTGGGGCTTTAGGATCTAAAGTCAGAAAAATTAGTTCTGGAAAACAAGACTGCATCACAAAGATCAGTGAAGCTGGGTGCCTTCCAAGTGGTGGCATCATAAATTTACTGTGTTGGTTGGTGGAGAAGGCAGAAATTCCTTGATGCTGGGGATGTGAGTCTGATGCACAGATGAATGACCTGGAGGCACCACAATGATTCTGAAGCTATAAAACCTTCCTAGGAATTTGAATCAGACTGAGAGTGATGTACCCACATGGCAGGGGGTGGTGATAACCTGGGTGAGAGCTCATGTTGTTCAGAGCACAGTCCTTCCTCAGGAAGGAACAGGAGCAGACAGAGGAACTGACTCGGAATTGGCCAGAAAAGTTTAGTGCAGACAGGAGGTGTGGTAAAATGACTGGGAAACATCTTGAATTGAGGGATTCCGTTTTATATGGATGATTCAGGACCTTTTTTTGTACCAGTGCTGTTTTCTTGGTCTTGTTTTTGGTTGGGTTTTGGGTCTTTTAAAAAAATAGATGTTCCATACAGTATTTCCCCTGCAGTTCCTTTGTTCAATATAAGCTTAATTTTGTACGTTAATTTTCTAATACTTTTGGAATTTACTGAAAAAAATGAAATTCTGAATTAAATTCTTACTCAATAAGAATGTAGTATTTATTTTTCTATTTCATTTATTGATTAAAAAGGTATTATTACTATGTTCCTTTGGCTGCTTATCCATTTTGTTCCTTTAACTACACGATTCAATTACTTTTATTTTAGAATAATTTTTATTTCACTCTTTTTCTTTGCATAGAGTAATGTGTGCATTATTAAAACTGTTGAATAGTCAAGACTGAACTCATTCTCCTTATTGCACAATAATCTATTAATAACTCCACTAGAAAGAGAAAGTGAATCTCAAGTGAACCCACTCCTTTTATTCATGTGTTAAATAAGATTTTGCTGAAGCCTCAAATTCATGTCCATGAAGCTAACTAGAAACAGCTGAAGTGTGTGACAAAAAAATGAAGATTCATTTCACAAGAGCAGATTACACAAATTTCATGGAATATCAATAAAAGTAAAATTTATTGTCATTTTTAAAGATATGTAAGTCTCCTTATAACAAAAACAAGATTAAGAAATAGTAACAATTATATACCAAGCTCCTGATGGGTTTTTGGTCATGATGGGAGCCTGGGGGCCAGATTTAGTAAGAGATTTAAGTAAGCAATTAGGTAATGAGATTTTTCAGAGGTGCCCTGGTGCCAACAAATGCACAGGCAAAGAGTAAAATTACTGGTACATTAGTGATTAAGGTCTGTACCACTTGTGTTCCATACTTTTCAGTCATTAGACAACTCTTAAGACCTTAAGTCTCTCAGCTTATTTATCAGTAAAGCACCTTGTGTGGTTAAATACCTCCTCACACATAATTAAATATCACTTTGGCTGAGGAGAGGGACTATGGATAACATATATAACATATATCCTAAGATAACAGCTCTCTTGCAGTTGGCAGGGACATTTTTATTTCTCTGCTGGAATGTATGTCTTCATGAGTGTCAATCTAAATAACTCTTATGTGCAGGTAACCCACAGGTGTACAGCAGCATTTTTATGGATCAGCATTTTTTATGGAGAGGCTCTGCCCCTGTTCCCAGTAGTTCAGGTGGCTGGAGCTACCATTAGGAAAGAGCAAATCACAGTTAGGGTTTGCACGCTGACACTTTTCAGTCAGAGGTTGTATTTAACATTTTATTTTGGCAAACCACAAGATTGATTTCTATCAGTGGGATTGAAGGAAATTGGAGAGGCATTTAATCCATACAGTAACTTTATTGCAATACATATAGTCAAGCTGAGCTGAGACCTATTGTATTGACATTTTTTTGATCACAATTCAATTTTCATAGCACCAGCCCCATTGGCAACAGGTGGGGTACACTGTCCCAAATAGGAAAAATATCTTTGCTCAAGGCTTAGCCTCTTCTCCCAAGTAGCAAGTTACTTCAATTGCACCAGAGAAGCTTTATATTAGATATCAGGAAAAATTTATTCACAGAAAGGGTTGTCAGGCACTGGAGAACAAAAGAAAGTGGTTGTGTTACCATTCCTGGAGCTACTTAGAAGACATGCAGATATGACAGTGGTTTAATGGTGGACTTGGCAGAGTTAAGGGCTGGACTTGGTGATCTCAAAGGCCTTTTCCAATCTGATTTATGATTCTGTGAAACTACTCATAGAACTGTATAGTTAATATGCAAGCACCATGCTATTAATTTTCTACCTAATTTTTAACCTGGAAAAACAAAATTAAAACACAAGGAGCATGTTGAATATGTTTAGATATTTTGGCTTCAAATTACCAGAATTTTTTTCCATCATTGCAATTGTCAGGGGGTTTATTTTTGTCATTCTACAAGTCATGTGAAATGCTTTTTGGCACTAAAGTGCATCTGAACATCCAAGCCAAGTGTAGAAGAACATGGTGAAATCCAAATTCTGCACACTCCAAAGTGAACTGATTGAAGGCTCAGAAAATATACACCTGGATGCTGAAATCAGAACCAGGTTACTGAGCTCAGAAAATTATGTCATCCCATTTCCAATACCTTAATCCATTTACTCCTTTAGTTTCCATTACTGATCCTGTCATACAGAGAAATGATCAAACCTACTTTTATTGTTCTTTGATCTCATTGAGATAGTCTCAGAAACATATAATTTAATAATACCTTCCTTAATTTAATTTCTTCAAACATATACAAAATTTCATACTTACAAAGTAAGAGCAATGTCAAGTTTTGGACAATATCAGGGTAAATGACATGGATTCTAATCCTTAGTAGGTGGCAAGGAAAGTTCTGCTTGCAACAATTTCTGAAGATTAATACTGAATTTATGCAGGCAGCAGCTTTTCCTTCTGAAGGAGGGATAAGTGCACGTAAGTATATTGAATTATTTTATATATATTTTATATAGTAAGCTTTTCAGTCTAGTAACTTTATTGAAATTGTGAAGAAACACGTTTGAAAAGGCAATAGAGACCTAGTGCACTGTGTGCTTTGATGGTGAATAAAGTAGAATGACTTTATTTGAGGGAGCACTTTGCTTTTCTAGAGTTAAGTAGTAGAGAAAAGAAATCTCACCATGTGCAACAAGGTACTCATTTACCAGGTTTGAGCTGTTTAGAGCAGTTAGGAGGAAAAAAGTAACTGATAAACCATTATGAAGCAATTCCAATTAATTTGTGTCCAAGGAAGTGCAAATGAAATGTGAAATCACTGAAATATGGTAGTCACCACATTCAAAATCTGATTTCAACTTCCACAAAAGCTAATGGGTTACTAATGTCACTAGATTTTTCAGGGGGGTGGGGGCGGGAATGTAAGGTGTTGCAACACACCAAAAGTACTTACAGTACAAATAGCTTGGTAATGACAATTAGTGACAATGTTTTGGAGAATCTGGACATATTCCTTTTTCACACTTCATTATTTATAACTACCATTTTGCACTATCCCAAACTTTAAAACAAAAAGGTATGGATTTAGAACTATCATGATGAGACAGAAAAGTAGGGAAAAGTAGGTCATTAAAATGGGCTTGCCATGATATTAGAAGCATGGAGTCAGAGGAAGGAAAATTAAAGACTTTTTGGCAAGGTACTCCTTGAAAAACAGTTTTTAGTGTCATAACCTCCTTTCATTTAAAAGAAACCAACTAGCCTTTTTCTTAAAAATTAAGATTCTTGTGGATTTGGTTTTGTAGAGCTTTTATCACATCTCATAATATCTAACATTGAAATGAGTTAACAGGTTCCTAAAATAGGATATTAATTTTTCAAGTATTTTAACACCTGTCTTGAATCCAACTGGTAACGTGGAGACTGAGCATTTCTGTACCTTTTAAAAGCATTCTGAACACCACCTAAGAAGATAAACAAATCTTAAACTCACCAAGAAGCTTATTTTGTGTAATCTTGGTGAAGTCAGCCAGAATGTTTTAATGCATGCCTCTTAGCTGAATTATCTGCAGGAAGATGTTTACTTAGCAGATAGACCTAAAGGGCAGAAAGCAAGCTTAGCAAAAGTGGCATTTTAAATGTGCATTTAGAAATATCCTTACATGTTTTAAGTTAGGTATCTGAAGTGCACATCTACCCGGAAAAATCATAGTAGAAATTAATTTGTGAAAAAATCTCAGTGCCAATCAAAAAAAAAAAAAAAAGTCTTCTGAAAGGAACCTCTAACTCCTACTCAGAGTGGAGATAATTCCAAAATTAGAGATGCTTGTTCGTGGCCTTGTTCAGCTTAGTTTTGAAAATCGCTAATGATGGAGATTCCAGTCTCTGTAAGAAACCTTTTTCATTGCTTAATGAAACTGACTTTCTCACCTTGCTTGTGACCTTTGGTTGCTGCTTGCCCTATTGCTCTGCACCCTGGAGATGAGTTTGCCTCTGCTTTCACAGTAATTTCCCACCAGAACTTGGAAGGCTGCATTGAGATTCCCTCTCCTCCCGCTGCCTCTCCTTACAAGTTACCTGCTGACCTCACTTTCATAGCTCAACCACAAAAGTGGATAACCTCTGCTGACACATGGCACAACAGGCACTGGAAATGGTAATTTAGCACTCTGAAAGGATTACAGGATTCCAGCAGACTTGAATTTTAAGAATTGACCTGAATTAATAGCGATGGCATAAATTTAAAATCTTCTAGGATTTAGCTGGAAAAGAAAAGAATAATTTTTTTTCCTGCAACTTTTCCTCAGAATTTGCCTACGCAGAGTTCTACTCATGTGGTCACGTGGAGTATCTCCATTATTTCTCATGGAATTAAAAGTTAAGGATTCAAAGGGTGGTCCTCACATCATCAAGTCAAATCCTCTTTCATGGTTATAATCCCAGAAACACATTTAGTAGAGCTTCTTGTAAAATCTAGCTCAGGCTTATGTTTCCGGTGCTTGCACTAAGAAGTGGTTCCACTACCCTGACAGTTAGAAAAACTATTCCAATTCTCAGAGTAGATGTATTCAGCTCAAGTTTATAACCATTCGTAACTGTGCCAGTGTTGCCTTTTAACTGTAATAGCTCTTTATCCTCCCCAGTAATAACAGTCCTGGTGTATTTATAGATACATCCCTTCTTAGCCTTTCATTTCCTGGTTTCAAAAACTGAAAATCACAGAGTGCAGCAGAGAATCTCTTCTAAAATGTCGTAGAATTGTATTCACCCGTCTTATGACTCCATCTGTTTAATGCTTCCCCTAGTGTGTCTCACCACCTGCACTGCTTCCTTTTACCTCACTCATTAAACACCTGACCTTACTGCTTCTTCTTTTGCAATGCTGAGAGGTTTGATTTTGCCTCGCATATGTTCTGAAAAGGCTGCGACCATTGGACCACTAAGACAGCAGTTTTGTTTTATCCTCCTTTTCTCTTAGAAACTTAAAGTTACTCAAGTTTCAGGTGGCTTTTTTTCCCCTTGCCAGCTGCAAATAAAATAGATATATGTGATGAACAATAGAAGTGAGATGATCAAACCTGTTTCTATTGTTCCTGTGAAGTAGGTAATAACTGTGAATCTTCTTGACAAAGCTGTCATGAATTATTTGAGTGAAATTCTCAGGAACATTTCTTGTACTGGAATTTGAGATGGAGAAGCAATTCCTTCCCCATAAAGTTATTGACCCTGATTTTAAAAGCAGTTTTGAATGTTTTAAACACCGAACCATTTCTCTTAGTAGAAAAACCTGAAAGGGCAGATACGCAAGAGAGAGTCCCAGCATCACTAGAATAAATTTTGCAATATTGTGCAAAATCTATGGAATGGTTGTAGAGAGATGTTCAACATGGATTACAGAAAATTAATGATGTCTCCACAGCATGGATGGATGGAGAAATTCCACCATCAAAATCTATGAGATTAAGAGAATATCAGAAAAGGACTATGTTAGCTATTCTTTGCTAATTATTCAATATCAACCTTTTAAATTAATTGAAAAACTGTTCTGTATGAAAAACTGTGAAAAGTGATCAGTTTCTAGGAAAACAGAGTTTGCATTAAGATACAGAAAGTATTATTCCCCTGCTACTTTCTGCTTTTTCTTTTTGCAATGCTGAACGGATATGTACATTTTCCATTCCACATAATTTTAAAGACAAAGATATAATGAAGGGGAAGACAGCAACAAGCTTGATGGGAGAACACCATCATTACTGTATAAATGAATTTTATGAATACATTTTCAAGTGACTTATGTACATCTTAATTGAAATATTTTTACTGGTATCAGTAATAGGCATATAAAGCAAGTTTCACTTTAAATGTTGGCCAAGTTGTGTCTCCTAATATTAATAGTCATCTGGTGAAGTACCGGTATTAAGTGTAAAGGATTAGTTACTTAAAATGTGGCTTGTGGTTTTTAAAGCATTAATTGGGGGGGGGTGTATTTTTTCTGCATTTTTATGAAGTTTGGGTTTTCACAGTTCTAAAAGTGGGTTTTATTTGTTTCTACTAAGCATTAGCAGGTCATTCAAGGACAATTAATTATTCTCATCCTACAATGTGTAGTCATGCCTGTTAGCAGGAGAAAAAAGGGTTGTGGGCGTTTTTTAATATGTAAATACCATGACTCCTCTGAAATTCACTTGTAAATGAACATTTTCATTCAGAAAGGCTAAAATGCTTAAGGCTAAAATATTAATATCAAGGACAAGGGATATCCTTACCTGACAAAGTCATGTACCCACTTGGAAATATAAACAGATCCAAGTAGTCATCTGTTGGATGTAGACTTAGATCTACATCACGTTTTCCTGCTTACATATTGCATCCTGTGCATCTTGATGCCCTTGCAGCAAGACAATATTTTATGTTGGCTGGATATGAAGAACAGGAGCAACATTTCATTTGAAAAGGAGACTGTAGCTGTTTTGAACAATTGAAATATTGGACATTTAAACATATATTTACATTTTCAAAGTCCTGCATGGAGTTTTACTAAGAAATCGTCTCATCCTCGAGCAAAAACAAAAGCTGGGGCTACATGTTTATGTAAGAAAATATCTAACCCCCACAGGAGCACACCTGATGACAGGTTAAAAGCAAAAGTAACTAGCCTTTTGGATTATGGTTTTTACCATAAAGTAAACACATTCAACTAATATATGATACCTGAGAGATGGAGATTTACTATTCTGAAGCCCGTGCTATGCACCCCTGCTTTTGCAATCATTTTGACATAAACATTAAGAGACGGAAGACTAGGATTTTGCCTTTTGTACAAGATACAACAAAAGCCCTACACAAGCTCATACTATTCCATCACAAGCTAGCTTGTTTGTCTCCAAATCTAAGTGCCAAAATATAACCCTGCGAGGTTTTTAACTTCAGAGGTAGCAGACATCTTTCCTTTGCCTCATCAGTTTTCACTTTAGGTTTTCTTCCTGAACTCAACAGCTCACATATAAACTAATGAACAGTGGTTTGTCTGAAGCACAGCAAATGCAACCGACTAAAACCACTGCAGGTAGGAGCAGTGACTTTCAATTGAGCTAACAATATTTATAGCTTCCTTTTCCCAGACCCTTGATTTAATCTGTACTGCTAGATCTTGCATAAATAATAGTCCAGCTGACACTGATTCTTGCCCTAAAGTAGTGAAAATTAAGGTGTGAACCTAAACCTATAACTGCTTAGGTTCTTCCTTTGCACTTTCATTGTACCACTTCAACTATTATATCACCATATTTTTATTTCACAATGTGAATACGAACACACTGCCCCTCACCTCAAAATGTGTGGGGGCTGAGAAATCACCCAGAGAACAAGAGGCTGTCTGCCCCTGGAAAGCCAACCCTTGTATGAGGCGCACTGCAGTTAGGGTGAGGAGACCCTCCCACCCTAAATAGAACCTTTGCAGTTCTATGTTAATGTCTTGTGCCCCATTGGTTTTTCCCTTGTCACTCTTCCAAGTTACAGGTATCCAATTTGTTACTTGTTTCTCCCCGCCCTTCCAGTTCCCTATATAAACCCCTGTTTATAACTATAAATATCGTAAAAATAAGACCTACAGAAACGCAACGTGTCCTCCAGCTGAATATACTGACCATCAGGCTGCAGAGACAGTGTGGTTTTCCTTGTTTTCCCTTTCTCTGTTCCTGTGAATTTTGAGTTATCCTGCTTTTTCAGGAGAGAACAATTTCAAGAGAAGCCAGTCACTTATCTGCAGGGTACTCTTTCACCTGACCTGAGCTGTGTGTTTAGCCATCCTCTGGTTTGATACAGGTCCTTCCTCTGCAGGTAATCATCCAATCCATTATGTCATGGTGCAAGAAGGCAGGCAGGCACCTTCATGCCAATTTGAAAAGAGAACATATTGGCTCTGTTCTTCAAAAAGAATGGCTCAAGATTACAGCTGAGGTGTCCCAAAAAGGTAGAGGCACATCCTAATGGCATTGGACCAAGCAACCCAGCTCCATGGAGATGGGATTTCAAACTAGAACCTTCCCTCCATGTTTCTAGTTCTTCACTAGAGGGTCAGTTCTTGTTGAATATCTCCTTTCTGAAGTCCCTAATGTTCCTGGGCCCTAAGATGCACCCTAAGGCTGAACAGTGCAAAACTAAAAAAGGTGGTTTACTTTTTAAAATTTCTCTTTAGGCTACAGAAGCAATCTGTTCTCTGTAGAAGGGCTTGGGGTAACAGTGCAGGCATCAAAACATCTGTGTGAGGAGCATAGTGGCGGGGCACTAAGGGTGATGGAGATGGAAAACCCTTTTTTGTTTATTATGATGAGTACATTAGTTGCAAATGCAATTAATACTGGACTAATCAGCTCATACTCTTAGAGCAGTTTCATGTTGCTTTACATTATGTTATCCATTAAATTTTTATCCTTCCTGAGAAGTTTTAAGTAGCGTTTCTCTTCATTTCCAACCCTAAGGCCGATTCTGAAAAATCTAAATTAATTTTCATATTAGCACATATTTATGATAAAATTAATTTTAATAACAGTCTTTTAAAAATTCTTAATTTTATCTTAGTATATTATTGTTCTTTTTTCCTAAACTTCAGTCACAGACTTAAATTGCCCATATTATCAGCCTATTTCTATCATATACCATTTACAGAATACATAGCAGAAGTCCTTGGGAGGAATTACCTAGGATGGAATATATCAGATATTTCAGGTCCAAATGGCAACAAATACTCTGATAGTTTAAGTAGTATTTTTTCAAGATCTCTCTTTTAAAGGAAGGACATCATTCGCTGATCATCATGGTACGTCTGGAGAAAAGGACGTTGCGATTCATCTCAGACTGCCAAAAGCAGAAAGTATATTTTAGACAGTAAAACAGCTGCACTTATGTCTAGAGGGGGACAGATAAGGAAGGCTTTTCACAGAAGTGATTTATAGAGGTTGTGTTAGCTAAATGTTCAGGTCTGATCAAAATTAGTCCTGAGCTTTCAGCTGGACGCAATATTTTGTTCTGTCCACCATAATTTTCCTCAGGTGCTCCATATATTCGTGGTGACTGCTAACCTATGAAATACAATACTGGTCAGTGGCAGTAAGAAAGGCAGTCCAGGGTCTCTCGAGTCAACAGCAGAACACCATGGCTCAGTCTAGCATGCTTTATTCTTTATCTTAGGATTAGCTATCTTAGGATAAGTGTTCTGAATAGCTAAAGCCAAGAAATGTCAGAGTAAAATGCATAGGCCATAGAAAGACAGCCTTGCCACATTGAAATTGACAAAGCAATGGTAATCTATTTTCTAGGTTGTTTGCTACTTATTACTTAAGTTGTTTCAGGTGATCTAAAATATGCAGCTTTTGGTGGGGGGGTAATGTGGGGGAGTGTTTTTTGACCATAAATAACATAAACATTTTGTATTTGTGGCTCACAGCAGTCTAAGTGGCTTGCAACTCAAAGACATTAAATTAATTTTTCAGCTTTTCTCTGCCCAGCCAACTGAGAAAATGATGCTCCAGAGCCCTTCAGTTCCTGTCTAGTCTGAAAACACTACATACAGGAAAGAAGAAATTAATTCCACTCCAGAAAACCCCTGGTCTGAGTGTTTTCTATTTCCTGCCAATAGTATCTATCTATTTAAAGAAAAATAAACAGCACCCTTAGTAAATGGAAGGCATACCTACAATTACAATAACTTAGATAGACAGCAAAAATCTTGTATTAAAATGTACTGGATGTGTGCATATAAATTCTTCTCTTAAATAGAGGATATAATTCTGCTACTGTTATATAATTTATGTATTAATAATGGTAATGAAAAGAAGGAAGTTAGGGAAAGCATATTGGAAGAAACTCTAATATATGCATATAGCTCTGCCTGGCAGACTTACAAAGGGTTGTACTGACTTTGCAATAGTTATATGCATAATCTCTTCAGGGACCTTGATCCTGAATTGCTCCACACCGACATAAATATTATTACAGGCACGAACTGTCACAGTGGAGCTCTCTACAAGAAAAGTCAAATAGGGATACACAAGTTATTTCTCAACTTTCTTGGAATTTACTTGCAATTTCTATGAGCAGCAAAAGTAGACTAGGTATTCATTATCACAGGGAAGTATAGAGCAACTGATCATAAAAGATCAAATAATCTAAGAGTAAAATACACTTTGTAGTAGCTTTATTCATGTTTTCTTTTTCTAGAACTAAAGAGCAGCTGTTCCAATTAATGTGATTTTTTTCCCCTTTTGTTGTTATAGCTTTTGAATTTTTCTGGAAACAGAGAGATACATATTATATGAAGTGTAATCAACAGCAACGTTGAATTGAGGTTAAAAAACATAGCAAACATTTCAGTTTCGTGAGAAAAAGAATGGTGATTACATGGCCATAAATGCCATGAATTCCATTGCTACTGAAAGAAACCAATATCATTTTGTGCCTTTTTATACACTGTGGGACCTTGAGTCTGCAAAATGAGACATCACTCTCCCCCATCTTTCAAATGAGTAAAAACTGGTCTCCAATACCTTACAGGAAGTCTTCCAGGAGTTTAACTTCCAGACTGAGGGGAAAAAAAAGGAAAATAAAAAATTTGGCCTCTGTATATAGACAGAAAACAGGTGGCTAGAGTTATGGATTCTGAAGCTAAAAGGATTATTTGATGTTAGCCTAGCTTTCTGTATACGACAGGTTGGGTTTTTTTTCTTGTTTATAATTACTTCTTCTTTATTGAGTGTATTTTTGTTGTGGTTTTAAAAATGTTCCTTCTCTTCACTGGTTGCTTTCATTTCTGTTCATTTGCTCTCCTGAAAGCATTTTATTTTTTCTTTGAATTTACTTGTACCAGGTTTAACTTACTTGAGACCTGCAGTTCTGTGAGGATAAAGAGGTTACTTAATCCTCTTGATGGGAATTGCCTTTTTAACACAAAATTTCAAAGGCAGAATTAAAACAATTTTAGTGCCTTATTTTTTCTTGCATTAAAAGAAAACTATTTTCTAGCAGACACTTCTGATTTGCTGACAAATTCTGTTAGAAATATTCACTTTATTTCTTGTTTTTATTTAAAATTTCCTTCCAAGATCTGTAAATTACCTGGGTTTTTTTTTTTCATTAAATGTGCAGAATTTTTTGTTGTGATATTATCTTGCCACGTATACAATCTCCAGCACATTGTATCTACACAGTTGCCTTTATTAACCTATTTTTCTAACTCTTTAAAGAATTAGGCTTCTTTGCAAAAAATATAATCTTAATTTACATTAATCATACCCTTCACCTTTAATTCTTTATTAAATGAATCTTCTACCAGCTCTTCTCTTTATTTTGTCCATGATAAACCTCACTTTACTGACCAATAGGATCATCCTGTTGTGCTATGGTAAACCAAGAATTGTTCCAATCTTGGCATTTCCACTACTTGCAAAAAAAAAATAAAAAGGAAAAAAAAAAAAAAAGCTGTGTTGATTTAGTAATTTTACAAGTTTATTCCTTTTAATGCAGTCTAGCATACTCCCTAATTGCTAATCACAGAAAGGCTGCAGAAGGTATTCCTTCTGGGAACAGCTTAAATTTCATTTGTATTTTCAAGGAAAAGTATTTAGAATTGTTTATTCATTTTTTAACCACCAGCTATTTGACAAATAATAAATTGACAAATCAATGAAAGCCTCTTACAACAACACTGGAATTGCCTGTTTTTTTCATATTCTTGGCAATACAGGCAGTATAATCCCAGTTTGGAGCATGAAAATGTTTGTTCTTTGCAAGTTCCTCCATTAGGAATCTGAGAGCCGTGAGTGTGGAGCAGTGACATTTATAACTCTGTGTACCTGGCTATTGATTATCCTTGTCTTTATGAGTTCATACAAGAACAGATGTTAGTTGACATTTTTTGTTAAATCTTACAGACGTGCTGAAATTGCCCTTGGAGATTTGGGTGAATATGGAAAGGCATGTTATTATCAAAAACTGAAACCACGTGGAAGTAAGCCAAGAAGATTTTTTTTTTTACTCTCAGAGAAGTATAGAAGGATCTGGGGCAGTTTCTTATCAATCTAAGCTCATCACTACAAGAACTTCTAGGAATTTCGTTCTATTGTGCAAAGCCAAGGGTTTACCTCACTTGGCATCTAATTGCAGGTCTAGTTCATCCAGATCATTAAGTAAAAGGTAAAAAAATAATCTCTGTTTTTCACATAAAGATACTGGTATTTTTTCACAGATGCACTGAGAAAGACACTAATTCTCCATCCAGTCTGTAAGCTCCTTCAGTGTGTTTCCCAGAGCCTCCCATTTGCATGGCAACTCATAAAACCCACATATCTTCTGAACGAATTTGAGGTTTTTAATAAATCATTATTCTAAATATTGCATTTTTATATGCCACTGGTTACGCCTGGCCTTTTGTAATTACTGAATGATTCATGGGCTGTTCGGAAGAACACACATATGCACACAAACATTTGTAACTCCATAAGTTTTGTTAAGCAAGGTTGTTGACCTCCTTTAATCAAGAAATTTAAATGCTTTGTGCTGACTTTAGAGTTTTACTGGTTAAGACACAATCAAGGCTTGAGTGGGATTTAAGATGGGGGCTGTGACAATTCAGTTGCAAAACTGAGCTCTGTGACCCTTGGTGGTAGTCTCTGAGTGTACATTAGCTCTAATAATGAAATTCCAGGAGTCTGTGGTGTTTAACCTGTGGTGTTGGAGGAAGAGGCATACATTTTCTGAGATCAGGACCTAAAGCCTTACACTTTTTTCCTGACCATATTTGAAGACTGAGGAAAGCTGAGGTCTCAAAGAGTACAGTCAGTGTCCTGTAATGGATTTCTGGGTGGCTGCTCATGCAGATATTGTCATTTAAGTCTACAGCATCACTAGGCCCCCTGATTCTTCAAAGCTATCCCATGTTTTTGAGCAACATGTTTACCACATTTTGGGGCAACATGGTCTTCACATCTGCTTGATGACCCTATTAGAGTTTTCAAGAAATGCCTTCAGCATTGTTCCCAAACATGGGTAATAACCTTATTCTCAGCATCTTACAGTTCTTGATGTTTGCAGAGCCATTAATTTGCACATGATTTGTAGCTGCATGAAGTTGTGACACACTGACAGGTCTGCATAAGGAAAGGCTTTTACCACAGACCACTTGGCTTGAGAGAGCAAAATTAACAGGAAGCAGCACACATACCACATATCCCACAATTTAATACATTTTTTAAAAACTAGCAAAAGTTAGGAATGCAAAGTCATTTGGAGTCACAATTTAGTCACAATTTAGTGAGCAAGTTCTAGATTCACTGGGCAAACACCATCTTTACATCAAGGCAATTCCCAGACAAGCAGATCTACAAGACAGGTGAGTTTGCAAAGAAAAACTCAGGATTCCTGGATTTTTGAAGCAGTTGAGGGAAGAAAATGCTTCATCTTGCTCCTTGCATGTTTACCTGTGCTACTTGTATGTTTACCTGAGCTCCAAATGACTTTGTATTCCTAGCTTCGCTTCTGCTAGTTTTAAAAAATGTATTGAAAAATATTTACCTGCTGTGCATGAGGTGTCTTGACCTGAATATTCAGACTGCTGTCTCCTTTTTGGGATGCAACATTGTGTAAGCTAACATGCAAGCACAGCCTTCTGGCACAATGATGCTAATATCTGTGTGTCCTACTCACTAAGAAAAGAAAAGCAGAAGAAAATAAAAAAAAAATTCTTCTAAATATCAATTGGTAAACTCTTAAGGAGCTTGTAGGTAAAGCAAACAAACATTTCACTACAGCATATCTCTGCCTTTTTGCAAAATAGAACTGATGGACTGAAAGGCAGTATTTTGGAGATGTGACCAACCCTTCTACTCTGCCTGTAATGCTAAAGCTCTGCACAGCTCTGGGTTTGAGCAAGTCATAGTCGGATTTCTTTAGAGAAACATCCTTTTCTTAATTAGACATTGTAACATTTAGACTTTCATTTAGTTGTAAGGAAAGCTGTTCAAGATAAGACCCATTTTTATTTCTTCCTTAAAGGACAAGAGCAGTCTATAACCCCTGATTTTTCTGTGTCTGGTGCCTTACTCAGTTTTTCCATTGGTTATCCCATAGACAATTAATTCTCCATGATCATGGGTTTTTAGAGGCACATAGCAAGTTCAACTAGAATTTTTACTTAAATGTTTAAACTCTCATTACACTTGACAAATTTTCCAGAATAAGGCCAAAGCCAAAAGGAGAAAAACTAGCAAGAGTTAAAATTATTTATATCCATTACATCTGAGTGAAAGGCAAAATTCTATTGGTATGGAGTACTTAGAAATACAGACAATCAGCTAAGGGCATTTTTCCAGGTCTGCTTGCAACATAGCAAGGAGTTGCTTATTAATAAGAAAGTGAGACCCAACACCTGTATCTCTTTTAATCTGTGGGGGATTTCCAGGACTCCTTCTTCTTCTGTGTTCTCCATAAAGATAACATGTTTATAACAGTAATAATCACTTATTTTGCCAGGTCCAAGCTAATTTTCATTGCACGAGTGTAGATTTTTGTCAAATACAGCTTGTTCCTGGGCAAGCAACCTCAGTAATGCTGGCATGTATTCAGCCTTCTGGAAATAATATTTTGAGTCCTGGCTGACGTTAAACTAAGTAAGATGGACAGAAAAAGCTTCATCTCACTTAATGTCCTTGTCTTAAATATGCCTGCATTATCCAGAGGTTTAAACTATATGAAATTCGAACTAAGAAAATGTCAATGCCTTATGACTAAACAGAAGTACTTTTATCTGAGTTAGAAAAAGGAAAAGGAAGAAAAGAGGAGACTTGCTGAGACTTTCATTTTAATTAGATGGAGACAGTTTATCTACCCTCCTGTATTTCAGGAAATACCCATGGACTACTAGAAAGGAGAAAGCAAAATAAGGTAGTCTTCCTGACAGTCTGATACAAACCTTTAAGAAACTTGGGCTGGGTCACAAAGATTATTTGTGAAGCGTGAAGTCATTCTTCACCATTGGTATGAAAGTATCATTAGGAATAATACAACCAATTCAGGTCTTCATTATGTTTCATAGAGTTTGATCAACTCCTATGTGAGACAGAGGCACAACTGAGAAACCAGTGACATGTGTGTGCTCCCTCCCTGGTCCAAAGATAAACATCTATCACTCAGTACTCTCAGACTATGTTTGCTCTTTATGGATCCTGGGCTTCAAAGTTTTCCTGTTAATTCTGCATGATGCCTCATATACCAATAGAAGAGATTGCTATTTGTTTTCCACTCATTTTGATTCTCATGCCATCAGCCACCTAAAAAAGAAATCCATAAATATTAATATTGATTGAATTACTTCCACTGAAAATAATATCCTTCAGTCTTATGAAAAACAAAACTTGTGGAAGAGTGCTACACTTCTGTAGGACACTGAAAGCTGGTCTGACCTAGAGCTGTGCAGTTTTTTAAATGCAAAATTTGCTGCAGGGCCATAGAAAAATGTTTTATTAGCTCCAAAGTAGAATCTGAGAATCTGATCTGTTTGATGGGTGTTTTATCTTTCTTTTTTAATCTTTGTGGTTTGTATTTGTAAACATTACAAGTAGAATTAATTGCTCGTAAGAGGCTGACAGAAATTACAATGGCTGTGCTGAAGACATTGGACTTTGGCTGATGTGCACCAGGCAGAATCTGACTTTCAGACCTTTCCACTCAGTAAGGATCCTTTTATTTCTGTCATACACTTCTGTGCATCTCATCATACCACATCCAGGAGAACGCATTCTTTCAAGAGCTGTCACACTTTCTCAACACCTGCTGTTTATTCTTTCAAAAGTCGCAAGGGAGAGGAAGAAAAATAAATCTAGCAGATTTATAGGCTTATTTTCCCTCCAGATTGCATTTCTTTTTCCTATATCATAGCACTGTTAGTTTTCTAACATATTTTGGAAAGGTCAGGATTGTGCATTAAAGATCCCATTTAGTATTTCACAGATTAATCACATAAGGTATTCTGTTTCTCTTCTAAGTAGTCTAACAGAATTTGGTGCTAGAAAAGTGACAACTTCTTTAAAGATTGAGGTTCTTACTTCTTTGGGACACTCAGTGTTTATGCTCATCTGCTCTATCTACCATTCACAGAGCTGTTTCAGGTATGGGAAGAATGTTCCTGAGCCAGGGTAGGGAACAGAAGAAAACTGAAGATTTGCCTGAAACCTGTTCTAAAAAAACTGTGCTTTGAATGTTCAACAGTGTTATGGTGTTTAATTAGTACATCTAGTGGAGTGTACTAAAGTGGCTTGGCTTGAAAATGTCACAGTTTGTAGACACATCTCCTGATAAAAAGACCTTAATGCCTCATTGTCCATGTTTCTGCTCAGATTAATATTCAACTAAAACAGTTTTCCCATTGTGAACAATGAAGCTCATGGAAAACTGGTTTTTGCAGGTACCTGTTGAAGTATTCTTGCTTCATTACTTACAAAGTAATTATCAGCTACAATCACATTCAGATAGTTTTCTTGAGATAGATCCAGAAGAGACATTTATAATACAAAATGTTTTATGATATATCAGTGGAGTATTTTTATTAAATGCTTTAAGTTTTCTTCCTCTATGAATTCATCTGCCTGTTATTTAATTAGGATTAAAATCCTATAGTTAGGTTTAAGTGGTTATAACATAGGTCCCTGAAGTTTGCCAATATATCTGGGATCCTACAACACATATCCACACAACATCTTTGCATATGAAGGCTCATTTACAGCTGCATAGTCATATACTGTAATTTTAAGGGTGCCATGGATAGCTTTTGCTGGGCATCCCTGAGAGACAAAATTATCTGTGGTGTGTGGCCACAAGGCCATGCTCTTACTTGCAGCTTTACTAAAATTCAGCTGCATGCTCACAAGCAAAGTTCTGCTTAAATTCTGAGCAAGTAAATGAATACAATTAAATTACATTCTAAATTAAATATTTCTCATTCTCTTCTTGTTTTATACCTTATTACTTCTGTTTATGGCATAAAGAATTTTTCAGGACTAGAAAACTTGTCTTCTTTTGCTGCTCTACCACTGCTTCAACAGCAGGTATTAGCCATCACAAAGTAACTTCAATACATCAGGATTTAATTTAAATATAAGTAGTCAAAGAAACCTAGCAATGAGGTGATGACCCACAGTGATAAAAAAGATAATTAGAATTACCATTTTTCTGGTATGAGAAGAGCCATGCAGGGACACACATATCAGATACTTGGGGATATGTCTAGGCATTTCCATTAGTTTTGCCTTAATTTTCACTTTGAATTCAGACAAAGTCAGCTATGAATGTTTCTGTAAAAACTGAATGTCTGTGCTACTCAACCTCTCATGTTGGATCCCTATATAGGGTACAGTTATACTGTGTATTTCTATCAGTGAGGACTGGAAAATGAAGTGCAAGCACAGACCAGATACAGCCCTCGTCAACACTCTAAAGACTATTTATTGAACAACTCCTTGGTAGCAGTACAGGATTTAATTGGTGCAGCTTCCCAGTTTTTCTCTGAACTATATTCTGTCTCTGTGTGATTCTGACATTTGTATTTGTGCTGTTATGGCATGAACAGGACTGAAGACCAGACCATATTTATCTGAAAGTAAATATGAACATTCATCATTTAGCCTGTGTTGTATTAAATACTAAACCTCACACTCTCACAAAAGTCATAAATTGGGAGTCTGAGATTGAAACATGTTATGTTATAGGCATAAATTCCAGCAAGAGATAAACACATGCATGTCCTTTGCCTGCCCTCCACATCATCCTGTCATTTGTGCCTGAAAACATGGTGAAAGTTCAGGCTGACATACCTCGTGCAGCAGGAGTAATGTCCTGGCTGAGAGAGGGAGATATTCCCTTTAATTTTCCCTCTGGATTTGATTTTTGATAGCTAAAGCTTCTGAATGAATGGTTAGTCCCAGCTCTTTCCAGGGCCTGGTTCATTTCCAGTTGAGCATATTATGTGGGGTAGGAAATGTAAGGGTTAAGTCTTGGCAGCAAATCAGTCTAAATAGTTTGGATTTCAGTGCCTTAAGGAAAGGATGTGGCTTAAAAAATAGCTCTGGAAACAAGCACTTTTCCTTCTGAGAATAGCTTACAATATTTACTGGGGCCCAGTGCTTAAATTCTCACACACTTGCAGCATCTGGAGTTAATCAGCTGGTTGAAGACGTGATCCAAAGACATCAAGACCTGTAGTTCCAGGGCCATAATGACAAAAATCCCTACTATGAACAAGAGCACAGTCTGTCCTTCATTAAATCCTTTGTGATGAGGATGGACAAGTTGGTGGGCCTAAGCAGACAGCTCCTGTTTCACAAATAAGTCACCCTGTGAGACTGCCCTTCTGCTGCTCTCTTTGGTGGCTCAGAAGAGCCCAGTACAAAGGTGGGTGTCCAAAGCCATCCTACAAGCCTTTGGGGAGTCTTTGGAGCCACTCCCATTCCCACTGCCTCAGGAAGAACAGCTGCTTCCAGGCAGCATGTCTCCTATACCCAAACGTGGCATCTGGCTCTGCCAGCACCCATCCCAAAGCAGGGTGTCTGGAGGACAGCAAGCCCCTGTATCTCACCACACTTGCCTCCTGACGTTATTTGGAGCAAAACCATGGAAGTAGAATTAGCTAATAAAGGTACTGTTCTGGGGAAGGTGCTGTGCTCTGAACATGCCCATGCTGGCTGGAAGGTGGGGCCAAGGTACAGCTGTACCTAGCTGTGGAAAACATCACAGATCTCCTGTCAGAAAAGTCTTACTGTGGTTTTTCTGACATCAATGTCATGAAACCTTCAAATACCAACATTGCCATTCAACTTCCTGAAGTGCCATAAGAGTGTTATTCAAGGGAATATTTCCAATGGAGTAAAACCAGCTGGTGAAACCTATGAGCAATAAAAAGTTAACTACTTTCCTTTCAACAGAAAAACTTAACTAGTACTTGAGGATCATGTTATGATGTATACTTAAAGCACAAAGATTGTTTTTCCCTTATGCATGTATATAATTTTTTTCCCTAATCTGTTGCTGGAATCTTTGCATTGTATTTTTATTTAATTTATACACAACATTCATATTTAATTTTTTTTCAAGCTTACTGTAAAAATTTCCTTTTAAATTGCTTTCATCATTTAACTTCTTAAATTAAAACATCACAAATACTTCACAGTAATACTTTTCCAGGTTTTATGGAACTTTCCTATGCAATTATCTATTGCATCTAAAACATAAAAAATGAGGTTTTTGTTCCATAGCATATTTGTATCTCAGCCAGGTCTCACTGCTTCCATTGTTCTTCCAACTAAGGATGCTTACAATGAAGAATAAAAATTCTTTTGCCCTTCCTACAGAGAAAAAGCCAAACAATCCTGGGACACAGCTCACCTCCTACATCCAATGGAGACATTGCATGACTAGAGGATTAAAAGTTCAGGACAAATACATCAGAGACCAGTCATAATTTTAAATCAAGAAAGTAACCTCACCTTGGTGTTCCTTGCATAGTACCATGCAGCCCTGAAATGCGCTGTTAGGGACCCCCACATCCCAGGAGGTCACTGTCAGCTCAACACGCCTATTCTCTCACAGACTCCTGCCAGGCAGGGGCTGCTGTGCTCCAGGTCCACCCTAAAGGCTCCTATGGGATCAGAGCTAAGTTATACATTAGTTTAGAGCCATGTATTTTTGCCATTTCCAGTGAAGCAAATGTAGAGGTAGGTTTAGGACCAAGGAATGGGAGCTGCCTTGCTCATGAGCTGTATCCTGCACAGGCCAGACACTTCAGGTAAATGCTGAAGTACACAGGGTATTCCTTTGAGTTGAAGCCAAACAAACCTCTCTAAATTCCTTTCATTGCAGTTTGTTCTCATCTCATACCAGTGCCAGTTATACTTTCCTGTCTTGCTGTAAAGTTGTCTTAGGAGAGCAAAGAACTGACCAGAGAGAAGAGGAAAGCAAATCACTTAGAAGACAGAGATCAAATCTTAAGATTTTCTCACTCACACTGCCAAATGCAGTGATAAGTAATTGTTTGTTATCTGTACAACAAAATAAGAAAAAAAGTAATGCTTCCAAAGTGGAACAGATTTGGTTTGTAAGCTATAATAGGCCTATATATTTTGTTGACCAAGATACTCCTGTTATGCCAACCAGCTGAAATAAGCTGCAGAATAAGGCTAAAACCAGAATTTAGGTGCATAATTCAATTACCTTTAAACATAACTGGCTTAACTGAAAAAACCAAACAGCTAAATCATATGTAGTCACCCTGAGATTGCAGGAATTTTAGCAAAATGCTTCCATTGGCAGGAAATATTAAAAATTAATTTATCCCTTCTTGCTGTATTAATTACAGATATCCTATATAGATCTATCCATATATACCATCCATATATATCTGTATCCATACATACCAGTCCCTATATGGACTGGTATGTATCCATATCTATGTATCTATATCACCCATATCTCTAAATTAATATCTGTATATATCTACATAATCTAATCTATATCTATATCATCCATATCTTCCATATTTCTATAGTCTAAAGAAGTGCTATATATTTGTGTTAGAATTTATGCATTGTTGGCTTTGACACATCTGGAAATACTGCATAAATGGGATGCACACAAGCACAATGGCATACATAGCATATAAACGGTATCATCAGAAAATGGATAATACGTTAAACTTGAGGTTTCTAGTAGGAGTGATCCCTGTGACTTCTGTATGGCTGAAACACTTACCAGAATGGATTTATTTAGTCCACATCCACAGGATGGTTGGCTTAAGTGACTGGAAGCAAAAAGTATAGAAGTGCACTCTCTGACTGCAGCAGCACAATGTGGAAACTAAAATAAATGTTTAAAGGTTTTTCTTTTCAAGTATCTTTTCTTTTTCTAATTGCCATTGCACTTTTGATAAAGCTAAAGGGGAATGATAATTACTGGAAATACTAATTTGAATTAAGTTTAGCTATGAGTGAATGGCACAGAGACCTTTTCTTTCCTCTTTTGTAGGTCACAAAATGAAGAGGCGACTATGGCATTTAAACTGAGTTAAAATAGTAGTGCTAATTTTAACCTTGATAGATGAAATAACGATCCCACTATAAGAAAACTGCAGCATTGTTCCAGTTCCAGTTTCCCATGGGCCTGGGTATCTCAGCAAACAGTCAAGTGGAAGAATGGCTGGAGGGGGATGTGTGATGTCAGCACCACGGGAGCCTGAGGTACCATCACCCACAGCAAGGCATGAGCCATAAAAGAGTCTAGCAGAGCTGAGATCAGGCCACACTAACAGGGAGATACATAACACTCCCACTTAGGATCCCTTAGGTCACATATGGATGGAGTTGTGCTTGTTTTTATAGCAACCTTGAAAAGTTGTATGTCTTGGAAACTATGTTTGTATAAAGGCTTCTTTTACACCATAAAAGAAAAGTCTCCAGGAAAGATACATAAGGTGGAAATAACCAAATATTTTGAAGCATTCCACAGGGTTTATTTGGTTTCTCTATGCATTAACAGTCATAGGAGCACGAAATAGCAAGCACCTTAAGCATTTCAAATAAGATATTCTTGCCACTGCATGAAAAAAATGTACAAATTTATCTAGAGACTTTGTCATCTGAAAGAAGTCAGCTGATTGTCAAGAGACCAATGACTCAGATATCTCCTTAATATTGCTAGATGACCTGTCAAGGTTTACTGAAATTCCAATTACCAGAAGTCATTCAAGCACTCTCTAGTAATAATTATATCCTCTGCTACCTAGTACATGGTACTGAGCAGGAAATTGGAGGGAAAATATAAATCTACATTACATTCTAATGACTTAAAATTTAGTGAACAATCCAAGGAAAAAATTACTATTTCCAGATGATTGCCCCTGAACATCATGAATAAAGATAAATATTAAGTATCTTCATTGATGCACAAGAAATAAAAAACAGCTGAAAAACAATCACTTATGCTAGGTCTTAATGACCATGTGGGTTGAGGTATTTCTCATTACCATGGTTTGAGAAGGTATAGGATTTTACTTCCTCCTCAGTCATTATTGTAGTAGTTGGCCTCCTTCCAACACTTTAATGTTTAAATGAATCTTTATCTTTCTGTTCAATAGATCCAGCTAGTTAATGGTTGAACAGCAATTGTAATAAATGTGTTGAACAAAGTAGATGATCATCATCATAATTTAAAATAATTCCATAAATGCTTTATCACCATTGTGTAATATTGTAGCTTTAGAGTGTGTTTTGGCGAAGCTTTCACTTTCATAGTTACCCTGGCCTCAAAACAAGAAGCTCATTAGTAAAATTGCTTGAGTATTTTTCTGGCAGTTAACACATGCAATCTAAGAGTGGTCATCATTGACTCATTATGATAACAAAAATGATAGAATAAATCTGATGAGACAGGGAGATTTATGGGGTCAATATGTGTGGATAAAAGAGCATGAGATGAGTCCAAATTAATTACTTGCTACAGGTCTGTGGAAAGAAAGAAGATCCTGGATGGCAAGGGTTGCAACCAGGCAGCATCCAGCACCAATGTCCATTTGGAGAGCTACAGAGCTATTCAGAATGGTATATCAAAATTTTAGCAGTAATCTCGTGGTTGTGTACTCATGGGGATAGTAGATAGAAGACAAACTCATCAGGTAATGTGACCAGCCTAAGAGTGTGTCCTAGTACATCTTCTGCTATGCAGAATATGCCCACCTGCACTGACTAATGAGAACAGTCTCTGATCTGTTCCCTCATCCAGACTATGAAGAAAAATGGATAACTGGAGGCCAGAACTTTGGACCATTGACCAGGCTCTGTTTGGTTTGCAAACTACTGTATCCTATCTAATAATCTCACAAGTGCATCTGTGCTGACACAAGTAGTTTCAGCACACGCTTAGGGAGTTCACTTCAACAGTTCTGAGTGGCATCTGCCTTTCCATAATGTCATTTAGGTGATATGAAACATATAAGATACCACTGATAAATACAAATATCAGAATGTCTTTCAGGGGTTCTTAATAACAAGGAATGTTTATTCTGTGCTGTTCATGAACTCAGTGTCAAATAGCTCATACCAAAATTTCCCAAATATGCTCTTTCCTTTATCAGGTTCTCCCAGTTTACGAAAAACAGTGAAGCCCAAAATTTAAAATTGGGTACCCATTAATAACTTCTTGAGTGTGAGAAGTGGGAGTACTTAGTAAGTGCCCCTGCTCTTGCACAGCGAGGCACTGCAAGGCAGGCAGCACACCAGCTGTTCGGGAGCATGTGGGCCACCAACTCTTGTGATGGCATTTCTTGAGGCTCAGCTATTTCATGGTGCTGGAGCTGCTTCTGGCTTCTACCTTGGCAGTCAAAAGGCAATTCAGGCCTCTCTGTGTTCTTCTGTTATTATTGCACAGAGACTAGATGCTGTCCCCTTTTCTATTTGTCTCTCTTCTCTATGTGGAAAGAAAGACTTTTGCTTTCATTATCACCAGGGCTTGTGACATTTTTGCCCATCACAATCCCTTTAGATAGATGTGTCATATTTAGATAATAAATAAGAACATTTCTCAATTTTCATTTATATTAGCAAGTACTCAGTGGAACTCTTATTGGGTGACAGTGATGCTGGCAGGTCTTTTAAATTTTTGACAGAAAAGAGAAAAAGGAAAAGTTGTGACCCAGAGTCACATACTCATTCTCAGTAGCAGCCTGGGCAATCCCAATCAGCTTTCCCCATACTATTGGAAAGGCAGGTTTGGTTTGTGTTTTTTTCAACTGATTGGCATGTTGTGCTAGGACTCTGTGCAGACAGAGTTTTCTCTATGAGAATACACCCCCCCCCCAAAATTCACAAGACTTTTGAATCAATAAATCTAGAGATTTTTCACAACTCACTCTAGAATAACTCACTCCTTAAATAGAAAACACAAACCATCCAGGGTTAAATAGATGAAAATGACTAGATTTTTTGCAGAGAAAAGTCCTTCTGAGCCACTGGCAGTGCAGAAAAATCTGTGTGTTCCCTATGGACCCCTTGAGATCTCTCCTTTCCATCTTGGCTGGCACTTGACGATGCAACTGCTCCTCATCTTGCTGGGAACTCTTCCTGGCCTGTGACCAAATCTCTGAGCAGAGGCTTGGGGGACCTCTTGCTCTCTGCCTGCCCTACCCAGCAGCCAGAGAAAACACTGAGAGCAAACGTGATCTTTTCCCCACAACAAATGCAATCCTTTGGCTTTGTATCACTTTTTATTTGCCAGAAGCTGCAGAAAATTTATTTAAAAAAAAAAAATCTTACCTGGGTTTGTATCAAATCTGTAAATTGTGTAATTCCATCTGAAAACAAGCAAGAATTAAATTCCTTGGCAGGTCTTCTTTCTTGGTTAAACCTCTCTTAGCTACAAGGATAAATATTTCTTACTTATCTAATATTGCTTACTTAGCTAATATTGACCTCCTTCAAAGGCATGAAATTTATTTATGTCAGTGCCCAAGGACTAAAGTCTAGCCCTCCATTTGAATAAATGGTTTTAGCAAGTACAGTGGTAGACAAATTATTGTATATTGTGGTGCTTCTGGGCATCATTTTATCTTGCATTTTATGCTACAGCATGAACAACTTCTGGTACTGATTTTGTTGATTCTGAGTTTGAACAGTACACAGCTTTCTCCCCCAGGTCTCTTTTCCTTCTCATTTTACATTCTCTCTCATGTCCAAACTGGAGAGCCACTATCTGTCCCTATAAACATCAGACTGGATGAAGTAAATTCCCTGGCTTGCCAGATTTAATTACTTTGTCAAAGGCAGATTCTGTATATTTCTGAATGTTCTGCCTCAAATCCTGTAATAATGTGTTCCCTTAGTCAGAAACCCTCCTCAAATATTCTTTTGTTACTCTCTCAATAGCAATAAGAAAAGTTTGTTTGGCTGTCTTTTTATTTTTTTCCCCAATGTAAAAAATAATTGCAACATTTGACTTGTACAGTTTTGTCAAAGTTTCCTATTCACATAACAGCTCAATGGCCTATAAATTATGCCCATTTATAAGGGGAGTTTTAGACTGATGACTGGAATCAAAGTTATCAGACTTCTAGACTATAGGAAAATTGGTTCATGAAAATTTCCTTTTAACATCTTAGTCTGCTGTTATGCAACAATTTCTGTCTTCCCTTAGGATGAATCAAGTTATAAAGAGCCTTTTTGTTGGACAAAAGTTATGGTCAATTTTAACTCCCTTAATTTATGATTGCCTCTTGGTTAAAGATTTCTGGGTACAAGGTCCAGAATTCATTAAAGAAGTTATAAATGCTGACCTTGATCTACCCTTGCCTCTGGTGGTTCTTATATCTGCTTCCCTGCCTAGGGGCAAGGATACTAATGTTGAAAATGTATTAAAATATGCTTCCACAAAGATTCTTGCTAATTGGCCAGATTTTTCCAAGATCAATAGCAAGCACACTGGGCGGAACTCAAGTGCTTGACCTATGAATGCTAAAAAATTCCAACAACCAAAACTGACAGGTTATTAAGATGTCATCCCAGGATCCCAGAATATTTTTCCTAACTGCTAGTTTATCTTGCCCAAAACTTGAATCTGTAAGTTCTATGTCTCCTACTATATCCTGTGGCATCATATTACAGCCTCTGTGATTAGCTCATATTTTGTTCAAAGATTATTTTATTTGGTTTTCTGGGTTGTTTCGATGTCTCCTTCAATTTGTGGAAGCTTCACATATAAAATGAATCAAGGCAAGCTAGAGAGGAAATGCATAAACCTAGAACTTCTGTCTATGTTTTCCATCCTTTGTTTCACATACTACACTTTCACACTTTCTTCCTATCTGAAAAACATGGTTCTGTAAACAAAATAATAATATTTTTGTTATGAGCTTGTTTTGTCCTTTGTGTTAAATGGCAGCTTTGCTCTAGTTTTTCAGTCATCCACTTCAGCCACCAGTAGTTGAAGAACAGCAGCATTTCACCCAGAAAAGTAAAACCTGAAACTGTATCTTTGCTTGGAGGGAACATCCAGAATAGGGTTGTTCTCAACTAACATAAAACATCTAAAGATGTCTAGATCTATGCAATTGCTTTAAGCTCTGTGTCTGATCAACAGAAAAAAACATCCATGCCTAAGCAGTGAGTCATCCTATCTATTTTAGGCATCTTAGCAAGATGCTGGAGATGTTTATTTTTCTTACTTAAGAGAGATTTCTTAGTTCTGTTAGATAAAAGTCTATCGAGGCCATCAGGAGTTAAATTTTTAATTGGCATGAATTAGATTACATAAAGTAAGATAAAATTATATGAAATTCAATCAGATTATTAAAGGTATTTTTTTGGATAACACTGCAATGAAAGACCACTCGATCTGTTCAGAATAGGACACAGAAAAACTTCCAGTGTTGAGATTTTTGTCTGATTTTTAACTCCATACTTGAGGCACTTTTTAGTACAAACCCCATAACATTTCCAACAGTTTAGCATAATTGCGTCATAGGAAATTATAATTTCTATGAAGAACAAATGATCCTTTAAAAATACTTCTGCAAAATGAATTTATGTTTTTCTTTAGACTAGAAATGTTTTGTTGAATTGGAAAGCACAAACTGCAAATACTTCCTGATTCACCTTTAAGGAGAACCTGTACTGTTCTTTAAGGATCAGCATCTTTCTCACCTTCTGCTCTGAAATATGAGGACATAGATAAGTGGGAATAGAAGTAAAAATTTCTGGTAAAAAAAAAACAACAGGCTGTCTGTTCAGCTGCTCCTGAGGGCTGCATGTCAGGAGAAGGGCAGAACCCAGGGGGAAGTGGTTTGGTGCTGGGGAGAGCTGAGTCTGCTCTGAGTCAGCCTGAGCCGCAGGAGATCATGAATCTGAAAGCTTATGGGAAGAGAGGGAGGAAAAAACCCACAATACAAAACTAAACAGAAACACTCCATATCCCACCTCTCTCTAATGACCCAAAAAGAAATGTGCAATTTCAGGTAGTCAAAGAAGCCATGGAATGGCACTGGGCTAGCATTAAGGGAAAAGGAACAGAGAGGAGAAAGAGATTTGTTCTGAAATTTTTGTTTTACATCTTTTTAGTACAAAGACATCGTTATCTCCATTCCAAAAGTCACATTCTTCTCTAGTATAAATGCACTAGAAAATTCTTACTTCAAGAGACTGGAAAACAATTGCTGGTTTCAAAGTGTTCATTTAAAAGGAAAAATACAGTTGAATAAACTATGGACTTAGCAAAATGAGACAAACACTCTTTAAAATCCACAGCTATAGTCACATAAACTTGTTTGTAGTAACAAGATGCCAGGTCCTTAAAGGTCCTTATATAAAGAACTGCTTTATAAATGGTAGCTCAAGCTATTTTCAACATACCAGTTGGATGGATCAGAGAATTTGTGTCTTCTCTGGGAAGAAACTTACTGAATGTTCCTGAATACTGTCGTGGTATGAATAAAACAAGCAATAGGCTTCTTTCAATTTAAAAGGTTTTACATAGTACCAGCCAAATATTGCACATTTTTCCAGTTCTGAAATCCTTACCAAGGGATAGTCTCCTTCCTTGTTCTATGTTTTTTTATAAAGACCTAGGTTTGAAAAAAATCAGTGAAGTCTCCTTAAGTTACACATTTCTTTGATCTCAGATAACCCTAAAGCTGGTGCACACAGCAACTTAAGTTTGCATACATAAAAATTAGCTCTCTTTGGTGTATCGATAGCAGTAATTTTTACTTCAGGTTATTTGCTTTCTGCTTTAGTACTAAGCCTGCTCTGAGCTAGACTTCAGTTTGCTTTAATTGCTCTCTTTCTTCTAATTTTACTTTAATTTTTAATATTGAAACGATTCAGCAGAGTAAGGTAGAAGCAAAGGAAACACTCTCCTTTTCTTTCAATGTTTTGCAAAGAAATAATAGGCAGAAACTGTCTCTGACCATATTTCATGAGGGCTGGATGACACCTTGGAAAATGTTGCCCGTGCCAAAAAATTTGCAGGTGAAGTTCTCACTTGAAAACTGCTGAAAAAAAAATATCCTGACACTCCAAATTACCTATATAGAAAAACCCAAACAAATGAACAATGGCAGTTTAGTTTAGTTTAGGAAGAAGAATTCACACTGGAGAATAAAGTTGCTGACTTTCCAACTGTATTTTCAGTGACCAATTATAAAATACAGAAAAAAAGATGAAAAAATGGACCGAGAAGGTCACCTATTTTATCTTTGGGTTACATCAACTATACCTAACCAGTCCAGATGTTTCTCTAACTTGTCCTTAAAATCCTCCAGTGATAGAAAGGCTACAGGCTTCCAAAGCAGCCTCATACACACCAATTTATTATGATAGATAACTAAACAGTTTAATCAGAGATTACTTTTAATGCTCCAAAGGAAAACATGTTTTGAAACTGCCTGGATATCATCCAGGCTGGCTTGAGAGAATCACAAGAAGGTGTATAATTGCAGTTCATTCATGGTCAAGGCCAGGACTCAAGGCTGTTTGCTTGAAAGGATGATGGATCAATTGCTGAACGCAACAGCAATAAGAATTACAAATTACTGGCAAAGGTACAGCCTTAAATCCATGCAGCACCTGGTAAGTACACATGCACGTGTAGCCTCACCAAATGCCAGGTACCCTAGTTCTCATTTATTGAGTGGGAGGAAACAAAGAGAAGACATGGAACACAGCCCAGTAATGTGGAACAGCTGATTAAAAAGTGTCACCAATGTTTACTTAATAATATTTTCATCTATACACACAGAACAGATAAGAGTGCAATCTATTATAATCTTGATTGCTCTAAAGATTTTGAGGAAAATATAAAATGCTTCTTTTTTCTTGGTGGCTTTTGTTTCTATTTTTTTTTTAACCAGGGTCAACCCACAGACAATCACATGGGAGTCTTACTCTGAGAGTCAGATAAAAAAAATCTGGAACTTTCATAAAAATTTAAAAAGCAACCAAAGGATTAGGTAATATCCAAATTTCTCTGAACTGGATAACAAGTTGGCTATTGAATAACTGCACTGTAAATTCAATACATGACTGATATTTTTCATTTCCTCCATCTCTCCCAGTATGAGCAGAAAAGTGTCTGACCTGTGCATTGACTTGCATTGGACCCAAGAAGGTCTTAGAGTGGTGAATGTGTACTCAGTCTCTTGTATCACATTCTTTGCATCTGTTGTGACTAATACCAAATTCACCATGGACCACAGCCTTTAGAAATTGTTGGCTAAGGGGAAATGTTCATTGAAGGGCAAAAAGAGAAAGCCAGGGTTGCAAAGAGAACAGCAATACTTGGTCCTTCAGATGTATTAGGAGAAAATATTGATGTGGACATATTAACACAAAATAGTCTATTTACACTGACTATGCAGTGGCTGCACAGGAATCATACTTCTACAAAAGAAGAGTAAAAGATTTTACAGATCACCTGCAAGACAAGATAGAAGATGCTGGAGTAATTTGGGAGGAAAAGAAATTATTAAACAAAGATAAAAATGAAACTAAGGGAGCTATGGGCATTTTCTGCAAATAGGACAGTAGTTTAATTGTCAACAGGACAATTAACCAAGGGAAATTTAGGTGGCCAATTACAAAATAGCAGGATGAGTTAGGTAGCACGGGAAAATGACCTCTTGGCAGACAGGGGCTGAGGAAACCCTGTCTCCAGATGTTTTTTTAAAGACCCTGTAAAAATAAACCTCTGTGGGGGCTGCTTTAGGAATAGTTGATCTTGTCTTGGATCAGGAGACCAGATCAAGAGACCTGCAGATATTTACTAAACAGAATAGATTTTTAAGGGTTCAAAACATTTGCTTGCTCTAATATAAGTGACACAACACAGAATTTATCAGTAAAGACAAATGAAATGCAAGAAGAGAGTTTCCTCCTTTACTTTAGCAGTCTGGAGCTAATTGGCTTGTCCATTATTGCTTGGTTGCAGATCCATTATTGCTTTATAAACTTGCTTGTAGTTGTGCCTCAGATGCAGAATCATGGTAAAACTGTACCAGTGAAGTCTTATCCAAGAGAATTAAATCAGGAACAAGGCACTACAGTCAAAGCAGAGATTTATGAACAAGTGAGAAAGCAATCTCTCTGAGTGTAGTCTGTTACAAAGGCTGCAGAATTGTGTTAAATAGACTCAATGTAAAATCCTTCTGAAAAATGTTGTTTTGTAAAATGCATGAGATGATAAACTATTTCTTCATCAGGGTACAAATGGATAAACTATTTCTTAGTCTGGATATAAATGGATAAACTATTTCTTGGTCTGGACATAACCTGGGATGAGCCACTATATATCTATGGAAATCTGAGAGTCAGTGGGACTGACACAGTTCATTCAATTCAGTATGTCCATTTGAGTCCCTTTGCCTCTTCACAAGGACAAGGACAAACCGAGCTCCACTGCAAGGGTTTTCATGTTTGTTTTCATAAAAGTTCCAGTGGGGCAGTTAACCAAGTGAATGTAGTAATCCATCCACAGCTCAAGTATATTGCACAAGCAGGCAGGCTAGTAAACCTCAGACCAGGTGGGGCAGGCCAGTGTTGATACACCCACCATATGCTGAATACCCCAAGCACTTTGAAAAACAACTGACTAATCCTCCACGAGAATGTGCAGAATCTGATCACAGATTATGGATAGAGGAACTATTTATTTTTGTAAACCTCATAGTAATACAGAGTCTTATTTTAAGCCAGGATTTTTTTTTTTTATTTGTAAGATTTGAGTGCTAGGTGACTTTGCTTATATATGATATGCTATTAGTGGCTTACTGAAAATATTTCTGGAAAGGGGGAGAGGGTCAGGCATGGGAATTTTCTCCTTGAATAGTCCCACTGTAGATGCCAGAAAATATGGGAGGCACAAATAGACAGTTATTCTCATACCCTTCTGAAGTGACTGCAGGATCAACAAACCTGCTGCTGTTACCACAGCTATATCCCAATGGCTATACTGAGCACTCTCCAAAAAACAAGATTGTGTATCTGGTCATTCTTGTGTCTGTGGAGCATTTTCTTCACAGCAGAATGCTGCACCTGCCAGGGAAATGGTATTCCCTGCATGGCACTTTGGGGAAGTTAAAACACACCAGTTTTCACTCCTACTTAGCTTGGACAGTCATAGGGCAGGAGAGCACAGTGCATCATGACCTTCTAGAATTGAAGGTAATCAGTAATCTGTGTGCTTTGCTCAGTCTGTGAACATATCTGTGTTACCACGTGCTTAAGCAGCGTGGATCTTTCCTTACATCTGTGCATTTAATTTCAATTAATTAGAAAAAGTGCTAATCCTAGCTGGATTATGCATGGATTAAATGCATAGTACAACCTCTAGTAAGAAGGTTGATGTTTTTCAATGCCACATTGCACCACCTAATAACTGAACATTCCCTGTGGCTTGTATGTGTCACCAGGAAAGAGTCATACTTGCAAGGTCAAAGCACACAGTAAAATTTAAGAATGATTAAGAATTATTTAATTTTAGAAATGTAAAAAGAAAAAAAAGCACCATATTGTGCTTTTTTTCCCCCTAATAAGAGCAATTATCAATTCAGAGACAAAACAAAAACCAACCAATTCCCAGAAATGCTACTAAAAGCTTAATGAATATACTTGAAAAAATATAATAAACTAAGGAAATAAGTGCCCAGTGAGCAAAAAAAGTAATGTTTCCCTACTTGCATAACTATTTTAAGAGAATTCTGCTTCTTAATGATCTCAGCCTATTTCTATTTCTAGTTTTGCAACTACTGCTTTTTAGGAGTCTCACAGCATTTGATACTTTACAGTGGTGTGTGCTGTCCCAGATGTGTCGTTCTGCATGCTAAAATACATTTGCAATGTTGCAGGTTTTGTTCTGCTGACTCTTAGTACAGTATCAAAGGCAGGTGCATGCAGGATTTGGAGAAAAAATTGTTAACTACCCCATAGCCTTTTTATAATTTTTTTTGTAAATATATGAACAATTTCAATACTTCATAGGCTGCAGGAATGAAAAATGCAAAGGCTCAATATTGGAGTTGTTTTAGTAAAATTCCAGGGAGTCACTTGTTCAAACAAATTTTAGTATTTTGTTAATCTTAGGGATGAACCAGATGCTCAGGAAAAGACTTTTTGGGTGGCAGATTTGAGGGCTGGATTGTATTGTGAAAGCTGCCACATGTTTCTGAAGCTTTTTTTTAATGCCCATCAGTGCAGGGGATGGGGAGGATACACGATTTGTAAATTCTTAGAGGAAAATAGAAGTAATTACCAAGCCAGACCTAGTTCTCAATACTATTACTATTTTAGCACATCTTTCAGATGTGCCAGATCATCTGATATGAAAAAATGTTCAGGGTTTAGCCTGAATCTCTTTAAGCACTTATACTAAAATTGTTCCTGTTTCTGTGCACTTCCAGATAAGAACCACTAGTTATTAAATTATTAATTATGTTCTATTTTAAGCAAAAAACCCTAAGCATGGCTAAATCAAAGTTATAGTAACGTCTTTAGAGAGGCTGAAAATCAGCTGAGCTGCTTATGTTTTCACCATAGACAGTTTGTATGACTTTTAGAAAAGTATTTGGCAATACCGAAACATAAAGACACAGAATAGGTTTTTGTTGTAGGTATTTAGACATCATTCTTCTACAAGTCCCTGGTCATTAAAAAATTTCATCTCTGTAATAATGAGAACGAATTGAAGAAATCTTTACTGGTTATATCAGCCTTTGTAGTAACTTTCCTTTTCCCTCCTTTCCACTCCCCCCGACACATGCTTGGCTCTGATTCATCCTAATTCTCTCATATGATAAATTCCTAAAGCTGCTCGAAGCTGTTGGCAGGGAGAGATGTAATAAAAACAACAGGAGGGAGAGGGCATTAGTGCTTATAATAACACTGACACCAAATGACTTCCACCAGAGCTGTAAACATGTTCCTAAGGAGGGATTCACCAGGCTGCTTCCCTCTGCCCACAGTTTAGCTCCACAATGGGACACAGAGTGAGAGCAAACGGGGGGAATCAAACACATATGTAGTAAACAAAGCACAAACAGGGAAAAAGCCATGACCCCACCAGCCCTCCTCTATGTTGATTTAGCTAGCCAGCAAGGTTTGTGGGCACACATTCATTCATCCCACCTCCATGTGAAATCCCTCCTGTGTTGATGAGCCCAAGAGTTGCCAGGTTCTGCTGTGTTTTCTTTGAGACTTGTGTGTGCCTGCAGAGAGCAGGTCCCCAGCCCTGGCTTGCAGCACCCACCCTGTGCTGATGGACTCTGCAGTCTCTGGCTGCCTTGCCCAGCATTACAGGGTGCCTGTGTGCACCAAAAAACAAAGGAAGCACAGGTTCCACTGCAACAAGCAGTTTTCCCAGTTCTGTGCTCTTCAATGCAGGGATATGCATAAATGCTGATAATTATCTTGCCTGAACAGGTGCAAAGGTAAATTACACTCAAAGAAGTGAAAAGAATTTGCTGCCTCCCCAAAAAACCTCAAACTGAAAAACCCCAAACACACCCAGCTAAACAAACAAACAAACAAACAAGCACAAAAACCCAAACAAACAAATGCCACAAAAATATGACCAAAAGATAAATGTTTGGAAATAGATAACCTGGAAAGACTTAGAAATAAAGAGACACACATGAAATGTGATAGAAATAGAATATTGTATGATTAAAGTATAAAACCACATTTTTTCAATACTTCTAAGTTTTGGAATCTTCTAACTGCATTTAACACTACTAAACAGACATGTTTGTAAACAGACATATATAAAATATTATTTGTATCACTAAAACCATCAAATCATTTAAAGCAAATTATATTTTTAGATTGTACTAGGACAGGCACTTTTGGGTTCTCATGTACATCCCTAAACAGGAGCAGACATTTCAATAGGCAGGACAATCCTAACAATTTCTTCTATTTTCATGATTGCTTTGTACATGATTTTATTGTAGTTTAGCTGACAGACAAGGACATGAACAAAATAAAAAATATCTCACACATTGAAGAAAATGCCTCTTCTCTAATTTCTGTCAGAGTGATAGATTGCATTGTCCTATATATGTTGTATGTAAAGAATACACACAAGAAAACTGCAGAGATTGCAAAACAATAGTTTATGTTCAGTAAAAAACAATCCTGAGAAGAAATATACTATTGATGGCAAAGACTCCAAAAGACATTGTGGAAGCACAGTTTCCCCATTTCCTGGTCTTTTTTCACTTCTCTTAGAAGAAGAGTAAGTTAACTATGAATATCACTGCACAATATCTATACCATAATTCTTCATTAATTCAGGCAAGGGAAAAACTTATCAGATAGTTTTTAGGCATTTTACCTCTGATGCTGAAATTATGTTTTAACTTCATTTATACCCTACTTCAGGTTCAATTTTATCTTAAGCCTCTTGCTGTGTGAGACAGAGATGCAATTTTTAATAACATATTCGTTTCATAATTAAAATTTTGGTGAATAGTTTGAAATAAATTTAGTGGTATTTTCTTGACTAGAAATTTTCCTGAAAACTACTAATCCTATGGGTTTTTTTAGGACTGTATATGAAACATCACATATTCAGAAATGGAATTGAAAAGTTAAGTGTCTTTTTCCTCTGGAAAAAACATCCAAATTGCATTCGTACTTTTAATCTGACTCTAAAGAACTGTAACTTGGTTTTATAAATGTTGAAGCCACTGCTAAGAGTTTATTGTTATAAACCATTGTGAAAATGTATGTGTTCACCCTGTGTTGGTACTCTGGGCATCCAGGTAGGCAGAAGCCATTGCTCTCCCCACGTCAGTCATTTCAGTGTAGGTTATTGGGTTGGTCAAGAATGATGTCCCATTTGTGATTCCTTGTTAATCACTCCTGAAAACTTTATTGTCCTACCTGTGCCTGGCAATCCTTTGCAGGATTAGCTGCTCCATCACTGTCCTTAGGTATCAAGGTGAGACTGAGGCCCCTGAAGTTCCCAGGAGGATCCTCCTTATGGCCCTCATCAAGGTAGGAGTAACATTTGCTCCTTTCACTGTTCCAATTACTTTTGTCCATAGCTTTTAACAGTTTCATGACATGACTTATTATATAATAAAATATGGATGATGACCCTTTTTAATATTCCCAGGACAAGTGTCTCAGTTAGAATTATTTGGATACTGTCCTGCTTAAGGTACACAATTCTTACTCAATTCAAAATCATGTAAACAAAAAAGTTATATTTCTAAGACAACAAATGAGGAATAAAAGTATATAAGTGTAGCTCTTTTATTTCTTGTGTGGACAATACTTCCTCAGTCAACTTTAAAACTGTGTTATGACCTGCAGTTGTTCTTTTAATTTCATGTGGACTAAAAACAGACACCGCCTGTCAGAAAGTTAAAGCTATGTTAGATGACCTTGATCACATCAGTTCTACTGGTAGTAAATCAGTAAAAATTCTGGAGAGAGACACAAGGAAAATTAAAGGAAATTCAAAAGTAACTTCATCATAAAAAAAAGAAAAAGTAGCGCTTTGTTAACTATTTTAATTTTCTAGTAAATACTTGCCATCTATTCAGATATGTGAAGGAGGAAGGCTGATACATGTTTATGCAGGAATACTAAGACAAAAAGTGACACTGCAGAAAGTAGATGGGAATTAGAACATGTTATTTAAGAATTAATGCCATAAAACATCATATAAGTGCTAATTTTTCCTCAAGACTTGGAAAATGCTTGGAAGACAAATAGCTACTGCTCATATGCATAACGGAGCAAGAAATACAGAGCCTGTTAAATCACTATTTCATTTTCAAAAGAACTTGTCCCTAAAGAATTTAGAGATTTATTACCAAAACACCACCCCAACTTTGGGAAGTGGATACTGATGAACTAAGCACTGCAAACTCATGAGATAGCCAGACACTTGCTAATCACACAGTGAAAAGAAACAGCCAAACCAGTCAAGGACAGAAATGGAATGTGTTTTCTTTCTGCTCCTCTGCAGTTCGCTTTATTTTGATGACTAGTTAAATGACGTCTATTGAAAAAAAATGCTTTCACCCCGAGGCACTCAGCAAAATAGCAACTGAAGAGAAGCAAATTCTGTACCTGAATTGGAAATAGATACATGGTACAGAAAATGTTACGTTTCACGTATAGTTTTAGGGGTCTCAAATGTTAACTTAACAATGTGATAACACACAGCAATCAAAATTTAACAGTGCATATTTTGAATTATTAAAAACTTCTGTGGAAAGCATGCTCATGCAGCACACACAGCACCTGACCAAAAAATATGAAGGGGTAATGTAGACACCCAGAAAATCATAAATGATCAGGAAATTACCAAGGACTATTCATAAAGATGTGAAAAATGAAAGAAAAAACCCCAACAAGACAACAAAACAAACAAACAAATAGTGTGGCTGCACCTTATTCTTCATTGAAGTGTGTAAATTGGCATGAATAGAAAGTGATGAGTAATGGTTGGCTCAGGTATTTGATAATAAAACACAGACTACAGGCCTTGATTAGAGAGCATTGTCTTACATAGCCAAGGAGGGTAAAATTTTGGAACGCCTGATGAAATCATTATTTTCCATTAATATGCTTAATTGAAGCTTCTGAATCAGAAAGAAATGCCTGAGTTTTGACAACTTTAATTTTGAATCTAGGATTTCCAGCATTGTTATAACAAAATGTATTCTTGACACAGAAAATGGGACATGCAAAATGTAAAACTAAAAAACTATCTCAGTACTGAAGAGTCTGGCATCCACTAAGAGATACTGCACCACACATAGATGGCAATGGTTGATCAGAGATCATATGAAAAAAGCACAGGGATAAGATGTAATCAACTGGCAGTGATTTAAATGTGTTAAAGTTGATTTTGACTTCTGAGCTGTGACAAAAGATGCAGTTAGGCGCTCTAGGGGAGTACAGGAGGTGTGCAGGTCCTACACAGAATTGGATGGTATTTCCACAGCCATAATTATACCATGAGCCCATCAGCTATTAAGCAGGTACCTAGTATATTCTAGTCCTTATGAAAGAAGGAATTTCTGCTGATGGAAAAATCCCTATCTAATATGAACTGTGACTAAACAGCTGCACTGTGAGTCTAATTCAGTCTAAAGCCCTGGAAGGTCTGCAATGTGGTTGCACACTTGGGACATGTGAAGATTCTATGCTTCTTTTGCACTGAAATTTTAATTCAGGCTGCTTAGTTCCACCTACTTGGAAATGTCCAGCAGGCTGTGAGAATAAAAACATTGGAGCATTTTTACCTGGAAGTGTAAAGAAAAGTCTCCTTATGCAATATTCTGGTGATAGAGGTACTCAGGACATCTGTGTCACATCACTGCCCAGTTTAAGTGGGTATTTGAGGTTCAATCCTTTAAATCCCAGATGATTATTTATTCATTTATCTGGCAGAAATCCCTAGCTCCCAGCCAGAAAGGAAGGCCTGGCTTTGTTTAGGTACCAGATGAGGTTCTCAGCCCTGAATCCCCAGTGGAGGAAATTGCTTCTCTCTGGCCTAGAAAGAGGGATGTGGCTAAGCATCACTTCTTCCAAGGACAGCTTTGGCTCTCTTGGCTCTCAGTTCTCCTTGAAATTTTGCTTCTGAGGCAGGCTTTCCCCTGCTTAGTCACAAGAATTTTTGTGGGCACCTAACTCATCACGTGTTGCACCAGGGAGCCCCATCAAGGTGAATACTGTGAAGGACAGCTCAAAAATTTTATAGTGTGCAGTGTGTCCTAAAGTGCTTGCTTCTTTCTCAGCTAATGAGCAGCATTTTTCAAGGGACACTGCCAAAATATGCCATTTAAAGTGATTTACATTGCTAATTAAATGAATGCCAATGAATAACCCATTTTCTCAGCCTATCCACGGCATGGTTTCCAAGTGTATATAAGAATGACACCTATCAAAAAAGTGTGCTTGAAATATTTCCAATAGGAACACAAAGTCTGAATGTGACCACCTCACCTCCTGTAAATAACCTTTCATTGCCTAGACTTCTATTTATTTAGGATTTTAAATTTAAATTTAACTTCAGGGGAAGGTCATTCTCAGCCAACCAGAATCTCTTAAGTAGGCATGTACTTGGAGATAGAAAAGCCAAGAGAGTTGTAGTTGTGTAACAATCACATGTGATAGAAATCAAACATTTGTTTCAAACCCTGTAATTCTAACTGACATACAGAATGTTAATGACTGAGGAAGGAACAAAGGCAATGGAAGCTTCAGCAAATCCTCATGAAAAATTAATAGGTAACTTTGAATGAACATTTGAAATTAATACAGAAAATTTTAACTTGTACCTGTAGTTTCACATCTGTGTATGACAAAGCTTTTCAATCTGTCTTCCTTGTTCAAGGAAGTGTAAGTGAAAATGGGGGTGGGGAAAGGCAAAAACCCCTGCAGTGATGCTGGAAATCAGCTTTTTTTATTCTCACTCTGACACTCAGAACTTTTAGTATTATTACTGCCCCAGAAAGAAAGCCTGAAATATAATTTCAAACTTCTCACAAACTATTTTTTCCCAACACTCATCCTTGTCTGGCTGAAACCATATTACATTAGGGGCAAAGCTTACACAATCTGCTTATGTGCCTTCATAGAGATGACTATATATTACCAGACATGTAGAAAGGATTCACGATTTATTTATAGTTGGATGGCACTGAAATTAGATGTCAGGTGCCCAAGCATTTTCATCATCAGAATGACAGCTGGAGTAAAGGAATTGCTGGTGCTGTTTAATTGTTTACCACAAGAGGCATTTAATAAAAAGAAATGAAGATCCTGTGCTCTTGGCAGTGTATAAAGGTATTACAAGATTCTCTGAGATTTACATTTACCAATATTTTGTTAATTGTTGTTCTACTTCTGACTTAGCTGGTTGCATCTAATTTCACGGTTGAATTCCTAATATAATTTCTCAGCTTTATTAGTAGTGATCTGGTTATTAAGAGACATATGGTAAATTTAAAAACCCAATAGCTTGTTAAAAGGGGACCGGATGTGCAGTCTATTGAAACCAGTGGAAATTTCCCTTTGACAGTGGATCAGGCTCAAGGGAAGTAGCATCTCAGCCACCAGGAATGCTGGTAACTCACTACTTTCCCACTGCCTCCCTCCAGCAGTGTGGTGAAAGCAGTTCCCTGTCTGTTTTCTGCTCCAGTTTTACAATCTCACTATTAAAGAAGGCTGTTCTTTTTTATTGGTTTATTTATAATTTCAACAATTTTAAACCAGCCACATTTTATTTTACAATATTCATTAAAAATTCATTTTTGCCCAGAAAACATCTAAGTGGATTCCAAAGGTCCACCTATTGCCAACATCTAGAATAATTTCTTGACCTCTAATCTACTTTCCTCCATTAAATCAATATTTAAACACATTGATGTCAGAAGCCAGTGATATCAAGGAGTCATTGTTGCTGCAGCGAAAAGTGAACCTCTATTGCAAAAAATTGAAACAATTGTGATATATTATACAACCAGTATGCGCCAATGTCACAGAAATCTTATGTAAGATCCCAATGTAGACATATATCCTTTACGTTCTAACTTAAATACATAAATTCACCACAGTGGAATAATATCCCACAGTCCTCTTTACAGTAAGAATTGGATTTTAAGAGCATTCCTGGCTAGATTTTCAAAAAAATTTATTTCACCACCCAAGAAAGACCTTTTGTATTTTCTTTTTAATTTTTTTAAATACTTCTTTAACTTAATTTTTTGTCAGTAGTTCAGAGTTAAATATTCTGAGTTTATTAGGAAATGCTGCTAAGTATGCAGCAGGTTTATAGTTACCAAGCTACTTATTAATATGACAGTCATAAATATAGATTAAATTTGAATTGATATTAATTCCATTATAGCAACACCATATATGCATTTAGATATGAATTACAGAAACAGACATTGAAATGCCTGCCCCCAATTCTTTTTTTGACCCTTTCCTGGGACTCCCAAAGCTACTGAGGCATGCTGATAGCTAGGACCTGGTTAAACTTGGCAGTCAAGTCACGTGAAAATACATGTAACTAAAATATTAGGAAGTGTTTCTTTGGGTAAAATGATACAGAAACCCAACATGAACATAGAGAAATGGACCAGATGATAGAAACAAGCAGGACAGTCTAGGCTGTGTGCCTGTGCAGTGCAAGTGCCAACATGGAAAACAGGCACACAAATGTGACGTCAGGAGTGGGGAGCAGATGTGGAATGGCACTGCCTCAGTGATGCCTTTTAGCACACTCCTGCTTTTTGGGGACACATAGTGCCCCATTTTTCAGAGAGGAAAATGTGAAATGCGCTCTTTTCACCAAGGGTGACAGTAAATTAGCAGGGAGTTGCTGGCACGGCAAGTTCAGGCCCTGACCCCCCTGCAGTGGCTTGTAGCAGCAGTGTGGATGGTCCTATGCCATGAGATTGCACTGCTGTGTATGACAGAGGCCAAGGGCAGACTTGGGTCCATAAACAGACTAAATTGTGTCTATGGAGGCAACACAGCTTACTGACACCTTTACTGCAGACTTCCAGCCACTGAACTTGTGGGGAAGGTGTTCTGCTTTTCAAAACTGCCCTCAGGAACAGCTTCTACCTGAGAGCTGAATGCTGCTAGCAAAATGAAGAGTATGGCACTGCCTGAGGCAAGATAACAGACTTGAAAGAAACAGCGTAGTGTTGGCACTAATAATTTCCTAATAGGTAGGTATTTCTGAGGAAAAGAATCATGCATTAACCATTTTTAATCTAAAAATGTCTGAAATAAATGTAAATTAATTTTAGGAGCCCTCTGCCAAGTACAGTCAGTTGGTGTCTCTAAATGTTAGGAAGGAAGCATATAATGGCCTCTGGAAGCAACAGTGGCGTAACATCGGAGAAGTTGAGATGGAATTAGATAGCTGGCTCTGAATGCACTCTGCAGTGAGCCCACAGTCCACAGCCAGGCAGCCCAAAACTCCCCCACCAGCACACAGAGAGGGGAGGAGGCCAATAGTGCAGAGGAACAGAAGACTGCAATGCAAGGACCAGCAGGAGGAAGGGATCCTTCCCCCACGGCACGAGGTGCCCTTGCAGAGCCATTTTACTGCTCTGCAGACTGAAGACATAGTACATCAGGAGACATGCTGGGGCTGGGTAAGGCATCTGGTCTGCTGGCTGTACAACCACCAGTAAAGCAGCCTGATCTGCCCATATAACATCCAGCACAGCTTGGAAAAGGCGACAGGTGGGACTAGTGGGGGACTCTCTTCTGGGAGAAGCAGAGGCACCCATGTGCTGACTCAATGTACTCTAGAGAGATGTGCTGTTTATTGGGCAATCATGTCAGGGGTGGCAGATGGAGACGACTAAGCCTCCTAAAGACCACTTATTACTCAGTGCTGTTGTTTCACACGGGTGGCATGGGGGGCAGGAGCAGTCTGAAGAGTACCAAGAAGGATTACAGAGCCCTGGAAGTGTGCTCATCAGTCCTTCTGGTCAAAGGGAAGGGGTTTGATGGGGCCATCTTCCTCATACAAGACATGCAGCAGTCCTCCAATCATCTTCCTAGCCCTTTACTGCATCCTCTCCAGTAGTTCCCTGCCTTTCTTGAACTGGGGTAGACACTGCTCCAGACACAACCTCACCAGGTTAAAGTAGAGCAGCCAGGACCACTTCCCTTCACTGGTCACACTCTTTGTAATGCATTCCAGAATACCTATTGATCTTTCTGGCTACAAGGCCCCACCAGGACTCTCAGGTCCTTTTCTGCAGAGTGGTTTTCCATCAGGCCAGGCCCCATTCAGTACATGCACCTGTACTGGTGCATGGGTTTATTCTTCCCCAGCTGCAGGACCCTGCAAATTTGCCTTTGTGGAACTTCATTAGGTTCCTCTCCACACTACTCTCTGCCTGTCCATATCTCACACAGCCTCCTGGAGTGTCAACCCCTCCTCCCAGCCCTGTGCCATCCTCAAACTTGTCCCTTCATCCCAGTGCCTTCAGCCAGGTCACTGATCAATGAGCTGAACAAGATGGACCCAGTACTGAGCCCTGGGGAACACGGCTGACTGCAGCACTCTGCACTGCTGATCACAACCCTCTGAGCTCTGACAGTCAATTCTCAACCCAGTTAGGTGCCACTACATAAAAGAGAAGTTAAATTATTGGAGAGCATCCAAATGAGGGTCACAAGGATGGAGGAGGGTCTGAAGGGGAAACTGTGAGGAGCAGCTGAACTCACTTGGTCTTTTCAGCCTGGGGAAGAGAAGACTGAGGGAAGACCTCACGGCAGTCTATGAGAAAAGTGGAGGGGCAGGCAGTGACCTCTTCTCTCTGGTGACCAGTGACAGTCCCTGGCTCCCTGAGGTGCTGGTCTGTCTTTCAAGGAACAGTGGGGCACTTTGCAGGATCTCAGCTTGTCAGTGTAATCCTATAAGTTATTTACTACAGAGTGCTTTTAAAATCCATCAAGAAAAATCTATTATGCTTTAGAGAAAGGCCTCAGAAGGGTTTGAATGCTGCAGCAGCCTGTGCTCCAGTATTAGGGCAGTTAATTGCAATGTGACCAGCTGTTTTTTAAATGGCCACAGACTACTTTTCTCTGCAGGAACAGCATCTCTCATGTCTGTCTCCACTGTGTCATCTGCTCAAACTGAAGGCAGCTCTCACAGCACTCCCCTTCAGCTCCTCAGAAATGGATGAGCAGAAAAGCATTTGTAAATCTCTTGAGATCACAGGAAGAATGTAAACACACAGAGAAGAAATCCAGATGTAAAAAGGCTTCACAGCATGTAACTCAAAAGGTGTGTTCTCAGTCAGAAAATGGCTGCTACCTGGGCATTTTGAAATTAAAAGTTGATGAAAAATGACAATTTATTGGAAGTCAGGTACAGGCAGAGATGTATTTTCTTTCATAGTTGCAATACCAGAGCAAAATCTGAAAGGGAAGAGAGATTTAATGTGTCTGGTCATGATGAAGTAGTCATTAAAATATTAGCCCAGGTGAGCCTAAAAGGATATCATTTCAGCCCCACAGCTAGGAGAGAAAGCCTGAAGTACCTTTTTCACACCAAAATTAGAGACTCACAGATTACCTGAGAGTGGATGGCACCTATAAAGACCAACTTTTCCATCCCCTTTTCTCAGAGCAGGGTCACTTATGGCAGATTGCTCAAAACCATGTTCAGTAATGTTTTGAATACCCCCAAAGATACAAAATCAACATTCTTTTTTGGGCAATCTGATTCATCTATGCAGAAATTAAAAAAACAATCTTCTTAATTCCAAGTGGAAATGCAACTTGTGCTTATTTCTTCTTGTCCTGTCTCTGGGTACCCCTGAGAAGGGTATGACTTAATCTTATTTCCTCCCATCATCAGGCAGTTACAGATTGGTAAGATTTCCCCTGAGATTTCCCTTCTCTGGGATAAACCCTCTCAGCTCTCTCAGTCACTCATGGTATGCCTGATACTTTAAACCCAGCCTCAAATATCTTAGTGACCCTTTTTTAGACTGTCTAGTATGTCCACACCTTTATTGCACTGGGAAAGTAACTCCAGCTGTGTTTTACCAGTACTGAGAGATTGGATACCTTGCCCTGCCAACCAGTTCCAATGCAGTCCAGGATGCTTTTAGCCTTCTTTGACACAAAGAACTACAGCTGGCTAATGGCCCTCTCGTCATTTACCAGGACCCCCAGATTCTTCTCTGCAAAGCAGCTTTTTAAGTCAGCCTTTACTCATGCCAGGGGTTATTCCTCCCCAGGTGTAGGATCTCACATTTGCTCTTGTTTGACTCAATGGTTTTGCCGTTGACCCATGTCTTTTGAATAGTGGCAGAAACAACTGGTAGCAGAAACAACTGTTGTATCAGGTACTCCTTCTAATTTTGTATCATCTGAAAACTAGCTGAAAACTCTGTCTCATCACCCAGGCCGTTAATGAAGATGTTAAATGGGATTTGTCCCTGTATTGGAGGGAGGAGGTAGCTCATGTTCAAGGAGGGACAAAGTATGAAATGAGTAAGAGAAAGTGGCAAAAATCTAGCCTTTGATCAGGTCTTCGACTATATGATTCATCTTCATATACATTCATTAATGCAGCCAGTTTGTGACAACAAACCATCTTTCAATATAAGTTTTTATTTCTGTAGTCTGATATTCTGTGACTGTGACTTGCTTTTACAAACCTTTCTACTTTTAGATTGTATCCTTAACATGCCTTGATAGTTGAGAACTATTTAACTTCTAAGACCAAAAAACAGGAGTACTCATCCCAGTGTGCCCAAATGTAATACACTCCACGACAAAAGACTGAGAAGGCAAAAGAGGCCACTCAGCCCTGTCCCAACACAACCCTTTGGAGGGCCAAACAACAAGAAATTTGCTATGATATCAACAAATGGGTTGAAACAGCTGGTGCTGAGGCCAAAAGTTTGTAAACTCAAAGCTGCAAAGGTAACTGAGCCCTTCTGCAATCATAACCAAGCTGGTGAATGATCAGGGAAATTGCTTGAAAACCACAACTGCTCTGTAACGAAATACTAATGTAGGCACAGCCTAAAACATAGACAGTGGAGACAGAATTTGCTCTATCTCCAAGAAAATGCAGTAACAAAATTAGTCTGAAACATGTGAGGGAACAAATATATTTTTCCTTATTATCTTACCTCATTTGTCTCTAGGAATAAGGAAGTAGTTTCTGAGGGGAAGCAAGATAAAAGTCTAGAAAAATTGACAGGTGGCAGCTATATACATATGCATACATACATATATGTGTGTATGTGTGCACATATGTGTGCTAAGTCCAAATGCATAACTAATCTTTTCCCAAAGCTCATAAAATTCAGGTCATGTAAGTCCTTGTTCTTTCTGTATAGTAAAGAAACACATTTTGTTTTTTTAGCCTTAGTTTAGAATTCTTTGAATTAGTGGAGAGGGAGCCTTGCCAGTTTAGTAAAAACCTGATGAGACCCATATATCAAAACAAAACACAGCATTCAGAAGCCTGGCCTACCTTGCAAGAAAAGTTGAGAACACAGCCATCAATAGGTACTTAATGTTGCCTTGTGAGTTATTGATTTTTTTTCTTAAAAAAATCAAGGAAAGAATGTGAAAATAATAAGTCATGCTTACAAACTCTAATTGTTTCATAATGTATACAAATGTGTGTATAACAGCACTGAAAACTAGGTTCCTATTAAAATCCTTGGTGGTACTAAAGATCAAATTTACCTCATTGAAAAGCAAATACAAATCAAATTAATGTACTGAATGTCTTTAAAAGCCATATTTACTTTTCACAAGTGTTTCCTTAGACTGTTAGACTTATTTAGATTTAAAATGGCATACTTACATTCTTGTCAGCTGCAGATTTGTTACAGTAAGCAATTAAGGAGTTTTGTGCCATCCATCAACAATGTTGAATTTTCTGTCAGTGTTACAATTCACATTTAATATAATTACTGCAAAAGTAGCAATTGGTTGAATATTGAGCCCGAGAGAGCATAAAAATTTGACCTACCTTTTGTATCCCATGACCAGAGTTTAATTAATCAAATAGTATTAACACTCTGGAGTATTGCAAAATAGCCCACTGCAATGATTCTTAGGATGCAACATGTTAGGGACAGGCTTGCTGCCCCAGTGAAGATATCAGGTGGCAAAGTGAAAAACAAGATGCCTTTTGTTCTTCCCCCCATACTTGCATTGGTTGCAGTGCCACCAGGGAACGAGTGGGTGTCAGTCTGTCAGGCTTTCCTGTCAGGCTTTCCTTTTGCTGCATTCAAAGAAGACTGACAGTGACAAACTTTAGCTTTCAAAACTCATGCATTAGAGCTTAATAATAGTGAAACTCTGCTCCTTTTCTTGTTTATCTTACATCCTGAACATATTTTCAGCTTGGGTAGATTTACTTTATTTTTCTTTAAGTGAAGTTGACATGCTGATATATTCATTATTCTAGTTTTAGGGCTGCTATGAAAACTATGAAATAGAAGAAGAATCACAGTAAATTAGTAAGGATTAGTAACGCTGTACTGTAATAAGATGACTGTAGCAAACACCAATGGGCATTGATGTTTGTATAAAATTTTTATAAGAACTTCCATTAACTATGTGCTTTACAGTCTCCTAAATTGTTTGAATCAAAAAGGGATCCATTTAAATGTAAAATAAAGGCATATTCAGTTGGCACTAATTCTCTAGGAAGATTTGAGATAGGAAAAGGTTTTGACTCATGCTGAAAATTTGTTGGCTATTGAAGGATTTTAAAAATAATTATGTAACCACTTACAGAGCAATTATTTACTCTCTTGTAGAACTTGTTGAACTATTTTAGATTACTCTTTACTTAAAAGTCACGCAGAGTGTAATCAAAAATTAGAACTGTAAAACCAAGACATGAAAATGAGGCAACATATATCCGGATGCTGTTGATATTTTTGCCATATTGGTTTAAACCTAGGAGGGAGTATTTTGTCTGCACTCTCAGTAGATAGCCAGAGACCATGGCAGAGGCACACAGCTGACAAGTGACACAACAGAGAACTGGTGTGAAGTGACACAAGCAGCTGAAAGGCAAGGACACTTTTCTGTATGTTTTGCTCATATGCTTCCCTCCATGTTGCAAGATGTTAATTTTAAAGGTTGATAAATTATTTGGTTAAGAAGGAATCTCTGAAAATGGACCTTGACGTTCAAGCAGCCAAACTAATGTCAAAGAAAAGAAAATGCTGTCTCCTAGTTCTCTCATTCTTCTGCCTTTTGAGCTGATTTTGACTGGACTCCAGTGTCTAAATTTTAAGGGTACCTGAGGAGGAGGCTGGTTTTACTGTTCTGGTAGGCCCACATATTCTGTGAGAACATTAGAGGATATTTCTTCCACTAAGCATTACACCATGTGTTGGGAGGGAAGGGTTAGAACCAGAAGATTTGGTGAGGAGTGAATAATTTCACTTAAAGTCACCTTGCAGCTGGGAATACTAGGACTATAAGCGCTGGAAAACTCCACTTATTATGCCTAGCATTCATGCCCTGCCTCGTCTGAGCAGCAGAATTCCTGTGTAGAGACACCCTCACAGACAGGCTTGAGCCTCCTGCTGGAGGAGAGAGAACATGAAAGCACGGCCTCGTGATGAAGCGTGTGTGGCAAAGCCCTTTCTTGTACTGGGGCAGGCAGCGGGGCCCCTCCACTGTCTGAGAGTGAACTGAGCCAGCAGAGCCTGTGTCCCTCTGTGTCTTGGCCCTCTAGGATGACCTGAGCCTGAAGGAGCCTGTGCCCCATGTGTCTCTGCTGTCTGATGTTGTTAGGAAGGTCATGGTGAAAATCGGCTCTGCAGTGTGGCTGTGGTTTGCCGGTCTCCCTGGCTACCTGCAGCTGTCGATTCACACACCATGAAATACAGGGCACGAGCAGTACCCAGCTGATATCAAACTCTTGAGTTTTCTTATGTAACCTGTCCAGTCACCTCAACTTCAATTTAATAGGTGTGTACAGCCACATCCATGCAGACAATTCTTTCTGCATTTAACCAGACATGTTATAACAGGTACTGGAAATTATTTGCACATGCAGTGAGTTATTTTCCCTTCTGGTGTGTTATATTAGAGCCTGGTGATTTCTAATTCAAGTGGCTTAAAAAGCTGTTACTTTTCGACTCAAATGAATTAGTTCTTTTTTAAAGAATCCAACTTTATTCTTATTTTGCATCTCTGGGGCTTCATGTATCACTACTGCAACAGAGAGTAAAATATTCAGGACCTACATGACTTGGACTTACTCTGTTTTGAAGAACAGCCTGAGTCCAGAGTACATGTGTGATGATACAGTTTAGAGAGACTGACAGTACAAGATGCATGTGTGAGCTAGAGAGACTGAATCTATAAGCTACATGTACTGTCTGGGGCAAAGTGAAATTTGGGCCCTCTTAAAAGCAAGACTTCTTTGACTCTTGACTCTGGCAATGATTTCTAGTCCTGTTTGTCTGTTCCTTGTATGTAAATTCAGGATAAAGAAATTTCCTTGTTTCCTAGGTTATTCAAAAAACTCTTCAGAAATTGCTAATATCTTTGTTATGTTGACTAGCCAGGAAATGATATTGATTAGCCAGGAAATGATGCTGACTAATCAGGAAAAGTGTCACTCACAAGCTAAATGAGGGTGTTAGCAAAATACAAGCTGTATAGTAAGAATAACGGTATGATGGAGTAATTTTTTTAATCGTCAGATATGTAATGTTGTACAATGTTCTTTCAAAAGGATGACTTAAGGATACATTCGCTAAGCAGTAAAGAGATTCAGGAGAAAATAAATCTGATGGGCAAGGAAGGCAACTATCAACTCCTTAATGTTTAAAAAAATGTAACTATCTCAAAAACATTTAATTTCTAGGCCTGTGTAAAGTATGCCCTATACTTTACTGCACATTTTAAGGCAAACTTATTTCAAGACATGTCTCTGTCCCTCTGGGAGCCTCTCAGGAACCCCCGGCCAGCCCCAGGTTGGCAGACACGGGGGCAGCAGCCCTGACACGGCCGACGGCGGGGAGCCACTCTCTGTGCCCCGAGGGTGCTGAGGACAGCCGGGCTGGGCACCTTTGCAGCAGGAGGGACACCGGAGACATCGGTGGAAAAATGGGGCTGACTCTTAGCTGGGGTAAATCCAAGGTTTTATTCAGGAGCTCTCTGGAGCTCCTACAACTCAGGGGGCCTCCTGGTGAGAGCCCCGGGAGACGTGCCAAGGTTACATTTATAGGGAGGTGGAAACCAAAAATAGACGACATTTTACCAACCAATAACTGACCCTAAGGGATGGGCACTAAGGGATGGACATTTAGGACAGCATATAAAACAAGTCTCGGTGGGCTGATCCCTGGCCTCCGGCTAATCACTCGATGTCTTGGACCGAAGCTTCTGGATGGAGGGGATGGGATGCTGAGTGATTGACAGAGAGCCAGGGTGGGGATTTGGGGATGATCTCATCAAGGAAGAGGAATTACATAGGTAAAGGGAAAGGGGGTACAGTCTGGGGTAAACTATTTGGGAAAACTGCAGGGATACAAACACCAAACTACTTCAAAGTATTCCAAAGTATAAAAACACGCTACCACAAAGACAGCTGATTCTACATTGCTGAAAAGAATCCTGATTAATTTTAGGATAATTAACTAGCAAAATATTTTCTCAACATAAGGAAATGTTTGGCAGAAATCCTAGTACATGGTTTTGACACTATTGTAAGCTTCCTAAAGCACTATCTACGTGTGCTGTGAAAAAGGAGGGGCTCTGGTATGAATAAAAGAAAATTCTTGACACTTCCTTGAGTTTTCTCAGGTAAGGAATACTGGAAATTATAGTAGAAGATATGTGTTTTATTCATACTGAGATTTTGATCAACTTTGTTCTTATGTTACTTATGTTTATGGATTTCAAAATATGTTACTATTTTGAGGATAAAAAAAATGACAGAATTTTTTTTTTTAATAAACTGAAAGTAAGTTTATGTATTTCATTTAAGCACAGGTCTTTTAAATTTCAGAAACCCCAAATCTAAATGCTCTCTGTCATATCACTAAAAGCCATTCCCATACCTGCTCTTCTAACAGGACTTTAATGAAATCACGAAAAACTTCAAAGATATGATCCATCTGTAATTCACAGAAAGTGCAATTAAGAGAAAGGACAGCAATATTTTCTGAGCTAATCACACCCAACTTCTCAGTTTCCATTGCATCAACAAGTCTTTGCTAATGCCGCCTTTTCAACACAGAACTATTCTGTCACCAATATGAACCTGGTATGTAATTAACGTGGCCTAACTTCTATTTCACCTACAATGAACACAGCCACTATCAGAAACACTGTAGGATGGGTTTATATAATTATTTTTCTTTCTTTACCAAGAAACAACGATTTCCAGGCCTAAGAAAAATAAAGCCTGACTTGTTTTGTAAACAGACTAAGTACATCTTCAGATCACAGATTAGCTCAGGAAAAGTTTGCTCAAATGGTTGACTCTGTGAATTCTAATAAAGTCACTAAAGTTGTCTATAACAACTTCTTTCTTGAGCTTGCACTCCAGTGTTCTGCTGACACAGCTGCAACAGAGATACATAGAGTCCCTGAGCTGCAGCATCCCTCTTGGACAAAAACATTGATCAGCAAAACTCTTCTGTTAGCAGAGTTGCTCATTTCATTCATTGGATGAGCACTTTGCAGACTGTATAGATTGAAACTGTACCTTCCTATTTAGAGCCCTTATCTGGGAAACCACATTTACATTTCAGTCAACAGTCTCAGTCCCTACTTCAGTTTGTTCCATAGGACTTTCTTTCATCCCGTTTCATAATAGAAACTAAGAAGCAAAAGTTGAAAGACAGCTCTCATGTCCAGGAAAAATTGCTTCCTGTACATCATCAGTTAATACAATTGGATTTTGTTCTGGAATTTGGGTATAGACACTGCTCATCTGCACACGGGCCAGCAGAGCTATTAAGATGTCTCGGTTTCAGCACCAGTCATTTGGCAATGTATTTAAGGCTAAGTAGCATCAGTAAAGCTTATGGCAAAAAACAAAATTACCAGATTGACTTTACACTTTAATTAATTAGAAGTACTTGTAAATTATCTTTATATCTTTTAGATGTAAGGCTAGCATTAAGTAAAGTAAATCACCATTAACTGTTAAGAGAAGTCAATAAAAAAAGCAGGGATTAAAAAAAAAGTAATTAAAATTAAAAAAGAGGATGTTTTTTATAATGGACACAGAAATGAATGCAAGGATGAGAGGCCAAGGAAGCATGGAAAAGAAATTTTAAATAAGAGAGCGACAGTGGCAGATACATAAATTGTTATTTGAGGTTTTAGACTTCCTTAAATTTTTTGTTGCAAGGAATAAAGAACCACTGTGTAATGCACAAACTTAGAAATGTCTGGGGGGGGTGGCACAGAGTGCAATGCAGCACTTCGCAATTTTTTATGGAATTTTTTATTGCTGTATGACAAATACAGGTTCCACACAATCCAAGATGTAACAAACTGGGAACAAACATCATTCTTGCAAAAGTGACTTTAAAAACTCAGCTGTTTAGGGCTCTGCATCTTATGTGTCTCAAAGGCTGTAAATCACATTTGTTCAAAGCAGAACTTGATTTTTTTTGCTTCCAGAAATATGGCCAGAAGGCTTCCTCAGGGATAAGAATATACTACTGTGTTCCTTTTGGCTTATGCATCATCCTCAGGAAGATGATTTATTTGAATACATATTTCTGAGTGGGATAGGTAAGCCAAAAGGAAAGCAGAAGCTTCTTGTAATACCAACTCCGTGCAGAAAACTTTACTTATAGTATAATAATTCAGAGCTGACTCTAAATGGTAGTGGAGCAGCTCACCTAGCTACTTAGATTAACTGATGAGCAGAGTTAAAATGGTAATATGGTTACCATGGTTATCTGCTCAGTAACTAACTGAGCAGATAATCATGTTTTGAACTTTGCAGCATGTACCTGAAAATGACTACAACTCCATTTGACACACATAGAGAATCTTCCCCAACTTTGAGATAAATAATAATAATAATAATAATAATAATTAACTTGCAGCAATATGCAGTATACCACTGCTTCATGCCAACATTTAAAATCCAAATTAAATAAGATAGTATTAAGAGCAGTCTTCAACTGCATTGAACTGTAACTCCTCTCTAGGGCTCTTAGCTTACTTCTACATGTCAGGTCTGAGAACAGGAAGGAAATGTTTCAAAATGCCTGGAATCTGTCACCTGAAATAATACAACAATCTCAGCATGCAACTTTGGTTTGTAGAAACCTTTAGAATGTCACTCAGCCAACAAAGCCAGAGAGGCCCCTGGACTGCTCAGATTTCAACCAGAAAGCACCTTATAACCTCAAAAATGAAACAAAGTTGATAACTATCTTTTTGAAGCCTAATTGAAATGACTTCTTGAATGACAGCAATGGCTGTCATACAATCCAAGCATGTCTGGAAAGAAGCACATGTACGGCTGTCTTCTCATATACCAGCTTTTACAGGTATGAGTTCTTCTGATTTCAATTTTTTTGCACTATTATTGGTCCATAAAAATCACTGCACACACACAAAATCAGTTTGATTTGTAGTTAAATAGAATATTTAATTTCTTTCAATACAGAGTGAACATGCAAGGCTGTGTTCAGCCTGTGCGTGGAGACAATACATACAAAACAAATATACCCTGCTTTCTGTATTACAGATGAGGATGCTGGGCTATAATCCACACAGAAGCATAATCAAGATGCTTCTATCACATTTAGTATTACCTGTTGCACCTCTGCCACAAATGAAGACCGAGTTTTGGATGTATAACTACAAGTTTTCTGACAGTTTTTGTTCCAGTTTATAGCAAGAGACAGAAGGGAATGCAGCCTAGCCTGCTGGCACCATGGTCTTAAGTGTGAGAGATAGTAAAAATACTTGTCAGCTGAGTGAGCAGGAGAGGTTTGAGTGCATGCTGAAATAAGACTGCCTGAGGAAAAAATCGGCAGCTTAAGAATTTTCCAGCAGGAAGGACACTGTATTACCTGGGACATTTCACTGCTTTCCCCCACTACTCCGTGTTCTTCTCTTTCCCTCTTGCTTTTAACTTGAGGAGTGATTCCAGTGAACTCCACTTCTCCTAAGGCATCGTGTACAAGGGCTGCTCTACAATGCCCAAGCCAGAAAAAGTCTCCATGTTAACAACGAAGTGGCTTTGACTTTGTGACATAAGGATGCAAGCTTGTTCAGACAAACTGGCTGGTGCTGAGAGGGCAGGAGTGCTGGGTACATTACAATCACAAAATCATAGAAAAATTTAAGTTGGAAGTGATCTCTGGAGTCTATCCAGTACAAGCCTGTTCAAGACAGGTCTAGTTAGATCAGGTTCTTTGGGGCAGCACTCAGCTTAGTCTTGCACACCCACAAAGATGGTGATGCAACAGCCTCCCTCAGCTTGTTTTCCAGTAACTGTGTGCCCTGTTAGCAAAAAACATTTCTCCTTTACATCTATCTGTTCCAACTTATGTTCATCACCTTTCAGCTACTGCTTGCATCAGCAAGAAGAGTCTGCAGATGTGTACCTCTGATCAGGTATTCAGAGACAGGAATAAGGCTTCCCCAAGGCCCACCCACTTCATCTTTAGGCTAAACAAGCTCTCCTTGTCCATGACCCAAGATATCTTGCATATTCTTTCCTGGACTTGCTCCATTGTTCAATGGTTTTCCTGCATTGGGGAGCCCTGAACTGGACACAATACTCATGGTTTAGTCCCACAAGTGCTGCATTGAGGGAAAAGATCACTTCCCTCAGCCTGCTGGCTGCTGCCTTGCTAATACAGCTGAGCATGTCAAGTGCTGCCTGTGCTGCCAGACCACAACCTTGGCTCAAGATCATCTTGTCATCCACAGGACTTGTCATGTCCCCAGCTCTTCTACAAAACTGTTTTCTACATAAACATCCCTCAGACAGTAATGCTGAATAGCATTATTCCATACCAGTTGCAAGACTTTCCATTTGCTTTCTTGACCTTCATGAGATGCCAGTCCATTTGTCCAGTCTGCTGAGGACTCATTGGATGCCCTTGTCCTGTCATATTAACTTCTTATCCACCCTGCCTCCTGTCAGCTGTGGGGTGCTGGTAAATTTGCAGAAAGTGCATTTTGTCCCACTATCTAAAGCCTGAACAGTGGTCCCAGAGGGATGCTGGTAATTACTGACTTGTCAGCTGAACTGTGCACCCATCCCATGCAAATGGTTGTACACATTGTCTGAACTGCCTTAAAACACAGGCAATGGGGGTAAAGGGTCTGTTTGTCCCAAAAAAAAGGAGTAAAAAAGCTGGACTAGGGAAGACTAGGGGAAAAAAAAAGGTAAGTGAATGAACTGCTAAATAAATAACCTTGAGCAGAAGAGATGCACTGAAGCTGAAGGGCTGGTACTGCCATGAAACTTGGGGAACAGAGCTGAAGAATTTGTTCATAGTGCTTTGTACAGAGTGAGATTTCTTTACTCTAACCCTTACAGAAATTCCTCTGTTTAATTCTATTATATTAGGGTTTCTTTCTTGTACGCCAACACTATTCTCTAATGTCAATATAATATATAAGAAATTAAGGTAATAATCTTATTCCTGGTAATGTAACCTTAATCTTAGTAGACAGTATAAATATAGTATTTTAGCTAAATGAGGGTTCTACTTGCTGAAAAAAAATCTAAAATAAAATGTCTTAAGTATTATATTTAGTATTTTTATAACTGGTTAACAGTTTAAGATTAGGAAATACTTTCAGCCAAATTTCCCTGCATGGAAACTTTAAAAGGAATAGTTTTGACTACAACATTCTTCTGCTGGCTGAAAAAACATCCCATCAGCCACTGATTGTATTGCGTGCACTTAGCAATGGCTGGAGACTACAAATGGCTGTAAACAACTTAATATCCAAAGTGCAGTCTTTGGATTCCAGGTATAGAAGGTTGGGTTGTACTGCTATTTGCATAAAAACCCATGCACTAGATTTAGATAGATGTAGATAACTGTTTCAGCTTTGTTCTATTCAATTTCATTTGATTTATTTATACATTTATACATTAGTGAATAGCTTTCCATCATTCTGCTGTAAGGGCATATATTCAAAGTGCTAGTACTAATAAAATTTCAACTAATTTACATGAGGCCTTCTGAAATGTGATGTTCCATCAAAAAATGCAGTTTGTATGATTTTTCTTAGATTTTAATGGTTAAATGAATTATGTATCTTTTCCTCCCAAAACTCATTTGTTGTAGGGTGTTAGGTGTAGTCACTATTGTCGCTATTTACTTATTCCAGATTTTTTTATTCTTGATGGATTTCAAAATAATGAATGGCTCTCTTTAATATTTGCAGGATATGTTATGAAGCAAACAAGTGTCCTTTTCTGATTATAGTCTCTGGCTGCCAAAGACAGTTTTATCACAGTTTTCTGGGGCACTGTCATGATTTGTTGACTTTCACCATCACTACAGTGAGGTTCTGGCTTCACTCCCAGAAGCCAACAAATGACTTACAGGATGTGAAGAAAAAAAAAAAAAAAGAGAGATGAAAAAAAAAGGAAGATAGGGTGATGTGCAGGATCCAAGTTAGAATAAATCTTTGGGAAAAACTTCATTGGAAATCCCATATGCTATTTATGCTGGGTCCCAGCCTACACCAAGACCTGACCAGTAGTATTTTTTTTCAGGTTTTCATCTCAGTTATTTGGACTGATTAACATTAAAATTGTTTCAGCCTATGCTGAAGTTTAATTAGCAATGCTGACAAATCTTGCTCACATTTTCCAATAATTATAAAAATAAAATTTTTAGACACAGAGTGCAATGCTATTGTAAGAAGAAAAAAAAATACTACAGCATTTTTCAATGTAGAAAAGGCACTACAAGAATTCATGATATCAGTGAACATAAAATCCCAGAATACCCACCAGTTTTGTGATGTTCTTGATCATCTTTCTTACATCCTTCTTCTAGCAGGCCCATCTCTGATATCAACAGAAGGAACCAACAAAGTAGGTCTACCAACTTTCAGTACTCAAAATAAACAAAATTACCTAAAAAGAGTCCAGTATTTGTGTCAGAAACAAGAGAGATTGATTTCTCCTGCTCCCCCTGCTTTATCACTACCCTCATGACAGAGCCACTTGGCAGCCTTAAATAGGACATGACATGTTGTCCTCTTTGCTCCCCTATCCTTTTCAGGTCCTTCAGGGAATCTCAACACAAACGCCTTATTTCAAGGAAATAATTTGTTTCTGCCTCTGGCAATTCTCTTTGCCTTTCATCTACTCATTGTTATTGTCACTTTTGCTCTTTTCATTGCACTTGGGCAATGACATCAGTATTTCACATTACTACTGAGAACCTGCTCCAAACACATGAGAATAAAAGGAAAAAAAAACCCTAGAGAACAATCATTCCACTTGATGCAATGAATTTTTTCACCTATCACAGCTGAAGTGATGAAAAAACAGCTCTAGAACAATTTTTGTATGTTCTAGATATTTGTAGGTCTGTCTTGCACAGGAGTACTAGGGACAGGATAAGAGAGCAAAAAGTGACCCAAGCAGAGTGCAGCAATAAACAATACGTGACCTCATTAAAAATCATGGACTTGAAACAGCCAGCGTAACCAGGATCATGACATATGGTGCTCTGTGCTAAGTGTTGTCTGCTGTAATAACACTGCTTACACTAGGGAAGTTTACCCCAGATATGTCAGTTTTTGCCACTTATTAACAATGCCGACTTTCTTTTTCTTAGCAAGTGTTAAAACAATGACAGGAGACCTGTTAAAAACATGACTCTTCTCACAGAACACTTCACTGCCATAGAACTGAGTAAGAAAACAACAGATATATAGTATTCATCTTCCCAAACTCCAAATCTGGGAGATGACATATGTGAGATACTTTCATTACGATTAATGCAGCTCTCACAGAAAACCAAAAACCAGTTGGAATGCTTATTTATAGAGGATCAAAACCTTGGGGATTTGTAATGTCCTCTTTTTGTTGCTGTTTTTGTGTTTGGATTTCTTATTCTGCGACATTAAAATGTGTACAAACAAAAAAGGAGATTAAAAGTGTAAAGACACAGTTTCTCACTTTCTGGCTGAGAGGTTATCTTTGATCTAACCCACAGACAGACTACACAGTGTTTAGGGACACAAACTACCTTAAGCCATGTATGCAGTGGTGAAAAAAATGTTTTTTTCCTTGTCCAAAAGCTTGTTTTCTGATGTTATGCACTAAGATTAGCATAAACTCTATAATTTCTCTATGTGCATTAATTCAGTCAAGGTTTTCACTAGCAGCTCTGAATTGTGCTTACATCTTTTTGTCTTGCAAAAAAGACATGAGCAAAAGCAACAGCCTTGAACTACACCATCTGTATTCTTGTTTGTCTGGTGGATCTGATGAACAACTTCTTGCTATTGGAGAAAAAAAAGGAGATGTCAAAACAATCCCCAGAATCTTTCCATGGCATTCACCATTTCTGCCAAGAGCGCGATTACCTGTGATACAATATCAAAGGTACAAGTGCATCAGTGAATGTACTTGAGTCCTTCCTGATAGACGGCATCAGCATAATACCAGTTTGTAAAACATACACATATATTTCCATTATCATGTCTGGCTGTATTTTGGCATTGTTTTTGTCTGGTTTTTTTCTTTTTTTAAACCCCAGATTTCTAGATCTTTTTTGGTATTTAAAATGCAGGTATCAGCTAAACTGAAATACTGTTGAGATGCACTGTCTACAAATATTGGTACATATTTCTGTTGCCAAGACGACGTTGCAGAGGATGAAGCCACATTACAGACAAAATGGGTATTGACTAGCAGATTTTAAAAAAAGCAAAGTCTGCAATTGCAATATAATCTACTTTATCACAGAAGGCTCAGATGTGAATTGATCAATCTGGTTCATATTTGTGAATATTTCTGGTTCTTTGTAATACCACATCTAATACTGCTGTCTGCCTAGATTTCCTGTTGCAGTGGACAATGACCTGGCAACAGTTACTGCTCACATTGCCTCCTAGCTAGCAACTATTTGCATTACTATTGGATGTAAATCTTCCAGCACTTAGAAATAATTAAATGCTATAAAAGACTGCCGGGCTCTCCTCAAAAATAGACTGCATATTTGGTGTAACAAACACAGCAAACCCATTATTAATGTTGACTTCGTAAAGAAATAAAAAATCCAATTCAAGAACAGCTGGGTCAAGGAACCCAAAATGCCTAACTGCCCACATAAAAAAGGAGATCAGCAGTTATTGTCCTCTGATACACAGGAACTTTTTAAACTTCAAAACCAGATCTCTACTTAAAACCTCTACACCACAGTGACAAAAGAGGAAACAGACTACACATATTTGGGTTTCTGAAGAAAAGGTCTTTAAGCACGAATAGTGGTCATACTCAATGTACCACCCACAGAACATTGCAGATTTTGTGACCTTAAGAAGATCAAGAAGATGATTTACAGGGCTAAGTATACTAGTACTGATTATTGGGAAAAAATCTATAAATTCAAAATTCATGGCATGTATTTCTCTTAGGACATAGTCTAGGGCAATATTAATGTTCTTACAATCCCTTGATTTAAAAAAAAAAGGAAAGCTAAATCACTAAAGAAATAAATTTGCACACCCAATTCCAATACAGTGTTCCAATAATGCTTGTAGCTCAAACCTATGATTTGTAAAGAAACACTTTCTGTTCCTATAGTGCTGTATTTTTTTTTGTGAATAGAGGACTTTTGAACAGAAGAAATTAGTGTCACTGAGTATTCGCAGAGCAGCTGAATTTCAAATAAATTTAAAAGTTTATAATCTTGTTTTTCAGATAAAATGCTTTTTTCTTCACTGAACAATGTCACTTATACAGTAGAAAAGAATGCACCTGTATAGAAATACTGAAGTCAGTGTGAGAACTCAAATTTTGAAAACAGAACTATTCAGTTGACCTCTTCCCGACATGCACCAAGGCAAGAAAGTTTGCTATTCAGAATAAAATTTACTTTGGTTCCAGTCCAAGGTAAGGTAGGAAGTAGGCTGAGGTAGACAGAGATACTAGACTTTAAGAGATTCTAAAAATATATAAATTAGGGTGTAAATACACATCAATATCACGTGTAGTGATATAAAATACCACTTAAAAACAACCCTTTGTTTTGTTAGGTTCTGGACACAAAAATATATGAAATAAGAAGACTGGACCAGACAGCAATGTATACTCTGTGAAGTGGTCAAATACAGACAAGAGAACTGGATTTTGCTGCTTAACAAAATTCTTCTGGTTCAATGCTGGTATTTTTGAAAATCACTTCATTGCCAACCATTGGAATAGAGCTATATCTTAGCAATGCAAAGTTAAAAAAAAGAAGAAATACTAGTGAAAGGAATTCACAATACCCTTTACAGTGCAAATTACAAAAAAGATAAATAAAATAAGATGAAATGAAATGAAATGAAATGAAATGAAATGAAATGAAATAAAATAAAATAAAATAAAATAAAATAAAATAAAATAAAATAAAATAAAATAAATAAAATAAAACTACCCATGCTTGCTTAAAATCAGTTTATCAATTTAGGATTCTATTGACCCTACTGAAGGTAATGTAAACACACAATGTGCTATTGATTGGAATGGACTGTGCTTTTTAATTTACAATGACCTAAAATGCAATTAATGAACATTACTTCCATGTCAATGGTGCCTTGAAATCTCAACTCTTATACACAAGTTCAGAGGTACATCATCTGGGATTGGCACACACAGTAAGATAAAGTGAAAATATGGTAGAATACATTTTCGTTAAGTTACACTAACAACTATTTGCAATTCTCCCCCAGGATATTTAATATATAAAAACAAGCTTAACTTTCAAATATTTTGTAGTCATGATATATTTCTGATAAATGCTAATAGCTTACATGAGAGTTTTTTTGGAAAATAAATTTCTCTAATCTGCAGAGGAAACACAGCTTAGGAACTGCTTGTGTAAATCATGTAGTATCCTTGAAATTCTAAGGCTGCTTAATTCAGGAATGCACAGAATTACTCAGACAGCTTTTTCTCCACCTCCCCATACTCAGTGAACATCACTTTTGGGCACAGAATAAGAAAAGAGATAAGCAAACAGTTCTTCCTTTATGGTCAAGCAAAACTTGGCTCAGTTACACAGATAATGGAAGGAAAAAAAAATCATGGTTTTATTTTTTTATATATTTTCTTCAATTTATTAATAATCTTTTATATTTGTTTATTTATGGCTTTGAGCAAAGACAAAAAAAAATCTAACTCATCCCTGATCATACAATTATTGTAAGAACCAGATCTATAGTCTTCCCAGCAGCAGTAAGATCCAACCTTTTTCATTAATACATTTCATCTTGTACAGATGTGAGATTTCATACTTATGGGCCTACTTATGTACAGAGAAAATAGGTCACTTCTGAAACTAGCAATGGACCTTTATATTACAGGAATGTGAGTCATTTGTTTCTTAATCTAAGTATATATACATTCATACATACATATATATATATACGTATATAATTTTATACCCTGTACCATTTTTTTTAATTAACATACAAATCCTAGATATTGTCCACTCTATTACAAAGTCATTAAAAATTATTTATGGTTTCACTGAAAGACCATGTGAATTAATATTTCTTCATAGTGCTTAAAATAAAATAAAAATATATATAAAAATATTTTGCTACTAACCCCATTTCTCCTATTAAATGTAAACCTTAAACAGTTTTCAAGATCAGTATATGATCTTAATTAACTGACAGAATTTGTTAGCATTAAAATAATATAAGGGGTATTGTACTCATAAATAAATGGTCTTGCAGCGTATCCATAATGTTTGAGACACTTTTTTAAACAATCATTTCCCCATTTCCACTCCAGGTCACTTAAATTAATGGCAGCAGCATGTTAGTGGGTTAATTACATCGACCTTTACTGGTGAATGTGAGTCAGCAAAAAAAATGGACAATTTTAAAAAATTTTATTTGATGTACCACTTTAGTAAAAGGTATAACAGGCAGCACGGGTTCAAGCTCTGTTAGCTTTAGAGAATTTACTTGGCTCTCAAGTACATCTGGATTCACTGCATTACATAGTTTGTGATGTTATTTAATTTTTCCATGCGTCGTTAAACTCAGCATTGATGGGAAGAGGAGAACTCCTTTGCATCCATTTCCTTAACAGAGTCAGCTGGGTTTTAAGGAACAGAATATATCCTTGTATCATATCCATAATGCTGATTTTTCAGTGAGTTAAATTATGACACATTTAGTTTCAATCTCTATTTAATGTGACAAATCAGGCACAAACGATTACGAATTTTTTTTCTTTTTTTTTTTGTGGATAAGATAATGTGAAGGTTTGAGCAAACAAAACAAAATGTTCACAAAACAGTATGCTTTAACCCTGCTTTCTGTCACCATTTCCTTTCTGTTTTGAAGACATAAAAAATAATAAACCTCATACCTATGGGCTATGTTTGACACTACATGCCTTAGGATATACTAACCATTTAATTACAATATACACAGAGCAAATCGTGCATTTCCAGACAGACTTGATGCTATATTATATTTATTTTGTAAATTAACACCACAGTCAACTACAAAACTACAGTGAAGACACAGAAAGCACCTGAAAGTCTAAATCAAGCTGTGGTTTACAAATAATCCTTTAAATGAAAAACCTCACTTCTAGACTTAAACCAGAGATTCAAAGTCAGCATTATAGGAATTTTAAGGTAGACACAATTAATGAATGGTTATTATTTTCTAAGATACCGTAAAGCCTTTTCCTACTGACCAAACCTATTTTTATTGTCTTTTTTTTTTTCCAAAGCATGCATGGAATATTCTCAGATGCTATTGAGGGCAAGAAGAAGAAAAGTGATGGTATTGGTGAAGTACAAGCGATTTGCAGGATCAAGCGTACAATTTTGCATAAAACATTGCATGTAAAAGTAACACTGTAGGTTTTAAGCCATTGCATTACAATTTAACAGTTGTGTTGCACTTAGCTTTAACAAATTTTAAAACTGTAAATTTTGAAGTGAAAAGCGGAACCTAAATTCCTAAACAAAGACCTTGCAATGGTACACCACACAGCATCTATTTTTGCTTGGGTCTAAAAAGTTATTTACAATGGAAATATTTAGTCTTTGAAAAGTCTTTAGCAGTGTGAAGATCAAAGTCCACCCAATTCTCAGACAACAGAAGGGTTGACATGCCATGAGGTTACAACCTATCTGGAGGAGTGCTAGTGCCTCCCTTTACACTGCAGGTGTTTGCAATATAATTCTCTTCCAATCTAAATTCCAATGGATGGTGCTAACATATGAAATGCAATGTGAAATAACAACTGAATTCTTCACGAGAAATTAACAACATATACGCAATAAATGAAGTAACAAAGGTTTCAGAATATCACTCAGTCAGTGCTATGTGTTAGTTAAATTGATGGTTTTATTTCCTTTTTTTTTCCTTTTTTTAAATATACTTGTTTGAAGTTTGTTGTTGTGTTGACAATTTCCCCATGAAAACAGCCAATCTCATAAACAGAGAAATCTGTTAGGCTGATTTTAAAGTCAACACATTAAAAATAAGTAATATTAGCGCTAATTTTAATCTTCTGCAATGGTTGCAAAAAAGGAAGACATGAACTCAAACAAGTTTTTTAATTGCCTTTATATATATATATTTGGATATATATATATATAAAACTTTTACATTCGTTACATAGGGCAAAGCTGTCTAAATTATTTTTCTGATAGTAGACTGCTGGGGCACATTAGGAAACAGGCTAAAACAGTTCGGGGGATGGTGCTCGGTTTGTTGCAAGTCTATTGCTCACAGTCACCAGGGATCATAAGTTTGAGGCGAACCGCGGTTTGTCTCCCTCGGGCTCTGTGCTTAAGACTGTGGAAGAATCCCTTTGCAGCGGGGCCGCGGGCGGCGCGGCCCCGCGGTTCGGGGGGATGGCTCCCGAGGACATCTGCCGGAACAGCGAGACCCGCTGGGGCACCGTGGCCCGGCCGGCCGGGGGCACGCCGGGGCCCGGGGCGGGCTGCGGGAGGGTGGCGAGGGACTCCCCCACAGTGGGGTGAGGCCTGGCGATCAGGGTGGAGATCTCGTGTGGCAAGGAGGGCTGCGAGGCGGAGAGCGGCCGCACCTCCCGCGTCAGGTTGGTGTTGTGGAGAGCCTGGGTGCTCTTGTGCACCTCGTTCTTCTGCGCGGCTCCCGGCGGCTGCTGCGCCGCCTGCGGCTGCTGCTGTTGCTGTTGCTGCTGCTGCTGCTGCATGAGGGAGAGCTGCGAGGCGGTCGGCGAGGCGTACTGGAAAGTTCGGCCGGCCAGCGGGCTCTGTACCGGCGGGCTGCAGACGGCCGTGGTGTAGGAGCAGGGCGACAGGATGACAGCCTGCTGGGGCGGCTGCGTGCTGGGCGAGGGCGAGTGCAGGTTGGTGTGCGAGAGGCTGCTGCTGGTGTACACGGGAGGGGACTGCGTCCTGCCGCGCGACGACGAGGCCGAGGTGCTGGAGTTGAGGGCTGGCATCTGCTGCAGGCTCACCGGGGCGATGGTCTGCACCATCTCCCTGTCGTGCTTCACGATCTGCTTCAAGATCTCATTCTCCTGGTTGTTGAAGACGCCGGTGTTGAGGTCCTTCTGGAACTTCTGCAGCAGGATCGAGTTCTTCTTCCCTTCACAGAGAGGCAGAAGAGTTAGTGAGCCCGAGGTGCGGGGGCAGGGCCCCGCTCTGACTTTGTGTTTCAGCACCCGCCGCTGAGGACTGTCTGTTGTAAAAGCCTCAGCGGGCAGCGGGTGGCTGAGCGGGCATCGCTCGGCCGCCAACCGAGGTCAGGAGGGGGCTGTGCCGCGCTGGCACTGCCGCAGCTCCCCGCGGCTGTGCTCCGCATGCAGCCCGCCCGCGGCCCTCTCCGCACCGCGGGCCTTCGGAGCACCGCCGCGCTCCGACACCTGGCCTTTCTCTGCCCCCTCACTTGCAGTTTACTGTTATTACTACAATTACGTGTAAGAACCGTAATTTCCTGAACAACTGTCAGAAAAAGTCATTGTGCTCTGCACCTACATTGTCTTTCTCGTTGCAAAACGGTCTGAATTTCCACTAAAGAGTTACATATTTTAAAAGTACATCTGCCATCTAGCACATTTCTGGGAACTAGTTATTACTAGACCTCGGTAGTAACCAGTGTTTTTAAGTGTTTGTGAACTAATATGAACTCGTGGATAATGTAACACCTGCTTGCACAGTGAAGACTGCTGTACACTGTGACCTGATGTCTGCATGTCTGCTTGATGATGGCTCACAGCATCTGTAAGATGTAGACGCTATTCTGTCTGAGTCATCAGATGCTTGGTTGGGAACACAATGGCACTCAACTGCTTTTTTTTTTATAAAACACTGCACTTCAAATGGGATTGCTACTCCAAGAACAGAGTGGAGCTTCAGTGCTAATATTTTTCAAGCACATATTACTTAGAGTTGGACTGCAAGACAAATTGTCTTGCAATACAAATTGTAGAAGTTCAATGCATTGAGTTGATGTGGAGAAATCCTCAGACTGAAATTTTCTTGTGAAGTTGAGGAAACATCACCAAACAGGACAAGTGACTTTTTTTTTTTTTTTTTTTTTACAGCTGTATTTTAAAATGACTGCCAGTAATGATGATCAGAGTGCAATTCTCCTGACTGAAGACTTTCTGCTTTGCCTAGTATGTGCTGTTGGGAGGTCCCAAATACTGGAACAGCAAGTTTACACCTCTTGATTTGATAATCTGCCATACCCTTCTGCCTTTCACTAGCATATTATTGGACTGCTTTTCTGATTGCAGGCAGATATGAGCAGTGCCAGTGTGCAGCCATCAGGGCTAGCAGTGCCCATGTTGTGAGGAAAATGAGAGCCCTGCTGCAAAGGATTAATTCACTTCAACAAACAACGGGTTTGTGAGTGCTGAGAGGCTTCAGCTCTTCCCAGCATTATAGATGTCATCCGTAAGCAATTTATTTAGGAAAATGTCATCTACTGCTCGTGACACAGCATAAATCCTATCAAGTGCTGAAGGCAGCAAAAGAAATCTACAGGATTAATAAATAATACTAATGATAATTAAAGTATGAAAAATAATCCTCAGAGGAGTACAAGACCTTTCTAAAACTCAGGTTTTATTATTTAAAAGTGAGATTGCAGAATTCTTGTCTGCACATATGTGTTATTTATAGATCAAGAAAACATTTACTGCAGCGTGACAGAAAAAATTTTTAAAGAGTGCTATTTTATCATGCAGCTGAAGGGAAAGAAAATGGATCTTAAGAATGATTTTAAGAATTATTCATATGCAAAAAAATGAAATAAATACCTATTCTGTCAAGTCTATCGATTGCCACAGTTTCGAAGGCCCTTCTCATCATGGGGTACTCTTCCAGGACCTCGTTGAAGTTGTCCACTGAGAGGGAGTACAGGCGACAGTATGTGTCTGCTCGCACACTGGCAGTTCGACGGCCCTTGGTTAAAAGGCAGATCTCTGGGGAAAGAAAAATTCAGCACACACTGAAAACGAAGTTACTGAACCATGTGAAACTTTAAAGGTAGAAATTGACTCTGTGCTAACAAGTAATAATTTAGTACTCAGCAGCAATTTTTCTATTTCTGCTTACACAAGGTTGCAGGGACAATTCTGAAGGTATTTGATTCAGCTTTTGCTACTATGAAAAAATAATTCATGTCCTTTAAGTGCCCGCCCTATAGGTTTTCTCAGTATGAACTCTGATTTTATGAAGCCTTTTTAAAATAGTGCTTCAAGTCCTAAGAAATGATCCATCAGCTGTCAAACACAGCTTGATAACTTTGATTAACCCAAGTGCTGAATTAACCCAAGGGATTCTATTGATTTTCTTTTAAATATACAGCTGCCATAGAGGACCAATCCCTTTAATCATTCACCAGACTTACTAAACAAATGCAATACATGATATCACAATATAATGATATTTGAATATAAGAGCTGTTCTGAGAAAAAAAATACTTGAAAAATACTTGAAACATAACATGCCTTCTATTTCCTTGATGTTTATGTCCTAGGTATTTTGGGGAGAGAAAACTTAGAACTTTTCACCTTTTTTTTAATTAGATTAAAAACTGGAAATCATATGATTAGACTAGTAGCCTTCTCTGCAAGTGCCCCCAACAGGAATTAATTGGTCTGGAACACAGGAAACTGAAGCTATGTGCAGAGTCCCAAGAAACAGCCAAACTTTTGACTTCTAATTCTTCAACCCACAGTATCAGGGTGACTGCATAGAGGCCAAAGTCAGTGTCTGAGGCTTGCATCAGCAAAACACATGGGGTAAAATATTTATTTACATTATTTTGATTAAAATACAGAAAATTAAAAATTATTTGCAAAAAGTGGTGTTTGAGTTCATCTCATTTTCAAACTGGGGACTAAGAACACACTTAGGAATATCAAGAATTCTTGAGCTGAAGCAGTGTGAGAGAGTTTCCCTACTTAGTTCCAGCAGTCAAGGGCTGTGTGTTCATTGTATTTAAAAACAAAAGTAGGAAACAGACTCCTACCTTGCTTTTTTGTCCATTACATACTCAATTTCAATCAAACTATCATTTTCAAGTGTGGAAAACCAACTAATAAATAATGCTGCAGACTTCAGTTCTACAAAGTACCAACCTAGTTCTTGGTTTGGGTTTTTTTTCTGTATGTCTTTAAGAAATATATTTTTTATTAATCTAGAATATGAAGAACCTTTATTTTTTTGTTTTGTACTACTTGAGGAATTTCCACATGCTATCTAGCCCTGAAGGTTTAGGAGATAAGATGCTTAAATTACAGTGGATAAATCAAAGGAAATTAACATCTGACCCGTACTAGCACAGAATGTACTTAAACCCCAACAGCTTTGGGGAGAATTTATATAGACTATTGGGAGAGTGAAGTACAGAATTTATAGAGAATGCTGGTAAGAGACTTGACCTAAAGTCCCTCACAAAACTTGATGCCCATGAAATAATGACAGTTTACTGTAAAGAACCAGCCAGGTATTACAGAGGTCAGTCTTTTCCTTTTCTCACTCCTAGCATAGCCTGATCTCTTCTCCTTAGATTGAACCCCCTACATTTTAGTTACAAGAGAAGGGCATTTGCCCCAAGGGAGCAGTTAAATGCAGAAAATGCTTGTTCTATTTCCTAAGATATTCTTTAGTTCTCACAAATAATAAAGTGTTATAATACCTGGTTGAATTTAGAGAAAATTATCAGAAAAGTCTGTGTGACTAATGATCACCTCTTGATTTTCAGCTCTCTTCAATTAAAATTGCTGCAAACAATAAAGACACATAAATAGGTGTCTTCTGCTACTCTCAACAAATGCTTGAGTATAAAAAGCATCAAATGCCCCCCCAAAAAAACAGCATCTCCTAAATCCCCATCATCCTGAAGAGTGTAGAAAAATTAGAGAACATACAGTTTTCATCATTAATAATCTCAACTACTGTATTTAGTTTACTTAAACAGAAAAATGTGAAGAAACCATAAGAGACAATGTTAGGCTTCATCACAGGACGGTGAGACTGTAGAAGTCATGGACAGCAACAAATACTTCCTTTTTTTTCTTCATCTTCTTTCATCTTCTATTAATTTTTGTCAAGGTGAAGGTAAAAAATCAATGAGAACTATGGTGTGCAGACTCTGTCGAACCACAATTTCTGGTTGTAGACTATAAGTCTGGAAGGCTTTTAATATCAGTAATCCTACTAGTTAGATAATATAATAAACAACAGGTCAGAAAAGACAGGACAAATGTCCCAGTGCCCAGAAAATTGTCAGGGAGTGCTGCTGTGGAACCTGCCTCCTCAGTAAGCAAAGACAGCTTTGTGTTCTCAACTTCAGCTGAATAGTCTGAACTACAGTTTTCTTACAGAAAAAATACTGTGAATGAATACCCAGATACTGCATTTCCAGTGGTATTTCTTGACTGAATAGAACTGTATTATAGTCACTGATACATGATCTGTATTGCCTTGTAATATGTATCCATAGCATAATTTGTAGTCTGTTCATAAGACTAAAGTGTTTCCTAATTATATGTGTTAATATATCAGCTATTTGTTTGGACAGACCCTCAAGCATAATAAGAAATAATATATGAAATATTCCTTACTGGGACCAGAGAGGAGGAACACAGAATACTGAAATGAGTTCCCATTAAACACTTGTGTTAATTTAAATAAACCAAAGTGTTTGTTTTTCATGAAAATAATAAAGTAATGAAAAGAGCCATGTCATATTTTAAATGAGCCTTAGTGGCATCAAGTACACCAGGTGCCCTTAACAATTACGCTCTCCTTCAAGTTCAATTGATTTAAATAGATTAGGAAATACAATAATAGCATAGGAGTGTGTAGTGGAACACAAAAGGCATAGACTATTTTTAAAAAACTTGGATAAACAAGGTGGTCTATTAGCATAAAAAAGTGTCAGCAGCATATTACTCACTAATATTACTATGTGCATTTGGCATGGTGCATTGCCTTCATGCTGACACTTTCAATGTGTCAAATATTACTATCTTTCCTTTCCAAAAAAAGAATGTCTTAAATTCCTAATACATAGTTAAAAACTATGTATTAGGCTACAATGAACCTGTAATTCAATTCTGAATGCAAATTTTACTTTAATTATTTAATTTCTGTGGACAACTGTTACCTAGTACCTGGTGAAACAAATGTCAATCACTGCCCTAATGAAAAGTGACTGTTTGAAAACACAGAATGATGCTAAAAACATTCATTTGTTCTTACAGTCCTTGTTTAATGCAAATTTAATTAATTCATTTGTGAAAATCATAATTTGTGGTCTGCTAGGATCAGGTCTTTCCCATGTAAAAAGACAGCCCTCATAAGAATATAGAAATGGGCTCAAATACAGTGTACTTTCTGCTATGAAGACTCTAACTGAAATGTGCAATGATAGAAGTTTAAAGCTAACCTTGTTCTGAAAATTGTAATAGTCAAAATTGATCACCAGCGTATCAGCTGCACACCTATGGGGGACGTGGCTGAGTGATAGAGTTGTTACTGCTTCATTAACAGTCATACTCAATGATCCAAAGGTCTTTTCAATCTAAGTGGTTCTATGATTCTGTGGCAGGATTTCAGCAAATGCTGGATCAGGTTCAATTTTTGGAACACTATGAATTTCTAAAGTAGCTTGCCTGTATCAGTTTCTCATAAGGAATGCATAGGTTGTGTTTTACATTTTGCATTAATGTGACAGAACACTCTGAATGGGAAATTCTACATATCTGAAAGACAGCAATAAGAAAGGCTGATTTCAGGAGAATCTGAAGGTAAGGTGAGTGACATAGCCCACAGGATGAATTTTAAAGAATAGGATTAATAGGTCTTCTGTAAGGATCAAGTTTTGATCCCAACTGAAACCAGGTTCGTTGTTCTTATGGACTGCACTGATTTGCCACTGTAGGTGATAATTTTTACCCCTCCCCTGTTGCTACATGATGCCTAAACACCTTTTTCTTTGAAAAAATAAGGATGTGGGGATGTATATGTAATGTATTATGTATTAATCTCCCCCACATTCATGTATATGGATGTGGGGGAGATAAATCACTAGTAGCATGTAGGACGTTGATCTCTTCTTTAGTCCTTGCTGGATGGGTATGTATCTACTGGCCATGCTAGCAGTAACTTCTGGTTTCCATTTTATACAGAAAGTTTTTAGATAGGAAAATTCCTTTTTTACTCTGAGAAGCAGTACAGTTTCTGTGAGAGTGTATATTTGTCCATTCATCATCTATTCGTTTTACATATCAGTTATATTCCAGATGTAATTACTCTACCTCATATGTCACATTAGCATTTGACTAGAGAAAATCTACAGAAAAAATGTGCCCACCAACAGTAAACTGTGTTGATAAATATAAGTTACGAGTCCAGTAGTTAGCAAGTTCACTGAAGGACACCAAACCAGTCGTGTCTCCATGAACCATACTTAGGATGTTACATTGTATAAACAGAAAATTCATACAATGAATTATCTTGTCTTTGCATCTTTGTTTTGCAAGGACACAAGTTCACTTTACTAGGTGCAGAAATTAAATTTGTGTAGTAATGAATTAATGAATTCAACAGTATTTCAGCTGTAGAGTGTCTATATTAAAAGCAACTAAAAAAAACTAGCAGTTTTTATACATTTCTGTCCCCTTCCAAAGCTGTGTGATTTCCCATCATTTGTTAGATTAAACATTACAGGATCTAGTGAGAGGTCCTTCCAGCTGAGGACAGCTGTCTACTCTTTCAGTTCCTCAACAGCAAACTTGTTCTTGTCGTGGGCATATAAGTTGCTGTGTGTGCTGTCAGCTGTTCAGGATGATTACTTCCAGCAGCAGAAGAAAGATGGAAAGTCACAGTAATTCAAAAGCTTGGGTCAGTCAGTCTAACAGACTTGGGAATGTTTTTTAAGAACAGGACAGTGGATTAGAATTGAGTTTATTTTATAGAGAGCAATGAGTTACTAAACTACCACAGACAAAACTTAAATGTCTAAGTGTTCTTTCCATCCACCCATCTAGTAAGACTTCAGAGAAGGCTTCCCAGAACCATGGCTATCCTTATTTTCCAACAGCTCTTCATAATAGCAACTCCTTGGCATGCTACAAAGATTGCTGGTTCTTTACTTCTTTCAAACAGCTGAAGTTGTCCACTGAGCAGAAACTGGCTAATGGGCACTTTCTTGCTGTGCCAGTCACAGCAAGGGACATTCAGCATGGGGCACTCAACTCCCAGCATTGCAACACACAGTATGAGTATGATTGGGTTCTTTTTCCCTTTAGGAAAGGACTATATGAACTTCAGGCAAGTTAAAAAAAATTAAAAATCAGTATTCTTCTAGGCATCCCATTCTTTCTGGAATTGTGTGATTTTCCAGTTCCATGTTGACTTAAGCATCTCCCATATAGAAACCATGGAGAAGCTCTTTCATATGATGACATGCTACTTCTGTTTTCTTTTTCTTTATTAAACTCTGGAAAATATGAAATACATTTATCTATAATTTCCCAGATTTTTAATGTGTTCTTTTTATCTTTCAGTATACTGCTAGTGAACACAATGGTAAACCCAGACATATGATGCTTTTTTTTTTTAATAGTTCCTAAGATAACTACCACCAGGTCTTACAATTACTCAGAATGTAGTTTGATGCAATTAAATGAATTTCAGTAATCTGTGTTCTAAAGAAGTCAGTCCTGCATTTAAGAAATCCTAAAATACAGTCACTGCTCAAGAGGAACATTTCTGCAGCCAGGGAGAAAGCTAAAGGAGAACAGAAAATGGATATAATTCCTGCCTTTTACAGACAGATTTGTAATCTGGACTGTCCAAAAGGAAGCTGTGCAGAAACTGCCGCTTTTGCCACCATGTTAACACTAAATACGGAATTGCTGACAAGTCAGTTTGAGTTAAGAGAGACAGCCTGCATGACCTCTTCATTTAAAATATGACAGCAATAATTGTCTGTTGAGTTGCTTTCAGATATCTGGGTTCATCAGTTAGAGAGAGGGTTCATAAAAGAGCCTGGATACATAACTGAGAAGTTACTGTTTTGAAGAGGGACTGAAAATGACTGATTGGATTGAAAAGCAACTTCTGTAATATCCCATCTCCAGTCTTTTATCACTTTTTAAACTATTTACCTGAAATTATTTTAAATATGTCTATTTGTAATTTGTGATAGCTGTTGCCCTTATTAGTCATCCTATTAAAAAATCTAACCAAACAAATAACAAAAACCCCCAAAATTCCCCAAACAAAAACCACATATGTTAGTTTAGCTAACATTTTTATTGCCTGTTTGTAGTAATTTGAAATTTCTGTCTCTGAAGACTGACACCAGAGCTCTCCGCTTAATTAGTAGTATTTTATTTAATGTAACAATAGCAAAAGAGATAGCAAAAATTTACTTGGGGGAAAAAAAATCATTTTAAAAGAACTGCCTACATTTAATTGACCCAAACTTTAATAGAATTTATAGATAAATACTTATTTAAAAAAATTAATATTTATTTAGGGTTTGCCAACAACTCTGAGAGTATATTCCTTTCTCTACCTAGCTACAAATGTGTCTTTTATACCACTTAGCTAGGAGAAACCAGTTTCTTATCTTAATAAAAAGTGGCAAGTTATCTGAGCAGGAACTTTTTATTTTTCATCCTGACCTCTCTTTGCTTTCTTCCATGTGCAGGTTCTGAAAATAGCTGTGGCCAAGTTTTCATTGCTAGTGCAGACAAAAGCCAGAATCACTGAGGTTGGAAAAGACCTCTAACATCATCAAGTCTGACCTTTAACTGAACAGCACCCTGTCAGCCAGACCCTGGCACTGAGTGCCGCATCTAGACCTATGAACATTTCTTACATCCTGACTATTTTCCCATGTTCTATCAAATTCATCTAAGAAAGGTCTGTAAGACAGAACAGAGGTTTAGGGCAATTTTATAAAATAGAAATAAAAGTGCATATTTTGTCTTCAATGCTATTTATAACAGAGCATCCATATGTTTTCCTTCTAATTTATTAAAGCATTCTTTCTACAACGAGTTGTTAGGATAGTCTATTTATTATCTTGTAAAAGCTCACAACTTTACTGATAACAATTTCATATGCTTTTAAAAATTAATAATTAAGCTAAGGTTCTAAGATAATATGTCTAACTACAGATTTAGTTTCCATACTCACTGTGTCAAAGGCCAAAAGTGATTTTATGTATATTCATTTACTCCTACTTTTATTCTGATGTATGCTTACTGCCTATTGAAAAAAACCACTTAGTTCCTTATGTATTCAGTGGTATGCTCTTATAATCTTGAGTTTGCAAACAATAACAGTTACAATTTAAACTATTCAACTTGAATTAAAGTTGACTATAAAAATATTGTACTTCTTCTCATTAAATTATTAAAAAAAATTATCAGAGACTGTCGGTTCTGAATTAAATATTTAGATTAAATATTTAATCTAAACTCAAATATTTATTTAAAATTCTACTCTGGGAAATTGAAGGTGCTTGGAAAATCTTCGGCTTTATCTGTGTTGGCATGCTATGGCATAATATGGCATGCTATGTCATATTTTACTTGTGTCTAGTTATATAAAGTTAAATTTTAAGATATATGCTGTTAATGAATTAGCAGAATTATAATTATAATTTATTTATGCTTTTAGATTGCAAGACATTACTTGTATTATTATTATGAATACTGTAAAATTTATATTTATGTTTGCTAACTAATAAAACTCTTAAACCCAAATCAGCTTCTATCTTTTAGCATAAAAGAGTAAGTTATTTTCATTCTATCTTCCTAAAAATTCTCTTGCATTTTTAAAAAAAATTTAGTTTGGATAGCAAGAAGTCCTTCTGACTGCTCATTTTTTTCCATATAAAATATGGTGTCAAAAGAACAACACAATAATTTATGGTCAATAAGAAATTATGCAATATTATGAGGACTGTTGCATATTACGTAGCCTCAAAATGGCAGATTAGTCTGTGCCAAAGAGATACTTAATTTTTAGGCCCTCTTGCAGAAAATATTTTTAGAAAAATGATCTATACTGTTCGGCTGAAAAATGTTTTACAAACGAGTTGGCATGGAGATGTGGAGATCCTGCTCCCTTAAAGCATTTAATTATGTCCCTGCTATTAAGAATACGAATAATCACACCTCAGTGGGGCTACTTATAATTAACTATCTGGATTATAGTATGAATATTGAAAGACCTAATCCACCACTACCTTGAATAAGGGATAGCCATCTGCAGTATTTTTGCAAAATGTAATATTATAAATCATATCACATAGTGTCCGTATGTAAAGCACTTTTACATATTTTTCTCTATTTAAAATCAGTATTATACTGCAAATCTTTTGAAGTATTCTATCAAAAGGAAGCACCTAGAGTGTAACCAGAAAAAAAAAAGTGGGAAAATATAATCTAAAGTGACTCAACATTTCCCATGGTATTATTTTCCACTGCACTGGTCTAAAATATACTGACAGTTACTGTTCCGAAAGGGGGAAAAGCTCCATAAATAATAGGTAGGTCATAGAAGTTCTGTCTAATTGGCCTTCTACAAGCTGAAGCAAATGCAAAATAGAGTTTATTAGAATTTTAAGTGCAGAAGGGTAAATGTTAAAACTGCATTAAATAATTTAAGCAAAATAAAACATTTAAAATTTAAAGTATTCCATGAACTACATGTTTCAAAAAATAAACCAAAAAAGAAAAGATGCTATAATATGTCTCTGGGACATTGTCTGGGAAGATGGCAATGAGAATCTGGTTTCTAGATAGATTTGCTAGATGAATGATGACATGAAGCACAGATAGTGATATCTGCCTTTGAGTAAGTAAAATAAAACATGTATTTGTCTTCTATTACAATGAAAGAGATAGGCCAATGCAGTTTCATATTCACACACAGTAACTCTCATATATACCTCTCATAATTTTTTTAAAATTACATTAATTTCTTCATGTTCAACATACCTGGAAGTTGACAGGGGGAAAAAAAACTAGCAGTATCAGTTTTAGTTATTCTAATAACTGATTTATCTACTGATTCCAAGTGGCAGGATACCATTGGGATTTTCAGTGGGGGTAAAAACAATGGGGAGCAGGATCTGCAATGGAAACATCAAAAATTGGGCAGCATGAATTACTGCAGACTCCCTGGAATTAGGAAATTCCTTCAACTAACAAAACCTCCATGGGGCCCCCAGACCTAATTAATAAAAATATATGTGCAATTCCTAAACACTAAGTTTGGATTTCCCTAGCTATATTTGGATTTCCCTAGCAATTCCTTCAGCTCTAACACAGTATCTGTTAAAAACAGAAAAAAAAGGGGTTAAATTTCCAGGAACATATGTCTGGGCTGCTGCATGAAGGAAAGCCTGTGTAAACACAGGTGGGAAAACAGATGGATAAAGGAAAAGATAGCAGGGAGACCAGTCTTATCTTGTGTCCTTTGTGGTTGAGAGGAATTTTGCCAGTGACTACAGAAAAGAGCAGGATGAGACCTCAGTGAACAATCAGGCCTCTGTCCACCAGTGAGTAAGCAAATGAAGTAACAGCAGAGTCCTGAATGTGTTCCCAGAAATCCTCCTTTGAGTAAGCTGTGCTGAGCTGTACTGGTTGGCAGTGGATTTAGCCCTTTCTTCTCCTCTTTGTAGGCACGTCAGCCCCACTCTAACACCAGTTCATGGAGGCAGCTCAGCAAGTGCTTAAATAAACCAGGACTACCTGTCCTGAGTCACTCCTCTGGTTCTGATTTTGACAGGGCTGGCAGGTGATGGGGCACAGGACCTCATGAAAACACTCCTGCTCATCAAAGTCCTCCGCACTAGCTTTGGGACAGCTTAAAACTTATATTTGCAGGGGTAACAATCTCAGGCAAGTTATCAATGGTTGAAAGCTGCTTTTCCACTTGGCTGTCCAGGCAGGAGCCTGCTGTCTGTAGCTGAGTGCATGGGAACACCTGACTGAGTCTGGGGTGAGGGATGTGCAGAGAAATGGAGGGTCACCAGGAATCAGGGAGCAGAAGGCCTTTCCAGAAGGGAAAGAGAAGTTGCAGGGCCTGCTCTTACTGAAGTCATGACTGAAGTAACCTTAAGACCCATACATCTGAGTAAGAGGAAGGGGATAATTGGAAAGGCTTTATTGTATTAAAGCAAACATCTCTTTAGTTTATTACACTATTGCATGTTTTATAATTAATGTCTGATCAATTACCAGAGACTTTGAATTACCAACTTATATAATATTATTATGGAGTGTTTCTGAAAGAATTTTCCACAGCAAAAATCAGAATATTCACACAGCAGTGGTAGTACATCAGTTTCTATCAATATGTATTGTACAGGTAAATTAGATTAGTATTAGGCTCATTAGATATGTTAATAATTCTGCTCTGTAAAGCCCCAGTAACTGATGAACTAATCTCGTCTATAAGCAAACGACTCATATTCTTGTGCTTCATCTCAAAAGATGTCAAAATCTTTGCATTTTGCCGATTTTGTATGTATAGTGAAGATCTGTTCAGTAATTCCTGCTGTCACAAGAGCAACTTCTAATCCAGTCACCCGGTACTGAGAGAAAAAGGTTCAAGAGGCTTGAAACCTGGCAATTTCCTTCCTACCATTTATTACTAGGATTATATCATAAATGAGTTTGAACTACCAAGATATTAAAGAGAAAGACAAATATGCACTGAGACAGAGAAAGCAAAAATGGGGGAGCTGTCATTACCTACTGCTGTGCACTTCGTATTTTCAGTATTGTAAACTGTAGATACTCAGGACCAGGGACAAGATGACAAGAAAATTAAACCACTTCATAATCACAACATCCTCAAAATACAATTGCTTACATTTTTCACCTGCCTCCTGATTTTTATTCTTCATCCCAGCAAGCTGAGTTCAAGTGTGTCGATCTCAAGTTTTCAATTCAGCTTAACTGCAAACACATGTGCAGTCAGGTTTTCCAACTCGCTGTCTGAAAGGGATAGGTGTAAGCACCTTCCCACTCTTTTCCACTCCTGGAGGTTGTTCAGATCTGTGCTTGCTGCTTGCGTTTTCCTCCCTTTCCCATCAGTCTCATGTCCATGATGTTCCCCTGCACTGTCAGCTGCTCTGTCTCCCATTTATTTGCACCACTCACAACCTGACTCCTACCCACAGAGTTCTCTCTCTGTTGACATCTATATCACTCCCCACGCTCTTCCCTACAGTTTTGTCCTATGTGTTAACATAGTCCGTACCATGCATTAATTCTCTCCTGACCTTCATTCACATGTCACTAACCCTACAGGCAACTAGATCATAATTCCTTGGATAAAGAATTGTTTGTATGGTCACATCCAGAGGGCACTAGTCAATGGGTCAGAGTCCAGATGGACATCAGTGACAAGTGGTGTCCCTCAGGGATCCATACTGGGACCAGTCTTGTGTGGTGTCTTCATTAATGAAATAAATTAAGGAATTGAGAGCACTCTCAGCAAATTTGTGATGAATCCAAACTGAGCAGTGCAATTGACACTTCTGAAGGATGAGATACCATCCAGAGGGACCTGCACAAGCTCAAGAAGTGGCCCTTGGGAATCTGATGAGGTTTAACAAGGCCACGTGCTGGTGCTGCACCTGGGTAGGAACAGTCCCAGGTACCAGCACAGGCTGGGCATGAACAGCCCCAGAGCAGCCCTGCCCAGAAGGACTCGGGGTGCTGTGGCTGAGAGGCTGCACATGCCCTGCCATGGCACTCACAGCCCAGAGAGCCAAACGTGTCCTGGGCTGCAGCCAGAGCCCCGTGGGCAGCAGGGCAGGGAGGGGAGTCTGCTCCTCTGCTCTGCTCTGCTGAGACCCACCTGGAGCACTGCATCCAGAGCTGGGGTCTCCAAGGCAGGAAGGACAGGGACCTATTGGAACAAATCCAGAGGAGGCCAAGATGATCAGAAGGCTGGAGCCCCTCTCCTGTAAGGCAAGGCTGACAGAATTGGGTTTTTTTTCTGCCAGGAAAAGAGAAGGCTTAGAGGTGACCTAATTGAGATCTTCTGGTACCTGAAGGGAGTCTCCAAGAAAGACAGAGAGAGACTTTTTACAAGAGCATGTGATGAAAGGACAAGGGGAAATTGCTTAAACTGAAACAGAATAGATTTACATTAGACACTAAGAAAAAATTCTTTACTGTGAGAGTGGTCAGGCACTGGCACAGCTCGCCCAGAGAGGGTGTGGATGCCCTGTCCCTGGAGGTCTTCAAGGATGAACACTTGGATGGGGCTGTTAGCAACCTGGTCTAGTGAAAGGTGTCCCTGACCATGATGGGGGGAGCAGAAGTAGATGATGTTAAACTCCCTTTCAACTCAAGCCGTTTTATGTTTCTATGATTCCATGGTAATTTCTATTGAGGGCAATCTTATTTCCTGCCATATAAAAACTCTGTCAGTGTCAGAAGTTTCTCTTGTACTTTTACAAGGAAAAGAGGCATCTACTGCTATGCTGATAGCAGCAGCAATTCTACTTTAATAATGGGGAACTAGGAGCAAAACTTCTAATAATGGGGAACTACTACCAAACAGAGAGCAAAAAATTAAGGAAGACATAAAAAAATCCACTGATGTTTTAAAAAAACAAGATATAGTTCAATTAAAAACAAATCCAATAAAAGACACTATATAGTATTAAAATCCCATGATTCTTCACTGTTAACTGTGGCTTACATAATTTCACTGAAGTAGAAATGACTATATAACTGCACAGTATAGTGAAAAGTAGTTTCATGTATTCTTCCTTGTCTAATTCCTGTCCCTTTTATAAAAATTCACATGAGCACACCATGAATATGGTAGGGGGAATATGGCCTATTGAAAAGGATAGTACCAGAAACTGCTTTCAAATTCCTACTAGCACTTGGAGGAGATATGTAGGATGATAATGTCCTCCAACCAGCAGTCTGAAAAAAGCCCACTTATTGGGATGAAAAAGAGCATCCTACACACTGCTGGGCTAAAAATTGCTCCTGCACACAAAGTTCAAGAAGATTACATTTATGGACAAACATGAAGGTCAAGAGACAGAAGGCTCTTCCCACAGAAATGCCAGGGAATAAACCACAAGACCTTTGTGGCTACATTATTGCATTTACTCCTTCCTTCCTTCCCCAAAGGAGAAAGCAGTGAGCACAGATGAGGAAGGAGGCAGACAGTAGTCAAGCCCAGATCTTTCTACTGTCACCACTTCGCATGTCCCTGTCCGAGGGTGATGTTATGATGCTTGGATCCCTGTTGTCTGTTCTGTTTATGCTGGATATTATATTCTGTGCCTTCAAGACTGGCTCTGAGAGTGAAGCAGGGAGAAGAATCACAGAGTTTGTTATCAGGGACTGCACTCACTCCTCCACATTCTGCTGGACTGTGTTGTCTGGCCCTGCATGGAGCAGAGCAGGGCCCTCCTTTTAGTTAGTTTAGCTAGCTGAGGCAGAGAAGTTTTCTGCTGGACTGCTTTTTTCTCTCCCTTATCTTGGAGCCATTTGAACCTGGACTGGGACCTGGGGAGCACCGAGAGCTCGCACTTTGTGGCCTGCCGGGGCCTACTCTGGGCAGCGGCCATTCCCGGCGCCGGAGGGACGGATAACAGAGCGAGCACCCACCGGAGAGACTTTCTGAATTTGTCATCTCCTCAGAGCCGTGAATGAGTTTTGTCATCCGGTATCGTTCATTGTGTGTGCTGGGGAGGGCTGTGCCTGCTAAATAAACAGGTTTTTTTCCACTTGTCTCTGAGGAATTTTTTCCCTAACTGGTTGGGGGGAGGGGCTGTGTGGGTTTGCTTTTTGGGGGGGCCCCTTTTGGAGGTTTTTCTCCCAAATTCGCCCTAAACCAGGACAGTCCCTCAAAAATGAACAGAAAGTGTACAGCAGAGGTGTAGTCTGATTCATCTATTCCATGGTGGTTATCCAGACATATTCTTTTTGAGAAGAATTACCAACCAATTGTAAGTCCTATTAGACCAGATCTAAGCCTGTTTTTACTTAAAAACAAAGATCAGGTAAGAGAATTTAAATGTTCAACATTAGTCCTCAAACCCCAAGTTATTTCCTTTTTTACTGCAACTTTTGGTTTTCCAGGCTATCATTCTCCCAACGTCTCTATTCAAGTCACTCCCAAATACTCGTGATTCTGCTTTGGTTCCTCTTAAATCTTGGCTTTCACACTAATCTCCAGCTCTCCCACAACTTAAGCGTTGTTTTTTTTTACTGGTAAGTTTTTTTACCTAAACTGTTTTCCTGATATAATGTTGTTAGCACAGAAATATTTTACAGATTGAGAGCTTGGTTTTCCAAATCCAAGGTGGGATACTGGTGAAACCCTCCACTGTTCTGGAGGTGACCCTGCAAATCTCTCCAGAGCCAAGGTCCCCAGGTAACTCTGCTCTGGGACATACCTGACAGACAGAAGTTAGCATCTCTGAGCTGGGACAAGGAACTTTCAAAACATAAGATGTTTAAAAATTAAAAAATGATCTGTTTAGGCATGGCACCCTGTCACTTGTGTGCCCTTTACTCGCTTTTGGGAGCTCAGGTGTTGATATTGATGTATTGTGTCAGACCTGAGAGCTATGAAGATCAGTTGTTACAAGTAGCATTTTAAACATAGTGTCTGCTTCAGATTTATCATGTGTCCTTTAAGCAAAAAAAGGGGTTATTGGTCTTGGGATTTGAATGCAGCCTTGACCTTCCAGTTTATTATTTTATCACTATGCAATATACCTTGTGTCTGCTTTGGTCAGGAAGCTTTACTCAGATCCTGATAGACACTTCAGGGAAAGTGGGTATTCTCCAGAGAGATGACAATTTCAGAACTGTTTTTTTATTTTCTCCTTTGAGAATCCAAACCTTTTCAATTCACATGTACCTGATTTGCAGCTTGTTTTCTTTCTTTACAGCTGCAGTTGTAGAATTATAAAATCATAGAATGGTTTGAGTTATAAGGGACCTTTAGGATCATCTAGTTCCAATGCCCTTGCCATGGATGACATTCACTAGATCAAGTTGCTCAGGGCCCAATCCAGACTGGCCTCGAACATGTCTGTGGATAGGGCATCCACAGCTCCTCTGATCCAGACAGGTCTTTCTTCTCCCCAGCTGGAAATACGCTTCTGGAAATTCACAATACATGGTGTTTTGCTACAGCAGGTCTGAGCCACATCACTCTGGATCTTGGGGCATTTCCTCTCTCAGGTTGTCTCTCCCTGTGCACTTTTCTTTTTTCACCTCTCCTCACTCCTCCATGTTACAGCAGCAGCTATTACCTTCTGTTTGCCCCAGCAGGCTTTGGATGCATTACCACCCATTTCTGCAACACCTGTCTCATCCCAGCTGCAGTTTGGATGAGCAAAAGTGCTTTGGTATGCAGTGTAGTAAGTTCCTGCAGTGTCTGGATATTGCAAATAGCTTATTTTTTTGTCTGCATTCCTGTTAAGAAGGGTAGCGGTTGAATAGGATGTGCTAAATAATTGTTTGCACTGCAACAACAGGCTGACAGTTATGTAAAATACTTTCATGTGCAATCTCCTCTGATCCTCTGCTGGTTCAGAGAAGTATTATGGCCAGATTCAGCATGAAGGCTCTTGCAAACACATTTTCATAAACTAGGGCACTGCTAAGCATAGAGGAGACCAAACCAAGGTTGCACTGTTTCTTCATCCTCAGCATTTACCTTTTCTTTCTACTTAATCTCCTGCCTTCAGCATCTACAGTTTAATCCTGTGGGATAAGCACAAGACCTCTTTACCAAAGTGCTTCTACAAATACTGGTGATACAAATCACCTTGCAGAGGCTACTTCGAAGTGACAAGGTCTTCTGGCCTGATCAGTAGGAGTTGCTTTAGCGTATTATTCTAAAATGGGATTAGTTAAGTAACTCTATAGCCCAATTGAAACGCTGAGCCCAATTCACTTTTCTTAGTTTCCCCCTTCTCTATACCAACTAGATGGCACTGATTAGGCTTTCAATTGAGCATTTCTGATAGGCTTTCAGGTCAGTTATGGGATCATTAATGGAATTCAACAGCAAATTAATACAATGACCAGCTGACCGCAAATATTCAAGCAGCTTCTGAAAACCAGCCTTTCTGCTGCTTGTGGAAGCAGACACCTATTCTATTGCACCTAGAGAATTTACAGTCACAGGGAACAACTATTTTGGATCATCAATTATTATATGTAAGGAAAGCAGTTGCTTTCATCAAGATGTACATATTCAGATGCCTTAATCTAAGCAAATAACTATTTTTCATTAGGATTATCAGATTAATTTAATTAGGAATAAAATTAATGCCTGATTTTTATTAATATACATCTGTTAGAGAGGTACCTAGTCAAATAGGAAGTTCAGTTTCTCCTAGTATATATTGTCAGGATAAACACTGATGTGTGCTAAAGTTCAGTGAAAAAGCACTAATAACTTGTTGAAATATGAATGAATTGCAAAATATCCCATGTAAATCATGCTCTTCTATTCATTGCTAATTTTGCAATTCTTACTATGATTTTTAACATCAGATTTATGATTTTAAAAATTTTATTCTTTTTTAAAGATTAATCCTATTAGGTCTACCTTTGAAAAGCTATAAAATAACTATGCAAATTATTAAATTTTTATTTAACTATTTTCTTTAAATAACATTGATTTTAATTTAAAATAACTTCAAAATTCTGGAAGGTAATTTTGCATTTGTAATAGCTGTCCTCACAACAGAAGGAGACTCTGAATGTTTTTTTCAGAATTATTTTGCACACTTCACTGTGGTTTGAATTGTCTAGGCAAGTGACTCTTAGTTAACTTATTCAAAAGTCTCTTTTTATCTGTTATCTGTACATGTTTTGTTTTAGTGTAGTCACTCCAGTGTTATCATTCATTTTTTCCTACTCACCTCCGAAGTAAGAGCCATCTGTCAGCTTCAGCTCCTTGTTGGACTTGGTGATGACACCAGCAACTCCATGTTGAATGAAATACATCTTCTTACCCACGGCCCCTTCTCGGATAATATAATCTCCAGGTTGGAACACCTCAAATCTCAGTTTGCTTAGCATGGCAGTCACAAAATTTGGGTCTGCATTAGCAAAAAGAGGCATGGTAGCCACCAGCTTCCGACAGTTGAAGTTGACAATCTCCTAAATTGGAAAGAAACATCATGATAATAATGGTCAGTAAATATGTTCAATATGATGGGCTTTGAAAAAAAGACATTCTACTTTCTTAATAAAGAATTTCTTTATGCTGATACTGGACTTTTCTGTGTCTCTGTGCTTACTTTATAACATATTTTCATCTGTTTCTTGTGAAGTGATTGAAACAAAAGTGCAGTCTAACTTTTATTTCTAAGGGTAAAGGTTGTCCTCCTCTGGTGACTTTTCACGTGTTATTTATTATTCCCATTGAGGTTTAAGAGGGCAATGTGACAGAAAGATAAAATTTAAATAGGAATTACACTGCTTGACAACCAGATTGGCTGTTGCAATAACTATGTTAAGTGATGAAATTATGCAAGCCCTGTGTTTCCAAATATTACACCATCTTTCTGTTTTGAACATATCAAGTGGTCATATAAATATATATTACAGTTAGATAGTTGAAATCAACAGGAAAATTTCCTGCACAGTTCCGAATTAATTTTATAAATACAGAAACATACATTTCTGCCCTTTAAAGAGATGTGTATAAAGTAGGCCCCTATATGCAGAAAGCCCTACTACCTAGGGCTGTAAGGATTTCTCCTACCAAGGAGGAACTGCATTCATATTTACAGAGCACACTATGAGCTCATCTGCATGAAAAGATTAGTACCAAAAAAGCTGTAAATGTCATACTTGCTTTAAATAAATAAAACCAAAACAAAACTCTATGAAGAATTTATGAAATATTTTCAAGCTCATTCTTGCAGACCTTACATTGTCTTGGGAAATTAACATGGTCAGTTGCCATTACAGATTTAACATTGTATTGAAAAACTGAGGCTAATCAGTATTGCACACAGAGAGTGGCTCAGGCGGGCAACATCTACTGAGGTAGCAAACCCAACATGACAGGAAGAGCAAATATAATCATCTGTATATAAATGCAGACAGAGCAAATAAAAGAAAAATATAGCCAGCAGTCACTTAACTGCTTCACTAAACTAAATATGCCCTTATTGTCTGTGGAGTACCCCTAGCATTTCTTAAACTAATACTTCAAGATTGATGTAAAGGAGACATTCCACCTATCAGGGCTCTCACTCCCATGACTGCATTCCTGCTGGAAGTGGCTCTTTCAACTTCCCATGCTGTCTCATATATCTCATATATACCACACAGACAACCCTGAGCATGAAGCTCAGATATAATTATCCAGAGATAACACAAGTTCTTTTCCTCTCCCTGTCCCACAGTGTAATATCCTGCTTGTAGACATGTTGGGGAATTTCAAGTAATTTCACACCATAAGCAACAAAACCATAGTGGGTTCTTCAAATTAGTTCCCTTACATCTGGGAAAGATGTGGGAATTCCCCTCTGAAGGGAAGGCATTTGTTACTGAAGCAACTGCATTAAGAGTGAGAAGAGTGAAGAAACAACCACCTTTCCCTGAGCAATCACATCCTTTACAAATAAATCTAGTGTGACTTATAAAAAGTAAATTTGAACAAAATGTCTCACTAGGCACCCTACAAACTAGTTTCCCATGTTAAAAAAATGGCAAATTTCATGCGGGATATCTTCTGTTTGCCTGCATACAAAATTATCTCAAGTAACAGCATGTGGACTGCCATATAGGTAACATTCAAATCTCTGAATACTGCTTAGTCAGTAGGTCAAGAGGGGTAATGCCAAGATACCCTCCAAGTATATTTTTTATGAGGCAATAAGTATCATAATGAGATTCCAAGTGTCCTTCTAAAACATGAGAACAAGCTTGTTTTCCTTCCTGTTTAAACTCTGCATTTATTAGTGATGCTCCAACCACCACCTCCCTCCCAAAGGAAAGTTATTTGCTTCTCTGAGTGCTAGCAGTGTGGTGGCATCCCTTGAGGAGCCCCAGACTACATCCTCTGCTCCCCATGAGACTGCCTTGCTGCCATCTCCACTGATGCTGGCAACAGCTATTACTTGTCTTGTCTTGCTCAGGGACTTTTCAGTAGGCTTGCTGCTTGTTTTCTGCTTCTGAAAGTGAATAGCTTGTCTTGCATGCCCAAGAGGCAGAGAAAGGAAATTACTAAAGAAAGCAAAAATTGACTGTAAATTATATAGAAGCTGGTGGGGAAGCACAGAAAAGGCTGGGAGAGTAGAGAGTTCAGCTCCAGTCAAGACTAGGAAGAAAGAGTAAAATTGACTTAGGTGGAGTACTACTACAAAAGAAAGAATGGCAGGAAACATGAAGAAGGAACACTAAGACCTAGAAAAAAATAAACAGAAAAATATATAAAAAAAGAAGAAGGCAGGAATCTTGACTTTAAAAACAGGTTGAGAAATGGAAATTGCTGAAAAGTGAGAACACAGGAACACAAAACCTGGAGAATAGGTGTCTAGAGTGAAAGCTGAAAAGTAGGGCAGATGAAGTAAACAAAAGGGAAAGGGGAAAAAAAAAAAAAAAGAAGTTATCCCTAACACATCTTTATCAGTATAGAGAGGGGAGAATTCAGACCCGGATGACTCCTTTGTGCAGACCCTGTCCTACCCACCCAGAAAGGAATTCATCATATCTTGGGAATCCAAACAAAACGTATCTTTGAAAAAGGATTTTCACCCATGGAATCTCATGTCCTCTTATGGCTCAATCTTCTGCCCACTTTTCTCTCACATTATGTAACCTGTATCTGGATATACCCATGTATGCACACACATTATCCTGCTCAGCCTGAGTTGCCTAATGAAGGTACCAACATAGCTACAAAACCACCCTGCTGAGGTAATTTCAGCTGTTATTCCTAGTAATGCATTCATTTTGTTGATTAGTTTTCTGTGAAAGTTTGTGCTAAAGTACAAACTTCCCTTATTTAAGATGTTAGAAGGTGGAAAATTACTGAGGGAGAAAGAAATGTGTCATTTTTAAGTGCTTTGTTTTTCTTTAAAGTGTTCTTTTATTTAAATATGAGATCATTCAGAGCAAGTAAAATACATTTCCCTGAATCTTAATCACAGGCAGTTCTGCAATTTCAGGTTCTTGTGTATTACTTTAAATATCATCCTGGGGAGAAAGAAACAGTAAAGATTATGAAAGTGTTTTATATAACTCAGAAAGTACTAGGAGAAAAAGTTCTGTGTTTTAAAAGAGAGGTAACAAAAGAACAAACTGGCAAATTAAGAGTTGACATTTTGTATAGAGAAAAATCTTTCACTCTTATTTTTCTTTTAATTTTTTGGAGCTAGACTGGAACCAGACTATGGTGCCCAATATTATATCTTCATTAAATGACATTTTGTCTCACCTCTACTTGAAGAAAATAACAAATGAAGCCTGAGGAAAGGATCAGGGAAGACAATACCAAATGAAGCTTGAAGAAGGGATTAGGAACGCATTATATAGCTGAAATGGTTAAAGAGCAGGAATGAATCAGACCTAGACGGAGCAAGTGTTGATCTATTCCAATTGCTGGTCTCTTACACAATAATTAAGAGATGCAATGGTCTGCTTTATATAAGAGATTGGTTAGGTAATTATACTGGCTTCTGCTCCTTTGTACTATATTGGATTTATTACTCATCTTGACCTTTCTGGATTTTTTTTTCAAACTGATGTTGAAGCATCAGATATCATTTTGTGTGGGTTTGAAATTTCTTGATGGTTCCTCTGAAGCATCTCAAGACATTACAGAAGCAGTCACAAGGCCTTCCCAGCTGTGACTGCAGTTCTCTGATGGCATCTCTAAAAGTTTTTAGGACCTCTTTTCCAGAAGATTTTTGGATGGACTGTAGTACTTTTATTTAGACTGACTGGAAAATCCTGTTGCCATAAAAAAGGAAAAGTTCTTGAAAGATCTGTTTGCCTGAAAAGTTCTTTACTTTTTCTCAGTAATCCAGTTGAGCTAATAAAAGGTACTACTTCCATCAACAAACTATGTTCTTCCTATGTGTAGGCCATTTGGAAAAATGGCTTAGCCTAACTTTATTAGAAGACTTCTACATACAATTGCAAAAATCTTGTGTGTAACTGTAACAGTGCACCTTTTTTTCCCCCAAGTGTTCCTTTAAATTTTGCTTTAAAGGGTGTGAAACTAAACCAGTTTTAATTTCCTGATCATTGAAAGGAAGAAATCACTTTACTGAGAAAACTATTTTTTCCCTTAGAAATAACTTGCAAATGAAAAATTACTGACCCATCATAAAGAAAGAACCATAGGAAAAGGCATTATATTTAGAGATTTTAGTTCGTTTGAGCAGGTTAAATATATTTAAACCCAGTTCTAAGGAGTTATATTCTGTGTGTGTTCATGATTTCCTGTAATTTTTTAACCCATTGGTCAATTATAGTTGAGTTTGGCAGAAAGGAGGCATCTCACTGATGCTAAGTTCTTACAGGTTTTATGACAGCAGGCATTCAGGAGGACTAGGATTAGTACCCCACTGAGGGAATGACTACATCATTATCTAACAACTTGTTAAATGCCAGAAAATCTACATGTGGCAATGGGATGCAATATTCTTCATTTCTGGTGCACCTGAAGTTGTTCAAATTGCTTTGACACATTCTGTTTTATCATCTCTACAGAATGTATGACTTAAAAATAAATTTTGCGCAGAGGTCTTTCATGTAAGTAAAAACAACTATGTAAATTTTTTCCTCTTTGAATGGTATTGCCTCAACTTTCCATTTTTTCATTACATAGATGGGTTTCAACATAGAGACTCTGCTTAAATTTTACTTAAAATATGGTAACTCTTCCCCACTATGTCTAGAACTGTGTCAAGAAACACTATTCCTTTTCCTTCAGGACTTGGTATTTTATAATTTTGTAAATATAACTGGATATTGATATTCCTTGTGACTGTTTTAGAAGCCTGTGTAGCCCCTATGGTTATATATTTTAAAGCACAAGAATGTTCTGGTCTGAGGTAGCCAACTTATCTGGCCGAAAGACAAAGCATAAAACCTGAAAAAAAACCTCTGATCTTTAAAAGCAAAGAGAGTCCACGGGATCTCTGTTGCCTTGAAAACCAGTGACCAGCCTGTCTATTTAATTTTCAAAGCCCTCCAGTTCCCAAGACCCCCATTATATACCCAGATAAAGCATATCCAAATGCAGGAAATTTGCCATCCACCTGTAAGATAAACTTAGGCATAAGGAAGGAATACATAGGCTTTGCAGCAAAACAATAAATGAAGTTCTGATTCTACGAGGACTGACAGGACTGAGTTAAAGCAGGGTTTTTTTTCTGTCTAGCTCTTTTCAAGTCAGATTAAGACAAGTCAACCCTAAACAGAGCATATGGTAGCTGGTATTGCTGTCTTCTCACAGAAAGCAATCCTTTTTATACGTTTGCAATCAGGAGGGATAAAGATTTGACCAATTATATTTTCTTGGCTTAGTTGATTAAATGTTTGCCTTCTGCATACTTTTCTGTCATTCCCTTCTTGATTAGAATTCTCTGTTCAACTCTTTATATGCATTTTTTATGCTTCAGTATTATTATTGCATTAAATTCAAATGCAGACAGAATAATCCTTTTGAGGCAATATGGTTCAACCAAACCTCCAATAAAGGCACTCTGATGAAAGATATCCATCTTTTTCCCAGCTGGTTAATTGATTTAATGGAGCTTAAGAGAAAGCAGTACTGTGCATCTCAAGCTCATCTTTGGATTGTCCATTATATTTAGAAGATTAGAAAAGAGAAAAAGAAAGAAAAAAGACACTATTTATCCACTCTTTCATTCATCCAACTGCTTTTCCATTTTCTAACTATTTTTTAAAGGAATTTAGCTTTCATCTTCAATGTTCTGATATGTTAAATGCTGCTTAAGTTTGTTTTCCAGCTGGAAAAAGGATGAGAGGCTTTAAAATGGGAGCAGCAATACAGCCAATGTTTTAAGGCAGTCTGCTTAAGAGAGATAGCCAGTCTAATTTCAAAAGCTGGAGAAGTCCTGATAATTGAGATAGGTACTTAAAGGTTGGTCTCTCTGACCAGTCTCTACTTCCTGAAGGTTTTACCCTTTGAACTATTTTGCTGAACAAATTTTCTCTGTGTATGCTTTTTGGAAAAAACATCCACAGTTTATTACAGAAGCTAATGTGGAATTAGTGCTGTACCATAACAGCAGTTGCTGTAGAGACTGTTCTGTCTTATTAACTGAATAAATAAACTGCAATTTGCAAAAGTATTTAAAAATCACTATTTCAGTTTTCTGCCCCTGAGTAACTAAGTATCTTCATTCCCATTTGTATGTGTGTACACTGGAATGTTGTACTTGTAAAACCTATACAGTATTTAAAAAATATCTTGCGGGGGCTAATTAAGGCTGAAATCTTTGTTTAGCAGGAATTTTAAATATTGAAGTTGCCCATTATGTCAATGAGAATACAGATCTAACCACATGTACTTTAACATTGTAGCATAAAATGAATAGTAAGGGATATGAAGTTGAACAAATTGTATCAGCACCGATATCCTGTTGGTATCCATATGATTACCCATATTTTGTGTTAGTGCATGGAAAAGTGGCACGAGTTAGACTTCATGTTTGCTTCAAAATGAATGAAGCAACTTTCATGTTTTCCTAAACATGAATCACTTTCAGTGATTAAAAAAGAGGAGAAAGTTTTGCTAAGAATCACAAAACTCTGTCCAGTTTGCTTGCTCACAGGTTAGTCTCCACTGCAGCACTGCTTCTCTATGTCTTTGGAGCCTCCAGTCATCTCCTCCAGCTGGTGATCTGGTTTAATGCTTCTGGAAACCATTTCCACTACTATGCCTTTGTACTGAAACTTCACTTGCCATCACTAATCAATAAGTGGTTTACATTCTGTGTCATCTGTGTGGCAGCTACTACTTTATAATACTGTATGTTCCAAAAAAATCTAGTTCAATAGCTACTCACAGCTTTGCTCAATGAAGACTACCTCTAGTATCCACCAAAGTCAGTAAGATTTCACCTGATCACTACAAGAAATAGGGATTTGTTTTAGAAGAGTGCGGGAAGGAGTGCTGCTCTTCACAGGACAGTGCTTGATTCACTGGATAGCAAGGCAGAGTAATTGTGCTTGAGAGACAGAAAAAGAGGACACAGTGGAGTTTCACAAAGGCAGCCTGAGTTACATTTGTGTGAATTATTAGGTAAAATATATTGATTGGGGTGCTTTATTGTTTAAAAGATACAGTTAGAATGGAGGACTGAAGAATTTCTCTCACTTGAGAAAAGGAATGCCATGCATAGAATAACTTGTGGATGAAAGCAGGGAGGAAGAAATCTGTGTTCAAAGCTAGCAGGGGTGACTGCAAGCTAAAACAAAGTTTGAAGCAAAGAACTAGGTGGTGGGAAAACATAAACATGCCTTAGAAGAAATGGAAAGCTATGGTTTGGATACAAATTTTTTGTGTTATTTCTGATTTACTCTTCTTTGATCAAGATCAGAAGCGGAAGTTGCGAATGCATCCATGGAAAGTTTATTGTGTGTTCTGAAACAGGCAAGTAATTCCTTCTGCTATTCCAACTCTCCCTTTGTCCTCTCCTCCCTTCTTCTGTTCCTCATGTACTGCAACACAAATGGCCAAAACTGAGCAAGAACGCAGTTCCCAAGAGAATGCTCTTTATCTACACTCTCTGTGTATGGTTTAGTTGACACAGTAGCAACAACAATCAGGAAAACAGTTATTTAAAAATCAGTGGTGATTTGTTAACTGAGTTATTTTACAGCTCCTGAGCAGCTCTGGAAGCGAAATACTGTTATCACATTAATTGCTAGGTTAACCCTCACTCTTCTTATAATGAATTAAAAGCCCATTAGTTCAAAGGCTCTCTCTATAAATTTATTAAGTGGGTTAAATTAAATCTTACTGATTATACTGGATAAATCTCAGTTAGCTGAACTTGAAATATCCACACTGAAATTATGTTTAGTGTTTTTAAGTACATTTCAGTTTGCATCTAATTTGATTTGTAACTACTCAATAAAGGCCTAATTTATATTATGTGCAAGAAATATCAAACTCTTAACTCTACTTAACACAACATTCAGACATTGTTAGACCACGTATATTCCACATTTTAAAGTGGGAAATAATATTTTATAATGAATGAGAATTATTTAGGTTTCTTAGGTAAATGTGTGACAGGACCCTGAATGCCTGTATGTATAAGTGCTAGAATATTTACAATGCCAGCTATAGAGGTACACATCTATATATAACAGAAAGATATAAAAAGAAAGATAAAGAGGATGCACAATCCCTTTCTAATTCTGAACTCGGCCTTCGTCACTGCTTTTCAATGTGAACTGGGGCAAGCTAATTGTAATACCATTCGAATTTGCCTTCTAAAGGAAACTACTGGCAAGGATACTGGAGTGGTATCAGGTGCAAAGGCTCAGTGATCTTATGTTGTGAATAGCAGCTTGCAATACAGGTGTAAGAAGCCCATGACCCACATTCAGGCCCCTGCACCAGAGCTCAAGCATGCAGAAGTAGAAAAATACTGCAAGTGCTGATTTTAGAGGCCTGGCTTACAGTGAAACATGAGGATGATGCTCATTTGTAAGGGTGAGACATAGAGAGCTGGCTCCAGAAAAGTTATCAGCAGGTCATAAAAATGGAGATGAATTTTCTGGGAATAGTTTAGTATAGTGTCATCCAGACAGCCCTCAAGACAGAATTTGCTTGAGAGTACCACTTTGGCTAATATTGGTAGCTGCAGGGAAAAGAGATGAATAAATTGCAAGGGAGTTGTAAAGAGTGGAAAAAATTTGAGGAGGGCAAATGGTGACAGCAGAAACAGCCTCAATAGCAGATCATGTGGAGCAAAGAGAAGGGAATCTGGCAGGAGTAGACAAGTCAATGTGTATTAGTAATAACAGCTAGAGCAAAAGTAGTGCATTAGACTTTAAACATCCAGTGTTTAGTATGTAGGCAGACACAATAAATAATGGCATGGCATCAGAGTAACAGAGTCACTTTACAACTAGGAGCCAAATCACAGTCAAGACTTGACATATCAAGGAGGCACCAGGACATCCTCAGCATTTTTACATTCTGAAAACTCTTTTTCTATAGAACATGCAGAAGAAGCAGCTATGTAAATAATAAACAAGAAACCAGGGGAGATACCTACAGCCTTCTGCTGTCTACATTTACTGTTGTTACTGTTTTGCTCTCTGAATGCCATCACTGAAGCCTTAAATACTTGTGCTTGTGCTTCCACTGCAGGATTGGGCATACACTAAAAGCGAAGGGGTCGGATGTCAGCAGGGCACTCAGGATCTGCCATTAGCATCTGTGCATAAGCCCAGGCAGCCATGGGATGCAGTTCTTTACGTAATTTTGATATTCTTTTTCAAAACAATTTCCGTTCATCTGCTTGCTCAAAGTTTAAAATTTATTTAACTATTAGTAGCATTTAATTAAATTATATATATAATTTAATTGCTCACTTAGTGAATTAAACATAGGCTGAGGTTTATTTCCATAAGAAATATATTCCCATAATTTACTCAGAAAGTTCTTCAAATTATTTTAGACTATATTTTAATCTCTACTTTTATGAATAATTTATCTATATTGATTTTATATCGCAGGAGGACCCCTAAACCCATTGTGACTACAATTCATTTTAAAGTAATATATTATAAATATAGTCTGGTGGCATAGGAAATAAGTGCTGAGATATATGGCAACAGCAGAAGAAGAGAGACTATATCAGAATACCTATATGCACTTAGTACTTTGCAAAGATATCAACAGTTTCACACAGCAATCTTCTCACACAGACATTCTGGACATGTGTTTGCATGTGTGTGTCAGAATATAGGAACATAGGTGTGTATGTATATGTATGCATGTATATATGTGTATATTACATAGACATGTATATACATATATACACGTGCATGTATGTGATCTCCCACACTTGTATTTATATGTGTACTGGACATACCTCTATGTCTTGTACATTAAATGGAAAAAAAAATCAAATTTTAACTAATTAATGTGTCCTATTAGTAACTATATTTCAAATAAGATTTAGTTATCTTATTTAGAGGTTGATACAACTTGTGTAAGAGTGTGTGCTTGTATAACCCAAGATATAATCTCCAAGCAGAGAGGTGAGAGGAAAGAAGATTCTGCTCCAAGTCCCAATTATGTTCTTTGGAAATGAAATGTCCTGATGTTCTATATTCTGCAAGGACACATGATCTGTATCTATTTTCAGCGAACATCTTCTCACATGGTGGCCTAAAAATAGGCCAGCCATGAACTTTAAATAATGGCTCAGGAAGGGTATTAACCTCTTTCTCACATTCTAAGTTTGTCCCGTTGCTCTAAGTATCAATATTATGGAGAACGTATCTGGTGTTAGAGAATGACAAAGCAAGCTACATACACTCCATTTCTGCTCCTCTACAGATGTCTTTGCCTCTTAAATCCCTTCAAGGTCTGTTATATAAATTAAGCTGTCCACACACAATAGGGGCAGCGTTTCTCTTCCTCTGTAGTAGTAGTGAATCTGTTTTCTTCCAGGCCTTAAAAAGCATTAACTATTTCATTTCCAGCCTTGCAGGGTGGGACACTTTCTACTCTTGCTGAAAACTTGTATTTTCATAAATACACAAGTGCTTGTTTAATGTGTGGCAATGATTGGTACATCGAGTTTCTGGATTTTTGTTTTGGGGACTGTGGATATCTGTATTACCTGCATTTCCCAAATAATCTCTTACAACTCCCATAGCATAATGAAAATTTTTCAAATGTTTCTCAATAATTCTGCTCTTTTCTTACTTTTTTAATAGACACAGATACATTGTTGCTTCCTGATTTTCAACTTAGCAAAATAAAAAATTCTCATCATGAAATAAACCTAATTTTTTAATACATGTAGGGATAATAATGAGACCACAAAAATAATAGTTTTCAGTTGCACAGTGATACAACGACAGCCATACAGGCTAAAGTGAAAACTGCTAATTACAAAGAATGTGGCTTTTCTATAAATTTATATGTTTACCACACAGGTGTTTATTTCATCTACAGAATATTTTAGTTGTGTAGCAATCATCCCATTGCTTCAGTGAGTGCGCAAACATTCAATGATCAGTTCATAAACTTGCAGCTGTTAATGTTTTAGGGTACCTTATTTCTATCCTTTCAACCAAGCATGGAATTTTTTGCTTTTCACAAGTGAGGGAAAAGAAAAATGGATTTATTGAGAAGAAAATTAAACACAGACTCCACAGAACAAGCTAGGAGATAAAAATCCTTTTCAGGGATTTCCTTGCCTGTCAGAGCTCTACTACTACCAAGGCTGGCTTAGGATCCAGTGCTACTACTGAGCCAGCACTGTGAAAAGGTATTGTGAAAGAGGCGGTGGGGACAGATAAAAATATTGCCTTGAACTCAGTCCAGGAGCTACCAGGAAGTCTGTACCTGTACTCACAGTGTCAGACACCACATTTTGCTCCAGCTTTTAATTTCACTCATCTCTGAGACTCAAATAAATCACTAGAAATATCACATATTAAGTTCTTTCAGTGTTAGACACTTATCTTTAAATGAAACAAGTGTAATTCAACCACTTGCATCCATATCTATGCTATATTTCATTATCTGTCTATTTAAATTAATTCCAAATTTTTTAATTCAATATCCATTTCTATTTAATCCCTTACATAAAAATTATTCATCAAAATATATTAGATTTTCAAAATATTATTTTGGAGCTGTAAAGGAGACTCCAGATTTTCATTAAGTACCAAAAACAATTCAGTATTTCAAATTTGACTTACCTGCAATAAAATTTCTGGAGAAAAGATTTTAAACATTTGCTTATTGCATCTTGTAGATAAGTTAATACAAAAGTACAGAGTAGGCAGAGTTCTGCACAGGTTTCAAAGTAATGTACAACTTTTTTTGTTCAAGTAGCACTAGGATGGAAGTAAAACAATGATTTAGCATTGCCTTGAGGTGCGAAATTTAACTTGGATTATCTCCCACAGCTTTAACTAGGTTAACCTTCCTAAATCATTGGTGCATCAACAGGAAATCAAATTCATAAATGTACCTTCAGAACAGATCTGGTGCTCTGTTGTTTTTTGTTCTCCTTGTCTTTGCCTTTGAGATCACATGCTTTTAAAAGGCAACTACAGATTTATGCATGGGAAGTGCTGTGTACCCTTCTGTATGCTGTTACTACCATAATGTGCAACTGAGTGCATAAAAATAGGCACATGCATTTGCTTCTGCATCAAACAGTTCATGGCATATTTATTTCCTCTTGCTGGAGGTGAGTCACAACTCTAATCTTTGTGGTGACTTTCATGGACAGTGGCACATTAAAAGGGTGCCCCCTCCACACAGAACCTTTTGTATTTGATGCCCCTCACAGCATTTTTGCTGGTTCCAAACAAATGTGCTTCAAAAGCCTTTAGCTTGCTTTCTGAATTTAAATTCCACAATGAAAACTCAGGAAAAGATGTTCACTTTCACCCACCTCTATTAATGAGATTTACAGGAAAGGGACGGATGTGGGCATGTCTGTACTGTGCATCTCTGTCTTGTTTGAAATATGTTTTCTACTGGAGTCCCAGCTGCATTCTGCCCTCTGCTTAGCCCCTTCCCCTTCCTATGCTTTCATTATGGAATGCCAAGACTTTTTATTGCAGAAGCCAATGAAGAAGAAATGGAGAGCCCTGGAGTACCAAGGTGTCAGATCCTAGTCTTGACCTTAGAGAAACAATGTAATTTCCAGCTCTGCATCGAACATTTTAATTTACTTACTTTTAATTTATCTGCAGTTATTCTCTAAAGAGTTCAGAGGAACATATTTTAAATTCTACTGTTTTCTTGTAGTGAATTTGTAGTCACAATTCAGGGATTAGGGGCACAGATAATTTGGTTTTAGCTAAATAAACCCAAATTTTCCACATCGTACCAAAAAGGACACCTGTCAAGCCAAAGCAAGCTTGGTACTAAAAGAATGTGTTTACATAAGAAGACCTAACTCAGGAATTATCTGAAGTATGTTGCTATTACTATTTTGGAACTACCCAAAAATCAGCAATGCTATCTAGGCACCAATATATACAACCTCTCTTGTCTTTCACCAGAAACTACAAGGAGATTAAAAAAAAAGTGCTTGACTCCTTCCATCCACTGCTCCAAGCACCAACTTGGGTGGGATCAAGCAGCTGAGCAATTCTTTGGTCTGTTAAAAACTGAGACATGACAGACACTTGGAAGCAGGATCTCGGGCAGAACAAGACAGTGGGTGAATTTAGTCTCCGCAGGACAGCTGCTATTCTCTCATTGCACTGGACCTGGTGCCCCCAAAAACCTTTCTGATTCTGCTCTTCAGATGCCTTAACAGCCCTTCCACCAGAAGCACGCACAGACTGGATTTACTTTTCTGTAACACGATTTTGCCTCTCTCACAGCATTGAGTTTTCATCTAAATAGTCTGGAACTTTTATCAAACAGCTTGCCTTACTTTCCATGAAAGACAACTGCTGCACTAAGAATTGGGCATTTATTTGGATTAGTATATTTGCAGAGCCCATGAAAGAACTGTCACATCTGAAATATTTATTGAACAATTACAGCAAAGGAGTCTTGTAGGTGCGGTAACATGACTATTCAAAATCAGAACTCCTGAGAAGTACTGGTGTATGATTATCTGTGCTATCGGAAGCAGTTAGATCTGGGACTTGTCAAAGCATGTCTCAGCTCAGGATGGATTTGCTAATAAAGCATGTCAAACACAGAGAGGACTGTGATCAAAGTTTCCTGAACGTGGGGAACAGCAGAGGAAGTGGCTGACAATTTTGCCACGGCATGTACGCCGTGAATGTGCATACATCAAAGGGCAAACACTCCCCAGAGCTCAGCAAATCAAACCACATTGTCTTAGGTCCCTGGGAAACAGCCTCGAGTGTGCACACCATTTGTTACCGTGTCACACCTGCAGAGCAAAATCATCTTAAAACACAATAATCCAATCACCTGGTGATTGTCTGCCCATTTCCACATTAAAATGGCCATTTGCTACTATTTCCAATTTTAAAAGCTTCATTATAGTTCCATCTTAGAACTTTTCTTTCAGCCTTGTATACTTGGACTGCAATTTAGACATAATTTACACAGATATTTGAAAACCACCAATTTTCTTTTTCGGTATTAGCCAAATAAATCGTGCTGTGGTATATCACCATTTATTCTGCAAGACTGACATGCTGCATAATTCACTCATGATTCTGTACTCCAGAATATGAACTACAGCTATACTTTATCTGTGCCTCTGAGAAAAACAAGCAAACAAACAAATAAAAAAACCTCTTAATTTCACTAGTTAAAGATAAGGAGATATTTAAGTGACTTCCAATGTGACTACCTCTATAATAAGGATACATTTTTCTTAGTTCCTCTCTTTAAACTTCATACTAAGGATCACTGCATATTGAAATGCAGAAAAATACAGTGGATTGCAGTGAACTAGTTATCTGTCTTTTATGCAATAAATTTATGGACATAAGTTGTAATGGAATCAAAATCTCCAAATGCAAACATTTCTATGATACTTTATTGTGTTTTAATAAAAAAATTTCTATCATTATTGTAATATTTGAAAGTCCATAGCCCATAATCGTAATGACTACACTAATAAAAAGGATCAAATCCTTTGGGTGTAATGTAATCACACCCCATTTTGGCATTATATTCTTACTCTGGAGATGTTTCATCTTTTGTGCACAGGACTATGGTATAGTCTAAATAAGAATACATTGCTTAGTGATTTCTAAAGCTAATTACTAAATAAAAAGAAAGATATTAAAAAAAAGATAAATTTTAATTGGGAAAAGGAGAAGGTCAACAATTAAAAAGAACACCAAGGTTACAAAATTGCTAATTTTAAACTGACTTTAAACACACAAAATATTTCTCTACAAAAATACCTAATTTGTTTACAAGAACCAAACCATCTGGTTTGGGTCCAGTTTTCACTCAGATACAATATAAATTATAAATTCAGTAATGGAAGCTTTCCTTCACTTTTATTGTGAGAGTACTTATCTTACAAGAACTGTCACAAAATGCCACTCCTAATGCAGCACTAAGAGGCTTCTTGGAACCTTACACCTGACTCATTAGGCTGTCATAGGTACCTCAATGTACCTGCATTCACTATCCCCACAGGAACAACAAAGGTCAAGGACTTCACAAAGGTCTGCTCAGTCCCAGAAACAGCACCATGTAAAGGTGGAGAAGCTTGTTAAAAAGAAACTACAAGAAGCTTCCTATTGTCTGGTTGGAAGTTACTGGTGGAGAGAAATATTAAGTGATACACCTAAATAAATACATGAAATAATGTATTTGTTACCACTTAGAGTTAGTTTTTACCATTGCAATTTAAAAGAAAAAGTAAACTCAATGCTTGGCAGTGATTAAAAAAAATCAACATTAGGAATTACTTGCATTATTATAGCATCAGTATTCTTGCTGCAGCCTGGTACTTTCACCTCTAAAAGGCTATAGTAGACTCTGGGTAAAAATGAAAATGGCAAGAAGAATGGTCTAGCTTCCGTGCAAGAAAGAATTCACATTAAAAAAATACACTTTAAGGATGTTATCCTATAACTGTAAAATTATAAGTGGCATGCAAAGAGTCAGTAAAAATTGACTGTACTATATATAATTTTTGCTACAAGAATTAATGGCCATCAAAACCAAAAACCATTTGAAGCAGTTTTCAATCCTAAAAGAAGGTGGTGGTTTCTCAGGCAGGAGGGGTCAGGTCTGTGCTCTTTGACAAACGATGATGTATTTGCAGAGAGTACTTAGAATAAAGAATGCAAATAAGTAATTGGAAGAGATGTGTACTAAGGATTACCAAGTACTCAAATCACATCAGTCTCAGAGTATCCCTCCACCTGAAAATACCGAGAGTCTAGGAGAGTCATTAAGGGACACACCACACTTCCCCTGTTCTTACTCTTTCATGGGCATGTACCCACAGCCACTGCTGGTGAGACTGATGGCTTAAACATAGGCCAGAGTTGAGTAACTTTGACTTATACTGAGTTACAAGATGGAACTAGCAATGTATAAGTATTTCAACTTTTATAACTCAGCTGTTCTTTTGGAATATATTTCTCTCAGGTGCATTTGGTTTTTTTTAGCTTCTTATCTGTAGAGTCTCCATTTCATGTCATGACAGTTACGAAGACCACTTTTGGGATTAAGGCCTCCTCAGGCCAAAGGTTATTCAAGCCTTGTAGATGGTAAGAGTTACAAGTTAAAAAATAAAATAGCTCAGCCTGCTGAAGAGCTAGAGATGATATTTATACAAGAACAACATGCTATTTGTTTCTAATCTCTACCTCAAGAAATAAGGGAGGGAGACAGTTAATTGCAAATGCTATTAAAGACAGAATTTATTTCACATGTCAACTGCTGTTAGAAAATGCAATCTTTTTTCTAAGCTAGTCGGCTATGTTTTCTTTACTGTGAGAGCATGTGTGTGTGGGTGGTGTGTGCAGAGAGAGCCTGATTATTATCTTAGGCTTGTTGCAGAACTTGTATGGAGCGACAGATAGGTTGGATGAATCTAACACTGCATGGCATCTAAGAAGTAATTTAAAATCTTTCATCTCTAGAAAAATTGTAACTGCCAGGAGTCTCTTGATCATCCTGTTCTTGAGAAGACTGGACATGTCTTTTACTTTTGTCAGAGAGCATGTATACTTACAAGCAGGTATGCACAGAACGTATTGCAATTTATGGTTAATTCAGTTTGAGTGTGTAGATCTGAGAGTATCCAATTAATTACATTACTAGTGGACTAATACACCCAAACTGTGCAATTAACTAAACAGGAGAGAATATAGAGCTTTTCAGTCTCATAAATATACCCTTAGTTCCCAGGCATCAGATGCAATTTCTTTTTTAATACTAGATTATCCTTGAAGGATACAGGTCAGCCACCAGTTGCTTTACTCAGCTTTGAAGCCCTTAGACAGAGCCTTGTACAGTTTAAAAAGGTTCAGGATTCCTTTTGCCTTTTTTTTTTATGAAGCCTTGTTAATTCCCCACAATAAGCATGACTCTATTTCTATTACCCAACCAAGCCAGGCACTCACACACGTGCATCAAATCTTTTCTCAGATTTTCATTATTTTAATCATCCAATCTACTATGAATGTTCCATACATGAACAGCAGCTCATTAAAAGGAACATCCATCCTCTTTTACAAAGAAAGTCTTAACCTCTTCTATCAAGGCAGATGATTGTCCTGCTCTACACTGGTGTGACCTCACCTCGAGTCCTGTCTGACGTTTTGGGTGCTAGAGTATAAAATAACATTGAACTGTCAGAAGAGGGTAACAAGGATGGTGAAGGGCCTTGAGGGGAAGCTGAATAGGAGCAGCTGAGGTCACCTGGTCTGTTCAGCCTGGGGGAGACTGAGGGGAGACCCCACTGCAGTTACAGCCTCCTTGTGAGGGGAAGAGAAGAGACACTGATCTCTGCTCTGAGTGCTCAGGGACAGGACCCAAGGGAATGGCCTGAAGTTGTGCCAGTGGAGGGTTAGAAAAAGGTTGGCTATAGAAAAGATTTTTCACCCAGAGGGTATTTGGGCACTGGAACAGCCTCCCCAGGACAGTGGTCACAGCACCAGCCTGACAGAGTTGAAGAAGTGTTTGGACATCCCTCCCAGGCACCGGGTGTGACTCCTGGGGAGGGTGCTATGCAGGGCCAGAGGTTGGACTCACTGACCCTGATGCATCCCTTCCAACTCAGCATATTCTATGATTCTATGATTCTCTAAGCATATACAGCTTTATTACTAGCATTTATCATGTAAGAATTATTTTTACACCAGATTTTTGCTTCTAATTCTATGTACTTTAGATATTTTTAATGGTTGAATGATCATATTTATATCATGCATAATTACTTTCTTGCTAAAAAAAACCCCAAAATTTTAAAACCTGGAGCAAAAAGGAGGTCATCATTCTTAAAGGAAGCATAGCTGTGGAAAATTTCAGCCCATACAGTAAATTTGAATGGCGGAGAACAAGAAGTAGTGAAAACCCTGCAATTTTTTCATGACATTTCATGATGCTATAATTACTCAGCAGTTAGTATAGTTTCTTTTGTTCTGCTTACTCCAGGTGAGGAAATAAAGGTTTCAGATTAATATCTTCATCAGAAGCTACTTTCATCAAGATAAGTATGTCCTATGGAGACTCTGAATGTTAACTCTAAATTCCAAGTATAATCAAATGTAGGATTAATCAAAAACTTAAGAAATGCACTAAATATTTAGTTTTCAATGATGCAGCCAGGGTATTTGTGCTATTACCTATTATAGCCTTGTGCAGTTAATGGCATGTAACATGGTAAAGCCCATCCAATATATGAACAACTGTGTTCCACCTTTAAAAGCCTCCAATTTATTATCCATTATTTGCATCAAAAAGACACCACCTGCGCTACTAAGCTGCACATACTGAAGTGGTAGCTAAAACAGAGTTTGAAACTATTAACTAAGCAAAATACCTAAGTGATTTTTTCAGGCCACAGTTGATAAGTTGCCATGAAAATTTGGACAGATTCACTGAGAAACCTGTTCTGGCACTGCCAGTGGCCAGTTATTATTTTTTCTTTTTCTTTTTTTGACCTTTCTCTGGAACTCTGCTGTGTTGTCAGCAGGGCAGTGTGCAACCTGATTGTAGCTAATTTTTTATTATATAATAGAGAGAACAAAGAAGACCGGGTAAGTACAGCACTAGCATAGCAAAATCAGAAGCCACTCCTTCCACAAAATTCTATTATTCTTTCATGTTTTTAGGGGCTCATTAATTTTTGAAATTTTACATGCTTGATCTCTCACCAGAAGTGCTTTTTGTTTTTTATGGTTGACCAAATTTGCCTTTCTGCTTCTAAGCTGTTAGAAAAAAAGGAGGGGAAGGGGACAGGGCTAAGGGAGGGAGGGTGGAAGGAAGGAAGGAAACAAAAAGGGAGGCAGGAAAAGCTGAAAACATAAGTAATTAGGTGCCACAATTGCAAATTGCTGACACTAAAATTGTATTTTGCAATGGAAGAGAATCAGGGTTTACTTTTGGAGAAATGCTTTCCTTAGAAGTAGAAACAGATGAAACTGTTTCTGCTGTAGTGTCTGTACAGACTTCTGTTCTCTTAACAAAACAAAGGCTCCATACTGGCCAAGATTCATGTTTTTACGCTCACTGTAGCCTAGGGATGGTTCCCACACTTTTCCTGTCCCACAAGGCACATTCTTGCAGTACATTCTCCTCTTGGCATTTCAAAAGCTACTGAGGGGAGCCACAGTGTGAACAGACAGTGGCAATGCAGAAGCCAGGGCCCTCTACCTGCGTTCCAAAACACAAACTCAAAATATAAAGGAAGGCCTCAGACTACACCTATGTGAGGGAATTAAGTAGGTCAAGGATCTGGAACTTAGTCATGGGTTATTAAGTTGTTAGAACAATCATGGTTTGGCCTGATTTTGACTTTAAGCATCTAGCAAAGACCAAAAATTTTGGGCAGCACTCACCATTACCACTTGGCAGTTTGTAGGAGGGACGCTACTATGAGACTTTCACAACAGAGATGTGGATAAACTGTGACTTGGCAAGGCTTTATTTCTTTATGACTATTTTGGCAATGGATTGTATGACTTGTTTTCTACTCCCAGCAAAGTGCAGGATTTAGTTGTACAGAAAATCCACCTCTATTCTCTCTTTATCCCTCAAAACTTGAAAAAAAAAATCTGACCAACCTTCATCCATCCATCCATCTATCTATCTATCTATCTATCTATCTATCTATCTATCTATCTATCTATCTATCATCTTTCCAAAAGTCCAGATGTCATGCTGTGCTCTGTTGGATGCTGTATATACACTATACACAGCCATATATATACGCACATAGGACACGTAATCAGCACCACTTCTCCAAAAGCAGAGGATATTAGAAGGCATTACTTGGTAGCTCTGAAAATTACAGAGGTTTCATCACATGCTAGACTGTTCCACCCTTACTTTTCTTCTTTCTTTTCTCTTTTCCCTGTTTATGCTCTCTTCCCTCTGAGTTTTTCAACTTCTCCTCTGGATTTTTTCCTCTTCTTTCAGTAGAGGATATCAGCCAACATCCCTGAGCAGGTCAGGCATGAGCACAACCCAACAAAAGACCATCTGATTTCTATTCCCATTAAGCACCTTCTTCTACTACCACAAGATGTTACCTGGTCCCACACCAGCAATGAAAATTCCAACTGCTTCCTCACATCACATCACATAACATAGCAAAGCATAACCCCTAAAACTGGAATACAGACTACAGTTTCAACAAAAGAAAATTTTTAAATGGCTTCTGTATATAATATTCCAGCTTCTTCATCTCAGGTAAAGACCACCTTTACCAAAGATGCTACTTCAGAAAATGAAACAAACCAACCCTCCCTTTGTGGTGACTTTCAGTGGTTTTATCTGTATAGATGTATGGCTAACAAGTAGGAAGAGCAGAAAAAAATTTCACCCCAGATCATTTTAGTCCAGCTGATCTCTGTTTTAAAAAGTGGAAGAAAAATGAGAATTTTAATCAACAATAGGGGTGTGGTTTTACTCTTTGGCAGGACTTTATCCTTTGACATCCTTGTGTGGTAGTGATTGACAGACTGGTCCTAAATAGAGTGTAGATCTTATTCCTTTATGTCAACCTAGTATAAATTTAATTATCCTGGTCATCCACTGACTATAGTAAAAAAGATGAAATGCTATAGAAGGTACAGAGCATTTCAAAACAGAAACAGCAAAGACAAATTTTTTCCTAGCATGAACAGCTATTCAAATACTTTAACCTTACCTCCCTGAGAGGATCATTGAGCTCATTCAAAATATTTTCTTCATCAAAGATCTTGCCTTGGTAGCGATGCTCATAGTAATCATGGATCTTCTGGCGCATTTCAGCAGGTAACTTGTGGAATGACATGTACTGTTCCACTTGTTTGTACTGTCAGGATAAAAAAAAAAAGGAGAATTAGAAAAAAGCCTCAAAGTTTTTGCTATCTAAAAGTACCTACAATATACAAATTCATTCATGAGTTTATTTAGGTTCTACATATTTTATAAAGGTAACATTTTTTTCACATATCAGAAAATTCTCACACAAGTATTAATTATTGTAATATTACTCACATGACAGCATACCTATAAATTACAGAAACTACCTTTAGCAGCAATGCTAATATCCACGTAAATATAGAAGTTTTAGAAGCCAAACCCTCATACTTCTCATATGTTTCCTAAATTCCCAGCTGTACAGGAGCTGCAAAAATACACCAACACAATTTTTAGCTCATGCAGTAGACAGGAAAGCTGCACACCGTGTTTAGTCTGCATCACTGCATTCGGGGAGAGCTGAAGTTGTGAAATTTTAGAAACTTGCTATGCTGTATTGCTAAGCAACATATTAATGTTGTGTGTACTTATGAAGTTAAAACCTGTGGAGATAATGAAATAGAAAACATTCCTCAGGAGGGAGGAAGAGAAGAGAAAGGTAAACTAGAAAAATAGGTGTGGGATCAGGAAACAGAAAATGAGGGAAGAAAAAGATACCAGGATCCAGGAGACCAAGACGAGCTCACATACTTTACCCTGTACATTTAGTTTCTTTGTTTTTACTAGTAATCTGTTCTATAATCTGGGGATTTGCCTTTTTTTTTCTTTTTTCTTTCCTTTTTCAGAAGCATTTTTGGATAGCATAACTTTCAGAAAATGAAGTCCCAAATCAACATACTCATACTTACAGTGTACTAAACTACATAATATTCTAAGACCCACAAAATGGACAAGTTGTCTAAAGTGCAAATGGACAAACCCATCAGAATAAGATTTTTGCCCCTCAGAGCCTCCATCCTTGTCTCAGCTGAAAAGGATAAGGCACTGAGGCAGAGAAGGATAAATCCCTTCTCAGGCCGAAAGGTGAGTTAAAACTTGGCAGAAACTTGATTCACAGATGTAAACAGTCTTAATTTATTTCTTATTAGTTATTTCATGCTTAATTAGGGAATCTAAACTGTTTCCAATGAAAAAGCCAATGAAGTCCTAATTAGGATTGGCACCTCTGTAGAACAATTAAGCAAATGTAAAATGTACATGCCCTCTTTGTGAACTGCAGCATCTATCCTTTAACTTACATAACTGAAGACTGTTCTATCTCCTGGAATTGAAATTAGCTTTTGCTTTGTGAAGTAGCAAAAGATTAGACGAGGCCATGTGCACAAATATGAGGAAAGTAATTTTGCATGGGACCATTTAACAATTAATATGTTAGAGTGATTTAACCCCTGCACAGCCATTTTGCCCCACTGCAGTAAAAATTCTTCACCCACATCCTTTAGATGTGTGATTTAAATTTGCATGCTCGACATTGGTTTCTGATCTAATATGAAGAAATTTATCCATACATTGTGAATTGGAATCAGACATCATCACTATGGCTCCTAAGACAGAGGCTGCTCCCTCTACACAATCTTATTCACACACAAATGTGCTTAAGTAACACTAATCATGAATAATCCTTGCTAATAAAAGAAATACATTCATTCTGATGTATATTGCAAGCAAGCTGCAGAAGATTTTTATACCAGAATGACCTTGAAATAGAGAAAATTCGAGCTACAAGGAAATTGCTTGGGCAGCAATTTCCACTGCTGCCTTTCATTAGTGCTGTTATTTGAATGGGGGCTTTCTCCTGCACTAGCAAACTGCACTGTTTTCTTAAACAAGATTTATGCTTTCACATGAGACTTTTAGGGAATAAAGAAAAAATAAAACTAGTTGGAAAGTCCTGCTTATCACTGGTGTGTCTCAAAGTGTTTTCAAATTAGTAATATATAGAATAACAGGCACAGGTGAATATTGCCATAGATTTTTCTTTAAAAATCTACGAAGAAGTGAAAAGCTTTCCCCAATTCCCAGAAGCTTTTGATCATCTAATATAATATCAAGGTCTCTTTCCATATCTAAATATGTGAGCCTGTGAGGGGGGGTAGTGTACTATCACTAAGTCTTTAATCAACATTTTCCTAATATTTCTCATTGTGTGATTTTGGCTCATTTTCTATATTATTCACTCTTCTACTACTCCCTTCCTGACGTTCAGTTCACACATAGCATTAGCACAAAACTTTTAACTTGCCCTCTTGTTCAGGAACTAATATCTTTCATTAACTCAGCACAAGAAATAATTAGTTTTTTAACTCCTCAGAAAAGCAAGTTCATATTGTCAGCCTGCTACATGTTACTGACAAGACTGTGGGCATTCCAGATTAGTTGCCACTGTGGTGTGTCACATGCCAGTTGCAAAAAAGTCGTGCTGAAATGAAGACACAAAGATAGCAAGATTAATATGGTCTTTTTAATCTTATGTAGTAAACAGGAATTTGTCTAAATTAATATTGAAGAGTATTTTCTTTGTGGATACAGATATCAGATATCAATATCAGACCACAGACATCAATAGTGGCTAGAAATAAAGGTATTTTTCAATTTAATGTAATTATACAGGGTTTTATTCCTGGGGCTGTATTTATGCATTACAAAAATGCAAATAGCTTTAAGAGAACTGAAATATTTTCTGGAAAAGATAAAAGATGTAAAAAAGATTTTTAAACTTTCATTAGCATTTGGAATCCCTCACAAAAATGAAAATTCAGTAGCTTCTTGATTATTTTAAGTACAATTTTAGATCTGAAGTGGACAAAATTGTCAGTAAAGTTAAATTCTGTTAAAAAAATGATCTTTTAATCATATTTAAAATGTCTATAACCAATCCTGAGCTATCCACATTTGAGTATGCATTTTTACATGTGAGAAAACCAGTTTCTTTCTAATAACTATTCTTATTAAACTGCATCCTCTGTCTTTTCCCCTTTAGACTTAAAATTCTGATTTGCTTGTTCTTTTGTTTTGGGTGGGATTTTTGCCACTTTTTTGGGTTTTTTCCTCCTTGTTTGCTTTGGTTAATTCATAAAATAGATGTCTTAACCCCACGTTCATAAGAACACCTCTGGTATTTATTACATCTGTGTAAAAAAACTTTCAAAGCCACAGGAAGCTCCCTCAGGATTGACTTCTTTTTTTCCCCCTTCTATTTCTGGCTTTTTGTATGTCACATGAGAAGCACCAGGCTACATGCAAACACAAAAGACTCTGCTAACCCCCTGCTTTTTAATTTCTAATTACCTTTCCATCTTTGCTCCTGCATGTAGTACTTGATTTTCCAGGAAGGACTATTTAGTAAGGACTCCATGTGTATGCATCTAAAGAGATGTGCCATAATTCTTACAAATATGTATTCCTGGTCCTTTCAAACACATTGAATGTGTTGCTGACCACTCCACAACTATATATTTTTTTTAATGAATATTGAATTTTTTGTCCTGAAATGAATATGTATATTATTGTGATTTATATATTGCACTGCCATAACTTCAATAATTTGTATATGTTTTATATTCATCACTGAAATGAAAATGCCCATACATGCTACAAAATTGCTGAAAAAGGTAACAGCTAAGTGGATTTCAAAGTTTCAAAGTACCATTCCACGTATTTTAATGCAAAACACCACCCAGTAATATTTGAATCTTGCTGTTTCAAATATAATTTTATTCATGGGCTCTCTGTATGTAGCAAAATTCTGCTACTGGGCTCCTCCAACAAAAGGTGAAGAGTATGACATCAGTTATATGAGGTCCGTGATAGAATGGTTTAAGAAAGTACAGTTATCCCTAAAAAATAGGTATGGAAAAAGGCAAAGGAGAGGAAGGACGTACTGTGCATAACAATTTGCAAATGAGGCAGGGAAAATATTTTAACATTAATATAATGTTAAACACAATACAAAAAAAAAATATCCCAGTGAAACCAGTAGAACAGAAACCTGAATGTTGATCTTTCACAAGATATTTTAGCATATATGTTGAGCCCACCAGATCCTTTCTTCATAAAGTTTCATAACTAACTAGTTGACCTTTTTAGCTGAAAATTTTGTTGGAGTCCTAATAATCTTTACAGCTCAGCATTCTGTCCTTGATACAATAAGTGACATAAATATTTGAAAGATATGAATAGTATCAGTTAAAAAACATGAAACTAATTACCTTCATGTGCCTGGAACTGGTGCCACCTAAACTACCTGAATACTTTTCAAGCATAAGTGCCAAAGTCAGATTTTTTTCAAAATGTCAACACTCAGCAATTTCCATAACTGCCTAGTTTTTCAAAGAGCCTGGGTCCCTGTACCATCAGTTGAAAGTCCAGCTTGAACAATAGGCCTTTTGCACTTCATACAACAATTTTGTCCTTGGCAATAGACCCTCACTTCTAAGAAAGTTTCCCTCAAAAAACTAAGCAACTATAAATAGCATTTCATTGAGATTTATAGCCAGTCAAATATATTTATACCCAGCTATAAATATATTTATATTTACAAATACAAAGTTCAATGAAATGTAGGAAAAAAAATCCTGTATACTGATTGCAAATGTACAAGAAAGCAAAGATGATTAGTGAAATCCTTCTACTGAATCAAGGAAGTTCTGTCCCAAGAAATCCATCAGTACTCTTAAAATGGTTTGAAAATACTTGCATATCATGTATGAAAGAAGAATCTACACAGCATTAAAATATGCAGAAGATTTACCTTACTGAGAAGGAGTAGAAAGATAAGAGGGGGAATTTGATCAAGATGAAGCCTTTCTAAGTAAGAAACATACTTTTTCAAGAAGCTCAGTGGTCTTATATATAGTTCTGAACCTTATTTTAAATTTTAGTCTAAATATATTCAGATGCAGTTTAAATCAACTAATGTTAGTACAAAATTATCTAGCAATTTCAAAAGATTCTGTCTCTTGGTGTATATCTCTGGAGTGTTTATAGTGAACTGTGTCTCTTCCCAGCCTCATGCAGGTAGTTGATTTTGCTTTTTGTTCAGATCACAGCATTTTTGCTCACAGCATTTTTGTTCAGAACTGGCTCTCTTTCATCTGTTCTAGTTTGAGTTAATTTTTATCCAACTGCAATTACTAGAATAGTACATAATATTTTAGAGGAAGTATCACCAATTTGCAGTTCAGACTGATTTTTTTCCCATCTATTGCAAAACCAAGACACATTGAAAACGCTGTTTGCAGCCATTTTATGTTTGCAGCTTCAGCACTCGGCTTTCTCATTTTCTCCTTGCCACTTACAGTTGCTGAGCTCTTCATCTCCCAGTATGTAACAGCAGCTTGTATTAGTACCTGAGTCCCTGGATTTTGAGTTTCTGAATTTCATCTTATTACTACTACTTCCTCTCTTAAAACTCAGTTCATTCTATTGATCTTTCTCTAATATTAGCATCTGAAGCTCTATACCCCCTAACCAACCTTATACCTACCAAACCTACCTAGCACAACCCTTATGGCAAGATCATACCTTTAGGTATTTTTCTACCACACAATCACAAATCACTCAGGCTGGAAAAGACCTCTGGGATCATCAAGTCCAACCTATGACTGAACACCACAATGTCAACCACTCCATGGCACTGAGTGCCACATCCTTTAACACCTCCAGGGACAGGGACTCCACCACCTCCTTGGGCAGCAGCCCCATTCCAATGTTCAATCACCTCTTCTATGAAGAAATTTCTCCTAAAGTCCAACCTGAAACTCCCTGGGGAAAGGTTGAGACCATGTCCTCTCACTCCAGCTTGGTATCTCAAGAACTTGCAATTGGGCCAAAATAACCGAACTGGGGTAGAGACTGGCAGTAGCACAGGTGATAGCACAGAAAATTGCTGTCCTTCACCAGATTTGCTTGTGAGAGAAGAATGAGGTCTACATAACCTAAAGCAAATCAGTTTTGTGTAGGTGAAGTGTTATGATCTGCATGGCAAATATCTACACAGAAGAGATGCCAGAAACATCCTGTACATCCTAATACATAAATGTATATACAAAGTTTTTAGTTCTGATTAAATCCAGGATTCAGATGACTGACAGTTAACCAAGCATTTCAAAAACCAGCTGATTTTAATAGGTTTTCGAGCAAGCATGGAATAAAATGGACAACCCAAATACTTTTATAGCATTCAAATAGCTTTTAGTGGTAACTTGTTTCTTTAAACACAGTTTAAAACATTAAAAAACTATTTTCCAGTATTTTTTAATCCCTATGACAGCTCACTGGTTTTACACCTCAGAAATTATTGATATCAAAGGGTTTTTTCTCTCTGCTACTGTGCTGTAAGGCCTTGAAACAAACTGAAGGGATTGAGGAGCTTTGACTCACCTCTTGCCCTTCACTTTGCTGAACTCAAGGTTTTATTTTCTGATTACAGATTTTTATTTACTTTCCAATGAAGAAAAGGGAGAAAATCTTTCTGATTTTCAGAAGGGTGGGGGGAAGATGGGGGAAGAGGCCCAGGAAATTCTTTCAAAGCATATAACACTTTAACAATTTACCTATTCATGCCATTTTAGGCCCCTCATTTTTCTGCAGGAGGTACCAGGTAGACAAATTGTGAGGAAAAGAGGGAAGGTTCAACAGGGCTCCTGTGATACAGAACAGGAGGGATGGCATTTGCAAAAACTGTATAGCCAAATACAGTGTAATATTGAAGCTACAAAACAAAATGCAAAATGTTGTAAGGTAAAATAACATCATATTGGGGGTTTTGTTGCAGGCTGTTTGTTTGTTTGTTTGCTTGTTTGTTTGTTTTTAATGACAAAATAACATTCTTGGAGTGTATAAAAGCTAATGGTTTTCATGGAAAATTCTGCTTTGTGGAAAGTGTGCCTGTTATTAAAAATATCTGCCTCCCTCTCAAGCAGCACTGATGCTCAGCCCTGGAGACAGCAGGAGCTGCATGGACAGGGACAGAACTGAACGATGGCCACACATTCGCAAATTGCAGAAGGGGAGAGGCTTTGTCATGTTAAAGGTGTGAGAGGTTTCCTTCCTCTCTCAAAATTATTCAAATGCATGGTGGACTTGGAAAGCAAACAACCAGGGAATTACACCAACTAATAAATATTCAGAAAGCTTAAATTTCTAGTTAAACATTAGGCATATAAAAATAATATTCTGGTTTACAATTGACAGTACTTACTACACTTACATTTAGCATTCAGCTAAGTGTTGACTTTTCACTCAAATTACATTGAGGAAGAAATTTTTAAATAAACAAACAAGTTTCATCTGATCAAATATTCACAGGCAATTAACTTTAAAGCATTTTATCTGGATTTCATGTGTTGAATTTTTTTTTTCAGAGAAGGATAACTGCAAGTGCAATGAGTGACCACTGAAAAATTTTAAAGGAGAACAGTTTTTTCATATGAAAAAGAAGTAATATCACTTTTGAAAAACAATCTTTCAGCAAAATATAATTTTTAATAATACAGGAATAAGATTTGCAAAATACTGTACAAAGATCCCAGAATGAAATTGTTTCCATTTAAATATACTATTTTGAAATAAAATGTGCACTTTAAGAGCAGCTACTTTGCTAAAACACTTTATAAATGACTTCAATTAAATTCTACTTTATTATGCAGTGCTATTCAAATGGTACATAAAAATTACCTCATCACCCCCCAAAAGAATGTGTCATTTCATATGGCACATATCCCCCTTTCTATGGTATCTTTCTCTCTCATATAAAATAGTAAATTAATTTGCTTTTTCACTCAGTCATTTGAAAAGTTAGATACTAGATTGTTTACAATCTTTCAAAATAATCTCAACTCAGTATTCAATAGTGTCGATTCCCTAGCTGAGTGCACAGTTGCACGTCTGAATTTCACATGATATTGCTTCCGTTTGCTAAATGAACAATCTAATCTGTATAACTAAAAGTAATGTCTAGGAAAAAAATCCCTGAGGCTTCTCCCACAAAGAATTTGAATGATATTAGACAATCATAGACACCAGGCTATCATTTTCTCCATTTGCAGGAACTTCCAATCTAACATCATAAGTGGGTTCTATGTTAAAATAATTTTAAAAGACATTAAGTTGTAGATTAATGGGAAAGGAATGAGAATTGTATAGGCAATATTTATTAATGGCTACTTAACAAATTTCAATTTTTCTTGTCACATTTATTGTGAGAACCTGGTATTTTTCTCTTCTTTAACTCCTTAACATGTAATCAGCTACAAACATTATTCCTGACACATAGTGGTGTAAATGAGGCAAAACTGGTATTCCTGCTCAAAAAGATGGGCCGTATTTCCAGCCCTGCCAGTGTTTGACTGTGGGAATCTGGGCAGGGCATGTAGCCACTGCAGGATGGTTACAAGCTTCCTGTCTGTCTTGCACTGCAAACCATGCTATTTAATAGGTCTGTCACCTGTCATCTGACTCCAGTCATGGCCAGCCTCACAGCCCAGCCAGTCTGGGTGCCTTGACTCACAGCTACAGACCCACACAGAAACAGACTGGATCTGCTGCTCTCTATGAGCTGTGCTGATGACTTCAGCCCTGGAGCTCAGCTACCAGCAGCCAGAAGAAAGTGGAGAACATAATCACTGATATCTCTCTTCTACCATGAGGGAGTCCTGCCTCACTAAGGAGGATTCCTTACTACTGCAAGTGTTGAATTGCACTAATGCAAACACAAGGACCTGCTGCCCTTGGGCTAGAATCTGAATCATTTTTAGATTACTGGGGAACAGAAAGGAGAGAAAGTCAACACCTTCCCAAGCCAGAAGGAATTCTGGATAAATACTCCTAAAGTGTTTAAGCTCAACGGCTGTTCAATTTCCCCTGCCATTTAAAAGCGTGATCTTCAGTAGCTGCTAATGTGCATTTCCTATTTGGAGTGCTCATTCTCTTCTATAGAACAGTTTCTTCACCTGTACAGGAGTGCACTTCTTCATTCTGTCCTCATGTTAAAAATAATCTCTTTAGGCTACTGCTTCATATGTGCTGGAGGGCTTCAGCCACTTTTCAGGGGCTCTTGGTCTCCAATGGAAATTCAACCAGGAATCAGGAAACATGGCTGTGCCCCTTGCAAGTGTTACTCAAAGTCTGGTGTTCGTACAGCTCATCCTTTTTGTACTCCTTTTCATCCTTTCTTTGACTGGTATTATTAGGAATGCCTGTTGAAATATCTCCATGCTTCAAATGGAGATATTTCTTGCACATTTCCCCAGTCACACTGGAAAAACAAGCTATTTCCATTTCAGAAACACCTCTTGTTTATGCGTGGTCCTCTGGCATGCAATGGCTACTCATGAGCCAGCTGAATTTTTTACCTGACCACCAAGGCACCAAAGGACACTCTCTGACCAAATATTGGGCCAGACCTGAAGTTAGCACTAACTTTAACTCGCAGGATGATTACTTGTGATGATAACTCAAAAATGAGTAAGCCCAGATGGCTCTAAAATGACCAGAGATCTGTCTGTGTTCAGAAAAGACACCAAGCAGTGCAAATGGCAGTCAAAGATTTGGCTATCTTATTTTGGTAGTGGCAAAGTAGTAGTAACCTCACCTGTCAATCCCACAGTCACCGAAAGCTGAATTTATTAGGGCTCAAGGGATATTTCTATAATCTGCTTTTTTTACTTCTACTTAACATACAGATATTTGCACGTAAGTAAAAACCAGTTTATAATCAAACACAGATCAAAATAAAATTTGAGTATTCCTACTGAATGGCATGTTAATGGTAAATTCATTTTTATAATTCTTTATCATGAAATGGAACTGAAGTGATTTGTTTAGCCTAAAAGCTATCATCTGTTTACCATCTATTTTTCACTAATTACCCCCCAAAGAGCACTGTTGCTTACAAGAATGCTTTAAACTGTCATTTTACTTACAAGCAGTAATTAAGCATTTCCTTTCAATTGCCACAAAATACACAATCTCTTATTATTGTTCCTTTCAATTAGTGTAATTGAGAAATTAATTAAGTTATAGGGAGATTTCTGAATAGGATTTGTTTTCTTAGACTGTTCTTTATCTTTCACAAATTTGCTTTTTGCTGCTTTAAAAAGGGGAGTGAAGCAGCATGAAAACCAGGATCAGTTCCTCTCTTCACAGAGGCAATGACAGGACTCTGATTTAATGAAACAACAATCAGAGCCCCAAGGCATGAGAAGAAAAACATCTCTCCTCTGTGCTACTCTTGGTGAAACTGTATCAAGTCTAAGGCAAAATGATTTTCTTTCCTAACGAGAAAGATACTGTAAAGATGACAACTTATTTAAAAATATCAGATATGCTGTAATGGCCTCCTTAGAGTTGCCAGTTTTGAAGTGAAATTTAATACCTATTCTGTCATCTTGTACAATAATTTTCCTTATCTTTTAAACAACTTGAGTTTCTTTCTTTTTCTTTTTTTTTTTTTTCTTCCCTTGTTTTGAATTTACTTGGCCAATAAGAAAGAATATACATTACAATTAGTGCCTAGAAGGGAGGAGCAGGAGACAAAAGGATTTATTTCCCAGACAAGCAGTCTAGGGAAGTAAAAGGGATCAGTTCATCTCTTCTGGGTCACTTCTTCAGTTCAGTTCTGGGCATGAGCAGCATTTTGGGCAGCTCCAGGATCCACGATGGGGACGCCTGACCTGGGCACTGAATGCACACTTGTCAATCACCTATTTCCTTTTTGATGTAAGGTTTTTGGAGATCTGTGTGAATTCAGCTTATCAGAAGCACTGGTTTCCTCTGGCATGGGCTTCACCTCAACCCACTGATCCTGCTGCACAGAAACATTGCATGATGCTAAATTCTGCATGTCCCACAACGCCTTCAGATAAACTGGCATGCTTAGTTGTGAGCATCTCACCCACAGGAAATCCAGTTATTTCAAGAAGCAAATTGAAGCAGCAATTTAGAAAAGAAATATAGAAAAATGTATAATTAGGTTGAAATTATGTAACTTTGTATCTATTGTTTAATAGTTGCAATGAAAAGAAGAAGAAAGTTTTATTAACAACGTAATTGTTATATCTGCTTGGTGTTGTGCCAACAGCTATGCTACTAACACCACCAGCACACACAAGACAGGAACACTGGCACAATACAGCTGCTGATCCTGGTAATTCTATCTCTGATAAAACCTAATTATGGCTTCCCAGTTCCTTTTGTATTAATTAGTGAAAAATGCCAATTCATCAAAAAGAACTTTCTTTTTTTAATGCACCCATTTTCACAATTTTCCATGTGAAGATACTTGCAGGCCAGTAAGCTTATCTTACATGGGAAGGTCTGTTCAAAACTAAAGGGAGAAACAAAGAGATTCTTCAGTAAGTAAAGTTGCCCTGTTAAAGGATGTATTGCTGTTCTTGACCTCTGATCAGAGACCCAAAACTGGCCTTCCCTCATTTCACTGCCATGTCTTAATGACGGGGAAAGGGTTCTTCTAGGCTGGGCAGGACATCTATCAGTGTCTTTTCTATCTGTCTATTACATGTGTATCAAGATAAAGACAGAAACTCTCTTGTCCCTCACGGGGATAAAAATATTGATGTAGGTGATCACATTTCACCTTGATTTTCCAAGAACATATAATCACTTACATAGAATTAATGTGCTGGGAAGCACAAAGAGTCATCCCATGCAGATGCTGCTCATGGGGAAGAAAAGCCTGCACAGGGCCACTGGCTGCAGTTCATCCACCTCCCTGCAGGCATTTCACATGTAAACACCTGGGTCAATGCAGACAAATGCAGTGCTAAGATTTTTAAGACCCATAGGAGCTTAAAGGAGACCAGACAGCCTCTGCTCTGAACAGGTAACCTCACTAATACTATTACTACTTTACGAACTGTTGTTTAATATCTGCAGTGTGAAACCTTGCATATTTTATTTGAGCATACAGCTAGATACTCTAGCCTGACATAAAGAGCCCTTCCACTTACAAAAGAGACTTGAAGACTACAACTTATTTTTTAGATAATCTAAGACTCTTTTTCAAACTGTTCAGATCTCCAGGGTCACCTAGAAGACTGAATTTAACACACAGTAGCACACAATCTTAATTCATTCTTCACCAATAATTGCAGCAGTCATGACAAACTGCTCTTCATCATCATGTCCACAGCTGTTTTGTTTCATTTCTTCTTCTAAACTACCCATATTCTTCTTTTTCTTACCTCACTTTTTTATAGTCTTGAAGTATACACACTTCAGAGACATCCTGAATAAATTTATGGCATCTGAAGGCTTCTCTGATAAATCACAGCCATGGCAGGAAAGTAATATTCCAAGCAACCTTTTGTACTCTCCTGAAGAGCATCATCATAGACCTGACTGTTCCAGAGCAACAGGATGTATTCTCTTACATTCCAGAATTACGGAACTTATTCACTAGGCACAGGAAAAAAAACCTTCAGTTTTTAATGACTTGAAGATAATTTTTTAATTAGAATAAAAATGAGGTATATATGGGAACTACAGACTCTATCAGGAATGGAAAAGCCAATGAAACATTCTGCAAAGAACAAATTTTAAGGCAATTTATAGCTTTATTCAAAGAAATAGACTAATGATTCCTGTAATAGTTCTGGTTATGAAGACATAATTTACTGCATTGACCATTCCATCATCCAAATGCATCAAATCTTACATAAAAAGTAGGTCTTACTTTTTATTCTCCAAAACAATGCAAAAAGTTCTTAGTAATAGTGGATTGCTTCCCACATCTCTATGGAGATTTAACTCTCAAATTAATGTTGATGCTGTATTTCTGAGCTGATAATTTCTGCAGAAACATTACTTAGTCTTTTATTCAGTATAGCTGGGTTAATTCAAAAGTGAAGTCACAGAGCTGTAACTGTTAAAAAAAAAGAATGGAGCTTCTGTGAAATAATACCTTTATTTTCTTTTCCACCTTTTTTCAGAACAAGAAGGAGAAATAGAGAGTGCTTTGAAGAAATGGGAAAACACCTCTAAGATGCTATGGAAAAACCAAAGGAGTAAAAGGCAATTAAAGGTCCTTAAAAAATTCTACAAAGAATTTTAAAGACTTAAGGATTCCTCATAGTTTCTTCCACTTAAAGAAATATGGTCTATGAAGTGCAGATTTATTTCTTCCCATCTTAAGTATTTTAGAACCACCTCCACTCAGCGCCTGAAATTTCAGGAACATTTACCTTAGAGTTGAATAAAGGATCCTTTATATCCAGAGCAAGAGAAGCAATTTGCACTCTAGTACCACTGGCTGTGAGTATGATAGTCTGCCATGAGTACTGTTTGTCAGGCCCAATGGATAATTCACTTTTATTCTGAGCTAGTCCCCAAACACCATTACCACCACTGACACGGTGTCTCATGGAAAGGCTGTGGTGCAGGACCCCTGCTGAAGCTGATGGGGGGCACCTGCATAGCCCTGGCAAGGAGGGCTCTTCCTGGTAGGCAAAGCAAAATGCTTGATTTTGTTAAAAAATATTGGTTTTGAAAGGAGCCTTTTTTTTTTTTCCCCCAGTTTTTAAAGCATGAAATAGATAAATAAAAGATCACCTTTTCATTCTTCCAGAGATATTTGATGTAGACCACAAGGGAAACCTTGCAAAGAGAACAGCAGAGCACCCCCAGCAGAGAAAGCTACACCTGGGCTGTGTGAAAACCACAGGTAATGAGGTGGCAAGAAAAACCTTTTCATTTGTATTTTGTTTTTAAACTGAGTCTGAAAAAGACCTCGAACTATTCAGAATGTCTTCCCAATAGATCAATATATTTTGAAGCTGTACAGACAATGAAATTTTGAGTAATCATAATCAAATGATTACTCATTACAAGGGTCTGCAATGCTAATTCCTGAGAACTACAGAAAAAGAATATTGCTTCCACTAAAATTTCAGTGTAACATAAGAACCTCATTATAGATAACAACTACCTAACAATTAGGTGGTACCCTAACAATTTTAAGGCAGCAACTACTTCAGGTATAAGCTGGCAGTTCCTTCTGTTTTCACAGCACGAATTGATGGCTAAAACAGAAGCTCTCTCTGCCACTCAGGAAGAATATGCTAGAAATAGCATATAATATAGCATACACGTTATAGTGTAAAATGTTGCTTTGAGAAATGTTCTGCCTTTAGCTCTGGTGTGCTGCAGAAATCCAGGCTAACACTGAGGAGCTGCCTTCAGTGCTGCAGACAGAGACTGCTCATTTTCTCAGCCTGCCTGACTGAACCCTCTTCTGCTCAGAACTGTACTGCAAATTTAAAATTTGCGCATGCAATGGGGCTTACACTAGTATTAATGGATATACCATAGCACAGTGCTTTCATTATTCACTTTTCCTCCTTTCTTCTCCTTTTTCACATTAATCTATGTAGTTACATCACCGGACCTTCCCCAGGAAGCTCTAATTTTCCTGATGTTAAGTGATGCTGAATCAGTGGGAAAATGAAAGCTTTTTTTCCCTGCCACGGAAAACTGTGTGCAAGGTTTAGATGAGTGTCCTGTCTTCTCCAAACCACACTAACCAGACTGGTTTTGTGGAAGGTTTTGAGGAAGAAGAGGACAAATGCAGAGACTGCCTTAGAAAGAGACATGGGGACTGGGCAGTACTGGTAGACTGAAAACTATGAAAGAAAATAAAGCTGAGGTAAAAACAAGGAAGAGCTAAGGTTTATATCTGTTCCAAATAATTTCTGATTTTGGTACTATTTTGCAAGGTTATACTGTTCTCTACTATCTTAAATCATAAACTTTTGCAGAGCAAGAACCTGTTTTTTAAATATTTTGCAAACAAATATAAACCACAATCTTTCAGCAATAAAAACAGTATCTTTTAATTTACTGAGTTACATATACTGTCAGTTTTATTGTGCTATCAGTTTTCATGCAGAGTTACTCTCTGTTATAGCTTTGTTTTGAAATCAGTGGACCAACATAGTTCATCACAGTTTTAAATCTCTTTTCCCTTTTTACACCAGATTTCAGATTTATTTTCTAGCAACACTGCTTGAAGAGTAAATACTGTTCTCTGCCTTACAGCTGCACCTGATGGAGCAGGGATTATCAGATGCTATCTTGTCTCTGCTCATGCAACCCAAAACTTCCCGCCTGGCTGAACTGGGTAATGTGATACAGTAATCCAGGTAATCATTCCATTGATCATCCTCACTTCAGTTCTCTTCTTCTGTTTGCACTGTCCACACACAGAAGCTGCTGTTCGAAGCGAGGGGATACACAGGCAGAAATAGAAGGCTCATCTCTTCTCTTTGCCAAAAATTCAGTGTGTCTCAAATGACTTCCTAAATTCTTTCAGATGACATCATGTACTGCCCAATGAGAGCTTCTTGCTTAGCCATCAACAAATCCCCCAATACAAGCTCCTCTGTCAATCACAGTTCTTCCCTAAAACAAGTCAACATCCTCTACCCCCTGGCGCAGTCCCTGTTGTATCCTTCATCCTCACTTCCTCACATATTCTTTGGCTCCTGCCATTTCAAACTGGTTTTTCCTCACAGGCATACCGTAGGAAAAAGGCAGAAATGCCTTTCCACTATCTCTGTTACACTGACAAGTCATCTTCTGAGGCTCTCTGCCTCAGTTTTCCTTTCAGCCAGCCTTTTGGGCTGCCTCTGGTGTCAGTAGCACTCCTGGCTGGGGTGGGGCCATGTCCATCCTCTGATGCTGCCTGACGAAGCCCAAACGTGGGCTGAACAGCATCCGTCGCTGTGCAGGCATAAAGCAGCAATGAAGACAGAGGGACTCTTCAGCCAGGGGATCACCCAATTCTCTTACTCACATTCCCTACAAAATCAGGGGAAACAAAAGCCTATGCCTTAAAAAATGTTGAAAAATTAAAAAGGATTGGAAGGTACCCTATATAGGGGAATTAACTCCATAAATTCTAGTTATCAGCTCCTTCATATGCGTAACAAGAAGACTTCACTTTTCATTTTAAAAATTCTCAGTGTTTTCCTCAAAACTTTATAAAATTACTTTTACATATTCATCAAATTCTGAAGTTAAGCTTTGCCTCAAGCAGGCATCCAGTGCTACCCATATTAAACAGCATCTGACCAACAAATGTTTTGTCTAGATACTTACCTGAAAATTACAGCTTCCTAATGCTAACCTGTGAAAACACAGCACTGTGAATTTTTATTCTAAAAGTCTTTTTATTATGCTTAAGTAACTAGCATTTAAAAAAACATTTTCTGAGGGTTTTAAAATTTTTTTTCCCTTTGGTAGCAGAAGATGCAAAAGGTAGGTCTAGTGTATTTTATGAAAACAGATGCGGCTAAAAGCATTCTACTTCTATATTTATTAGTTTGTCCTTTCTAATACATTTTCTTGAATTAGTGTTACAATATTTTTTCAAGGTTAATAACCACTTGGAATAAACTGTTAATTTATCACACAAAATAATATAAAAGGGTTTTTAAAACAGTGATTTGAATGGAAAAATTTTTGTCAGTCTGCTATCCTCTGCACTCCAAAGCATTTATAAATATTGCATGTCTTATTTATACAAATTATTATGTTCTCAAAGTATACATGCATTAATTACTCAAATACTGAGAAACAGGGTGAGAGTGGGAAAGAACTACGATGTACAAGTCAATATAAAAATAATCAATCCTTCTTTCTTCCCTTCTTCCATAACAAGGTAAAGGAAAAAAAACCCATCACCTTTCACAGAAAGGATTATTTTCTCACTCCTAATATTATATTAGATAATATTGACTGCTATTTCCTTCTATCCATCTACAGGACATAAGCACAGTAATTCTAGCACAACTTGGATAATTGCCACCTGCTATAGCTATTTGGTGTGAATCACAGTTTTCTCTTGCTAAATTTGTAACTTGTGCTGTGTTTGAACAGAAAGTTTGAAGCCCAAAACTTAGTTCCTTGTTTTTTGTTTCTTTTTTTTTTTTTTAAATCTACTTAATGTGGAAACCTATGGTAATTACTGTGGAAAGAAAGCAGATTGTGTGTAAAATCTGACTCTAGAATAACTTCATGCCTTCACAGCTAATTTTATATAGTCATCATGAACATGGTTGCAATTGTAATGAGCTTGCTCTGCAGTTTCATATGGAAAACTGCTAGAAACCTAATCCATAATGCAAGACAGCAGAACACTTTATAGGTAAATTACCCACAACACAGCAATAAATCAAAGACAGTCCCATCTGTCATTTTAGAAGCAGTGGGAGTCTATTACAGCTTGGCACAGGTATGATGCAGCCGGGTGGAGAGCACTTGGCCTGCACAGTCCCTGCTGCCAGGAGGGACCAATCACCTTTCTAGAGAGGAAAGGCAAAAATCACCAGCCCGATTACCCCAGCAAGAATGGCTGTAATGGGAAGCTGAAACACAATACTGAAGTATCAGGACAAAAGAGGAGAGCAGTGAGCAGAGAATGTTCTGTCTAATTTATATTCCTCTCCAAAGCCTTGCCCTCAAACTGAACATCATATTCATTTCTACTTGTAGAGAAAAAAAATTGTTTATTTTTTTAATGTTCCATCATTAAAGGTGAGTAATTTCTGATTTTTGATTGGGAGAGAGAAAATATTTTTTTCCCTTACTTTTTGCAATGCTATCTGTGACTCTTTCCTGTTTCAAAAATTGTGAAGACCAATGTCAATATCACAAGTATGTGCAGCAAAAATCCAGGTAATCATCATAAACAAAAAACTGATGAAGATGAGAAAGAGAAAGCAAGTGATGGAAGTGAAGGCTTATCATGACACAACAAATATTTTCATGCTCAATGAATAAACCTCTGCCTGCACAGCCCACACTAGTTCTCCTGGCTGAGAATTTACATGTTCATTTATATGTCAGTTGATTTCATGATGGCCTTAATTATGCATCAAGTTAAAAGAGCCATAAAAATAAAAGAATTAATGCACCTACAAGTTCTATGTGCATGTTCTATCAAATAACAGGATGCATCCTGTGAAATAAAGTTACCTGAAGATTTTTTTGAGATTCAGCTGTTTTTTCCCTTTCAGAATGTTTTCCCTTTCAGAATGTTTTCCCTTTCAGAATATTGAGTGATACCAAGTATGTTTTAATAGCTTGCTTTGTTCTAATAAATCTCATGGCTTTCTGCAAGGACCAACAAGGCTCACAGAAGCCAGGAGTACTGCATCTGTCCATTTAGCAGTGAGTGACCTGATGTTTGCCAAAACAGCATATAATGATTCAGAAATAATCCTAAAGGCAACACTTACAAACTCTTTTCTAACTATAAAACACCCTCGATTTCCAAATAAAATCCCAAATCCAGGAATTATAGCTACCAGAAACAATCCACAAATACTATGGTGTGCAATGACTCTCAGTCATGCCTAAATATTTAAGGAATAATGAATTTTCCTGTTCACAATACTGTGATGACTGCATAGGCTTTTGATAAAATGAATACTTACTGCCGAGGTCCTAACATCGTACAAAACTGTTAGCAACTCTTGTACTTGATCACTTGATAAAACACTTCAAAAATTGTTTACCATTTAAAAAACTGCACTGTGGCAAAGCTGAATAGGATATACATCTGTGTAAGCTGATGAGAATTTTCTAAAAACCTGGAAAAGTAGAGGCTGTGAAAAGGATTTGTTTTATTTTCCTGTTTTGTTTTGGGTATGTTTTGGTTTTGTTTTGGTTTTATTTTGGGGGTTTTCATTTGTTTGTTTGTTTTCAAGTAGGTCTACCTCCAGGATAAATAGAAACACACCTCATTTTCTGAAATAAATAATTCCTTTGGTGTGGCAAGTATACTGTGCTGCGTAGAAAATACAAGATTTATCTTCCAAGTGGCTCACCTCTTCAGCAGTGACATGACAAGACTTATTGCTAAAATTATGCATTATAAATGAAAACAGGCTAATTTTAAGTAAAGAATCACAGAACATTTTTCTTTTACAGTATTGTCAGACTTTCTAAAAACTACTGTCAGTCCCAGAAAAGCAGGACTTCCATTTTGAAAAACCATGTGTAAACCATAAAAAGCTAATGAACTTAGAAATCAGTACTTAATGAGTAGTTTGCTGTTTAGATCAGACCTAATCCAGGAATAACTTTCTATAACTCCACTATTGCAAATTCAGCTGTGTGCCTAAAATTCGGGTTCTGCAATTTGCCGTTTCAACATCTGTTCAATTTAAGACAAAAAAAAAATTCCATAAAACTAAATTTTCAAAGTTTTTATGAATGGCATATAATTTGTAGGCATTGGAAACTTTATCAGGTTCACTCTATTTCGTCCGACTCGAGTCCAGCATGGATATTTGTATTTAGTTTAATAACATATATACACCACAAGCTGGTGTAAGCCTAGCTAAATAGTGATGTGGTCTTGAGTTTGCCACAGCTCTTCCTTTCCTACGAATTTCCATCATGACCAGAACAGCCATTTCCCAAACTCATGTGGATACACACAAAGATACTTACAGATTACATAGTCACAAACGCCTAAATTTTCCAGAAATATTTCCTAAGCACTGAAGTAGTTCTAATGAACACACCGAGAACTTGGTATCTGCCTTGCTCCACTTTCAGTTTAACTTGAAACTGCTTGAAACTCAAGAAGACATGGAAGTGATGTCTCCTGTTCCTCTTTAGGAAAATGCAGAGGCATCACTGGCTGGATGAGCAGCTACCAAGCCTTGATTTACCCTGCGGCAGAGCCCCTCCACTGCCCCCTAAAACACTGCTCAGTGACAAAAGCCCCTCCACTGCACCCTAAAACACTGCTCAGAGACAAAAGCCCCTCCACTTCACCCTAAAACACTGCTCAGAGACAAAAACCCCTCCACTGCCCCCTAAAACACTGCTCAGAGACAAAAACCCCTCCACTGCCCCCTAAAACACTGCTCAGAGACAAAAGCCCCTCCACTGCACCCTAGAACAACTGCTCAGAGAAGGAGGCTCGAAGAGGTGCCCCCAGTTTTGGAAGGGAGGACCCCAGCTGTGTCACTGCCCAAGGTGAGGGGGGGCACACACCTGGAGGAGCAGGGAAGTGGGAACATGTTCCTTCCACAGCACCCTCAAAGCACCCCAAGGTGCTGCTGCCTCTTCCAATGCATGTCAGGTATTTCCCCATGGACTGTGAGGGCAATTTAGATACCCACACTGGAGCTGTGGGGGACAGCTGGGGCAAGGACTCATGCTGCAAAATCTAAAGCTGCCTTGCTGCACTAATTCTGTTATTCCTTCTAAAATGTTTCTTCTGATGCTTAAGAAATGAAAAATTGGCAATCTGAACTACAAATCCCAATGCTATCTATAAAAAAATGAACAATATCATGTAATTGTGTAGTAGTTGCTCACTAACAACTTACTGGTTGCTTTTGAATTAACTTTATACATAGTTATTACTTTTTCTCTGTAAAAAAGTACATGTAAGTTCTTTTCTTCTTTTGAGCTAGACTGATTTAACTGAAGATATGCTAAAAGATCATAAATTAAGAGATAAAATAAAAGCAATATATCAGGCTAGAAGATGTCCTTTGGGACATTGAAGACAGTGGTAATTTTTTTCCACTTCCTATATGTATATAATTGAATTAAACATTTTTATGTCTCTAATATTGCTTGCAATTGGAAAAAATAGTATGATTCTTCTTTCTTTTTTCAACACCTTGTGTGGTTTGAGTTCTATTAGACAATAAGCAAAATATATAAAATGATAGCAAAAGGAGAATGGAAAATGATAGCATAAGGAAAACTAAAACAAAATAAAATAATAACCTTCCCAGCTAATACCTTGTATTTTATCAAACAAATTCAACAATCTTTATGCTCTGAGACAATCTGTATGCAACTACAAATCTTGCCTCTAATAGCTTGTTGTTCCTCAATATTTTTTCCTATGACAGAATGTAACAGAGAAAATTTTAACCTATCTTCAATCATGAAAATTCTTTGACACTCCCAGCATTAGGCAAACATCTCCCTACTAGGAACTGCCAACATCTAAAGGAAGAAATATTTAACTAATGATCTTCACCTCCTTATCAAATGACGGTCCATTTTGGCTTCTTTGTTTCACACTAGATTGTTAACAAGTTTAGCACATGCATTTCTGGTTCTTTCAAATAAATGTCTTTGAAAAGGCAAAAATCTTTGAGATGTGCTGACTTTCTGAACATTACAAAATATCAGAGGTGTTGTCCCTTAGAATATTGCTTTTAGTTATTACTGCATTCTTCTTTGACTTACACCAAAGTCAGGAAGGAGAGAGTGCTAAGATGACATTGATTTGTTGATTTATTCAGTGCTTTTCTAAGGCAGAATGGTCCATCAAGCTTTATTACTGCAAAGAGAATATGGATTAAGTATACCTGAATTGGACATCTCTCTCCTCTTTCAGGTATAAGCCCTTTGCTAATTGATACCAGGATCTGATGCATGTATTAAATCAGAGACTCTTTTTTCCTGTGAGAAGAGTTCCACTACTTCAGCAGAAAAAAGACTGAACTTCAGCAGAGTGAACAGAATGTACCAATGCATTCTTTTTTGTACCACTTCTCAGTGCACAAGTTTACTGTCCATCTCCTACATCTGATGGCTTACAATCACCCTTAATTTTCTCTGATACATATTGGTTTTGTCCCATAAGAGTAAACCTGTGGAACAAAATTTTACTTCCTTAACATATTTTGATTTCTGTCAGCATGCAATACTTGTCACAGATCAAATTCTTTGATAGAGTTTGACATTTGGCTTAATGAAATATCATTCTTATCTTCCTGTGTGTACTTCTTCCATTTTGCTATGTTTATTTTAGTTTTGCATACCTTGAGCTTTGGAAGGACCTGAATGAGGGAAATTTCAGCAAATACTTTATTTCTGGCTGCTTTCAGAGAGAGAAGGACCAGAAATTTCCTTTAACTGGTTGCATTCCACAGATATATTTATGATGTTATTCAGAGAAGAATCAAATAACAACCTCTTTCCCACCTCCACCATCATTCTGTGTTGCCTAGCAAATGATATTAACTTCATTATTTTACATAATTCTTACAAAGAAACAAATGGAGCCAATAAATACATAACCTGAGATATATATGTCTAAAAAAGGAAGTAGATCCTGGCCCTTAAGTCCAAAAAAATCAAAGAAGTCTCCTTTGATTTTTTAATTCCAGGGAAAAAAAAAAGCAATGCACTATGCAAAAAATGATAATGCAATATATTAAAACTCTGAAATCTTTAGCTGGAATTTCATCTACCTTTTTCTCAAGCCTCAGATCTGTGAAATATAAAAAATTTTTATCTGCCAGTATTTTAGACAATATGATGACAAAACGGGTACCACAAAATGGTCATGAATTCCCATTTATGTAGTTTGCAGAGTAAAGACAAATATAGAATATAACCTTTAAGAATTAGTAGTAATGACTTATAATTCTTATGCTGTAATCAAAGATTTATTTTAAAACATGATGAAACTATGATAAAGAAATGGTTTAGAATGTACAGATAAGTCTGTATAGCTATTATCACTGATAATACATATCAGGGTCCAGGGTCTCAGAAATCACCAGAAAAAAATTCTTCATTCAAGACATCCTTTTAGCCCTTAATAAACAGCATAAGAATAGACTCCAGAAAATAAGAAACATTTTTTCTAAAGCATATAAATATGTAATTTCTGGCTTATTTCTTAAATTTCTGATTGGCAGTGCCATGCTACTCTTTTTCTCAGAAGTCAGAAAACAAGTCAGAAGAAAAAACAAAAGGAAAAATGAATGTGTTGAGAATTGCAAGAGCTAAAAATGCTGGATATTTCTATGTTAATGCTTAACAAGTGTGTGCGTAAAATCAGAGAACAAACGAACAGATGAAAAGTTTCGTTTGCTGTTTTGCAAAAAGATGAGAAATGCAACACTGCTTGACTGCTGCTGGTTTTAGTTTACAAAACAAGCACAATTGATACTGGGTTTACTCAGCACAGTTTAAAATATGTGGATAGCTTTGCACATGTACTATATTTCTGATGCTCGAAATATTGTGATATACTGCTGCAGCCAGCAAGGTCTGAGGATCATGACTAACGTGAAATTTCAGGTGAATAATGACATTTCTTCTGATTTCTTAAATCTGTGTATATGCGTGTATGTATGTTGATCCTAGCCAGTAATGCAACTGCAGTCATACTTCATGTCCATGGTTATGAGATTTCTGTCTCACAGCTTCCTAGACACGTCCCATTTAGATAAAATTACTTTCCTTCTTGTTCAAAGAACAGACCAAATGAGCCAGTTGAGTTAGGTAACCCACCAGGATCAGCCCTTTGACACTATACTGAGATGAATAAGGGGGTTTCACATGGTCACTGACAGAACTCATTTGGTTTTAATGATCATCTCTACTCTCTTTCTAAACCTCTTATTCTCACTTATATTTTATGACACTACATTGTGTAAAATTTCTTGCTTGCAAACTTGTTTTGAACAGCTGTTTTGTCAGCCACAAGCTAATTTTTCTGTCACTGAACTTACAGCTCATCTTACCTCTTCCTGTCTCTCACATATTGAACCTTGATCTGGATGCAATTTAAGCTTAACAAAACTGTATATAAACCCTTCTGCACCCACACATTCTCATTTCCTTCCTCTTTGCTTCCTTGTAAAGAAAATCCCCCAGTCCATCCTACTCTTTTTTCCCCCTTTTTCTTTCCCAGCAAATTCAGGTCATTCCCCTTCATCCTCAGCAGATGCCAGGGTCATCCTCTTGACTATTTAGTCTCTGCCAGTTTTCTCCCTCAGGTTTGTGTTACATCATACTGTGATTTCTGCCCAGTTTGCCTTTCTGGACCTTGTTATGGACACATGCCAAATGCTATTGCTCAGGCTGTGTTTCTTCTTTGCTGATGTAAACTTTGATTTCTCTACTTTTCTCAGCTGACCTCTTCCCTGCTATGGCTCCTCCAGTTCGCCATTTACTGTAAAAATGAACTTTGTCATCTTTTAAGCACCTCTAATTCTGCACATTCTTTTTGACCCTTCCTGAGGCTCATTCTGATCCTTTCTTCCTTATGCTATCATTGCTAGCTGTATCTTCCAGTTTCATGCCTTGATCCACACCTGTCTCTGATTTTTATTACACAACTGGCAGTTTTAATTAGTACTTCACAAAGATCCAACCCTGTGCCCATTCATGTCTTTTTAATTCCAATCTTACGTGGAATAAAACAACCTTTTACTTCCTGCTTCATAAAGAACACTCTTCCACTAACCTTCCTCTACTTTCCCCCCTTTGGCCACAATCCTTTTGGACTCTGAGAGGACCTTACAGGTCATGGATTCACATGCAAACAATACTGTTACTAAGCAAATGAACACCTCTTCTGAGCACCTCTCTGAAGGAGTTACATACAAAACTAATTGATTTGGTCTGGTCCTCATTTAAAGGCCACTCTTTTGACATCTTCAAGGGTGATCCCTGAACTTCACTCCAAAGGAATGACAGGAAATCGTAAAGACATACCCAAGCTACCAAGGTCAAGGCCATGGTTCAAGTTACCTAATTTAATTTCCTACAGAACGTAGCAAAGGGATGCCAAGCAAGTCTGAAGCAGGGATAGAGTTTTCACAGAAGAGTATAAAGTTGAACATCAAGAACCAGCTGCTCTCTAAGCAAAGTAGGTTCCTGCAAAAGTATACTGAACTCATGGAGCGTTCTGAACTCCTTTGTGTTCAATGACATCTGCCACAGGCTTCACACGCTCCCAGATCCTTTCATGTAACGAGTTAAAACACCCATTAATCCTTTCACGGCGTAAGGAGTCGTGAGAAAACGAGTTACCTTTTCTTGGTATTGTCGTCGCGACGAGTCCAGGGACTGGATGAGGGCAGTGGCATGGCCAACAAACATGGCATAACAGGTAGCCCCCACAATCATACTGAGCATCGTGATCCAGAGGTCGGACATGCTGACGGGGGCGCGGGCCCCGTAGCCGATGCAGAGCATGTGGCTCATGGCTTTGAAGAGTGCATATGAGTACTGCTTTCCCCAGGAGTCGTTCTGCAAGAAAAGAGACACGTGACTGAGCCTGCCAGCAGCTGGAAAGAAAACTACATTTGTACCTGTTTAGTGGGATCATAGATTGCTGCCTCTGAAAGACTAGTGGGGTAATGTATCCTCTATGCTTGAGGAGAGATATTCCTTCTAAATTAACTGCTAGATAAAGTGTCAGAGATTCTGACAGATAATACTTATCACAGTGAAATGAAATAAAATTGACTATTTTTAATACATGATTACATTCTTAAATGTGGGTGCTACCCTAATTACAAGGAGACTAAAGGTCAATTTTATTTTACAACCCACAGCAGATGGATTAGAAAAAGCTGAGTACTCAAGACTTATCAAGCACAATAAGGGGATACTTTGTTTTAACATGCATGTACACACTCCTACAGCCCTATTTCTTTCTTTTTGGAATTGTTGGTTTTAACATACAACTTACTAGATTCCTTTCACTTTTCAAGGACAGAAAAAAAGAGTATTATTTATTGTAATGTCTGCTTATCCTGATTTTTTGGTTGTTTTTGTAATATTGTGTTTATGCTGGAATAATCTCAATTGAAAAGAAGTCTGTTTATTCTGCATCACATCAAACCTATGTTCATAGTCACAGTCTGTGAAAGTCAGCTCACAAAAAAAGGTGGTGCCTAAGTCCCACATTTCTGATGTGCAGCTACCCCCTCTGAGTCTCCCTGGTAGATTAGAAGGACATGACTTCTTCCTCATAAGCTTTTAAAATTGCAAAGATGTTGGCAGTATCCTCCCTTCACCTTTACATAAAGACAGTCAAAGGGGCTGTTCCCAGCAAAAAGCAGACACCTTAACACACTCCAAAAAGCCCTGGGACTCCTTGTCAGATTTTTCTGTTTTCCAAGCCAAAAGAATGAAACAAGAACAAGAAGACAAATAGTGCTTGCAGGCACACGGCACACATGTGAGAAAACACAGTATTTACCACAAAAATAACTGAGAAAAAATTTAAAAATGAAGTAAAGAAGGAGAAACTGGGATGACAGGAGAAAGATCAGTCAGTTATATAGTATAGTGTCTAATATACAGGACCAAAAGTAACAAATTTGTTAACACAGATTTCCATATCAGCAGTAGCATTTATATATAAAGTTTATGTATGACATAAAAATATTTGTGTCTCTCTTATACTGATACAAGCTGTACTCAAATGCTCTAATTTCTCAAAGAGCTGCAAGCTTGCTCTCTTGCCATTTGAATTCCAAGGTTACTAACTATCCTTGTGCTTCACATCCATTAAAATGCTTTTTCTAGACCTCATATTAGCCCAAATAAGTGGTAACAGAAGATAAACTGCCAATTGTTGTGGTGCAGATGACATAGTTAGTACTTATTCACTAATGTAATAATTTAAAAATTAATGGTTTCTCCGTACTTAACACTTGTTTCATGTTGTAAGTCAAATCTTTTTAGATTTGTGAGCTGCTACTTTTCCATGAGTTAAAATTTTGTGTCATAAAAACAGCTAAGGAGTGGGTTTTGAGTGTCTACACTTCAAAAAGAAAAAAAAAGAAAAAATATCTGAGATAGCTGGAAGCCAGGTAGGTTTCAGTGACTAATAAGGAAGTAAGTTTCCTATTGTTTCTGACCTTTAAAAAATACTCCAAAAATTAATGACTTGAAGAAACTTCCCCAAAAAATCTCCAGTTCAGGATTCAACTATCCAGTTTGAGCACAGAAACATCCTGCTGTTGGGGTCACTGCAGATATTCTAATGCAAATTCCCTATTACTCAGGAAAGCAACTTAAAAAAATTAAGGCACCGTTTATTTTGAAGACCTTTCCCTACAGCTGGTATCAAACTCCTTGTGCAGAAATAACTAATGAGGAAAGTTTTAGAGACCTGCGTCAAATTCTTTAGCCGTTGTGCTTTACATAGATTAAATTGGGAAAACAATAAACAGCATGCTGGATGAAATATACCCAGGGTCTTTCAAGGCTACAAGTAGTGTAATTAAAGCCACAGTATTCACAAAGCTGTGAGATCAAGCCTTCAGTTCTTGTAGGGCTCTGTAACAATTATCAAACAAAAATAAAAGCTAATCTTGATCCTGCCTATGAATATTTTCTATCATATCCTGGGTGTGATAAATCCCAATTAAAATACCTTCGACAAAATTATATTTTTACACCGAAGTCTCTAAGCTAATCTGAACACTAATGGATTTTATTTCTTGACAGAAATATTTTCCAGGTCTGTGAATCACAGTTTTAAGTAAAATAGCGTTGTTTTAAGAAAGAATAAGAAAATGGAAGTGAGGAGTAGCAATAGGCAACAAAGTAGAAAGAATGTTTCCTACTAACAGGATAGCAGGGTGAGTAAAAAATAAATTGAATACTACTGAAGAAGTACTACCAGAAGGGAATAAGTAGGAATAAGAGAGCTGTAATGACACAAGAAAAATAACTGAAAATTTACAACAAAAGAAACAAACATATGTTTAACTATATATCTGCCTGTTACATACTTATGTTTATAGAGACCTATATAGATATATATGCACCAAAGTGTGATCCAACACCTCAGACAGTCATGACAGCACCTGAACCCAGGGTGGAGGCCATGGCCATCTCAAATGGCCATTTTTAAATACAAACAGCATCAGCTTTTACTGTGTAGCTTATTATAGACCATGTTACAGGCTAGGCAGATTTCAGGCATTTGTGAATGGACAGTGCTGAGCAGCACGTCCCCAGACAGGTAGAAAGGCTTTAGCAAAAGGAGAATAAAAAAGAAAGGACTGACAAAGCATCTGAATTCAGCTTGGAATTTTCTGAGGATTTTGTTGCCAAAAATAGCTGGCCAATGTGGTTTTGTTTCTTTTCTTTAATAATGACAGGCTTTTTGTAAAATCAGGTGCAAAAATTGGTCTTTTTAGTTTGCATGGGTATATTTTTTAAAAATACTGGTCAGCAAATGCCATTGTGAAGGTTGCAGATTTCAATACAGTTACTTGTGTTGTTCAATGATTTATTCCATATATAAACCACTTAAAAAGAACATTGATTCTAATGTCAAATCCTATATATCATGTATGTTACAGCCAATGTTACTAAATGAAATAATAATTATTTCATTATTTTCCTATTAGTCTTGTATAACCTAAGGGTTTGGCAGGAATAACACTAACTTTGTTTCACTGTGAGGGGTAGGAATTTTCCACAAACTTGTTCCAATGTGCTTCTCTTTGCTGTTCAAAAGCAAGGTGTGACCATTTGTCTGCTGGCCTAAAGTAGTATTTTTTAAATAAGAAGTAATTTTGCACCTGCATAATGAAATTTTTGCATAACACGTTCACAGACAATATCTCTGAGGTAATAAAAGGCCATTCTATGAAACAGAAAATCCTGGTTTTATACAGGCATCTTTTCTTTAATACAATCTTTAATACTAATATTTATATAATTACAAATTAAATGTTTCCCAAATGGCCATATTCTATTTTTAAGGTATAGAGTAAAAAATCCCAACAACAGCAACAAAGAACAAGCTGAAAAAAATCGCCTACCAATTAATAAAAAGGGCATTTAATTTCTTAGTTGACAATGGGTTGATCACTGTTTCCAGATTAGCAGTAATCAGTTTAAAAAGTTTTAAACTAAATGACATTAATTTGGAAAAACTATTAAAGACTGTAATTTTGAGAAATACCAAAGCTGTTTATCCAAGGATTGATTACATAATCTAGCTCGATGACATTAAGAAATCCTCTCATTTGTGACAGGAATGAAGACTGATCATTTTCAATTAGTTCTGTAACTATATACATTAACTCCACAGTTATCCTGAAGAATACATTAACTCCAGGGCACTTCTGATCCTTAAAAATCTGTGTCCAAGCCTTTTCCTTCACCAAAGGATGTTATGGCTTGTCCCATAATTTCACATAAGACTGCTACAAATGTCTTTTTTTAATATTAACTTTTCACCTTAAAATAAACAAATCACATGGTACTTTCTAAGGGACAACAATGAAAGGCAAATTGTTTTTCTAAGGGGATTTTACTATATAATCTATACCGGTTTTCATCAGGAAATTTTGTTGTCATAAGACAAATCAATTCCACTCCCATATTGTAGCCATTCCCTCAGGCACAGCTTATCTTCCCTCAGCCATATCCTTGCACTGAGATATAAATTGATTTAGAAATATCGTACCAAGGAGACTATTGCACAGACAGCAATGGTTTCCTCCTTTTGCCTCAGTCCCTTTTTTTCTTTCCCGTCACAATTACTGCAGGTGTCACAGAAATGGTTCTGTCAGTTTGCAAGGGCATGCTTTGCAATCACAAAGACTGGCTTAATTATTAAATGGAATGGTTTCTACAAGGATTTTGAACTCATCCTCATTCTCCCTTCAGAACGGAAGCAGAAGTAGGGAAGTAGCTCTCCCTCTCTGAAAGAACTTGCCTTATCACTCACACCCCTGTCTTTCATGCCCACCACTGTCTTCAGGTTCTTTTGAAAGTAAGCAGTATCTGAGGGAAGATCTCGACAGGACACAGACAGTTAGTCTCTATCCCATTAAATTAAAAAGTATCAGGAAGCGTTCCCAAGCTCTGGAAGTTGTGTCCCATGGTTTCACTTTTAGAAACACTGGTCCCACAGCACTCTGCAAGCAACAGCAGCAGTACTTTGGAGCGGGTCTAGGTGAGGAACCTTCCATCCAGACAGCTGGCATGAACTTGTCCAGTGCTGAAACTCAAAAAATACTTATTCTATGGACATAGTAGGTAGCTCCTCAACTAGTCTCACCCAGTGCCCATCAAAATTGGGAACGATAAATTTGCTTATGACCATGGAGGCAGCTAGACAGTCCACAAGTAAACCCTCTGGTTTTAGCATTGTCATGGGAAGCCATTGCACAAAATGAATGTAAAGTTAGGGTTTGAGAGGTTGAAGAAAGCATGAAGTATCCTTGCCTGCAGATAGGCAGAGACTGCAACACAGGAGTGGCCCAAGGAAACATCTGCCTAAATTCTGGGGGACATGAGCTATGCTGGTCAAATTTACTGTAAAAACTAGTCTTTTCCATCAGGAATTCAATTAAACTGTATTTATAAACTTATTTTATAGCCATATATAGTTATACAAGTTAGCTGTATACTTATTTGCAAGTCATTTTTTTCAACTTTTTCTAGAAGAATCCTTAAACTGAAGAGTTACTTATAATTTAACTAATCAAAAAGGCATGCTAAGAAAAAGCTACAGATGCATGTTGGTGAAATTTTTTACCAGATATGTCTGACATAGCTAGAAGAAAGACCATGTGATTCTTTCCCTGTGTCAACCACTTATGTGCAAGTAACATGACAATAGAACTGGGCCTCTGTATTGAATCTATCATTTCCTCAGTAATCCATATATATACATATATACATCTACATATATACAGATTTATAGTTTATATGCTTTTCCATCAGGAAGCTACATCACTTTCTTCCTCTGGTATCATTCAGTGCCTTAGAATGATGCATTAGTTAAAACCACAGACAGGAAATTGGAGCAAAACATCATCTCAGCAATTCAGCTTGTAAAGTTGTTTGCAATGACAATGAATAACCAAGTAGGCCAATGTGAAAGATGTCCAATATTTACTCTTTCAAAGCTCATGCAATGGCGAATGCACTACCATGTAGAACCTCTAGTTCTTATCACAGCTATTACTGCTATGAATATCTTGTTTTCTAAAACTAGTAAACAAAGGCAAGGTGGGATCAGACTTGGAAGACTAAAAATCTCAGTGTTCTAAAATTCTTAGGAAGTGCAAGGAAGAAGAGCCTATTTTAGGAAGTGTGCAAGCATGTATGATTTAAAACAGAAAAACCCTGAATCGGTAAGCTCAGTGCAATAAGCAGATGTCTTCAGAAACTTCTGAACACTTTTCTCAGCTGATACGTGCACAGATAGCAGATGGTGTGAGTGACTCAGCATATACTTTCAAGAGCAGTACTAGCAGGAAAAAAAGTAGAAATTGTTTGGCATTGCATTCCACAGGAAAAGAAGTTTGGAGGAGCAATGACTAAATATTATATATTTACTCTGTTCAGAGTAGTTACATGACTTTGCTGTCCTTACAGCTCGTTCATTTTTTTATGCTATGTCTTTGGCACTAGCCATCAAACAAAAACAATGTAGCATGGCAGATCTTTCTTTTTATTTTGTCTGTTTTTCCTGATGCAGAAAATATTGAACATTTATCTGCTAATACACTCCCCCATTAAAAGCAAGTAGCCAGAAGGTCTACTTGGGATCACCTTTCTGAGGTAAGGATGAATAACTTCCATTCCAGAATAAATGTGAAAATTCATAAACAGCAGAAGAAGGGCAGATATTTGGTTTATGCACACAGCCTGGCCTTTCAAATATATTTGAGGTATTATGTTCAAACAAATAGGGTCAATTGCATTCAAAGGGATGAGAAGATATGCTCACAATTTTATAGGGGAGGATTCCCTATACACTGCTTGGTATTGTTCTCCATTCTTTGTATCTGTGCAGAGTTAAGAGATACAGTAGTGAGTTTTTACAGCTGTAAATATAAAGTTACAAAATAATAAATTAAATCTTAAGTGAAAAATACTTCTTCTGTTCTTTTGCCTGTGAATCATCTCACTGTGACTCATCCTTTTATTTGGCCATTGTGCTCCTTTAACTGAACCCAGATGACTGAAGAAATAACATTCCATTGCAAAGAATTATTTTAATAACAATTTAAAGGGAATTTCAGCTTACAAAGATGTTAGAATGCTTTTATAAAGTTTAAAGTGAAAAATATGAAAAGTACAAACTATATTTTTCCAACAAGAAAATTTAAGTGCTAGAAAACTTTCCCCTATTATGGAATTTGACTGTCTATACAAAATACTTTTCAGAAAACTGTGGGTTTGGCTCAAGCCAACTAATATCCTCCAGAATAGCTCCTGAGCCAGCCTGAGCGTTACCAGAGGTTGACCTGAGGCCTCTTTGCTTTGGTAACTAGGAAATCCAGTTGCATGGAAGCAGGTTGTGGAAGCAACTGACTTCCAGGATAAAAAAACAGACCTGGGCCTATTTAATGTATAGATCAGAACGACCCCCTTGTCAATCAGACAGTGACAAACTAAGGAATGAACTGGTGAAAGAACTCTTCCAAATTGTACCTGCTACTTCATCTCTTTCCCATCTTCTGGAAAAGAAAATCAGAGTGCAGGGAAGCAGACAGGCATTTTTAAAGGATTTGTGTTTCAGTTCCTTGAAGAACTCTCACAGGATGTGAACTGCTTCTATAAAGAGGGGTGTCAGGGAACTCTTTGCCAACCAATAATGATTTCTTTTTTACATGTCTGTTTTCAAACTGATCAGAAGGTATCATCTTCAGCAAAAATTACTGCTTCTGGAGAGCATCCCTTCTCCCTCCCCGATTCAAAATCAACTTCACTATTATAGAACATATTTTAACAAATGTTTAGCACTGAAACAGATTAGTTACCATTAGTTATCATTTTTTGGTGTTATATCTTTGGCACTAGCCATCAAACAAAAACAATGTAGCATGGCCGATCTTTCCTTTTATTTTGATTATTTTTCCTGATACAGAAAATATTGAACATTTATCTGCTAATACACTTCCCCAGTGAACAAAGTTCCCTACTTAAATTTTTTCAAATAAATTAAAAATCTGATCAAGGCAGTTGGCTTTTGTTTTCCTTTGTCATAATGCACTCAGATTTTGATTCTGTTCAAGCCATTCTGATTTTTTATCTCAAAATAAACTTAAGTGCTATGTTTACAAGGGACTGACTGGAACAGATATACACTGCCTACAAACGGGAAAATATGTCCTAATCACAATAAGTATTGTGTGGTCACAGGGAGTGATTACAAGTCTATCTACAGATTTCTTCTGGGCAAACAACGCATCGTAAAAATCACTTTCTTACAGGAATAGAAGAAAAACCCAATACAATGGCATATCTAATAAGAGAATACATAAATCCTGCAAGGAAGCATTTTTGATGAGCAACTTTGTTCACGAAATAGCTCTGTTCAGGAGAGGTAAGAATTCAGTGGCATTAAAGACAATGTATCTCTCTTTGTTCCGCTCCTTTCATTTGGGGAAAGGAGCTGGATATAATGTAGAACAGTCTACTTAACAAGCCTCAAGTATTGAATCAAACCATTTATGAAATGCTTTTACAATGCAATCACCAAGAAAAGCTTTGCATTTCTAACAGTAGCTATCTAGATAGTCAAGAATAGGCAGATGATAATGTGGGCTTAATATAGAGCAGTTCTGGGAAGCAGTGGAAGGAGTGAAGTGACATAAACCTGACTCGTGACTCCACGGTGTACTGCTCCACTGAAAACTGTTAGGAAGAATCTACACCATCACAGACAATATTTGCAAGCTATTTAGGAAAGGGAGCTTGGTAGAAGGAACTCAAGCTCTCTACTATGGGAACAACTCAGACTAGACAGCAAATTATGTGAAGCATCCGATCCCAAATAGGATGACAAATGGAAATTATATGGCTTTGGAAGGAGACAGAGCTTTCTGAGTGTTGTCACCATTCTCTTTGAATCAAATGGATTTTAAACCTACATTAAAAAAGACAGGAAACAACAAACCTCACAAGTAGCAGAAAAAGCTATCATTAGGAAATATCTAGGCAAACTTGGTACATGATTTGAAAAGTACATAGATATGCACAAAATAATAATAGTATCCCAATGGTTTCTCACTACAAATATTTCAAGACGTTCAAACATTTTCCAAGACACACACCTTCCTCCTCGTTTTATGTACAGGCATATGCCAGTTAAATTCATTTCCCTAGTAAATATTTTTAAGAATGTGTCCTTAGAGGGGAAAAAAAAAAAAAAAAAAAGTGGATTAAAGTAGATTAAAATGGTCTAAACTGATCTACTCACAAAGAGTCTGAATATGTTTTAATCTGCTTAAAAATGAATCAAGGTGAACCAATGCTACTTTGACACAGAGAATCAGCATAAGGGTGGGATTGGGATTTGTGAGTTACTGAATCCAGTGATTTAAAAAACAGGTTTTTTCTCTAGTAAAGTGGTGCTTGGTACCATATAGGCTAATTCATTCTGCTTAGTCTAAGGATGTAATTTTACCATGTTTTATTTAAGTAATGAATTTTTTAAGGCAGAGGATCTTTTCTGGTTTTAAGTCTTTTTGGGTTTTTTTTTTCACTTAGCTGTTACTTTTCTTGTTGGTTTTTCGAGAAATTTCCTAACTTGATGCCTTTGAGGCTCTAGGTTGCATCTGGTTAGTTTACAGTTCTTCAGAAAATTATCTTACTACATATCTGAGCCCTCAAGAGGCTGATCTGCATTTTGGTAAAGCACAATTCTTCATCAAATACTACGTCCTACAAAAAGCTGCGCATTATTTTATTAGGCAGTGACAGCAGGAAGCAAAACAGCTCTGCAGCTGAAAACCTATTTTGGCTCTATGAAAAGAACAAACCTCAGTGTCAAAGCAAGTAGGCTGAATCTAGGTCAGAGGCTTTTTTTTCTGAGAATATATCAGAGTTTCCTGATGACCTTTTCTTAAACTCAGATGCCTTAAAACTGTAGGTGCTTACTAAAGTCTGCAAGACTTTCAAGGTAATATAATATAAATAAAATGTATTTAGCAGCCTAAAGACCACCCACAAAATTATGTCTAGGCATTATTAAAAAAAAGACCGACTTAGTGACTCACAAAAATTTAATTTCCCTCCTCTCCCAGAGGGAGGTTAATCTAAATTACAGAAGAATATTGTGACCTTGGGGGTATGAACTTTGGACTCTGCGGGGAAGGAAGGGGAACATGCTCCTCTTTTATCGTCCTTGAGAGAGTTACCAGAGCACCTGAGTGATCCTGCAGCATTCAACCAAGAGGCGTGGAGCACACAGGTCCCAGTTCCAGCTATAAAGACAGGGGTCAGTCCATGCCCACTTGGTCACTCTGGGCTGCCCCAGGTACAGGCACCCCAGTGCAGGGTGCAGTGTCAGGACAGCCATCAAGGTCAGCTTGACACTGACAGTATGTGACAGCATGTCAGAGTCATGATCCTGTGACACCATGCCAGTGCTTCTGGACAAATGTGAACATTTTTGCATGGTCATGCAAAAAATGACTGGGCAGACTACTGGAATAAACACATAGTGATATTTGCTAAGCACCTGGATACCAGCTCAGAACCTCAGCGGCAAATTTCTGAAAACTGAAAGCAACATCACCCCATGCTCACTGTGGTTTGATCTTTCCTGGGCATCTTCCCTTGCCATCCTTGGAAAGAGAACAGGGAAACTGCCATGAGACATTCTGCTGGTCCCACCTGAGTGAACTCCCAACAGCTCAACCATTAACTGGGACACATTCAGTTTGTCTTTATATTATTCTTTTTTCCCTGTCCAAATTTCTACCTGTTTAAACAGCTCCAGAGGAGGCCTACAAAGGTGACCAAAGGATGAAGTCTGAGAGTGCTGGAATGGTTCAGCCTGGAGCACCTCTGGGAAGACCTCTTAGCAGGCTACCAGTACTAAGAGAGGGCTTATGAAAAAGAGGAAGAGCAACTTTTTACAAAGGTGCGTAGTGATAAGGAGAAATGGATTTAAACTGAAATACAGTGTTTTTAGAATAGATATTAGATATATATAAAGAAATTCTTTACTGTGAGGATGGTGAGACACTGGAAAAGGTTGCCCAGAGAAATTGTGGGTGTCCCTCCACCTCCTGAAGTGATCAAGGCCAGGCTGATGGGACTTTAAGCAATCTGGTTCAGTGGAAGGTCTAAGTTTTCTTTAGCCAACTTGCCCTCTCACAGTTCCATAGCAAGTGTTTATGAAACAACTGTTTCATCCACAGAACAATGGTAATGCCATTTAACTATTTAGAAATTCTTGGAAGCCCCATAGGAAACTTTCATAGCTACAACATAAAAGGTACGAAAGTCTCTTGCTGCAAGAAAGAGTTAAACTACAGGCATGGATTACAGGAAGACCTGCAAAATAATCCTGCAGAGCAACTAAAATATCCACCCGGTGAGTAGCTCACAGGAACCCAGGTTCTTCAGTGTAGGTACTGAGGATAAAATGCTCTGACAGGAACAGGTAAGGCTGAGGCAGAGTACAAACCCTGGGGAGAGGCCAGACATGGGATGTCTAGCTCTGGTGCACAGCAGGAACACCACAATCCTCAGAGATGGACAATGAACAGGAAAAGTGCATTGCACTTTTTTATTGTTTACACGCGGATGTTTGCAATGACCAGTGGCCCTATTTGTCCTGAGATTTGTTTGTGATACCCAGCACTAAGAGAGAAAGACATCCCAAAATTTCACTTCAGCTGACTCCAGGTACTTCACTTTGATAGCTAAGTGAGTTGGCAGGTCTCCCTAGGCTCCCTACACAGTCAGTAAAAATCTGACTTCTGCAGATGGTGATTCAGAGTAGAATGTTAATGCAGGTGTTCTTTATCACCTCCAGGGGAGAATTTCTCTTTCCATAAGCTGCCCAGGATTCCTATTCAGCCAAAGCTGCATCCATTATCTTCCTGAGCTTCCCTACTGGGCATACCTCTGTTTTCACGGATAGACTTGACACCCCATTTCTTCCTAGCTCCAATCCAATGGAGAAAATAAAATTCTCTAGAACAGTCTCTTCTCTCAAGCTCTGGTTTTGTTTTATGATCCGTGTTTTTTCTCTTGCAACTGAACTTTGCAGTCAGATCAGGACACGAGTTTGCCCTTGCAAGTCTGACAAAAGTCAGAGGGGCTCTGTAAGAGGTGCTGCAGATTTGACTCAGTGAATTCTGTTCCAGCACACTGGATTTAATGTAAGCATACTACAGTGAGACAGTATCATAAACTACAGATAGGAGCAGGTGAAAGACAAAAAAAGATTCCAGATGAGAACAGAGGAATGCTTAGAATGCAAACATCGTAATTATTTACTTATATGGATAAAGTTATACAGCAGAGAGCATGCAGTGAGAGAAAGAGTTCTTGGATTCAGGGCACATATTTGTAAATCCATTTATTGAAAAAATGACATTTACCTTGCTTGTAAAATGTTGGGAAGGATGTTAAACTGGAAACATCTAAAAGGACTCAGATTCTAGGGAAAATAGCATATATTTACCCAAAAATTGCATTATCTAACATGCAAATGGTTGGAAACCTTTCTTAGCTAGAACCTTCATGTTAACTGGAAACCTGCTAATTTCAACATTGATTTTAAAAATCTGATAATCCACAGCATATCTATCTACTGTTAAGTAGAATCAAAAGAATAGTATTTTTAAAGTTTTTTTTTAAATTAGTTTGTCAAAACAAAGTAATAGAACCACTCATTTCAGACAGACTCATTTAAGCTTGTCTTGAAACCAGTACCACAGCAATGTTTGAATTTTTTATAGATCTAGCAAACCACGGCACTCTGCACATGTATGGCGCTCATTCTGAACAGTGACAAACAAAAATAATTTGTTTTTATAGCAATCATGATTTGGATTCTCTAAGCACAGAGGGCAGACAAATTTAAGCTGAGTTAAGATTAAAACAGTTTGCAACTCCCTTGTAAACATTACAAAGTGAAGTTTCCGTTTCATTTAAATTAGGTTTCAAATGGTCTTGAATCTAATCTCTGAATCTAATTTCAGATCACATGGCTATTTCTTTCTTCCGAAATTTAAATCAAAAATCCAAAAATTTGTGTTAAAAAAATAAAATATACAAAAGTATTTTTCAAATCCAACCTTTACAGTCAAAACTGTGAAAAGGAACAAGGTCACTCTATGGAAGGAAGGTCATCAGAGCATATACATCAAGGCAGCTTTCATTCTTTAAAACAGCAAAATAACATGCTTTTTTTACTATCTTTTAAAATACAATTAAGAGTCCTTATTGATTAGAAACACACATTGTATTGCATTTGGGTGTGTTTTTAATTGATACCATATTTAGTTTCTAATGCAGATTTTGCATTCAATGTTACCACTGTAAGTGAATATGGCATTTAAATGGCATTTTTTCGGCTTTAACCTTGTTAATGAGAAAAGTTTTTGGAGTATGTTCTAGATAGTCTATGGGCAGATGTCTATGTATTTACTGTGTGGGTAAGCAGTGAGCACTTTCTTATACCAAGTTTGAAAGATTTTTAAAAGCAAAAGAGTAAAAACAGCAAGCTTTTTTAAAGCCTAGAAACCCTTCATCTTTTATTTATCTGCACACATGCCAACTTTATGTTTCCTCAAATCATGTTGCAATGGTTGAGTGCACTGGCTCATGCTTAGGAAAAACCCAACTTCTACCTCAGATGTTCTATTTCTATTTACACTGTCGCATTTCTTCTTTCTGCTCCCCATGTCACTCTCTGTGTGTGGGAGGGTTTCCTTCACAAAATTCAACAAGAGTGGCTTAGGTTTAGCATATTTTATTGATCTGCAAAACATGTTTACTTAGGAGCAATACACCATTAAATCTAAAGGCACTTCCTGTCAGCTTTTATATATTTCCACAAACAGCTTCTTTGTCAAGATACAGAACGCAAAAACGTAAAGGAACCTCATCCTTGCTTATTAATACAACTCAGAAATTAAATTAATTAAAAAAATTAAAAATTATTTCATCTCAAGTTTTATATGCACAGAAGTCCATTTAGCAGCAGGATGGTCTTGCTGCAAGAGTAAAGCCATGATAAGCAGTGTTAGAGAGTAACAAGAAGGTAAAAGCACATTTAAATATTCTGTATTGCATCTGTGTTTCATATAGAGAGATGGTGGTACAGGACAGGCAGCATTCAGGTGGATGGCACGGCCTATGAGAGCTCATATGGAGACATCTGCATAGGTCCAACAAATTCCAGGGTCAAATCTGTCCTTGCTTACTGGAAATGTAGCATGCCTACCCATTGCTCTCGACTGTACATTTCCAGGGCTAGCTCTTGCATTTTCTTATCACACAAATCTTAGTTTTATTTTACTCCCAGCAAAGGCTTTTATCAAGGATGATAAACTTAATTTCTGAATACCTGGAAAAAGCTATTGAAATAGATAGGAAACTTCCTCAAATATTCTTCTGTCAAGATAGTTCTAGCAACATCTAGCTGAGTTTAGGTTTGCCACAACTCTTCTAGTTGTATCTAAGAGAAAAATTTTAAGTCTTTTACTATTAGAGATAAGGAGAGGGGTATTACATATTACTGCAAAGAGTGACAAATGAGTGGCACACTGCCTTTATTCCTGAGCAGTACCCAATTACTCCTTGTAAAACTGAACTAGCAGTCTGAGTGCACTCCACTTGAAAACATCACTGCTAAGTAGACAGCTGTTCAAAACCAGTCATGTTAATTCTCTCCCAATCTATACCAATGTAGATAATCCTGTTTTGACTGTATGTACTGTTGTCAAAGTGCTACCCTCAATTGAAAGCTGACTTTATGTCTTCCAAATATAAAAGATCAAGCACAGTGACTAAAATGATGAATGTGATGGATTAGAAAGGGAACATGAGTCATTCATGAAGAATATGGGCATTGTTTTCTTATCTCATTCAAATGCCAACTGCTGGCTTTCAAAGAGATTGTTTCAAAGCGACTCTCTCATGTTAGCAGTACCCCAAAATACAGGGAATATTGTCTTATTAACAAGGCCTCACAGTCCATATCTCTCTCTGTTCCAATCCACTTCACAGGAGAATGTAATGAACATTTTGTAATAACGCCAGTGATTTAAAACTAAGAGAAAAAATTAGGTTAATGTCAATAATGTTTTTTTTGAAATTTGAGGGGAAATGGTTTTACTTTTGCAGCTAAATTAGATAGATTAGTACATTATTTATGTGAGATTATTTTGAGAAATACTAATATTTTTTTAATGATAACATTGCTTTTCCCCTAACATGAGGAAAAGAAACCCAGTACAAATTATTAAACATGGCACATGGCCAGAGAAAGTTTCACCACAGGGTTTGGTACTTTTCCTTATGTTGTCAATAATATCTGCTAAAGCATAAATGAACAAATATAAAAATCCAGATAGCAGAAAGAAAGCAAAATATATATAAAGGACACTCAGTAGTTTAAGCTATTGGTACTAAAAGTATTCATTGCTTGCTTTTACAATTAATATATAAACATCTATACACACATCTACAAGATATTAAAAATTTACTCATTAACAACTTTAGTAATAAACATTATAAATAAGATGCTGTATATTTCAGAAAATATAAAGATTTTCCTATAGATAATCTTTTTCATCATTTCTATTAGATTCAATTTTCTGAAAGTTTTAGGTGTCTATTTGAATTAGTTCAGTTTGAATATGCTCAAATGAGTATATTGTGCAGAAAGAAGGAAAAGCAGGAAACAGATGGATGAGAGCAATCTTAAAGAAAATTACCCTATATTTTTAAAAGAGACAAAATACATGCAGCCTACACCCAAATAAACTGTGTACATCCCTGGTTTATATGTATAAATGGTATGGGCAAAACCATTTGTGACATGAAGAAAAATTAGTAGGCTAAAACAAATGGAAGAAAATATAATGTCATATATTTCCTGCTTTTCCTCATGTTTTGGTACCCAGAAGTGAATGTAAATTGAGACTTCCAGTTTTACAGGGAAGCTTTTAGCTTCATTCAAATTCAAATTAAAGTGAAATTATGAAATATTAAAATTTCCTTGGAGAGAGAAGTTCATAAATAACCAGATTTTAAAAAGAAATATTATAAACCCCTCTTTTCTTCATTTGAGATTTTGGGAATCCAGATTACAAATCCTACAGACTATTGACATAGGTCTGGTAGACACAGACCTATATCTCAAGTTTCTCATGTATCAGAGTGACTTGGTTTACAATTATGTGAACCAGAACAAAGTGTCTTGCTTTGATTTTTTTCCATGTGAAATGCAAGCACTCTAAATGTGCAATTTCAGATGGCCATTTTTTCATGTCTAATTGCATCCCAGTAGAGACTTCTCTCCAGATGCATTTTAAATATTAGAATGAGTCAGATGTTGAATAGCCATGTGTAGAAAATTCAAATTTGATATGGAAAAACCCATCAGGTAAAAGCAGTAAAATCAGTGCTCTTGAGAAAATCTGATTGTGATAATGACCCTTTGACAAAAATATGCACCTTGTGCAAACCACATTTTTGTACAGTCTTAAATCATATAGATCATGAATTAGGCTGTGCATTTTCCTTAAGCTTTACAATGAAAAAGGAGAAGATTTACTGAAGAACAGCTGTATAGGAATGGTATTCATCTGGATATATCTACACTGGATTTATTCTGGGAAACCTGGTCTGGCACAAATATTCCAAGAGTTCAGTTTTTGGATACTCCAATCACAAGAGAAAAGGCCACCCAGGGAGATCTACTTCAAAGTAATTTTTTCACATTTATATTCCAGTTCAACCCAAAGTACCACTACATGCAGACAAACATTTTAAATTTACAGAGCAAAGCAGACTGAGCCAGCTCTCCCCAGAACAAGGGGAACACTCCCTTCTACAACAGAGAGTCTGCTTTTGGCCATGTGGTGCTTATAACACCTCCTGAATATTTACTCCAAGGTAAATGTGGGATACAAGGTCTTAAAACATGATAGGTCCAATTTATGTTTTTACTTTAGTATGCATTTTTTACTAAAGAAATGGCTTAGGGCACACTATATGAAGTCTGTTATTTTTCCCTTGAATGTCTATCAAGCACAACAATAGGCTTTACAATATTATGTGCAATTTCTTCTATTCTTTACAGTATAAGGATTATATAAAATATTTTATAGTTTACAGTTACCAGAAATCCCTTCACAATATACTGCAGCATTTATGAGTTGTGTTGATTCTTGAGAGAGAAACATGGAAACCAAATTTTGATTACAAATAAGCAAGTTCTTCCTTTCCTGTCTGCTCCTTGACATATTTCTACTAGCTCTTTCAAAAACACAGAAAAAGCATGGAAGTAAGTTAGAATCTTTTAAGTGTATCAGCTTGCTTTTTTATGCTCCCTCTAAATGATTGTTTTCATTATTCTAATCCCATATAGGGAAGACCAGCTTTCTATCTGAAAGAAACAGAAGCATGCAAGGCAGCCAACTAATTCATTACAGAAGTCATCCTCTTTAGCACCTATTATCTCATCAGCAACACAGCGCTACTATCAACACTTACAGACCTGAACTAATTTAGATCCTTCCATTAAGCAGTAATATCTACTGAAATAACTACCACCAGCAGCATTAAATAATCACATCAGTACTACAGCATTAGTTTTAAGCATTTTAGTGAGAGTAAGATAAAGTGGCAGGGCTTATGACAATAGTTGAGTTTTGCAATGCTCACAGTTCTCGGAGTTGGTGGAGTTCTGTGATTACAGCTGAAAACACCTTCTCTGAATGACTATTTTCCCTTTTGAGGAAGTTATAATGCAGATATTGAAGTATAAGTTTCCTTATTGTTGAACTTCTAAACATTTTTAAACCTCCCTATAATTGATTTTGCACCTTTATTTTTCATTTTGTATGGTTTTACATCTGAATAAGCTCATGGCTTTAAGACAATAAAGTAACATTTATAATCTGAGAAGACATTAATGGCAGAAATAATATACAGAAAAAAAAAGAAATTTCAATA